>NC_140297.1:60703182-61389935 GCF_964211825.1 Aythya ferina
GTGAACCAGCCAGGAGGTAGCCAGTCTATGACAAGCGTTCCTGACCACCCAGTCTTTTGTCTAAATAATCCAGAGAGTCTAACACCCCATCCACCCCCAGGAGGGAAACAAAAAAAAAAAAAAAAAAAAAAAGGAAGGCAGAAAATAAAAAGCTTGCACCACCAAACTTGGCATGTCCTAGAGAGCTTTGTTTGGAGCTGTCGTTGTTCCTCTAGGAGGAAATATTGTTGTATGTTTGAAGTCTTGGGCTGGAAGTTCAGAAATCTGAGTTCAATTTTCAGCTGTAAAGCAGTAATGTGGTGTGAAGCTGGGAAGGCATTTACCATTTTTCTTTCAGTTTCTGAGCTCTGCCTTGCCCTTGGGTTGTCATGCATATTTACTCCTCCGGCTTTTTGCAGTTTGAGGATGGTCTCTAACTTGCTTCCAGTTCCTATGGTAATCACTTGTTTTATGTACTTGTGTGTTAGAGGAATACTATTTCTTTGAATTCAGTTCAGAATTCAGTGCACTTCTGCCAAACTAATTTGTCTTTGCTATTCTCCTTGCACTCCATTTTTCTCCCCTCCTTTTGGGTGCTTTGGTAAATATAGACATTACCAAATCTCGGTGCCATGTCTTGGGTGAAAGCATACAGATAGTTTACACACCACTGCCAATGGTGTTGTAAGAGACTGAGTGCTCCAGGGTCAGGGGCCAAGGCTATAGATCACAGAGATGCTTTTAAGTTGGAGGCATTGATTGTTTGCTTTAAAATTCTTGTCTTCCACACATTTTTTGTGCATGCATATCTGCCAGCTGGGCTACATCAACCTCATTCTGTAAATACATTTTTAACTGTGCTTTCGATCATGTTTTCTATTTGAGATATTCTCCTGGGCTGTTCCACTCAAACCCGTTTTAGTGTATTGTCCGGGCAATGGGTTAAGCTGCTATGTTGATGTTTTTCAACAAAAGCAGAATAAGCTTTTCTTTGGCTGGTTGATAGCAAAGAATAGCACTGAGTGCCTTGAGCTATAACACCTCAAACTGTGTCTTAGATTTCATAAGACAAACAAGGTCTAGCTAGCTGGAAAACTGTGTGGGAACACTTGAAATGAAGACCAAAAAGCTGTAGCAAAATGGGTGTAGGATTTGGGGTTTGGCATTCCTTCCTCTGACTTAGCAATGAGCAAATTTGGGTCTTGGTGAGAGAATGTGAAAACAGAAACTCCTAAGCATCCAGTCATGAGTCTCAGTTGAAGGGGTTGACCTTGGGATATTTCAAGCCTACTTTTCAGGAGGCATCAGTATTGTAGATGTTGGTGGAACCAATATTTCAGCCATTCTCGCCTCCAGCAGCTCCAGCTTAGCTCCAGAGAACAATCAAGGGAGACAGAGATGAGATTTTGGTTTAAAGCCAAGCCTTGGAGGCAGTGTATCGCACAGGTCTTTCTCTGAATGACTCTCAGTAAGCTGCGAGTGTGCTTTTGGGAAATCAGAGCTCCTAACAGAGTAGGGTAGGAGGCAGCTGGTTGGAACTGAGTTCCTTGTGGATGCTAAAACTTTACCTGGGTTCAAAAAGTGATTGCATGGCATGCAACTTGAAAGATAAACATGGTTTATATAAAAAGATAAATGCAGTTTAGCTAAAGCAATGGTTGGGAATGGGCACAGGGAGAGACCATCCCCTGGTCTTATCCAGTACTTTTACCTCATATTCTCATCCTTGTGAATATTTGAAGTTAACTATAGCTGAAATAACAGGGTCATGGGAGATCCTTATACAGGGTTGTAATAAATGCCTGCTCATGCTCCAGTTGGCTGACCAGATGTTCTTCAGCAACTGGCTATCCAAGTAGCGCTTTTTATGGAAAGCTGGACCCAAAACATTTTGCAGTGGCAGGTAGAAAGATACAGAAAAGCTGTGGTTGTAGGCATGTTACTGGTGGGATAATCCCCCAAAAGGGTGGTCACTGGCATCAAAAGGGGAAGGAGGGGAAGGAGAGACTGAGTCTGGGCTTTAAAACTCTTTTGTTCCTTCCTCAGGTTAAAGCCCAGACAAGTAATTTTCAATGGGATGTGAGACTCTAACATGAGTGAGATAAAGGGCTATTATAAAGAGCATTTCCTCTTACTGTAGTCGTCCCTCCCAGTTTTCTATAAATGTCTCAGTTAATAAAAAGGTGGTAGCAAGCACACTTCTGCGCTGTTCTTTTTGCAGGTGCGTATTTGTTCCCAGCAACTGAGATGGAGGAGGGAAGGGTTCTGAAGTGACCATATTGTTGGGAAAAAATCCTAATTTTTATCACTATTTGCTTTCAAGAAATCAGCTTTTTGCACTACTTGCTCTTTCCATAAACAGCTGGAAGAGCTCTTATTAACTGAATAGGAAACAAGTATGTCATTGGGTTGTATGACATGGAAGTGAAGCTGGCTTGAAAACCCTTTTTCCTCTGTCACCTGTTCTTAAACATTTTCTTTCTTCAAGTTATTGTTGCAGAGGCCCAGGATGAATATCTTGGCAATTGGCAAAATAATGCAAAAATATATAAGCTGGTTTCAGATTTTAATTCTAAAAATAGTCGCTATATTTGTCTGGTCAATGGGTTCTAGGACAAACTAAACAAATTTTCTTTTGATGGATCTAAAAGCACTCCTCTGGGTTAATAAAAGGAAAAAATGATTCCCAGGGAGAGGTTGGACTGGCTTTGGAAGTCTTTTGTGTTTTAGTATTTGGTGTTATAAAAATGAGGGGAAAACCTGAACTCCAGGGAGGGTGATGGCTGGGGAAGATAACTTGATTTCAGATAGCATTGTTAAACCCTGGCAGATGCTTTTTATGAAGGGCCAGGCAGCTGAGGAGCGCTTCAGAAAATATGATTTTACATGGGATAGCAAAGAGCAGCTACAGCTGATGGTGATATTCATCTAATTCTCAGAAGGGAAGAAACGCAGCGACAGTTGGCAATACTCAGACGTCTTGGAGTGCTTGGCCCCCTCTCAGATTACACTGAAATTATTAATGTTCCTCTTTCCCAGTATACACAGAAACACTGATGACAGCATCTCAGGGATTCAGCCTGCTTTGATTGTTTTTATCTGTGGAGCCCCAAGAGCTTCTGTGCAAGCTTTTTTGCCCATGTAACATGCAAGCAATTCATCTAGAATTTCGTAGGTCAGCCCCGGAGTAATTCCTGGGAGACATTTCCCTCCCCAGCTCGGGAACAAGTGCACCCGACAGCAGATGAACACCATCATGATTTGGCATGGTCGCTTTGCAGAGGAGGGTCATAAATGAGCGAAGAGGTGTGGTGCTCACGAGCTCTTCATAGTTTTGTATGCTGGAGGCATCACTGTTGTATCCTCCCCAAAAACTGTACTTTCTGAAATAAAATGGTGTCCAACCCAATGATGGTATCTACTATTTCTATACCCTGTATGGGGTTTGAGTCCAAGGGACTGTGAACTGACTTTTGCAACCTCAAACAAAATATATGGGCTAAAGCAGGGATACTTCTGCCCTGAGGAGAGTCAGATAATGTTTAGCAGGCTTGAAGAGCTGTGGCTGGGACCAGGAAAGATGCTGGATCAATGTGAGATGGAGGCTGGCTGGGATTTGGACAGCCCATTAGGCCCGATACAGGAACAGAGGAAGCACCCTGTGGTTTTAATGAAGACTTTGGTTTTCTGATTCATTTGGAAAACAGTGTTCAGAATGGTATGTCATTTCCTTATCTCATGAGCATTGGTTAATTAGAGCCTACATGATAGCTAAATGAGTTTTGGTGCAGCTCTACAAAACTGGAGGGAAAGGAGAAAGAAAACAAAAAAGGGAGAACAAAGGTTGGATTAAATAGAAGTGTTTTTTTTTTTTTTAATATTTCTTGACAAAAATGTCTTGGGGGGGACCATTAGACACTTTCAAATTAAATATTTCATTCTGGTGAAAACAAATTGTCACCAGCTCAGTGACAGGGGAAGAGGTTATATGATAAATTGATGGAGTGAACAATTGTGTTCACCTTCCCAGATCAGAACTTTTGGGTGAAAATTGGCCTGAAGGAACTCAAATAGGAAATAGTGAACTATCAACCCGAATGTAATTGTAAGCTGCAAATTAATTTGCTTTTTGGTATCAGAACAATGGCAAATGTGAGAAAACTTTAACAGGCTTCATGGAAACAAAATACTGGTCATCTTCCTCACATACCAGGCAAACTGATAGAACATATAAAAAGGAAAAAAATTATTGTATGTAAATAGAATGAGGGTGTGACTCTTTTTCAGGGGATATCCCTGCTTCTCACAAAGCTGGTAGTGTTACTGTTCACTGTCCAGATCCAGGCTATCCAGATCCTTCTGCAGAGCATTCCCACCCTCCAGCAGATCAACACTCATTTGCAACTTGTTGTCATCTCTTATATCTGTCATTGTCCTGGCTAAATGCTGAGGAGCTCAGGTTCATTTCTGGTCTTTAAAAGAAGAGAGAGTGTGGGGAAAGCCGAGCTGGTAATGTGTTCTTAACAATCTTAATTACAGTTTCAAAATTAAACTAGCTAACAAACCAGCAGAAAGCCACATTTTGTTTAAAAAAAAAAAAAAAAAGACAAAAATGTGCATGTGGAAGGTAAAAAGTGAGTATGTGGGTGAAGCCAATTTCAGCATTCTCTTGATATTGCAATCATGAAATGTGGTTGTTTATAGTACCTGACGGGATTTCAGAGTTGGCTTTTATCTGCAGGGTGTAGGAAGTGCTCAGGCCCTTTCTTGAGTTAGTTATAAATACTAATTTTATAAAACCAATGTTGAAATGCTACAGAAACTGTTAGAGCCAGACAGCAGAACTCATTGGTACAAATGTATTTGGGAACTAGCAGAGCTGTCTACAGACAAAAGGAAAAAGAAACAGCCTGAGGGTTTTGTTGTTTATTGGTACTGTCTATGGCAAAGTGAATGAGCTTGCTTGGGGTGGGTACTGTTGTGGTCTCATGCTTTTGATTCAGGCCTTGCTTGTTAGGTTGCACTCCTACAGCTGATCCTGGCAGGAAAAAGTCATTGTAACATTGAATTTAAACTCTCGTGTGTGTTTTTACTGCTGTGTATCAAAATAGTGGCTTTCATACTTGCTAACTTCTAGGGGCACTGAATTCAGGAAAATAATATTGGAGAATGGGACTGCAGCATGATGCCTGCTGGTTTGTAAACAGATTTGGTGCATTTCATTTCTGTACCAGGATGAACTGCAGGATATAATGTTGGAATAAAGAGAACCAGCTATTTGCATCATTATGAGATAACATAATGACTAAGTTTTACTGAAAGGAACAAAGTTTTAGTGGCTGAACAAAGCCTCTGGCAGCAGCTTCTTTTTCCATTCCAAACACTTTTCCCCCTCAAACTGAGAGGAAACCTCGTGATGCTGCTTGTAAAAAGTAACACCGGTGAGTTGACATTATTTGGAGGATGGGAGGTCACACCAGTTGCTTCTCAGAGTGCAACAGATGTTCCTTCCTAAAAAGGACATGCTGTACTCTTTCTCTAATGTTCTGGTGTCTCCAAAATACTGTATATCAAGTGCTGCAGCTTTTGCGCAGAAGTCTTGGCATTAGGTATTTATAGTTACTCCTACACAGGATGACTCAGCCCCCCTCTTTTTCACAAAAGAACACAGCTGGTTAAAGCGTTCCAAAAATTGTCAAGTAGGGAAACTTCACAACTGAGATGGATTGTGCCCCAGGGGTTTCACCGCTGCATATATTTTGATTCACTGATGAAGTCCTCTGGTAGCCTTGGTACCTGGGTTCTTTTCAGTGGAAGCAAATGAAAAAAAGGATGAGGATACACTCTCTTAACAAGTTCCTTACTAAAAAAGCCCCAGCATGATGTGAGGATGCACTGGGTTGTTTTTAGGCAGCCGCTGGTTAACGGCTGCTGCTCCTGATGAACTGCACTAAGTCCACTGAGAAAGAAAGCTGCTATAAATGTACTCAAGGAAATGCGCTGCATTTAACTTAGTTTCACATTTATACTGACATTAGAGGTGGACGGTGGTCTTGCTATTGTCCTGGGATTCCACTTGCTGTGCTGTGATACATTTTTATCCCTTTGCTTTCATAAATGAGCTATTAACATGTCTTTGTAGATGAAGGTTGGTTAGTCTGGTGTTCAATATTGATTTGGCCAGCTATCAAACAAGGATGATACTAAGAAATTGCAAGGCTACTGTGCAAAAAGAGCAGTCACTTCTATCTTGCTACCCCTACGCTTTCTCTGACATATGGGATTGGACTTGCTGTTTGCAATCCAAAACAAATAATGTCTAACTAATAATAATACTTTGTTTTACTGGAAGTTGGAGATAATGGGGAGGTAGTCGTCTTTGTGCCAGGAATTTTAAAATGTCGAATCTTTGGTTAAAGGACAAAGTCCCAAGATGAGGGGGTGATGGAACAGACACCTGCTTGTGTTCTAGAATGAAACCATTGGATTTTCATCTGCTAATTCTGGAGAATCTACTTTTATCTGCTTCCTTTTCTTCTCTCTTTCCCTTTATTTTTATTTTAAACCACACCACAATGACTATATGGTCCTATCCCCCCATTAAGTCACTGAACTTACGCTTGTACTCTTTTTTTCTTGAGACTGGAGTCAGATGCCAACTCTCTAGAGGATGTGGGTGCAACATACATCCCATTTCTTACCTGAGGTTAGTGCCAGCACGAGTTTTATAACTCACAAGACACTTCACATTAGTAAATTAAAGAAGTGTAGCAAGACTTGAGCATTACTGAGTAGTCCATCGTACCCAGTTGTTTCAACCTGTCCTCACTATATGCAGTCATTTCCGTGTTTTACCATATAAATTTTACGGAGAATGCTCAAGATCATTATCTGATTTTTATTTGACTTCAGGTTGCACTGGTGCAAATCTAAATACTGCTACTGTGCTCTTAACTGTTCAAGTTCTTACTTAGGTGAAATAAACAGAAGTCAGTGGAAGCCATATGGCTTATAGAACAGCATATATTTAAAGCTTTTTTTTTTTTTTTTTTTTTTTTTGCTCCAGGCAAAAGTAGTATGTTAGTAGCTAGTCAAATCATGTTTCTTAAGCTTTGATGTTGATGTACATGCATGTGTATATATAAAATATATATAAAGTTTATATAAAATCCCCCAAAACTGCTGTTTTACAGTTTATACAGCAAATACATTGCTTCCACTCATGTTAGTAACTGTGCTTAGCATCTGGTAAAAATTATGTATTTCTTTCTGATCTAATGTCCATTTGCAGCTCTGATTTTGAATTTGTTTGCCTTGTTTAGTAACCATTCTAGTTTTCTTGCTTTTTATCTCATTGATTATCCTGCACTCTGTCGTAGCACTCAAAACTTGTGCCAGTGTTGCATCAGCCATTATGCAGCTGAATCTGAAAGTAGCATCATCGGGTTTTTCCTCTTTTTGCTTTCTTTTGAATGGGAACTGCAGTGGTTCTGAAAACTCTTGATTTGGGAAATCTTGCAAGATCAAATCCTCCAGTACAGCACAAGCTTTAGAAGTACAGGGTCTCCTCCTGTGCCCTGTTACTCTATCATCATTGACTACTCCATGTGCAGCCGCTGTGATAGCCGAATTTCAGATATACACCATGAGCCTAAGTGGCTGCAAATCACTGGTAAGTTCCAATTAACCTCCTTCCCAGGGTTGCTGTGAAATGATAACACATTTCACAGGAGGAAAAAAAACAAACAACCAACACCTCATTTCCAATTTCCCACTTCATGAAGTCGCTGTGGTGAGGCTGCACCTTCAGTACTGTGTTCAGTTGTGGGCCCCTTGCTACAAGAAGGACATCGAGATGCTCGAGTGAGTCCAGAAAAGGGAAACGAAGCTGGTGAGGGGTCTGGAGAACAAGTCCTACGAGGAGTGGCAGAGGGAGCTGGGATTGTTCAGCCTGGAGAAGAGGAGGCTCAGGGTCAACCTTATCACTCTCTACAGGTACCTTAAAGGAGGCTGTAGTGAGGTGGGGATTGGTCTATTCTCCTATGTGCCTGGTGACAGGACAAGGGGTCTGGGCTAAAATTGCACCAGGGGAGGTTTAAGTTGGCTATTAGGAAGAACTTCTTTAATGAAAGGGTTGTTAGGCATTGGAACAGGCTGCCCAGGGAAGTGGTGGAGTCACAATCCCTGGAGGTCTTTAAGAGACATCTAGATGTAGAGCTTAGTGATGTGGTTTAGTGGAGGACTGGTTAGTGTTAGGTCAGAGGTTGGACTCGATGATCTTGGAGGTCTCTTCCAACCTAAATGATTCTGTGATATGAAGTAGCCTGCAGCTGAGTTTCAGTAACTCAGCTGCGCTGGTGGCCATGCCATTGGTATGCAGGGGATTGGCTTTAGCCCAAGTGCAAGACCACTTTTCTATGGGTCAGATGCTGCTTCTGAAGTGTGTGGCACTGAATACACCGACTTTGTGTTGTTTGCCCAATTGTCATGTTTGTATTAATGCAGTTTAATCTGAGACTCTTTTGTGATACTAGTTCAATTTTATGGTATGAGTTAAATGATGTGTAATTACCCTGAAGGCAATTTAGTGTTTCTTTGAGCCTCATAGGGAAACAACAGCCTGATGCCTTGTTTTATCTCAGGTGTTCTCCCCTTGCTAATAAACAGGATGACAATAAGAATTTAGGTTGAAAAATGTTTTACCTAGCATTTGTATAGTGTTTTTCTTCAGAGTGGCTTGCAGAAATTAAATAATTAATCCCAACAACATTCCTTTAAGATAGGTGAATAGTATTACCTTTATTTTACAAATAGGCAAACGAGACAAAATAATTTGTGGTTTTGAGCAAAGTGTCAAAATCCCAAGGTGTAAAAAAAAAAAAAAAAAAGCTGACTTTGCCTCTGTTTCAAGTGACATCCGACAGGAGTAATAGGGGCAGCTCAGACACATTGTGCCTTGTGAAAGCTGCACCCAGCCAACGAGTCATCTGCAGCAGGGTCATCAGATGTAATTTGTATGCAGATCAGTTCTTATTTATTTACTCAAAATGTTTTTTGGTTAGATATAGTGGAATTTCATAGTTGCTGGAGTTATGTGTGGTGTTTGTCTTAGCTGTTTGGATCTGGCCAAGAGGCTGTGTAACCTCCAGAACCCAGCAGATCTCTTGAGGGAAGTAATTTTTTATAACACACTGCAGAGGGGAAACGACCTCTCTTCTCAGTTTTCTTCTTTTATAGACTGCTGAAGAAATCAGAGTCGAGGCTTGAAAGCAAAACCAGACAAGGAGAGAATGCAATGAAATATTTCACACAGACTTGAAAGCTTCCGGTGACTGCATTTCTCCTTGATGTAGGTCATCTCTAGCCAGTAGACTTTAGTGGGCTTTGTTAGAGAAATTTAATTTTACTTCATACATGATGCCTTTGATATTTTTAAATTTGTTTTTGTTCCAGTTTGATGAAAATGGCAGGTATTCCTGGGGAGGGCTGGTGGCTGCAGGGTTGCATTGTTGTCTTCTCAGCACCATTGGCCTTGCAACCTTGAGGCCGTTTGCATAGCTGCAAGTTGCTGGGTGCAGGCCCATGAAAATAGCCCTGCACTGGCCATTTCTGAAGAGAAACAGGCACAGCAATATTTACAAACCTAAGTACAGGACTTATTTTTTACACATAGTGGCTTTAGACTTTAAGTAGAATGGCCTGTGTTTATGTGGAGAAGTAGGCTTTGCCTTTAGTGCTAAATAAAATGTTGCTGGTAATTACTGCTGGACGCTGTGATTCAGTCACCTGTGGCACCATGTTGTTAGCATCGCTCCTGGTGTGGTTTTGGTCTAAAACAGCTCTTTTGAATGATTCCTGGGCAAACTTGGGGAGCTGGTATGGGCTGTGCCTGGCTCCCCATGGATCACGTGCTTGAAGCCAGCAGGGGAAGAACCACTAGGTGTCTTTGCTTGTGGTCTTATCTCACTCCTCCTGGGAGATGCTCGGCCTCTGGAGCTAGAGTGGAGACAAATTTGGCTTATTAAGGATTTTTAAAAGGATTAATAACTCTTCTGTTACTGATTTTTTCTTAAAAATAGCTCTTTCAGAAATCCAGGCTCATTTGGAAACTTTTTTTTATTGTGCATCAAGTTAAAACCAAGTCATTGTAATGTATGTGCTGGTGACAGCCCCAGTGGAGCAGCTGTGTCTGCCTGTGGGATGTTTCACAAAGGGAACAGCACCAGCAGGCAAGCTGCAATCTCCTCTGCCAAACTTCCCCAGCCTCTGCTGTGGTTCCCTAACAGCCATTCAGATGGCTTATGGAAGCTGATTTCCATAGTGTGCCCTCATAGTTTAAAAAAAAAAAAAAAAAAAAAAAAAAAAAAAGGGGGAGGGGGGAGTAGAAGCAGAAACAGCATGTGCTCCTCACAGCCAAAACCTCCCCCTGCACTGGTGCTGCAGCTCATACAGGATTTGCTGTGATGCTGGTGGGGAGTGTTGGTTTGCTTGCTGCCAGGGCTTGGCAGGGCTGCCAACATGGGTGCTGCTTTTGGAGAAGTTTGTGAGAGAAGATTGAGGGAGCCTGCCTGGTTGTGTGCATGAACCAGGAAGCCTGTGGTGTCCCTCAGTGATTTTCCCTCCGCCTCCTCTTTCTCCCAGCAGGGGAAAACCTCTGCTCCTTCTGGGGAAGCTGGTTTTCCATCTCCAATGGTGCTTAGGTTCTTTATTTATAATGCCGTAGGTGAAGCCCGTCATTAAAGCAGCAATGTTTTACTGAGGTGGTGCATTTCCATGCAGGGGAAGGTTCTCTGGAGCTGCTCCAGTTCACAAGTAAAAGCATTTTTTCCGCTTTAGCCAACTTGTTTCTCCACAAGCAGTTCCACCCAGCCCATGTCCAGCTGATGTAGGCCACCATAGTCAGGGGAAATGAGCAGTGCTCACCCTCCATGTGTTGGAGCACCACACAAAGCCCTGCTCCCCTCTGCTGCAAGGTCTCTGAAAGCCACCCCTGTTGGTGGGCCTGCACCTGGAGATAATTTAAACCTGCAGCCGCATCAGCAATCCTCAGGATGGATATGTGATGGCCAGTGTGCAGAGATGGATGAGGATTTGGAGTTGAAGTGCGGATACTGTCATTTATTCTTGGGCAGGAAATGAGTCCCTGAGAAGTGCAGGGTCTGTGCATTTCTGAGTTTTCACGTGCTTGTGAGGCTTTCAGGGAGGAAGAGTGCAATGACCCGTTGATATTTTTAGAGGGGAGTGGAGCAGCAGAGTATAGCAATACAAGTCTGTCCATGCAGCACAGTGCTTCACTTAATAAGAGAATGAATTTATGATTTTTTTTTATTTCAGTCAAGATTTCTTTTATTTCAATAAATCAAGATTTCTTCATCCCCTCTAGAAATTGCTAGTGGCCAAGGCTGTATCCAGGAATGTTTTCAGAGAATGAAAAACTAAAAGGAAAAAAAAGGTGTGGAAGTATAAATCCCTTAACAAGCTCCAGACATTTCTTTTCCACTCTCAAGCATCCAGCTATCCCTCAAAATGCAAAACTGCAGCTAAATAGTTATCGTAGTTTAAAGCTAGTTTAGGTATCTCTACACAGCTGTATAGGGTTTTAACACAGACCATTAAATAGAGATATCATCCTAACTCTACTGATTATTCCCATTTCTTCTGTTCTGAATTTTCTTTGCTTTAACAGCAAGTTAAGGAACCGTATTTTCTGATACAAATTTTTTAGGTAAACATGAAGAGCATATTTTTTGAAGTTTCCTATACTGTGGATTTGCAAATAAACCACCTTTACTGAGGTGGTTTATTTGCATATTTTATATCGTTTCCCATTCCTGTGTGTTTTTTCATGTGAAATATGATGCTTCTAAAGTGCCTTACTTGGAATAGTTTGAAAGACTGTGTAGTCTTTAGAGTATTGTCCATTTATTATGAATATCATGCCAAGGTGGGAAGTGTTTTTTCATTATTATGTTGCTCTTGAGGGGTTTGTTTTATCAGGTTGAATGAAACTTGACAAGTTGCTCTTTGTACGTTGTCACAGGGCATTTTCCATAACACAAACAGTGAGATAAAAGAGCAAGATCTGACCCTGCCTGACTAAACTTTCAGTACCCAAAAGCAAAACAACCTTTCCGTGCAAACCCTAGGGGAATTCAGGAATTATCCCAAACCCAAGCCTTTTGTGTGTCCATCTGATGCTGGGAGCAATGTTTGTCAGCTGCATTGATCTACATTAAGTGGATGACTTTCGTTGGGTCAACGTGTTTTAAACACACAGGCTTTGGTGGCAAGCATAATGGAGTTCATAAGAAGAAGCCAGTGTCCCAGCATGGTCAGCTTGGCACAAAAGAAAAACAAAATACTCTTTCCTGCTGTGTAAGAGGCATTGCTTGGTGACTGTTGCTTTTGGGACAGGAATACACAAATGTGTGAGACAGAATTTCATATAGCTTAAAATAGTAGGGACTTTCTAGTAAGAGTGAGGTAATCTTGTGTAAACAGATTTGCATGAGGAAGAGATACAAGGAGACTAATCTTATTTTCTTGAAAGAGAACTTCTTTTTGTTGAGGTTTTGTTTCAGTAAAAATAAGGTTCACTTGATATGACATCAAGTTGTTGTAGTTAAGATATGAATTTTTTGTCTTTCAGGCACTTAGAAGGAGGAATTTCCCAGTGTAATAAAGCTTTGTAAACTTTAACAACTAATATGCAATCAGATGGACTGCTAGTAAGCAGTACTGTTTTTCCATATTAATTTTTTGCTTTGAATTTCAACAGCTCCTTAAATACACCACAAAAATATTTAGAAATTACATTCATCTTTAGGTTAGATTTTTTTCAAAAAAATAAAAAAATAAAAGGGACGATGGACACATGTCCTTAGTTAAGAACAATAAAAAAAATCATCACAGTAAACTGGCACAAAGTCTTGCCTGTCCTGTCAATTATAGCTTTCAAAGCAAAATATAGGTACCTGTAAACAGTATCATACCTATAAATACATGTCTCTGTATGTTCTCATGGGTGCATTTCTCCTTTATAGTTTCAGATATCTGTGAACTCCGCTAAGAGTTTCACCTTGTCATGATGTGTTGCTGCATTGGATATTAGAGCAGGAAGAAACAGCATGGGTTGAGGCAGTTTTCGTTAGGGGAGTTTGGTTAGTGGATTAATGTAGCCCTTTCCTCCATCTGTTATTTGTTATCTGTTATTTGTTTGTTCACCACTTTATGCTCAAAGCTTTTTTGTGATTTCAGTGATTTACATGGGAAATAGATGTGAATCACCCTGTCATTTTTATTTCCACTTTTTTCCACAAAATTCAAAATTAGTTTCTAAACAGTTCTAAATTTTGTAAGACCTTTCAAACTTCTTGCAGAGTCACAGTTTCAAGGAAAACTTTTGTGACCAAAAGAACTTACTTTTTCTCCTCTTCAGCAGATTTTGTTGAATGTAACCTTGAATGTAACAATGTTTATCCCTCTATCAGAAGAGAGGTGAAAGCAGGCTACAGAGTCCTCCTTATCAGTACTTAGAACCATAATCTGCAATAAGCTTTTATCTGACAGAAAATCCGTTTAAAAAGGAAAATGAGATGCTATAGAGAAGCAAGGAATATAGACGTTGTATTTAAGTAGCTGACTGATAATTAAATGGTTTGGAAGAGGACAACCACTTCTCTGCAGTAATATTTTAAAGCTCAAGTGACCAAAAATAGCACTGTTTATTCTCTTGTAACTATGGACAAAATGGTAACTTGTACTTTGCTGCTTTTTCAAAATGGATACTTGGCCATGCTACAAAGTGGTATATGAATGTTTTTTCTTGGTTGGAAAACAAAACAAAACAAAACAAACAAACAAAAAAAAAACACAACAAGAATATTTCAGATATAGGAAACATAAAGCACATTCTCTTTTATTTGGACTTTTTTATAGCTCAGGAAAAATACTACCTGATGTTGCAGCAGTGTTGATTTCTGTGTGAATAGTTGATCCTATTCACCCTGCAAACAGGAACGTGAGACCAAGGCCTGCCCTGAATTATCTGCTTCTGCTTGGGCTGTGAGTGCCCTGTGATGCCTCAGCAGATAATACAGGGACTTAAACATGTCCTTTTATGAAACTGGAATGAAAAAACCTGGATAAAACATTTAAAGCAGAAATTCTGGGATTGCTACTGTGTCCAGTCAACCTGAGGACTGGAACCATGTCAGGTTATTCTCAGGATTTTTCTTTGGGCTCTAATTATTGTTGTGCTGAAAAACAATGAAATCTCAGGAATATAAATCATATCAGTGTAAATTAAACAAAACAAGCAAACAAAATCACATAAATAAAGCAAATACTGTTTTCCCTAACAAATATTTGTTTCTTAGGTGGCTAGCTGGTATTGTGGTGGAGGTGTGGGAGGACAGGTTGGCTCTGTGCATCCTTCAGCCTGCATTTTTTCAGTGAGGACATCCCCTTGCAACCGTGGTTGGCTTGCCTTGGATGAAGTTTATGCAGCTGCCTCTTCTCTTGTTCAATTAGCTGATTAGCTTGCTACACTGTCCTAGGCAAATTAATAGCTTCTCTGTGGCAGTAGGAATATAAGCCATTATGGAGCCTGTTGTAGGATTGGAGGTTTTTTTTTTTAGCTTTATAATAAGCTCATTGATTACTTAACTAGAAAGGGGGAGGATTCAATTTGGGTAATGTTCCAGATAATTTACAAATATCCTCTGATTGGATTATGTTGCAAAAGTACTGAGGAGCTTGGATCCCAGCAGGGAATTATATGAAGCTTTCATGTGTCTTCATGACCCCACCCTTTGCTACTTTGATTAAACAGCAGGGAAGGAAAGGAAGCCTCCCTCATAGCTTTCCAAAACACTCACAGTACTTTTGTTCCTTTTGCTTCAGTCTGGTTTGCAAAAGTTACAGCTTTGGCTTCATAGCAACTGCTATAATTACAGCTGTGAAAGGATTTCAGTTATAGCACCCTTTTTTCACACTGTCATACCTTTTCAACAGGTTACTTTTTGGGGAATTATATTTTCCATGCTGTGTGGTAGTGAGAAGAAATTATACTTTCTCCACTTGTCCTTAGGTTCTGGCACTGTTGGAAAAATACACGTGAGCCAATTTTTTTTTTTCTTCCTAACATCTGCACAAACTTTCATTTGACATGACGTGTAGATGTAACTTCTGAAGATCAAACAGTCATACTCAAGGCATATATTTTAAAAGTTTGAAAATTCAAGTGCTTTCTGGTAAGCTCACGGTAATAAAATATCTGAAAGGTCTTTGTCTTAAAAGGAAGGCCTTTTACAAAGCCTGAAAAATGTCCTTCTTGTAACTGACACCTGTTAGGAGCAGAGATCAGGTAAAATGTGGACTAGACTGCATGTATCTTCCTCTAAAAGCAGCAAAGAACAGCCATCCCATTGGGATTTGGGGAATATCAATGAAAGAGATGAAGATGCTACAGTGGGGCAAAATCCTTCAGTTCTTAAACAGCAGCTGCAATACGCACCCACTCTATGAGGGTGAGGAACACAGTTAGATCATCAAGTATATATTTTGAAAGTAAAAATATCTGGGAAGAAAGCAGGTGTTGACATCTCTATGCCTAATTCCTAGTTTGAGTGTCCTTCCCCTCTGTTATAGAATACGGATTTGCCTCTGGCTCATGATGTTCCCATGCTGATAAGGGGAATGCTGCATGGCAGTGAGGCAGTGAAGGTCACCTGGAAAACCCCTCCTCAGAAATCCCACATCCAAGTCAGATGGAGCCCCAGGACCAAGTCCACCATCCTAATGTGCTTGGGGCTAAAGCTGAGAACCAAGTACCCAGTGCTTCTTCGCTGGGTCTCATGGGGAAGTAGAGATATGGTAACATGATGTGCATGATCTTTTATTAGCCTCTCTTACATTTGTTAGAGATTGGTATTTTTTTTTTCTTAAACCTTCATTGTCTAACGAAGATGGTGAATTGCTAGCAGAGTTGGATTTTGAAGAGAGTGAAGTCTTTAAATGGACTCCTAATAAGATTGGGCATTGACTTCGAGATTAATGAAAAAAGTAGACATCCAGCATGGACTAAAATGTGAATCTGGACATGCAAGCCTGACCTTCAAAATGGCTTGATTAATGTGATGACTCCTATTATGCATGCTTAATTGCTCATGATGCAAAGATTGAATGAAAAGATACTGGATTCCTACAAGCATTATCTGGTGAACATGTTCTTTCAGATTGTTTACAGCTTGTAAAGCCTACCAAGTTCTTAATCTGAGTTTATTGCCTGTGTTATAGTCTTCAGGTACTTGCTACCAGGGAAGGACAGGGAAGCAGATGTATTTTATTGCTACAACAAAAACAGAACAAGACAATTATCATGAGTGCTGCTTCTTAAAAGCAAAATCCAATTCATGTATTTGCTTTTTCCCATGTGCATTTATACTGGAGGTGGAGGTGAGGTTCAGGAAACCTCTTGCTGGGCAGAAAGTGTTTTGATTCTTTATTCACGCAGCTGGGATTAGCTGGCATAATCTGTGCTCAACTCAGATGGGTACCTGGGCAGTAACCCTGTTTCCACCCTGGTGCCATAGCTTCTTCCACCCTCTGGTTTGCAGGACTGTAAACCTGTGCACTAGATCATTGAAGTGAGCTGGCTCTGAAGAGGTTTTGTAGTAAGGAAACATCTGAGCTTGTTTTGCAGCTGAGAGAATGGCCCCATAAACCCGAGGTGGGGCGGATATGAAAGGCAGCCCGAAGCTGCAGCATGGAGATAGAGCTGCTGCAAGAGGAGGGGGCACAATGGCAGCCAGTGCTAATGCTGGGTGAAGAGAAATGAGCCACACTTTTGGGAAGGTATGGTGCATCCCAGCACAGGCAATGAGCTGTGTGCAGTGAGTTGCTCATGGAGGGCTCTGGGGCTGTGCTTTAGGTTTGTGGTGAAAACTGGTTTTGTTTTTCATGCTGGGTTTTTCATACGTACTGCCTCCATTCATCCTCTCCAAAAACATTGCTTCTTCCATTGCCCAGTTGTATTTATTTGCTATCTGGCTAGCCAGATACTTGTATTGCATTAATAGAAAGAGGTGGTTTCAAGAAAGCAAGGGTATACTTTACACAGATTGCTTTATGTTCTGCTGGGGAGGGGAGGCTGAACATATGAATTTCTAGCAAACAGATGTGTTGAAAACCTCACCAGGAGTTTTTAAGAATAACTTCCAAAGCGCGAGTGCACGGCGTCTCCCTTTCTTGATTTAAAATATAGGTGGTGTGTGTCTGAGTGCTTCGTATATGAACGCCTCCTGACAGCTCTGTTTTTAAATGGCTGCAGAGGTGTTCTTTAGGCTGACCAAAGGCCAAGTGCCTTCATTAAGCAAGAGGTGCAACAGAAGTTTTATAAAGCAAAAATGTCATTTGTCTGCCTTTCCCACAGCTGCCTCCATGCTGCTTTCCCTCCCATAGCACAGCTCTTCAAGGCTCCCTTCCTTCCACTGAGGTTTGAAAGACCTTAGCTGAACAAAGCGTGGGGTGGACCAGTTTGTTTTCATGCGTTACATTACTGCTGCATTCACAGAAGTAGGACTTTGTGCATAATGGTCATAATAAGCAAGCATTCTGACTGCATCTTCAGTCTCAGCTCCAAACAGATGTAGAACAGACTTTATTTTAGGAGTATGATTTGGAAAGCATGTCTAGCCTTCAGTGTCGCTGGCTAAGGTATTCTCTGTTCCCATTCCATCCTTTCCAAGAGGCCTGTATTTTCAGGTTATCATATGTTTGGGAGTTTGTTAAGGTGACATTTTTTCTCTGTTGGGATTGCCCAAAGCAATTTGTAAATGGTAATTTATATTCAAACCATATTTTATATGTCTTGATTTAAAAAAAAAAAAAAAAAGTCAATTTTAATCGTGTGTAAGATTTTTGTATGTCTGTTTAGGAAGCAGACTTAAAGCAGGCCTAATGGGGCTAAGCTTGAAGTTTGAACATGATTAATCATCAAGTAGAGGTCTTCCAGAATCTTTCAGGTGTAGTGTTTTTATAATAAATGTCAAATATGTTACGGTACGGTTTAAAAAATAGTGAAGAAAAGCAGAATATGTTAAAGTTTTATGTGAAATGGAAAGAAAAACAAGAGCCTCTGTTGAACTGAAACGCCCTTTATAGCTTGTGCCATTGTCTGAAGGCTGGGTGGTAGCTCTTGATACTACCCGGAGTTTTTCAGTGCAAGGAAATGATTAGACCAAGGGCAGGTTTTCAAAACTAAGCACTCCAGCTGCACCTGTGTTCACGTAAGAACAAAATAGTAACTATGTGCATGGCCAGTTGAAAGGGTTATCGCTTTATTTACGTGTCAAGCTGCAGTACCACGAGGTCCAAAGAGAATGTAAACCTGCAGGTGCTGTTTAGACTGGGACTTTCAGAGAAAGCTCGTTTTGGCTAGTGGTTGGACTGCAGTTAAGGTGTAAGACTACTCCTTTACGGTTGTAACCCAAGGTGTCAGGATGCAAACTTGGTTGCACAGGAGTGGAGTTATTCGAGGGGGTTAGTACATTTGTACCCATCAAGTTGGGTAGTATAAGAATGCTTTCTTTGACCCAGCACTTTAATAGGTATTAAAAGTGAATGGTCATGAAGGGTGTGTAATATATCACTTCCAAGTTGTATAAGCTTTTGGTTTTGACATGTCACAGGTATGCTTCAGGACTGCACAGCAGCTGTGGGACTTCAGTGTTCAGGTGTTCACTTAGGTTTCACCTCTGAGGCAGTGGTGTCCATCCATTAGGTGCCCAGGTTTTCACTTCTTTCTTTGCGTGTTTTTTTTTTTTTTTTTTTTTTTTCCCCAATAGAAACGTTTGACATGAAGTTATCCAGGTTTTGTTTAAAAGGACTGTTTTCCCTTCTTTGGGTTTCCAAAGAAGGAGATTATCAAACTTTTGTAACTGTTATTGTTAATCTTAGGGCAGTGGTGGCCTCTCCTGGGTAGCCAAATTTATTTTAAATTCCACTGACATTTTGTAGGGAAATAAGTGGCAGAACTTCAATCTTCTTAATGGCATATTTGCAAAGTAGGTAACTTTTATTGTGGTTTGTGTAGTATACGCAGAATACCACCAATGTCTTGATTGTTTCCTAAAGCATTGAAGTTTAGCAGCACTATGTGTATCTGTCTTGCCTAAGTATTTGAAGTTTTAGTTAAATGTTTCATCCATCTACAGTAAGCTGGGAAATTGAACACTTGTTACTTTACGGTTCTCTGGAGGATTTGTAATATATTTTTTTCTGTTTTATTTTGTTTTTGTTTATTTTAAATGCCCTTTCCAAGGAAAAGATACGGTTGTTAATTTGGTCAGCTCTAAAGGTAGACCTTGAAGATTATATGTGCTGCAGACCAGCAGTTAAAGGAGTGGAAAAGTCAATTGAGGCTATTTCTACATAACGGAAAGGGTTTTCCTCTCAGAGGCCTTGGAAAATCTTGCTGGAGGTGGATACCTACTACCGTAACATGATCTTTATTTTTCCCTTTTTGTTTCCTTTTTAAATGTCAGATGCTGAGAGAAGTCTCTTCTTTACTGATGGGTAGTGGTAAAAACAGGGTTTTGTGGAAAGAGAATTCCACCTACTCTAAACAGAAAGAAAACCTAAAAATCATTTTATTTTTAACAGAATAGACAAAGCTAAGTATAAGCCTTTTCTTTTTATCCTGTTGCTTGTGATGTCTCATTTTATTCTTCCCTGCCTGCCTGAGGTCTTTTAAAAAGGAGTCAGATCACCTGTGGGCAGCTGTAAATCATTTGTCATCTGGGTTTAAACACCTACTGTGTTGCATAGTTGCTTTTTAAAGGATGTTTTTCTGTCCTTAGTTTAAAAATAAATAAATCTTTGTTTCTATTGAGCTGTGCTATTGCAGTAAGTCTAGGGTATAAATTTGCTTTAATGCTCTTATTTGTGGCTTTTTTCATCCTTTCAGATTATGGAGATGTTAAGCTATCACATTTGAAATCAGTCTGGATGGTAAGGAAATGGAGAGTAGTTGTTCAACCACTTGCATTTATCTTTATAGAGCAAAGGAAAAGGGGCAGGGCATTTTTAGAAGTTTCTTAATTCACATGAGTTTTGATGTTGCTCTTGAAGATGATAAAGCATTTCTGAAATATTGCCGGGCTATTCCATTGTATCCATAATCGGGGTATCAGTACTTGTGGGACAGCAGCTGTACTGTTTACTCTCAGAATTTATGTGGAAGACTCTTCCTCTGTGATTATAGCCTCTTCAGAATAAAGTTGTGATGCATTAATGAAATAAATCTTAGCTATATTATTGGCCCATTATTTGATAGTGGTAATAAAACTGTTCATACATAGAAGGCAGAAGTGCTTCATTAAATACTTATGCATTTTGAAAGGAGAACAGTGCATTCATTTCATTAAGATTATGCTCTGCTTTTAATGCATTTGTAAATATGGACAGAGTCAAATACTGTTTACCAGAAATAAACACATTAAAATGGTCTGGAGACTCAAGAATCCCAAAGACTGGCTGAAGAGCTCTCTGGCTCCATATTGTTAACTTTTGCTAATTCTTGCAACACAAGGGAGTTTCCAGCAAGCATTAAGGGTGCTGAAGTGTCAGTATGCCAAAAAAGGATAGGAAAGCTGATCTCAGGGGCTACAGATAGACATCACCATACAGGCAATATAATGGAAATAACAAAATGTTGTGTGATTGGCTAAAATTTTTAAAGGTAAAAATGCAGTTCTATTAGAAATAATAACAACGAAGTTGCTTGGTAAACATGTAGTATGTGTTCAGGGGCTTGCAATTTTTCTTAGTGTTTTAGCCACTTTTTTTTTTTTTAAGTACAAGATGTTATATATAATAGTTGGACAGAAGACTGATCTAAAAAGGAGATGTCAGTGTAGGGGTAAGTGGGGTTGTTTATACTGACATTCTTCAGGGCTTGATAGAAAGCTCAATATCACTATAGTCATTAAGGATCTGAAAATGAATACAAAATGATTTCTAGACTTTGCACATAACATAAAAATAGTTGGCTAAAAGGGACAATGGGGAATTCTTTGTAAAGTGTTTTGGATCAGCTGCTAAACTGAGCCAGTTGAGCAAAATGTATTCCAGCAGAGCGAAGTGTGAGGTCATATATCCAGGAATGAAGAATGTGGGTCCCACCTACCGAGGGGGAAGGGGCTTGTCTCCTTGAAAGCAGGGACTCTGACAATGATTTCAGGGTCAGAGCAGACCAGTAATTTAAGATGAATTCTCAGCAGGATAATTGGCAGAAAGGAATAATGAGTTCTTTGGGTATATAAGCAGGGGGAACAGTACCTTGGAATGATTCTTCATGAGTATGGACTATTTCTCAGGCTACTGCTAGATGTGTTTTGCAATCACTGATAAGATGCTTTCCATTTAGGAGCGGTTGTAAGCAACATAAGAAGGCATTCAGGCATCAAAGGGAAGGCCTTGCTTAGAAATCTGAACTGGTCACAGCATTTGTTTTAATGAAGGCCAAGAGACACCTAAGATGGTATTTGTGCACAGTAAAGGGCTCTCTAGTCTAGCAGAGAAAAGTGTGACAAAAACCTGTGACTGAAAGGTGATGCCACATGCATTTATGGAAGCCAGACCCTCAGCTGTTTAAGTGCAATAGGGATTACTGTAGTATCCAACTATATGCATTTCTGGAAAATGTGCTGTAACTAAACAAATGATTTCATGCAGTGGAGGGTTAACAAATGAAATGTAATGTCTGGCATACACAAATAGGCAGACTAAATGATGCACTCTATTACTGCCTCTTGGGATCATTTATTTTTACAAAAAGGAGAATTTCAAGGAGCATCATTAGTATCACAGTGTTTGTTTTTAAGAGTTTCCTGTTGATAAAATAGGGACAAATTATAACAGAACAATATCGGTTTCTGTGTACAGTATTTCTGAAGCAGTACTAAAGCAGAAATATGGACAAAATCCCATGGCCAGTATGACTTAAGGAAAAAAAAGTTTATGTCTGGGATAGAAAATATAATTTCTTAACAAGCACAAATTAAGATAAACATGACCCGCTGGTGCCAGTGAGTATATATTCTACATCTTTGCAGCATAGGTCTGGACCTATTCCATGCTGCTAGTGAATGTCCAAGTCTAGGCACAACCATGAAAAATGAGCTGGTGCTTGAGCAGGCTGTACTAGGAGTCTGATGCCAGCTTCTGACCTGTGACTGTTTCATGAAAGACTCTGTCTTGAATCAGACCACTGAAGCTTCCCACACAGATACTTTTACATTTTCTTATTTGTTCTTTAGCTATTACTAAACTTATAGAAGTTGCTGTCGGTGACTTTCAAGACTTGGTATGCGCTGCTTGTAGGGTCAGAAAGCTTTGCCATCCTGGTCAGTGGCTTTGGTTTCCTTCTCTTCTTCCTCTCCCCTTCCCTTTTCCTTTTCCCGTGCTCTGTGTCACACTTCTGATGCACTTGCAGCTCTCTCTAAGTGCTCCCTGGCCTCTGCAGTTGCTCCTTGTGCTGTCTGATGTTTTCTCCCCTGACATGCTTACTGTTCTCTGATCTGCTCTTATTTCAGCCCTGTGTCCCAGCCAATTTGGAAATGATTAAACCCTGAAAAAATATGTTCTGAAAGTTCATGCAGTAAGAAAATTAAAGGAAGGCTTCACCCCTTAAAATGAAACCTCAGCTTTTACCTAGTTTCATAGCTATGACAAGTTTATTTTTGTGCTGTTGGTGCTGTGTACAAGGCTGCTTTTGAGTCCAGCGCCACTGAGCATGTGACTTTTGAAAGCAGAGTTACTGAAGGGCAGCAATGCCATGCTATATATTCCCAAACTGGAGGGCTTCAAAGAGCTCTCCTTCCCTTTGGCGCTGGAAATGAAGGGATGAAGCAGTACCTTCATTGACTCATGATGTGCAAACCACCAAGCCTCCAACAGTTTGTTGCTGAAATATACAACAAGTTATTTCTGTTCCTTGGTGCTGGCTGCTACCACCAGTAGGTGCTTTGAGGTGTACTGTGAGCAGTTCACAGATGAAGATGTTGGAAAGTTAGACAGCGTTGCTGCCTTTGGAATTATGCTTTTTTGTCTTATAAATTTCATCCTCTCTCCATTCTGGCATTTGGGTTTGGGTCTGTGACTGAACCTGATGGGCTGAACGCAACGAAATCAACTCTTGGTGTGAGATTTGCTGCCTTTGCCTCTGTTAGGTAAGAGGAAGCTGTTTCACAGGAGAATGAAGTGGACAGACCAAGCTTATTTTACAGGTTTATAATACAAGATTATATCTAGTGCAGATAACCTTGTCTTTTTATTTATTCCTTCTGAAAACAAAACCCAAAAAAGCCATCCCCAAGCCTACCAAACCCTTCAACCTCTGATAACTCTGGTGCTTATTTCTTTCAGTAGTTCATAATCTTTCAGCCCTCTCCCCATGAATCTGTGTGTGTTCAGCTGGTGTTACCTGCTGTTGGACAGGAGCTGACTCTGGCCCTTCTCAGCCTGCTGGCATCTCTACCTTTGCCTCACACTACAGCATGTCCCAGTTGTTACTCTGCCTTCGTTACATATCATCTAAGGTAGCCTTCTGCATGGGCCATAAGTTTCTGTTGCCCCATCTTGTGGAGGCGAGCGACAGGGCCTTGAGGAAGTGCCTCTGACAGAACTCTTGTCTCAGCAGGTAATGTGTAAAATAATCAAAAGTAGGCAAATGCCAGCTGCAGATGTGTGAAGTGGCAATACATAAACTTAATCATCTTTGGTTAAAACCTTATTATGGTACTTATTACACAGTACTGCAGCTGTAGAGCGCTGTTTTTTCCATTCCCCATGAATGCACCTCCAGTGTCAGAGCTGAGCTCTCAGCTTTGATCTGGGAAACTGTACAATTAGCACTTATTTGTGGAAACATCGTCCTTGTTTATTTTTAAAGCCAGTGGAACTCAGAGGGAAAGTTTTTGTTTTTCCTCGGTTCCCTTGAGAAAGTCTTGTTCATCCCAGCTCCTTTCCACGAGTTTCAACAATCGTCCTTTGTCGTCACGCAGCATCCTCAGGCCCAGGCAGCTGATCATATCCATGTACGTGGTGGCTGGGTGGGAGGCTGCTGGATCTGCCTCTTCGTTGATAGTCTGGGACCCTACAGAGAGGAGGGTGTGAGAGTGGTGTTTGAATGATCAGAGGGGAGTGGGAGAAGAGAAACAAGGAAGAAAGTAGGGATTAATTGTGGATGCTTCACTCCTGGAGGTGTTCAAGGCCAGCCTGGATGAGGCTTTGGGCAACCTGATCTAGTGGGAGGTGTCCCTGCCAATGGCAGGGGGATGGAACTGGATGGTCTTTAAGGTCCCTTCCAACCCAAACCATTCTGTGAGATGGCACAGGGGCAAGGTGTTTCTGAGGTGGTCATCAGTGTGCTGAGACTTTGGTGTGTGCAGGATGGGAGAGATGGGAGCTAACGAAGCAGCCTTGGAGTCTTCTGTTATGCTTGTACCATGTAATGGATAAGTTTCATTCAACTCTGCCCATCAATGTTACTTGGTTAATAATAAGAGTTCCTAGTAATTAATAACTGGCATAATTAGGTTAAGTTACAGAGTAGTGAATGGGGATTTCTCATCCATGGAGATCTCATTGTTTCAAGTACAATGTGGGTCCTGTTTCCAGAAGCCCACCTAGAGACTTTAAAGAGTTTTGTCTGTCTGTTTTTCACAGTGTTTCTGTCATATGTTTTCATATAGCTATGTGTGATTAACTTTCCTATTGAGTTCTATTACATGTTTAAATATTCACATTAGTAAAACAAACAAAAGCATTGAAATAATCAAATTCACCTCTTAGTTTAATTTAAAAGCATGAATTTATTAATGATGTCAAGATGCAGTATGAGACTGAATACTATTTTTCATTTCTGTTTACATGTTTATGCATACGCAAACACGTGCAAGCAGCATAACAGTAATTAAGCAAGCTGCTAGCATTTTTGCTAATCTGATTGTCTTGGAATGTTCTCATGTTCTCATCAGTTTTTTGCTTTTTTTAATTATTATTTTTTTTAGATGAAATATTCTGGGTTCATCAGAATGAAAGCACTTAAATATAGAGATTTGAGAATTCATAGGAGAAGTAGCCCCAGGTGAAAATGAATCAATGTCGGTTTTTTGGTTTTGAACAACTTTCAGTTTGTAATTGCACACTTATTATAGATTCATTGTATTAAAAGCTGAAATAACAATACTACATAAAACAGTCTTGTGTAATGATATGCTCAAGATCCAGGTTTGAAATATGAGCCAAAATACTTTAAAATGGTTTAGAGGAAATTCTGTTTCATGTTTGTGGTGTGTGCTTTTTTGTTTGTTTGTTTTGTTTGCTTTGGAGCTTGTTTTAATGCATAATAACCCCATGAGGGAGAGCAACATAAGAGTTGTCATAACTATCAAGACAAGAAATCTTCTGTAGCTGATTTTGTATGTCTGTGTGAAAAATCAGACCAGAAGTTATGCAAGGTCATATTGGAGTAGTCAGTCTTATATATAATTATATATACACATAGTCATATCTATATATATACATGTGTGTATGTAAAAACACCTGTGCTTGTGCAAACCATATAAGTATATGCACGTGTGTGTGCATGCATGCAAATAAACTATATTAGCAGCAGGCCATTTCTTTAGGGTTTTGAAAACACCATTAAGTTCCTGGAGGTCTCCTGCTCTAGACTTCAGAGGAGTGTTGTTTACAGTTTTAAACAACGTCGACAATCACAGCACTTTTTCCTTTTGCCCATATTGATTTTAAATCCTGCTCTCAAGATGACTAGACTAATAAATACTGCCTCTTTCATTTAGTAGTAGAAGAATAGATGTTGATCATATTTCCTCCCAGGGCCATTTCATGAAGCTATCCATTCTCCCATGACTGAAAGATGAATTCATATTTTTGTGCATAAAAACCTCTGGATGTCTTAACTAAATTGCTCTCCTCTCAATAGTATGTCAAAAGAAAGTAACTTAGCACCATACTTCTTATGCATTCAGCCTCTTTCTCTGATGCAGCCAGGCAGGGTGAGTAGTGTATTGCTTTCTTCGTAAGACTTTAAGGACCATTTCTATCAGCTCTTTCATCTGAATTAAAATGCTGTTAGTAAAAATGTTGATGATAACCTTCTTTCATCTCTATCTTCTTTTGCTGAAGATGATTCTTCTTTCATTCAATCCTGACACAATGCTACTAATCCAGTCTTTTAGTTGTTTTGTGTAGGAAACAGGGCTTAAGTAGAATGTTTCTGTGTCCCTTATGTGTGTTTTTATAAACCTGTGTTGATGCTTTTTGACACAACAGTGTTAGAATCTCAACAGCATAGTGTCAAGCCTTCAAATACTAGTCTACTTAAAGTATGGATGCTTCATACTTTAAATGAAGCATTCATTAAAATGTTTGTTGTATCGTTATTGTGATATTCTGTAGTCATCCAGATTTTCAGTTTTCTGCCCTGACTCTCTGAACTTCTAGCAGAAATGCAGCCACCTAGACTAATGGAGATACCAGGCTTAGAACTGAGGGGACCTTTGCCAGATGGTACAGACCCATGCTTTTCTCAAACAAATCTGCTTCAATTCTAGGGAAAGAATTAGGATGATCTCATTCAGCCCATAGATGTTTGATCTACTCATAATAAGGTATCTCCCAGTGACTTACTAGATATGAGAGATGTATTGTATGAGAGTGTGAGATAAAGTGCACCCTAAGACCCAGATCCAAGAAAGTGTACGGATCTTCTCTCAGTTTGCATAAAACTATGTTACATGCTTTCTCCCTTTGAGTAAGTGTAGGTACCTACAAATGGCAACAGGCATTGAGAGTCTGCCACATTGTGGGGTGATCAGTGGGAAATGTTGAGGAGTGTGTCCTATGTCCTCATCCTCTCTATGCTCCTGTGTCCTCTACAGAGCTTTAGGAGGAACGTTTTGATTACTTACCCATTCCCTCTTGGGATTAAAGGTGCTTCTGCCCTTTCTTTCAATAATCAAGGGAGAAAATCCATCTGGAGAGTGAGAGGTGGCTGCTTTTTCTTACAGACTAGTTCATGTGTGGCAGGTTGAGCTCAGGGAAAGGCTGAAGCACATAGTGCCTTAAAGCATCCCCCAGCCAGCAGCCATCACCCATGGGACTGCTCCATGCCTCCAGTCTGAGCTGCTGCCCTCAGTGAAAGGGGTGCGGGACCAGCAAGAAGGGCTTATAATCTCTGTGAGCTGTTGTTTTGGGAATCAGCTGGGAGGTTGGGTTCTCAACCACAGTTCTTGGCTCTGAGGATAGTTTGCATGTTAGATTTTACACTGAAAGTTTGTTGGATGACATATACACTCAGCTGGTTTTATCCCCAGCTGGGTATAGACAGTAAGAAAGTGAACAACCTATGGACATTGCAACTTTTAACAGACTTGTTACACTATTGTATGGCCCAGGAACCAAGGCTCTTGGACTTCTCAAACAGCTTCATACCGAGACCGCTGTGTTTAGCCTTTCCATCAGAGTTGGAGGGACATGTTGTATAAAGAGAAACAGGTAGCTGGATTAACTCAAATTCTGGACTCAATGTGTTTTAAGACAGTGTTAAAGGAAATCTCTTTAAGGCTTGGTTATGATAAAATGTCATATCAGCAGAATATGAAGTATGGTAAATCCAGTGGAAAAGACAAGTATACGATAGGGTTACATATGTGCAGGAGGAGTCTGGATTTAATTATTGTCTCAATTCAGTATGTAATTCCCTACTGAAATACATTATACTTTCAGAAAGAGTAAAATAAATATTTTAATTGCTTCCCTGGTTATTCTTTCTTGGGTTCTCTTTGTGAAATGAAGACCTGAACTTAGGTGAGCAATGAGCTCATCAGCTCTCAGCATTTTTTCTGACTGTTTATATTTCAGTGCTGTTGTTATTGCAGGTAGCCGCTTTTATGTTACATGGATAGCTGTGGCCAGCCTGGTATGGGGCAAAAAGCTGGGTGTCTGAGCTATGTTTTCTCCTTTAATTCTGTTTCCAGAATTTTCCAGAAAAGAAAGATCAAAAGTGAACCTTAAAAGAGAGAAAGAAATGGGTGATTTGAAAAAGAAAAGACAAAAGAACCCCACCCTGGAACTGTTAGACACAATGAAAGACACAACATTAAACTGTATGGTTAGGGTGCGGGGAAAAGAAAACAACACCAAAACTGTGAAACCATATTGTCATAATGTGTTTTAGTATTGAGCTGGAAAATCAAGGTCTGAGCTCAGTAATGTGTTACATTGTGGTTGGGTTGCATGTGATGACTTCTGTCACTGATTACTGAGAAAGATTATCAGTAATATATTATTGTTAAGCCTCTGTAACCTCTGACATGGAGTATTGAGGCCACTGATTGCAGTCTCTCCCATGCTGACATTGGTAATAGCTTTATCACTCCCCAGCTGATAGCTGGAAGCCAGACACACAGGGATGGGGAGCACTTGGTTAAACTCAGAGTGAGCGTCTACCCAGCTGGGGTTGGGACTCCCAGCCCTTCCCTCACCATCTCAGGGTGTCCCTCCCATGCACGCAGGCTTCTGGGCGCCTCGTGTTTGCTTAGGACCGCATTCCCTCAAGGTCTGCTATTTTGTCCCCTGCAGCATCTTTCCCATTATCAGTGTTTGAAGGGAGAGTTGCTGACCTGATGGAAACAGTTGTATGCCAGATGAACACACTTAGGATGAGGACAAAGAAAGCGCTCCCATTCCTTCAAACAGTAAATAATGCTGGAGTGTGTAACACCCTGCAAGTCCTTTGCTCTTTTTTTGCTTCTCTAAACTTTGGGATTCTTCAGAAGCCTTGTAATGTTTGAAGTTTATCAACAAAGGCTGTTTGCCTACTTGTTGAATTGTACCTGTCACAAGATCTTAAAAGAAAACAGAAGCACAGATTATTGAAATGTTAGGCCTCTGATTGCTTTCATATGCTATTAATTTGACAAAAATTCACCAATAGTGTTTTAAAGGAGCTTTTACCAACCAAATAATCTTCCAGTTTTGTCTCCCCACTGGAACAGGCTTAGCAGTTGTATTTTCCCCATTTGACTACAAGACTGTCTAAAATGGGTGTGTGCGTGTTTATATGTTGTATGCAGAATGGAAATTCTTCTAGATGACTTTGGCATGACTGTTCTGTCTGCTTTTGCAGTGGGGAGATACAAATGTTAAAATCACACCAATCTGAAAAAAAATCATTTCAAGTCTTAGAATGTCTTTGTCAAAGTAAATACAGATGAGAGGGAGAGGAAGGCTCTCCTGGGGACAGAGGTGTTTCTTTCTGTTGCACAGGATTAATAGGAGGTTGAAAGTAGTAACTTGCCCCACGTGTTAGGAATTGGTGTCGTGAGGGGTCTAAACTTGTCTGTAGTTTAGATTTGCTGTAAGTGTTGCAAGGAACAGGGAAAGCAAGTTAAGTTGCTCCTCACTCATTTTCAGGTGCAGGTTTGTCTGAAATGAATGCAAGTTTGTCTCCAAGTTTGTACTGAATTGAATGCACCAAAGTCTTTTATATTAAATGACCTATGGTTCAGGGAGCGAGGCTGAGATAATAGGAGAAATTAATTAATTTTAAAAGTTGTACACAAAATTGTAAAGTTGTGCACTAATCTTACTGATTCATGAGCCATAATATATAAAATACCGGCTGCAGGTCTTAATAAATGTATGATAAATTGTGGAAGTAGTTGGCTTTGGCTCTAAAAGCTGGTGGAGGTTTGAGTCATTTCTGAAACCACTGAGTAGGGAACTATTTATCCCTTGGCACTGAGCTGAGGACATATGTGGTAGTGACCTGCAAGCTGATTAAAGTGTTGTGCTGGATTAGCATTAGCACCATGGCTTTATACGTTTTACAGCATTAATATGTTATCTATTAAAGTAGGATTGTCAAATATATTTTGTGTGTTTTAGGCCTGTAAAAATGCTTATAGTCTATTATTAGTGCTTGTTTAAAACTTGAAATAAATATGTTTAGACTAGAAGTTTTAAGTTGAATGTTTTTAAAAGCCAGGTTCTCAAATTCATTCTCAGTCATCAAGCTAAACAAAGCTTAATTCTCAGAAGTACTGAAAAGCTGTTCCGAATTCACTGAAAGCTCTGAAATTTTGCATGGGTTGATGCCCTCAGGATCAAGTCAGAGAGCAAGAAAAAGGCCTGACAGAGCAGATAACTTTCCCAAAGAGAATAACAAGAGAAACACTCAAAAGATGTGAACAAGGACAAGAAGCAAGGGGCAGCGATAGAAGTCACAGCTAATGGCAATATGTATTTCTTCATTCAGCGCTATTGAAAATGACTTCATACTCACTTAATGGTTTGTTGCTATTAAAGGGCCACATTTCCTCCTTTATTCCTGCAGGACTCTTGCTGTGGATTGTAGAGAATATTTACATCTCAATTTATTTCTCAGACCATTGGCCATAATTAAAAGTGGAATTTGGCACTCTTCAGAGTCCCTGCTGGAGACTTTCACCTTGTAGAAGAAAGGGGATTAGACGTGATGATTTATTGGGCTCATGTAGAGTCCCCTGACTGTACTGTGGCACTGAGCCGAAAGAAAGCTGAAATGGTATCCAGTCCTCTCTGGCAACTGCTCACACCATGAGCAGAGCAAATCCTATCCCTATAATAAAACCCTGTCCTGTTTCATCCAAATTTTCCTAAGTTTCTGATGTGTGTGGGTTTTTGGTAGCACAAAGTTAGTGTTGGAGAAGACAGCGTCTGCCTGACAAGGCAGGGTATGCCTCTGTGAGGCTGCAGTCTGCGTCTGTGTTTGTTATCACGGCGTGCCTTAAGCTGTGCCTACCAGGAAAAAAAAAAAAGGCAGAAAACAATTTCCTAAAATCATCACACTCCATTGGAGAGAGGGAATTGAAATGCTGTTCAGAATCACAGCTATGACATTTGATCATTGCTCTGTGATTGTTTTTCAGGTTTTTTAGGACCCCTTAGGTACAGAAGCCAAACAGAAATGCAGTCATGAATCTGGCAGTGGCTTGCTTGCTTGCTTGCTTTTTTCTCCCCTGCAAAGCCAGGCAAAAGAAAGGAAAACGTATGTTGTGCCCAGCTTCTACCACAGCATTAAAAAAAAAAAAGGTATTTCTTTGGGGTGATTGTTCTGGGAGAGTAGATGGTAAACCAGCTCTTTGTTAGGGTGAGCTTTCAGGTGTCTGTTGAAACACCTCAAAGCAATTTACTGCTTTGTTTGATGCTTTTAAGTGTGCTGTTTTTGGACTTTGAGTTCTTTGTCATCACTTGATAATAGTGAGGGAGAGCACCTTGATTTAAAAAAAAAAAAAAAAAAAAAAGCCTATTTGTACCAAAACAACTTTTTCATCAATTCAGAGTAGTCATGCAACATGCCTCAGAGGAAAAGGTAGAATGATCCAGATGGAGGAATATGTCTGGCAGGAGCTGTTTCCTCTGTAGGGAGTTTGCTGGTGGAAGGACGATGTGCTGGGACTGAAGTGTATTGATTTCTGCAACGCCTTATTGCAAAAGTTTCTTATGTCCAGGATGAAATCTGGTCAGAAAGAGAAAAGAGGAAAAAATAAAACAAACAAACAAAAAAAAAAAACCAAAACCACCCTAGAGAAATGGCTTTTAGAACAGGCAAACTACATGGTGTAGCTGATGGGGAATCGTGCCTTACCTTTAGGTCCTTGGTCTAATTCAGGCACAGCAAAAATTTATACCAGTTTAGTGACATCCAGGCTATTTATGTTATTTATTGTTATTACTCACTGAACACTTGTTGTAGAGTTGTTTCTGTTGATAATGTGAACTCCTTGAGTATTACGCTTGTTTTGATATCCTCCAGACATCTTTTCCAGCTAACAGAGCTGTGCTTTCCATGTGCTATGACTTGCCAGGGATGCTTCTTCACAGTTCAGAAGTGTCTTCAACATTTGACACTTCCTTAGCATAGTGAGGAAAGGTGAATACATATAAAAGCTGCTTGTAGAAACCATTCCCCTTGGCAAGTCCGCTTCAGCTGGGCCATGTAACTGAGAAAAAATACAATAAACACTTTCCTTGAGTCAAAGAATTTTTCAGTCTGTCTCAAACCTGATTGTCATTGTATCTTTCAACTCTTAGAAATCAGGAATACTTAAAGGTGATCCATGTGCTGCAGTGTCACCAGTACATGATCCAATTACTGGAAGCAGGCAGACTGTCCGAGAAAGAAAGTGGGTGTATATCTGACTTAAATATTGCTTCTCCAAATTGCTTTTGGGCAAATATTCAGTATTTTCATTATGCACTCACTTCCCAGACAGTCTGTGGTATACCTGAGAGAGAGAACCGTCTTGTGTCTGTTTTAGGAAAAATCCCACATAACATTGTCTTCGTATTTTAAGATTGTGAGCAGAAGGGACTGAACATGTGGCAAAATTAATAACTGGGTAGGATTCATACTTTCATCCTTAATTAAAGACAAGTGGGTATGTGAAATACATTTCCCCAGGGCTGTGGTGGAGGAATATCCACACATGTAATTAATCTAGCTGCTGGAAGTCACAATTTCACCACTAAAATGAAACAGAAAGACACCAGTGAACAATATGGGCACACTCCAACATTCATTGAAGTCAATGGGAAACTTGTCTTTTGACTTCAAAGGGCGTTGGACTGAACCCGGCAAGATCATATTAAAACACTTAAAAGTCATTAAGCATTTACTCTTGCCATACTGCAGTATCAGAGCTAGAAAAGCCATAGGTGGATTTTAATTTGACTCACTGCCTACAGTTTTAATTGCTCTGTGTTGACACAGTTGGCTGCATAGGGTTGGATTAGGTGGTAATTTGTCTGATGATTTGTTGTGTTTCACTGCTGCCTCATGATATGCTCTTTATGGTCTTGTTTCTGTGTATGTGTTGTCGTCTTGTATGCTGATACAATCCTCACTGAAGTTATTACACTTGATCTTCTGCGAGAGCAAAACTAGTAGCTTCTGTGAATTTTAGCATTGCTATTTTCTAATCTCTTAATGGCACAACTCCTACCCAAGGGAGTAGGAGAGGTAGATGCTGAAGATGTTGATGTCTCATCCCTTTGAGGGATTCAAGGTGAAGTTGAGAGTTGGCCCATTTGAAGATTTGTTGTCCTTACTTATGGTATTTATCACCTCAATCTGCATTGAATTTACACACAGTCTTTTAACTAGCTGAAATTTAGGAGGGATGTTTGCCCATGAAAAGGTAGGATGTCTGCCATTTCTATTTCCTGGTAAATTGGATTTTGGAAGTCAAGACTGAACAGAGCACAATGAGCGTTTTGTTCTTATTCTATCAGACAAATAATGTGGCACCACTTATAGTATTTCTGGTGTGAAGCCTAGAACACAGTGATTCAAAGAAACTGAAAAACTTTCTTCCATATTTCCTGCAAATGTTACTGCTCTGAGGGTGGAGAAAGCTTGAGTTTTCCTTTCAGAATCATGCTGGAAGATGGCTTCTCTTGCCCCTGCGTGTCTGTAGCTTTATTTTTTATAGCCACATTTAACCATTTAATAATTTAATTAATACTGGGCGGGGGGGGAGCATGACAAAAAAACAAAGGAAAAACACAAAAAAACAAGGCCAGATGGTTTCCTTTTTTTTTTTTTTTTTTTTTTTTAAATACGTGGTGCACAGTAGAGGTGACTTCAAAGTTGAGGATTTAGAAATCCCAGAGAAAACTCACTGTTTGCTTCCAAATTTTGCAGTACTAAAGGAAATGCATCCTAATTTAAATCTTTTTTTAGGAAGTGTTTTGGTTTTATTGAAAAACACTTGGTTTGCAGGTGTGGCAAATGGGCCAATGACTTCAGTGGAACGAAGAGTACCAAAAGAGTAACTCATTTTTTGTTGTCTTTGTTTTGATCTGTCTTGTTTTGGTATAATGTGCTTTTTCCTGTTTGGCACTGAGCAGACCAAGGGGAACAGAAGTCTGCTTCATGTCTGCAGTGTTGAATATAAGTTCTGCTTAAATTGTGTGTATAATTGTTTTATATATATATATATATAAATCTGCTTGCTTGTATGTGAAGGTAATATCTCTGTCCACTTTATTTTACAGAGAAGAATCAAAGATGTCATATCTCCAATTGTATTTGAAGCTGCTTACAGTCTTGGGGAGCATGTACTAGAAAGAGGTAAAGAAGACAAGGAACTACCTCCTCTCAAGCCCGTTCTCCGCTGGAAGAAAGGACAAAAGATAGCACAAAGGAATCAGGTCAGGTTTGGACTATGTTATTGCCCTAGGCCAGTGGCACGCTCTAATCCTGAGCTGACAGAAGTGGATGTAAAAGATGATGGCAAAGCTTAGAGCCATTTGTACCCAGTAGTCTTTTTGTACTGTCCCTCCTGTTTCTGATGTCATTACTCTTCCATGAGGTAGTGAAGAATTGTGCTGACAGGGTTGGGTAGCAAAAAGTGAAGTCACTTATTTCAAACTGTTTGTGCTGGGCAGAAAGAGATAGAATGAGGGAAAGGATGAGAAAAGTGCTTCTCCGTCTGGTCCTTCTGGTTTTTCCCTTTCTGAATGATGGAAGTTTTTCTCATGCAAGACTGAGCCCAAGCTTTTCTTTTAGGTTAAGGCTTTGTTAGTCTTGTAGGGACAGGGTTGGGTCCAGGAGGGGACATGGGGTCTTTACCAATCTGCAGGAGGGAAGAATGATGGATGGAATAAAGAATACCTTACTTGGCCCATTTCCCTCTTTTCTTGAGGGCTCCTCACATCCAATCATGTGGCAGGGGAACCCCTTCTGCTGTTGTTATTGCAGAAAACGTCTTGCTGAAATAGTGACTCTGTTTCAGAAAAAGTGAAGTGTAGGTACAACAGTGTATAAATAGGATCTTGTTTTGCTCCTCTGCATTTCAGAACAGTCTCTTTTTATTAATTTTGGTCAGAACAACAGAATTCATATAATTTTCAAACACTCATCATTTATAGAGTGGGGATCTTTCTTTCCCCCAAAATATTCCCTTAGGAAATGAAGTGTACATGGTTGGGCTGCCTGTCTGTCTGTCTTGACCTCACTAGTATCTTTGGAAAATGTTGGGCCATTTTGACAAGAATTATCAAGACAGTGCTTATGAAGGTATTAAGCATATTCAAGGTTCATGAAAGCAGGTCAAGGAGAGAGACCCCATTTGTGACCTTTCAAAAGGCTCCAGTTTGTGTGTGGTCCTTGTAGGTGCAGGACAGCCTGCCAAGGAAGGAGCCTGCGGGACAATTCCACCTCCTGCTGTGCTGGGACTGGAGCATCCAACCATGAGGCTTGAGGCTCTGCGGGGAAATCAGACTACTGTGGCTTGCAAAACTTCTTCATTTGCAGCATCACAGGGTAATTTAGGCTAGAAAAGACCTTTGGAGATCCATTTCCTTGCTCAAAGCAGAGCCAACATAAAAGCTAGATCAAGTTGCTTGGTGTTATATCCAATAAAGTTTGATTTCCAAAGCATGCTTACAGGGTTACAATCTGGTATAGCTTCTGAATAGGAAACCTTTTTTTTTTTTTTCCTTTAAGCTCTGAAAAGTTTGTGTGGAATTTTAGGCTTTTAACTGGATCGTTAAATCTGTTTTTTAACTTTGGGAAGTTTGATATATAAAGAGATGCTTGCATCATCATCTGTAGCATTGCTTTCTGATGCTGCTCATAAGGATATTCTACAGGTCCTATAAACCTACAGGTCCCTAAATACTACTCAAGAAAAAAAAAAAAAAAAGAAACCAAAATGCTTTGTCACATACACATATACATATATACTTATATACATATAAGTGTTTGGAATTGCATCTTGCTGTAATTCTTGTACTTAGAGAACTGAGTATTTAATTTATGTTTAAGCAAATGGATGACAAGAGAATCTAATAATTATTTTTATGAAGAGGGATGGTGTGTCTCTTAAGTACCTGAATGTTGCATTGTTGCAAACATACAATAGGAATTTGTAGAGAACTTTGAAACCTGTGCACTGTGATGGAAACTGAATGTTACATGAACTGAACTGGATGGACACTTTAACTACTGGCTTTAAACTCCAAAGGTCGCATTTTGCCCTGCAGGCATACTCTCATATCAATATTAAAATACCTAAATACTGAGATTATAAAGCAGAAACAAAAATATGTTGGGAATTTCCCTGACTTGTTTTCTTGTGTAATTTGGATGAGAGGGAGCCAGTTCAACAATCCCTTTCCATTTGCTTTCCAGATGTTCACTTAGCTTAGTAAGAAAAGGATTTTGACATGGGGTGTGCCTGCAAGTGTGCTTTCCACTAAGGAAGTGGGCAGAGCTTCGCTTTCAGTGTAGCAGTCATGGTGACAAAGCCCTGGCTGAGTAGCCTTGAGGCACTGACAGGATCCTCAAAGACCAACTTCATGGAAACATCAGGGCTTAGTGTTCTCTTAAGATTCTTGTCATCTTGCAAGCAGAATTGTTTTTAAAGGCCAAGAGGAATAGTAGGAAACAGTTTACGTAACAAAGGACTTGCATTTTCAAAGAATATAACAATTCTGGAGAGACCTTATGTTGTGGAAATCCAACTCAGAAAAGATCTAGTAGGTTCTGTTTTCAGAAGATCCAACTCCCTCTGAATATTAGCTCCAGATAACATTGAGATAAGTACTTAGCAGGAGAAACATAGGTTCCACATTTAGCTTGTGAAATCAGCAAGATTTCAAAAGGGTAGAGGCAGATGGACAAGTATAGTATTAATGCCAGTACTGAAGTTTTAAAATGTAACTAGTGGTGTGTGATTTCAGAAGTACTAGATCCTGTTGATCCAGTGAGAATTGGCATTTTGAAGTTGGAAAGGTTGCATCTGTTGCTTCACGGTACCTGTTGTTACAGGTTGATGCTTTGCTGGTAAGCTCAGGTGGCTAACTTCTGTGAACGAAGGTGGCAGAAGATGATGGAAATAAACAGCTGATGAAATGGGAGGGAGCTGTAACTGGGCAGGAGAGGGGGAGACTTCCATCTGTTAATATCCTACTTCAGGTCTGTTAGACCCACTTGAAAAGGCACACATCTTGCAAACATGCGAGCTGTATAGTCACTTAGATATGTTTTTATTTAAGCTAAAGTGATGTCAAAGCTGAAGTGATTGCTTTTAGAGGATTTTAGTTTGTTTTTCATGACCCAGATGTTCCCTGCACGTGTGTATGACTTCCCTCAAGGAGAATTACAGCACTATGGTTCACAAACAAGCAGGTAGGAAAAAGTATCAAGTAACCTCTTGATGTAAGAATTAAAGGTTATATTGAGCATACAAAGTTCTTTGTGGCACTTTGCACCAATGTGTTGATGAGTCAACTTGGAAACAGTTCATAGGCACCCGCCAGTGGGAAGGTGTATCCCTTACTGATGGCATAGCCACTAAAGAGGATTATGTTGGTTATTCATTCTTTAAATCAGTTATTTAAATCATTACTTTGTATGTGAGAAAACTGTCTTGTCCTAATTGATTAGACTGGAACAGAGCTAGAGTAGTAAAGGAGTGCATTGATGTGGTTTTCATTCAGAATGCCTTAACTTATTTAACTTATTTGTTATCGTATTTATTTTAAAATAATGCAACTTCCAATGTAAGGCAGTGCAAAAAATGCTTGTATTTAAAAACAAATATACCCATGACTGTTCAGGGAGGGGAGCCTCCTTTTCCTAAATGATCTGGCCTTAAGGCAATCAGAATATGATAAATAGTTTGAACTTCTGAGTAATTTGAGGAAAAGGATCTTCATAGAAATTTCCTGATGAGCATGATGCTACTGTGGGACTTCATGCATTGGCTTTTTTCTAAGCAAAGAGGCTCTCCTAGGTCAAAATAACGTAACTAAACTGGCCCAGGATACAGCAACAGTTGATTTCTCACTAACTTAGTCATTTTCTAGGGTTCTTGTATATGCTTACCAGAAACTATGGTTGCTATAGCTTGGTGTAATCATTTGTGGTAGCAAAAGCAAATACTTATGGGCTATGTGTACATGTCTATTGATAGATGCCTTAGCAACTTTTGTACAATTGTTGGGTGGAGACTGGTTATGTGGAGATGATTACAGCCTTCCAAGTTGTCAGTGGCTAGCCAGCTCAGTTTTGTTCAAACAGAAAATCTCTGATGGATCAAGGTTGGGTGGAGAAACAAAGATTTTACTTTTTGAGTGTGTATTATGAACTTCCCACCCTGAGGATGACTTTCCATTAGCTTCCTCATTGCCTTCCAAATCCAGTTGCTACCTCCGTCCACTGGAAAAAACTAATATATTTTCTTACTTCAGGGAAATTAATGTGTATTTAGAACATGGTTTGGCTTCGCTCATTGTAAGTGGTTTGTACTATAACATTTATTTTTGCATACCCACTGTATAAATACATGTCAACCAGGAAAGACAAAGATCTCCTGCCAAATACAGCGGGGATTTGTTCTAGCAGTATCCAGTAATGTATCTTAGAGTTTAAAATGTGGTATGCTAGAATTCTGTCTGTTTTGAATACTGTAATAAAATCACCTGCTGTTATGTGGATGGAGACACCATTTTGTTATAGGAAAATATTCTCAGTAGATTTAATTGCGTCAGCATCTTCAGGATTTTGGGAATGGTCTGTCATAAAACTGCTTATGAGAGACAGAAAATGTTTAGGACATTCTGTTCTCAGCTATGTCAGACTTGCAGTGAGAGTCTGGGTATGGTGCTGCATCTCTGGGTGTCTGAGGCTGCACGTCTCTGGGTCAGGCTTCACATTTTAAAATCAAAGCACTATTTTTGGAAATGTGTGTTTGAAAAGTATTTGGACATAAATTAGCTTACTTGACAGGTATGAGAAAGCATAGGAATATTTTTATGAAGCTGAATTATGAACACCTGTAGTAATTTTGGCTTGCTGCATTAATAATGGCACTCTGTTTTTTAAAACATCCCCCCAGTCAATATCTCATACTGAGCACAAGGCAGTGACAGATCTACACAGGCTGAAATGTAGTGTTCATCCACATGGCATGATCCAGGTTTGCCAGTGGCACCTCTTCTAAAGCACAGAGATGCCAACATGCCTGCTTAAGTCAGATCAGGTCTCCACCAGCAAACTGAACTGTGCCTGGTGCGTTTCTAGGCATTGGAGTGACATCTCTATCCTGGTAAGCTGCTGGAGTGGCTCTTGCCATGGTTTCAACCTGTGCCAGCTACCGCAAACCATTCCCAGGCATGGGTCAGCTGCTAGAGTGCTCCAAGGGTCTTTCCCTGTCTTGGAGGCCAGGGCAGTTTAAGTTACTGGTACAGCTGAAGCCTCAGTAGCTTCATGTACTTGTCTGGAGCTGGATCTGTGGGAAGGGTGACGATCAAATATTTTATACCCAGGCATACAGGAGATGACTGCAGGATTCAGCTAAATTGCTGTGTTCCAGGTGAAACTCTTTGCCACTAAGCTCCCTTTCCTCCCTGGGCAGGGCAAGCTCCCACGTTCCCTTCTGCCTTAATTCTTGCAGAGATCTGCCATGTGCCACCCTTCCTGCTTCATCGCTGTTCTTTTTCCATCAGGCAGGGTGCGATTGCTGAAAATGATGCTTTCCACTCCTCCCTTTGCCATCCTTTTGGTAGTGTCAGTCTTTTGCTCTAGACAAGTTTGGTCAGAGTCAGTGCTGAACTGGCAGGGACCGGGTGCTGTTCGTGCCAGGAAATCTGAAAAGGACCCACCCTGAGCATACACTGAATTAGGCTGAGTATTGCATTTGCCTGCTTTTTTTTTGTTGTTGTTGAATGGCAATAATGAGGAAAGATTTACAAGTCTGGAAGAGATTCAGTGCTGAGTGAGAACAGCAGGTGTCCAGATGCATTGTACCTCTGAAATGTTTGTAATTAGCAAACTTGCTGAAGTAAGAATTAGTGGAAATCAGTGCCTCTGATGGTATGCATGTTTCTATATGCTTGTTCTTAAGCAATGAAAGGCTTGGCCAGTAATTGTCCAACTTGTTTATATTCCTGCTTAGAGGCAGAGGCAAAACATCAGAGCTAGGAATGCATAAGACATGGTTTAGATCTCGTGGGCTTCCTGAAGAACAACAGCCAATATAACGTGCACATGTGTGTGTGCATACAGATATGTCCACCTGCATGTGTAAGCTGTGCATGTGTGCTGGGGAGAGTCAGACTGTAAGTTAATCGTGTCAGAGGTGGTAGGACATGAGTTATCCGATTTAGTCTATAAGTTCTTTAAATAAATATGTAGAGAACTGAGAGATGATCACATGAACATTTGCAAGCTGAACCCTAACTTGAATTCCTGTTGGGTAATTTCTGCAGTTCCATGTAACAGCATGAACTTCATTTCCAAGTTACTCTGTGGATGGAGAATTATAAGTGTAAGAGGGGACAGTTTTTCTACATATGTGTTGAGCTGTTAAAGAAAATCCTAATATACTTTAAAAGCCACACAGACAGATGACAGGCTTCATTAGTCCTCTTGATAGTGTTTCAGCAGTTATATGAAGGGTCAGTAGAGTTTAATTGGGATACCTAACATCTGGAAGCAGATAATATGATAGTATCAGCTCATTCAGTTCAGAGTACCTCAGTGCCACAAAATCCTTGTCAGTTCAGTGTAGCAGTCATAAAAACAAAACCACTGAAGTGCAGGTGAATTTTTAAGAGAGCACTTTCACACATCCTTGTGGGTCTAAATGAGCTACAGGTAGACATAAATTGCTTATCTGATTATTCTAAAGCTTTGTGTTTCTAGCCATCAAAACAGTTGCCACATATAAATACATGTATTTACTTATCATTTTTATTATGCTCTTATATTTCAAATCACGCTATTGTATGATGAGCAGCAATGGTTTTGACTCGTATGTTAAAATGTTTAAGTATGGAAGCATCCTGGGTGAAAGATTCATCTCACATAGTTTCAGTTTGGATGATAGAAATAAGGACGTTTAGGGTAGAAAATGTTCTCAAGTGTCACTAAAAACTCTCCTGAGATGAAATAATTGAATTATTCTGCTATCATTCAAAATAAATGGAAGACCATTTAAGATGAGACAGGAAAATATAGTGAGAAATGTGCTACAGAAATCCATCCTATAATGGTATTGGGAGATGGAACAATTAACCCGGTATGTCTTTCTCATCTTTGTTCTATGGATTTATAAGGTCTGAAATCTTGTATAATGAGAACACTTCTTGGATGATTTAACTGTTAATGATTTCAAAAAGAAAAAAAAATGCCTCAGCCTGAAAAATGAGTGAGTCAGACTAGAAATCTAATAAAGCTCTGAAAGGCTTTGGGGGGGTGTATTTCTATTGCCACCAATTGTAATTCTTCACCCCAGGAGAATACAAGGACAAAATTGCATTGTTAAATCCACTTACTGCTGTGAGGAATAACTAATACATGTGCTTATTAATTTGTGTTTGCATTCAATTGCTAACAGGTTTCATGCCTGATCTTTTCTAAATGGCTGATTCCATTTGGAAGTTCCTGTTCCTCTCAAAAAACACTTGAGCGTTTTCTCCCCTTTTTATCTTGGTGCTCCAGCCCAATTTTCAACACATACTGAAAGGTAATAAATAGCAGGATAGAGCTGAAATAGGGAAGAAATTAATGCATTTGACCTTAGATGGCTTGACAAGTGTCAGTGCAGTAGTCGTGAGCCTTAGGCCCAGAGTCTTCCACTCTTCAGAGTGGATAAATTTCCCTGTAGCCTTCCCCAGCTGGAGAAGTTCCATGTGTCGTGAACCCTTATTAGTGTAATAAAATAATTACTACCATTCAGTTCCTGTTTTCTTATACTAAATCACTGTAAGTGAGTACCTGTTTTCTATGCGGGAAAGCGTGCTCTGATGAAGTCTACATGGAGCTGAGGGAGCTTCCTGGCTAGCCTGAGTCTCCTGCACCATGCGGTACCAAGGTGGCTGCTCTTTGGTTTCGTGGTTCAGATTTTGGCTTTGATTCTTCTCAACTCTTATAGCTCAGCTCCCCTGGTATTTCTGCCTTCATCCTGTGTTTGCTCTGCCAGTCGTTGGAGGTGTTGTGGAAATCATATGTTCTTAGTTTAGCCAGCACATCTGATGAAATCCTGGAGAGCTTTCCAGAGTATTAATTGCATTTCTAGCAGGAATGTGAGTCTGCTTTTTTGCACTTGGTTTAGCAGGATATTTGAATGGATCACTTCCGTGAGTAGTGAAGTACTGGATGTCTGGGGGGGAGCCAGTAACTATTTATCTGTGGTCAATAGATCTTCAGGTAACAGCTTTATTTTGCAGGCAGCTGGAAAACTTAAATACAAAATGTAGGTCTAAAATCAAGCTCCTATATCTGGTTAAGCATATTAATATCCACATGATCGATCTGTAAAGCTATGAAATAGAAAATAGGTCCTGGATAAGGCAGTGAGATTTGCTTACTGCTCAGTACTTTTGAAAATCAGATCACATATCCGGGTCCTTAAATATAGAGCTAGGAACCTAACTTCACAATGTAACATGGCATAGCATCAGGATCTGAAAAGTTTCTTTTTTTTTTTTTTTTTTTTTAAAAAGCTCCCCTTTATTCTTAGCAGTGCTGTTGTTTTGCTACTGTGATGTAGTTTCTAAGGAATCTCTGCACATACTGTAGGGTATGGTGACAATTTACAGGAAATCAGTGTAGAGACTGGAATGCTTAATCCAGATTATTGTGCATAATCTGTGTTCTGTTGAAGAATGTGGCACAGTTTGTGAATTTAAATGGATGGATCCTCGAGTTTCCGAAGGCCAGTGCTGCCACTTTGTAAAAGAGACAGTTTGAACTTTCTGTGGACTGATGTGTGAAGAAGTAGTTAAAGACCTGATCTAGAGTGAAATCTCATATCCAAACCATAAAACAACGTGTTTTCAGTGTTGAAAATCCCAGTTCTCCCCCTTCTCTTCAAGTGTTGACCTTCAGCTGTCACTTTCCTTTATCTCTGAGAAGATGGGCACAACTCTTACAGAACACAATATTGGCAACCTCTCAAATTCTTGATTGCACATTTTGGCTAAGACCTGAAATTTCTACTGCTTCCCTGAATTCTGGGGGTTTGAATGTCTTGGAATACTTTTTTCTTTGTTTATTGGATGATTTCCAAGACTTTCTGTGGGCAGGAGTGCCATAAACACAGCTTTTTTCACTTTTCCCCGTTTCCTGTTCTCTTCCCTACTCCCAGAAACATAGATGTTTAATTTTAGATAGTCATTTAAAGACACTGAAGCAATTTAGTGAATCAGGTTTGAAACCCCGGATTGCCTTCCTCTGAGCAGAGAGCTCTGACCATTAGGCTCAAGTCAGGCTCCTTGCTTGGTTTTCTCTTGGTGTCATTTCTTAGCAGTCCAAGATCAGCAACAAGAAAAACGGGGATACCTTTAACCACACTAACCAGCAGCTTTGTGGTTAAGGATGCTTTAGGTTGCAGGACTATGGATTTATCCTATTACTTCATAAGGCAAAGGATCATATATTTATGTAAAAAGTGGAATTTAATCCTTTACCTCTATTCAAGAGGTAAGCTGGTCACAAAGGTGCTTGCTACAAAGCCCTGAGTGCCTGTGTAGACACATCTTCCCTGTCAGCTGGCTCTAGGTCTCTTCTTACAGTACACTTATCAGATACAGATGTCTTCATTCGCTCTATAGCAAGTATGTCTTAATGTAAGCTTTTTGGCTTACTCTCTGGAGGACTTGTGCAACATCCGCCTCTGCTAATCTTTCAGGATGTATCTACCACATTCCTTGACCTCCCAAGAAGCATCTTCTTTTCTACCCAAAGAAAGTTGCCAGGCAGAATATCAGAAAACCATGTTTGTCCTGGATGTTTGGTGACCTGGTGGAAACCTCTATGGAGCACTTTCGTGTAGCTGCTGGGTCCTGTGCAGCAGGGGGGAATGCAGGGAGGAATCATGGACCCTGAAATCACTAGATTTGCACTCTGCTGTGCTGTAGATCTGGGGATTGCAGGAAGGCTAGCAGACTCCCTATGCACATGCATACTGCATTAGCTCTGTGCTTTACAGTGAAGATGTGTCCTAGAAACATTGACATTGTTCAGTCTGTGCTGCTGAGTGCACACATACCTTTTTTGCTCTTGGAAATGCCAGACAGAAGTGTGGTGACCTTAAGAGATGCAGCTGTGTTTCTCTTTCAGGACAATTTTTGTTCACCCCTTCCCACAAGCTTAAAAATTCCCTTGAATGTGTTTCTTATGTAAAGAAGCTTCCTGACCATCTCTGATGAACATGTTCAAAACTGTGAGGTAGTTGGTACAACTGAAGTGGAATCTAGGAAGAATCCAGTAAGAATTTGAACTTCTACTGTAAAACCACCGTTCAGAATTGCTTCTCCTCACCTTGAGCAGCAGCAACTGCAAAAATTGTGAAGTGTTTCCTATGCACAAGGAATTTATTTCCTCCTACTTCCCTCTTTCCCATCCTAAATATTATGTACAGCCTAACGGTGTGAAGGTTGGTTACCTTGTTGAACACTTTGAATATGTAAAGAGCTCTGTAAATCCCTAAAACTTATTTTAAAGCCAAAGCCACTTTAAAGATTGCTTAGAGCTAAAATTGATTATATTCTAGTAGTGCTTATACATATCCCAACAATAGATGCTTTCTCTACCAACGTGAAGCACTGAATTAAGTATGGTTTCTGGCCTGAAGGAATCACAGTCCAAGTAGACCAATTAAGGGCACAGTAATAGAATGTATAAGCAGTGCTCACAAATGTTATGATGACTTACAGTGCGTTTACCAATTTTAATTCTTTAGGAGGAATTTGAAAAGGCAGGAATTAGTCAACTGGAAAGGCAGAAGAAGCAACAGGCTGGGCAAGGGAAGGCTCAAGACAGCAGAGAAGTGGAGGAAGCAGAAGTGAGAAGTTACTGGATTGAGGCTGTAGCAGGCAAACAAAAACAGGAGGTAGAATAGAAGCATGGTGAAATCTATTCAAACAAGGGAAATACTGGAGAATAGCAAAGTAATCCAGAGATATCATTAGCCTATGACAGACTGAACCAGTGATGGCTGCCTGTATAGGTCCTAGCAGCTGTCTGGACTGGAAATCTTCTCCCTGCACCCTCAAACCTGACTGGGTTCAAGATTATCCACAAAAGTAAGGAGTTTACTCCTACACATTTACAGATCTGAGGACTCATCATCCTTATTTATTTCTCCTGTGTTAGTGCTATGTAGGAACTTGAGTTTTATCACATAAAATATTCTTGATGTTTTTCAGAGTAGCTTGCTGTTCACTGCATGGTGTGTTGGAAGACGTACGTGCTCAGTAGTTTTAGAAAATGAGGTATTCGTTCCTTGTGAAGAACCACATCTATGGATTTAGTAACAAAATTCCAAGATTGTTAGGTAGTTATTTAAATGTATTTACAGTACTTGATTCTTTTAAAAGTGCAGGTCATATCTTTGATCACTCTGTTCACTTTGCCAAGATTTCTGTAATGCAAATAGGGATACTGTCAGGCAAGACTGTTTTTGCAGTTTATTTTTCTTTCTCCTCTGAAGGTCAAACAGTCTTTCCTATATATAGGTACTATGCTGGTTGAGGATTAGTGCTGAGAACTTTTGAAGCTATGCCTTTGAAATGTACCATGTTTTGAGAGGGATTCCTTGTGCGAGTTCCTGTCCCAGGGCTATCATGATTCTCGTCTTTTGGTGTGGGAGCCTCTATTAAGGAGAAAAAGTAGTCACAGGCCTTGTGTTTAAACACTCACCAATTTCTACATCTGAGATTCTGAGAAAGAAAAATGTGGGATAGTAAAATGAAAGCATAAAGTAAATCACCCCAAATGTACTTGCCGCCTCCCGTTTTTCTTTGTCCTATTTGCAGCTTAGATATCAAACTATGCTGTAGGTTGTACTGCTAGTTCAAAACTAATTGATATCATAAAGGTGCACTCCTCTTTGGAGAGATCTAAAAACACAGAAAAAGGACAGGAAAAGGTCTGCTCAACTGTTCAGAAATGTATCAGTCTTTGTTCTTAACAGCAGGGGAAAATAACCACAATCCTGACAGCTTCTGAGTTTCTTGGACATGAGGAATGTGTTCCTATCTTTTCCTTTTGCTCTCTGTTGGCTGCCCCATTTAATTACGACAAATTGCCACAGAGATTCACATAGGCTAATGGAGACTTCTTATGTATTCGCTGTCTGTCAACATGCTGTTTTCTTTTTTTGCTGCTTAGTGTGCTAATGCCTAGTGTTATGTTGTTCTTTCACAACCCCTGCTTTTATCAATCTGTTAAAGATCATAAATGATAGTCTTTATCACAAGACTGACAGTGGTTCTGTTATCCTAGGATATCACTGGGTAAATAAGTCTGTAATTTTCTGTTGCTCGCAAGATAGCAGAAAAGTTTGCCACTGTTCACAAAAAAAAAAAAAATCCTTATCTTTAATGTAGGCCACTGAATGTTTGCGTGATTTCCTTTCTTCCAATTTGCAGGGCTGAAAATAGTTTCATTGATAGTCTATATTTTCTGTTTCATTTTCTTGCACATGTGTTGGAAAGAGGTGCCAGAAGAGGTGTGAGAGAAGTAATTCTTGTAAGATGAGAAGTGGGAATGGATTGAGGAAAATCTTTGAGGGAGTCTGTTTTTGTTGAACCTTCTTGTTCAGTTAAATGAGAATAAAGACTTTTTTGTAAAGATGAGATTTGGCTTCCCTTGAGTTTCTTTAGCGTTCACACTGCATATTCTGTATCACAAATTTTGGTGATTTTTTATTTCATCCAAACATGTTGCCTCTTTGGGGGAGCTTTAATCTTATACGTTTTATGCTATAACAGTTCTTTTCTTTGCTTTTCACAGACTGTTTTTGAGAGGAACTGTCAATCTGATGACTGTGCTGCTGATTTGAAACTTCAGGGTAAATTACTGCTATCTAGGTGAGTAACTGAAGTTTTTTCTTTTTCATTCTTATATGCTAGTACGCCATTCATTTTATGTAAGATGTAGTCAAAAATCAAAATGCAAATACAGTCATCTTATATCCAGACTAGGATATTGATAATGATGGCATGTCTAGTGCAGTAAGGTCTCAAGATGTACAAGGAGGTGTAGGTGTAAACTGCACACAGAAAAGCATTTTTGTTCTGAAAACATGTCACAGGTTTTAGAAAAATGTGTCTTCTATGGTTGTGATTACCCCCCCCCAACCTTTAATTTCTGAAATTGTATACTTTACTAACTCTTGAAATACTGCTCTCCTTTGTCTTTTTGTTAGTAACTCAGGGGTGTCTGATTTCTCTTTCTTCTGGGATAATAAACCTTGTCAAATAGACCAGAGGTGAAGTTTATGTTCTGTCCTTTGAGACTGGTGATCCTAGGAAAGCACCTATTGTTTTGTCAGGATGCAGTTATTCAATTTCTGGATAAATGAGGCTAAAGGTGAACTTCATGCATCACTTCTGTTTCCTTTTTTTTTTTTTTTCTTCAGCATTTTAGCACATTTTTAGAAATGGAAGTGCTGATGTGAGTTATTTAATTGTGTGCCAGATGTTTTGCTGTTTGCAGATGCTCTCTGTGAAATGCTTTGCTTTTAGGTCAGGAAAGAGGGGAAGAGAATTTGCTGCTTATGAAAATTGGAAAAAAAAGAAAAATGGGTAGGAGATATACACATTTTATGTAAGTCTACAGCATGCTGTAGCCATAGTTGGAGACAAAAACTGAACAAGAGTCAAATCTGAGTAGTTACGGACTGGACTTCTCCAGACACGACTGAAGTCCACAGGAATGTTTTTGGGGATTGGCTGGGAGCAGAGTTAGGTCTCAAGTTGCAGAGTCCACACTTTGACTGTGATTAGTCTGGATTTTTGACCTTTCACTAGATTTTAGTAGTGAGAAGAACATATTGAGAGTAGAGCTGGAGACTTGTCTGTGTGGACTGAGGAAGCAAGTAAGGGGGTTTATTGTACATTTGGGAAATAATCAAGAAAAAACTGCTTCTAAAAACTTGTCAGTGTGTGGTAATCATAGCAGTAAGAGTTGTATTTGTGATTACAGTATTAGACTGTTTACTTTTATGACTGTTATTTACACTATCACAACAATTTAAAAGCCACAACTGTCAAAAAAAAAATAATAATGAGGATATTCAAATAGAGTTTCCACAGTCACATAACAAAATGTTGGACAAGTGCTCTCAAGTCTTTTTTGTTCAGTGACATTCTGAAGTCCTGTCTGAAATAAACAGGATGTCATCAAATCTATCAAGTCCTCACAGAATAGGTTTCCTTAAGGTAAAGGGCATTGTAGACTTCAGCTAGTAAGAATAGTAGCACAGTAAACATCTCTTAAGAAAACACGTTTTTGGTCTGTAAAAATACAAAAGCATGCTATGGATTCTGATTATTAAAAAAAAAAATGTCCACCTTGAAGAACATGCTCATCTTTCTAGCCCCTTCATGTCTTATGCTAAAGAACTCTGTGAGCCTGTTTTCACATACTGGCTGTTTATGATAATTCTGTGTAAAAAGCATTTGCTTTGTAGGTAGAGCATAGAACATGAATCTTTCATTATTATATGCACCTAGGAACTAAATGGGTGACTTCATTTTTAGGAAGATTATGGCAGTGTCTTTGTCTAAATAATCACATCTGACTAAAATTGGTGGATTTATTAATAAAAGCAATGTACATAAGAAACACAGACATGATAGATTGAAATAAACAGGGTGTTTATGGGAAGGCAGCAGTAAATACAGTGTCTTAGATACTCAGCAGCTCTTTGAAGGTATTGCTGGACATATGGGTAGAGTGATCTAGTTGAGGTCATCTGCCTGGGCTTCCAAAACTTTTATTAGGATTTCTCACCAAAAAGTCATAAAGAAAGTAAGTTGTCCAGGCCTAAGAGGAATGGTGCCTGAGCATTGCTACATAATTAACGTAGTCAACAGAAGGAGTAACTAGTCTGTTTTTCTGGTGTGCATGTGCTGGGGCCAGTGGTACTCGTCATACTCACAAACGATCAGGGAAATCTGCTAAAAATAAACAGCAAGGTGTTAGTTTGCTAATCATACTAAGCTATTTAGAGTAATGAAAAGAACAAATAAGGAGCTATATTTTCAAGCAGCATATGGTTAATCAGTGGAATTTACTGTTGGGGATGTTGTAAACACTGAAAACTGAAATAGTAGAGATGCCAAGCTTGAATGCTGGAAACTGCAGAAATTGATGAGGAAAATAACACTACATGATTGCCTTGTTCTTCCATAGGCCTCTGCTTTAGACATAGTTAGAAGTAGGGCTCTCTGCTGGATGGACTGATTTATTCTGGCTGTTCTTACACATTTTTTCATTGATTTGTAGCATGTTAGAGCCAAAAGCTATACAGAGCATGATATATTGTGAAGTATAGTTTTGTCCATCACTATAATAGGCTTTCACATGTGTGCTGGTCGGAGCACTTGTGTGTATAGGAAGTTAGCTCAGATTACATTATCATCATGAGAATTGCTTGCTGAGGTCACACTTGTGAGTTCAGGAACCATGCAAACTACTCCGATATAGAGTTCACCTGAGATGCATTTGAATCACTAGACTTACCCAGTTAGTTAAGATCACACCTGCATTCGAATATGTCAAACCAGTGTACCAAATGACTAATAGGAAGATGATCCTGGTCTAATTTGGCATTTCATGGGATCATCCTTCTCTTCCCAAAACTTACTCGTGCCCCCACAAATGGGGATCACTGCACTTTGATACATAACAAACAGACAAACCAGCACATCCACCTAACAATCTAATATATGGTGACTTATCCAAAGTGCTCAAACCAAGCAAATCTGTGTTTGTAAATTGAACACTGCCATTCTGACCAGATAGAGTTATGTTTGCCTCATTATTTCTTGTTAGTGCTGCTGCAAGTGGAAACTGTGCTGCTGGGCTAGCTGAAATCCTTCACTGTGATGTTGGTAGTGGGGAGGAGAAGGGGAAAGGCCTTGAAAGTGGATAATGATAAAAACCTCAAAGATTTCTAACCCTATCAGAAAGAATTAGTGAAGATTTCAGAGGGTGAGAATGGGATGTGGTAGTGATTCCCATGCTCTGTTTTTGTTTTTTCAAACGCTTCTGTTATAATGGAAGGTGTCCTTGCAGACGTGGGCTAAAGACTAGGGTAACATGCTGTACTGGAATAAAGACAAGCTAGAATGCATTTATTTTGAATAGAAAAATACACATTCTCAGTTAACAGACATATTTCTTTAAGGCTTGATTTCAGTTAAGAGATGGACCTCTTTAAGGCTTGTCTACTTTCATGAGCATGTGTTTGCATGTAAGCCCACCCCAACTTGTAAGGATTGTGAAATGATGGAGCCAAACTCTTACTGCTTGTGTCAGATGGCACCAGGGACAGCAGTCACAGACTGTGTCTCGGCAGCTTCAGGCTGGACACCAGGAAAAACTGTATTGTGTGGGCAGTTTGTGCTGCACTAGAAGGAGGGCAGAGATCATGGGGTCTGCTGTTCTGGGTTTCAGGACTCAGCAGGGTGAGGTCCAAGGTCCCAGCTGACTGTGGTTGGCAATTGTTCTGTGATGAGGAGGACGATGGATGCTATAGTCTCTAGAGATGACTTCCAACCAAGTTTGCTGCAGTTCTCTGACTCGTGTCAAGGTAAAATCCTCTCTGCAACTTGAGCAATGCTGCCTCAACAAGGAGCCTCCCTTAACCAAGGTGGAAACAGCTGCCTAAGATGGTTGTCGTCCAGTGTCATGGCTGAAACCTGCCTGTGGGGCTCCTTGCCTCTCACTGATGCTGCCTCTGCCAGCAAGAACAGCATCACAAGAGGGGATGGTGATATCAAATGCTGGACCTGACAAAACTGCAGGGATTAAACTTTCTAGTGCAGACATAATGAGGTAGCATGTGAAACAGCCACAGTGGTGCATGCTAGTGTTACCACAAATGGTCTTTTTAGTGCTGGGCCTGCATTTATTCTCAGGACTATGAGTGTTGTTAGCTTAAAACTACAGATGCAATTTAAGGGTAGGGAAAAAAGAGCCATGGGATGTGCTGGGGATTTGGTGAAGGCAGTTTTGGGAGAAACTGAAGAATCAGAAGAAAAGTGTTTTGTCTTTCCAGTCATAACTTTTCAAATCCATTCTTCTTGAAGAATAAGCATGAGGTTTCGGCACCACAGAGTAGAGAAGACTACCTCATTGCCTCCCCATCAACGAAACTCCAGTGTTAAATCTTCCAGCTGTAATAGCAGATACCAAAATTTGGCCCTATCCATGCAGTACTGCCCCATCTTAGTGGGGAAGATGAGGGGCAGAGGGGATTTAAAAAGGAAGGGATTTAGAAGTATTTTAGTGTGAAGAAAATATTTATAGCATTTATGTATTGCATGTGGGTAAATCTATCAAGACAATCTGAAACCTTAAGAGAAATAGGAATAGGATATTTTGCAATAAGTTATATTTTTATGGTAACAATCTTTTGGGACAGCAGTAGAAAACTGGTTTTCCTTGCCAGTAATCCATTACTGAAAAGCAAAATGCAATTAAAGAGTGCTCTGTTAGCTATTATTTTCAAATATATTGTTTAATATTACAAATGCATTTATAACATATCATGCTTGACTTGAATGCCCCACTTTGTGTTCTCAGCCCAGCAAATGTCTTTTCCATCAGGTTTCTGTAGTGAATACCACACTTTTATTGAGCCTCTCTGTAGCTACTTGTTTAGAGGCTGAACTGCATCTGTTTCCTCAAGATGTGCAGGGGGAAACTCTGAAGCATGTGTTTTGTGGAAGATTTTCAAGGCTAGAGAAGCCTAATCTATTCCTATGGTACTCTATATGGGCGGAAAGCACTCTGGTCTTTTAGGAAAGAACCAAAATGTGCTGAGAGAACAGAGTCCACGGGAACACAAATCTGGTTGTGGCCTAATGCCTCAGACTGGTATTCAGGTAACTGTCTACAAAGGCAACAGCAGTGACCGAAATCTGATCAGGCTTCAAGGGGAGCCAAGTGAAAACCACAGAGAATACATCTGAGTGACGGTAAGGGTGTCTGAAAAAACAGACTTTCTTCCAGCTATAATAAACGAACCAGCTAAAAGACCAGAGCAGAATGGGTGGTGGCTTCCCTGTGAGATGCAGGTAGGAAGGAAATCCTGTATGACTGTGTAAATACACTGACAGCCCATGTGCTGCAATGAGTGGTGCAGCTGTACTGAAAACAAACAGCAGCAGAAGAAAGATGATGTTGCGGCATGACAGGTAGCTGCAATGTTCCAGCGTGAGCTGTGCATGTTATGTAAATCAAGTTGTAAGGATAAGGGCTGTGAGCTCCCTTGGATAGAATACGCTGTAATAAATATTGCTATTCCTGAGAAGGTTCCAGGAGGAAGTCTGTCTTCCATATATTTATGTGACATGAGGTTATCCTTCATCTGTCATTCGAAACCGCATTACTCACTCGTTGGAATGCTTTTGCTCATGTGTTTGGGTGGTTGTAATATGCAGCTTTCTTTTATGTATAGGTTTTAGAGCACCCTTAGGTGTTCTAGCTGGTTATTAGATTCAAATTTACCTTCTTTCCCTAGAGATTGGTTGGGGTTCCTGTCTGTACTTCTGCAAATTGTTTGTTTTGGAGAAGGCAAATTGGAAGCAAAAGTTGTTGAAAGCCAAAGGGGCAACAGGTGCATTTGCAGAGATTTGCAAGGTTTTACAATTTTTTTATATTTTGCATTGGAGTCAAAGCTTTCATAAGTTTTCTTGTGCAATGGAATTGTTGAGAAACATCCTTTTCCAGTTGAAAGGTCAGGCTTGTGACTTGGGCCATCTTCTGCCAGTCCTTCTGGAATTAGCCAGAAGACGGACAAAAAAGCAGTCTGTCAAACTTCTTCAGGTTTGAAATGTTTCCATTTTAATAAAATGGTGATTAATGGGAAAAAAAAAAAAAAAAAAAAAAAAAAGGTATTTTCCAGTTATCTTCTGGTCAGCTCTACAGAAGCATTTTTTCCCTTCAAATAAATTCTTTCTGTGACCTGCTAAAAGATTAACATATTTTCTGCCAGTACTTTTGTTTCTATGATCTGTTTTGTCCTATGCATGTGTCTGCTTGATAGGCAGGTTAACAATTCAGTGTGATCTTTTGGCGTGTAACCTCAAAGTTAAAAAACACCTGCATTACCACCCCATGGTCCTGCACACTCTGAGCTTTAAACTCATTTTCATTGCTTCCTTTACAATGCACCAAATTACTTTGAAATATCATTAAACTACACTATAATGAGTTTATAAGCATATGATTATTAGTGAATAAAAATAAATTTCATTTAGCTATGCAACCCATAGCTAGTCATGTGGTTGTTTTGCAAATAGACACAACAAAGAGTCTGTTCATGGACCTACTAAAATGTGTGGAAAGACTCCCTGTAGTTCACTAAGCACACGATCAGACATTAAGCACCTGGATTTGAAAAATGAAGTTTTTTCAGCAGTTTCATATTGGCTTGTCAAAATATTGCAGAACCCTGACTGAAGGAATCCAGAAGTCATACATAAAAACATGTGTTATGACAGCTTCGTCCAATTTGCTTTTCACCAGCACAAGATGTAACAGCAGAGACCATAGTAGAGTACAGTAACAATGCAGATAGTCAATGCTTTCTGAAGGAAGGAGCACTACCATCAAATGTTGATCAGAAAGATCAAAGGTGTTTTGAGTGTATCTCATGAATATGGTAGGGTTTCAAATAAATAAATAAATAAAGGCTTTCACTGATCATAGACTTTGTAAACCCGTGGAGCAAAGCTGCAAGCTTGTGGTTTAACGTGGGAAGCAAAGCTGTTTCATAAATTTGACCAGGCTCACGCCTCAGCACTTATCTTCCTTTGATCACACAACAGGAATTTGTTTCCAGAGATGCCTCACGTTTCATGGCCTGCCCGTTGCGGTTTTATGCCCCTGAAGTGCATCTTAACAAAACAGTCGTGATGAGGAAAAACAATATCCTTTCATTTGGAGCTTAATTACATGCTCTGATAATATCTATTTTTCCCTTCCTCTTCATTCATAGCAGATGAAGAATTTGTTTTCGCTTACTTTATCTTTCATTGAACGAACACTTCTTTAAAAATATTTTTGACATTCTGTTTACCCTAGACAGGCTACCCTAAATAACATAGCTAATCAGATGGAGCTAATTTGCTGCCTTACAAAGAACAAAAGAAAAATGAGCAAATGCTCTGGTTTAGCATGCCTAGTGCTAGTAAAGTGCCATGAGCTTTCAGTCTGGACCATGTGTATATAAAGCTGTGTACACTGGTGTCAATATTCCTGACTTCTGGAATGCAAATATGGAGCCATGACCAATCCCATTGCAGTCATGTGCAGCCCATAGGTTACTAGGTTATACCCAAGTACTGCCCCAACTCCAGGTCTTTTAAAGTATCAAAAGAGTTCAGACAGAAGAGGAAAACATTGAAAAGGGGGTTATGAGTAGGTTGCTGTCAGTTTTCTCAAAATTATGCTGTTTCTAACTGTGATGTAAGTAATTTTGCAAATTATAGGGTAGTTTAATGCTTTTTCAAAGTAATTTGGTGCATTGTAAAGGAAGCAATGAAAATGTTTATAGCATTTTGTGTATATTAGGACATTTGTAATTCTATTTGGAAGTAAGTCTATTTGGTGAATCCAGGAAGAAGATATTTGATTTCTAATTAACTTTCATTTATCTTTTGCCTACAGACAGTTGCTAGTGAATTGAATGCTGCATTTGCAAGGCGCATGGAAAATTTTGTTGTAGCATATCCAGGGTCTGATTTGTAGTTTCCTGAAAGGACTACCCAGTAGAGCCAGCAATTAATCAGGATGTAGTACAAGTTGCAGTGGGAGCATCGTCTCAGGAACAAGTGAATGTTTCCCCTGTTGAAGGTGAACGGGAATAAAGGAATGGAGTTTTGGTTTCCGTCTGGTTATTTGCACTCAGCGCTTCATAAATCTCTCCCAAAATAAATAAGTCCAGTTTGATAGCAGTGGGCAGTCCTCTTCCTTTTGAACATGTGGTGATTAAACCCATGTGGATGGTAATAGAGCCATCAAGTGACAAGCTGTAACAAACATCAATAGTCTGCATCTAATACAAGAATACAGATTTCCAGTCTATTTTTTTAAGAACAGGGTACTGATTGACAGTCAGGGGTACTGCACAAGCCAGTCTTATAACTTCTTAAATGCTATTCTGTGCAGGTTTTTTGTTTGTTTGTTAAGAATCACTTGACTATATCCCCTGGAACAGGATTTTGTTGTTTGTTAAACCAGATCCTAAAGAGATGAGTTTTTTGCATTACATAAAATGATCATTGAACTAATGTGCAACCCGGCCTTCCTTGTGAACAGCCCAATATCAGTATTTTATGGACCTAAGGTAGTTCAAGTTGTCATATTTTTTCCTACTCTAGCAACCAAAGTATAAAACTAACAAAACAACAGCTTAACCTCTAGCAGAGTTGTCATACGTGATCGGCCTCCAGAGGTGGAAGTCCTTGATACGGTACAGACCACAATGAAAGCAGATACACCATTGTTTCATTGTTTTGGATTTGCAGAGTATTTCTTGACTGATAAATACATGCATACACACATACTTCTGTTGCATAGCTATATGAAGTTTTTCGTAGTATATCCTTCAAGTACAAAATCTGATAAGGCTGAGTTTCATTGCAGGTCACCAAGTAATCACTTTGCTGGTTCTGCATGAACTATTGGGTTGAAATAGAGGAAATATGCTGATGTAGGTTGATGCTGCTTATAGTGTTTGACATTTAGATATAACTTATTTTTGGCATATTAGACCTGCTACTACAAAACAAATTTCCTAAAATAACAAGCTGGTGCTGCTTCTAACTTGTCATATCTAATTAGCTGCCTTTTATTGATCTCTGAAGGTAACTGGTAGAAGGGGGCACTGATCTCTTTCTTCCTCATCAAGGCTCAGCTGAGTATGTTTTTTAAATTACATACTGCACCCCATCATCCCCTGAATAAAGGCAAACAATCAGACCTGCCTCATCAGCTTTTAATAGGACTACTGTGGAGGGCATAATTTTTATTGTAAATATGTGGTTTGCTTGATGAATTTAATTTTCTAGTTCCTGGAAACAACAAAGTTTCTTGTTACAAAATGCTATTTGTTTCGTTCTCAAATTTCACTTCCTCTCCAAGATCTTTGGACATCAATCTTCTATTTTAGCATTGCTCTTCCAGTATTTTTAAAAAAACAGGGGAAATATATATATTTTTTCCACATCAGGCTAGTGTATGCAACTCTAGCTACGTGTCGTACCATTTATCTTCTAAATTTGTTTCTGCCACTAGTAACTAACTTTTGTTTGTGTTCTAACCTTAGGCACATACACTCACGCATGTGAGGATAACTGTCTCAGGAGCACAGTATCATTTGTTTAAAGGACACGGCTTGTGGCTATAAAAGATGTTAGTTTGTATGTATGTCTGCAAGGGTGAAAGATTGGATTAGAGGTTCTGTAGATGTTGTGCTTGATCTTGCTTTCATGTGACAGTTTCACAAACCAGGGTAGCTGCATTCAATCCAAAAGCTGCTCCCCAGAGTAAACACTGTGAAAAAGGACTTGGTTCCTTCAAAGTTGACTCTTCAGTTCTGTTTATAAAGGGCTTTGAACAGCTGGGTACAATTGAAATTACTGATAATAGTAGAAGAAAGGCAACAGATTTCTGCATCATGGTAAGATAAGGGGTATTTTTACGTGGATGTTGTGCCCTGCTCTGTACTTTCTACTTTGAAGACTATAGAGCTGGCAGTTATGTCTATTGTGTAATTATGGGGAATTTGTGTGAAGAAATGATGTTCGAGGAAGAAAGGACAATTCCCAGAGAAGCTTTCAAAATACAGTAACTGGCTGTAAATTGAAATCACTCTGTTTCAATTCCAGAATGAGAGGAAAAAGGGGTTCCTAGAGTTTTTTTTCTGTCGTTTACTACTCAAATACATTCTTTATATATATATATGAAAGTAACGTATAGGAAAGGTTGAAAAGTTAACACTCTGTGCTGTATTCCGCAATTGTGATGTGTATAGGACCTCAACAGCTAGAGGGGCAGCTCAGCCCCACAAGGGAACAGGCACAAGCAGTTCTACCTCCTTGGCTCTGGGCTCGCTGCAGTAGTTTTTTTTTTTTTTTTTTTTTTTTTATTCTGGCCATTCAGTCCCCTCCTGTGGGGAAACATTGGCATGTTGTTATTCTGCCCTCATAGGGTACAATCTCTGGTGCAGTGTTAATCCCAAACTGTACTCCATTGACACGAGCTCTGGGCTGCTCTTCAAATTCTCCCTTGAGTTTGTCCCATCTCCTCATGGTACTTCATACTACTCAAAGCAGACTAGAAAGCCAGGTTTTCAGCTTGGGAAGTAGAACAGGTCATTAATGAAACGATCTGGTGGGCCCAGAGCTAGCTTGCCATGGTGGGCTTAGTGCATCTTAGCTAGGCCGCAGTCATTGGCTGTACGAGGTCTCTTAGTGCATGTGGTGGCTTAGGCTTCAATGCGAGGAGGGGAAGGCAGCAGTTCAGCTAACACAGGATAAACCCTGGTATCCCAAGTGTTTGCCTAAGTCCTTAACCTAGATTGCCTTCAAGCTTTGCAGAGAGAATTGACCTTGAATACACATGTGAGACTGCGACAGTGTAATGCACAGGCAGTATAAAATCCAATAGCTCTGCTCCCTGTGGGATTGCTTAAAAGTTTTGCGTAGTTTGGGATTATTTATGGGGCTTCTACCTCTTTGTTTTGCTCTGGGTCTTCAAATGAATTCCCAGAAGATGAGCTGAGGGTTTCAGCTTTTCATTGGCTTTTGGGGTTTAAGTGTTTGCAAAGCTCAACTGATCCTGCGGCCTATGATAAAACCCCAGAAGGAGAAAGGTTTTCAGGGTTAATATTAGGAGTTTGTGAGGGCAAAATACACATTCAGTATCACAGTAACTGTGAAGACCAGCTGCAATGCTGGTTGCTGATGGTAGAAATCAGTCTATTTGCATCTGTCACAGACTGATGCTGTTCACTCACACCTTTTACTGGTTTAAAGGAAAGAGATGGGACTTCTTTCTTCAGCAGTGTACCTTTATCTGATGGAGATGGAGGACAGGTTAAACTTCAGTTGTCTGGAGCCTTTTTACCCTGATGAAGTCTAACTGTCCCCAACTGTAGCTTCCACTGGCCATTGGGCAGTAGCAGGGATTTACCCTTGCAGATGCAGATCTTCTGTAAGGAAAGGCTCCTAAGATTAAAGGGAAGTTGATGATCCAGGCTAACAGGCTAAGTGCAACCCTGTTGCATTCCTTGCACTGTGTATGATATGCACAAGATAAGGGGAAGTGCTAAATAATGCTTTGTTTTTTTTTATATATATATACATATATATATATATATATATATAATAAGTCTCTCAAGTACAGGAAATAGAGAAATATGTCCCTGTGTGCCTTTTGGAATGCAGATTATGTCTCCCTTGACCCACGTTAATAAAAACACCAGCATCTTGGGGGGCGGAGAAATTAAAATTGCAGATCTCTTCTGTTAGTGTTTCCCAGCTGGTCTTTATTCACTCGCTGACCATAACACAAGGAAGTGGCACAGGAATTAACAAAGAATGTTAATGTGTGTTAAAAAGCTATTTGATTTATGCTGGAACTTTAAAATTGTTTCCTCTTCTTTTTTTTTTTTTTTTTTTTTTTTTTTTTTTTTTTTTTTTTACTAAAAAAGATAATGTTGAAGATTTCTTTTTATGTTTGATTCATAGTACCATCGCAAGTAAACTTTAAAACTATAGCAGAGTTTATCTTCTGCGTAGCATAAACTTGGAGCCTGATTTTCAGAACTGTTTTTTTTTACCTGCAAGTCTAGCTCATGTGAATTAAAGTTGCATTTAGTACTTCTGAATGTCAAATTTATTTCCCTTTCCATGCAAAAACTGATAGTCTGACATATTTTGTGTGCTTGTATGCATGTGCATACAAATATGGTTGCCTAAATTTAATATCTCTACAGTCTAACCAGAGCTTTTACCTATTTTATTATTAATGCATATTACCTGATGTCATGGGTGGTGTTATTCTTTCCAATTTAGTGATTGTCTTGATTATTTTCCATCTTTTCTATCACTTCTGTTTTTAGAGCATGTTTTTATTTTTAACCTGCCTTCCTTGCTGTGAGGAGGGTGATGAGTGCTGTGGTGAGGATGCTGGCTGCTGTATCGTTCTCATACAATGAAATGTAAACCAGAAGCCATTGCTTGATTCCGTTCCTTAAATTATTTGACATACCTTGTCAAGACCACAAGTGGCTCTAGTTTGTTTTCTTCTTTCTGGCGGGTGACAACAGCTTTTCAGTGACACATTGGAGTTGTCAGTGAGGCTGCTGTAGGTGCAGCAGCTGCCGGCACAGGCTGGCACCAGGCTGGCAGCAGAGCTGCTCCCACGCCGCAGCAGGCTGTCTGCATCCATGACGTTGTGCCCTCGAGCAGCAAAGGGGGCCCGGGAGCTCCCCTGCAAGCAGGGAGATTCCTAATCCTTTTCTTACAGCAAGTGAACCTGATTCATTCCAGATGTACATGGATTTAATGACTTGGAAAGCTACTCTTAAAATGGGACTTACAGCACAATCTCCTATAGCCTTTTAGAGGAAGATCTGAACTCCTTTGCCAGCCTAAAATCAGTGAGATTTTTAAGAGTTTAACAGGGTGTGAGTTTTTGTGTAGAAGCTTTAATCAGGGAGCAACTAGTATGCTCTCAGAAAGTGGGTTTTCCTTTTTCTGCTGAGGAAAACATTGTTATAAACATTGTCACTTAGGTGCAATGCACTTCTAACAGATGAGTGATAGGTTTGTAAAGGAGTAACACAACATAATGGTGTTTATTTTAATGTTATTTTTGTGGGATTACTTTTAAGTAGGATTTCATTCTGAATATTTGTTTTATTGTTCAGTAGGAAAGACAGTAATCATGATCATATTTAAATTAAATCTTCAAGTACTGCTGCCACCAATTCAGAGTGGATTCTTTCCTCCTTTGCATATTGTTCTTTTAATTATAAATAAGTTACTGTAGAAGGGAAAGAAGTAGTGGCAATGTCCATGTTAAATAGTAATAGCTGGACACAAATGTGTAGTGTGCGTTGCATATGGTATCAACCTGGCATAAGATAAATATCTTGTAACACCTCTTTGCTTACAGAAGTGATACTTCCAGATTTTGCTAATGGGTTTGAAAGATGCTGATTTACTTTTTGAAGTGATAATGCGAAATGAGATTATAAAGTTAATGACAAATAATTTGTAGTTGTAAGTGGTTGTTTTTATTTCTTGTCTTACAATTATGTACTTGTGATTATTAGCAAATCCCAGCAGATAGTTTTTGTATATCTTCATAATTTGTCAGCTTTTCTACAGTGAATGTTGATGTTGGGGCCAAAAGGTTAAATGCTTCCACGTACTCTCACATAGTTTTCCCATTAATTTGGTGCATAAGAAACAACCACTCCAAATATTTTGACCTCTCAAGCTAGTTTTTTAGTGGATTCTGTACAGTGTACACATTTGCCAATGTTTACTTGCACTGATAGCTGATGGCAAGAATACACCATAACATTTAGAAAGCAAAGTGTCCAGTTATAGGTAGGATTGGTGGTGTCTGCGGTTGAGTGTAAGTAGGAGAAATCAGAAATGTTTCCTGGAGATTTATATCTGCCTCATAAGAACCTGTCACTGAACTGTAAGCCATAATTTTGGGCAATATATGAAGATCATCATAAATTAAATAAGTTCAGGAAACAAATATGCTATAAATATTATGTGCATTATGTGGAAAAGTTGTGCTCACAATCCACAAGCATCAGCTTTAAAGCCTGAGTCTAGACCATCTTGCTCTGCACTTCCCACACATCAGAGCCTCTGATTGTTTCATTACATCCCTTTGGAAATCCATGTCTGGAAAACTGAAAAACTCCTTGGCAAATGCAGAGAGACAGAACCCAGTGAGATCTGCCTTTGGAGGTTTGGTAGGGCTACAGCTGGCAGAGGATGCTGAAGGGTTTATAAGTGCCACATCCTTGGAATCCCCGTATTTAAGCAGATGCTGTGGCTGCAGCACCACGAGGAGGGCTGCCTTAAACACAACTCGTGTCCGGCACCCCAGTCACTTTCAGACAGTTGCTGCTATGCAAAGAATCAGCATGTGCCAATGTGCCTCTCCCTGATGCAGCCATTCCCTCATGGCAATAGGGTGAATGGTGGTGGGCTGCGTGGTCAGCTTTGGGTTTCTCCGTGCTGATGCTTGCTGCACTGTGCTTGTGTGCTGTGCAACAGCATCTGGCAGGGTGGTGGTGTGATGATGCCTTTTCTCAGAAGATCCTCCTTTATACTTCTGGGCTCATTGTCCCTCTGAGGAAATGACAGAGCATCTCTCTGCTATGTGCCTCCAGGACTCTGTCCTTTTTTGACCAGCTGCTTGGTGTTCTCCCTGTGAAGCTCCCTCCATTTCTCCAGGGTATATGAATGGTTTTACATTATACTCATGGTAACCACAACCAGTTAGATATGTTGGCTATTTTTTAATTTATACCTGGTATATTCCATAATATCTTTTACTGTGTTTTTGTTCCTAGATCTGCAAACCTGTGCATTGTTACTATATATTTTTCTGTGATCTTAAGCCTACATTCTTACTTGTTAGCTCATCTTCTGGAGAGACTAGCATGATTAAATATATACCAAATAATAATTGTGTGTGTATTTGTGATGTGTGATGCCTTGATACAGTAGTATATTGATTCATGATGTATGATTATTATCTTAATTAACCATTCTATTGGTATTCCACTTATAGAACATGACTTCCTTGTGTTAGGTCCAGCATAAATACACAAGGAAAGGTTAGTCGTGTTCAATAGATGGTTGTTGTTATAACTTTCGTGCATTTTTTCACTCATACCTGTTTCTGGATTTTATTTAACCCTCTTTTCCTTTTTTTTCTATCCATTGCATAATTCTAAGCTTTTAAGAAAGTTACTAGAATATTTCAGTAAGATTGAATTATTGAGAAATAAAATTAAATAGAATTTGTTTGAATGTGAGCATAATGTTTTGTACTTGTTGCATTTTCCCCATCCAATAACTTTCCAGTCTTCAAATGTTTTATTTCCAATAAAGCCATATTAACAATATCTCATGAAATGGTTTCAAGTGAGTATCACAGGATTTCCTTTCACAGGAGGCAGTGTCAGAACCAGGAATCACAAGCTGCTCACTTTCCTTACAGCTGCCTGCACCACTTGTTGGCCGTACAGCACACTGATGAGTTACTAACCACAGAGCTTTTAAGCAGTTGAGTTGTGACACTTCTGCAGTAGGGGGGAAAAAAAAAGAAAAAGGATGAGAGTGTGAAAGTTGCCAAGAGTTTAATCTAGTGTAATTGTTTCTGCCCACAGTGTTGATGACAGGACTGCCTACCTGGCCCTGGGAGCAGTGAGGAACATCTCACTTAACATTTCCATCTCTAACATTGGGGATGATGCCTACGACACCAACGTTTTCTTCAACTTTTCTGGGGAGCTCTTCTTCATCAAAATGTGGCAAAAGGTAAGAAATGCCAATCTTGCTGTGAAGAAGTCTCCTAATGTTAAGTTTACTTGCAAGGAGTAGGAACAGGGGGTGGCCTGGTCCACAGTGCTGAGAGATTTGGAAGTTGTTTCTGGTTATGCTGGGCTTGAATTTCTTCCAGGCTTTTTACTGAGGTTTTCTCTTTCGTGGGTTTAAGCTGAGAAAATGATACAGTTTGTGTTTCAATAGAAGACACAGCACTGTTATTTGGGGTCAGCTAATGAACCAGAATCATCAGTTGAGGTACTAAGGTATTAAGAGACAGGAGGAGACTGGTTTGGAAATCTGTAGAATACCGAATAGCACTGAAATACAACGGCTGCCTCTAGTTTGAGTGGTGCCACACTGCGCTCATCAGTCCTGATCATCTCCTGACCTAGGTTCCTAGCTTTTTGTTTTGTTTTGTTTGTTTTCCTTGCAGAAGCCAAGATGCAGGGCTGTTCTCTGCTCACATCTGGGTGCAAGTTTGGATTGTGGCCAAGGCATTTCATTAGAACTAAGAGCTCAAAAGTGCTTTTCATTTCACCTGTATCAACTCAGGTGAAGTTTTCAAGCTTTAGCCTCTTCACATTTTAGGTTGAAATGCACAGATGTTTTCATTAGCTTGAGTTTATTTGGAGTTGAAAAGTAAACACTGAATTGAGCTTTTTGCAAACTGATGGCTATGAAAGCTGAGTGTGAGTAACATGAAAATAAATTGCACAAAATAGAAATACAATCATAATAACATTCTGACTGTTTGCTCCTGCTTTTTGCTGTCATTTGTGTCTCTGCTGAGGCTTTGCTATGCTTTGGAAGCCATAAGAGCAGTATTAAAAACAGTAGCACACATGTTTCAAAGTATGGTATTAACATGGCCCATTGAAACAATGATATTTTGTCATTATTTTTCATATTTTAGCGAAAATCTCTTATAATCTTTCTCTATATTACAAACCTCTTAGATTGCCTCATTACATAACAAAGTATGATAAATTCTGATAGAAGTTAATTCTGTTGATTTTCACATTAGACTTCGACATTGCATACAATCACCAACCTCAGAAAATTCTTTTTCTATTATAATCTTCTTTTTCAGTATGTGTAGGTGTTTTTTTTTTTATATTTATTTATTTATTTAAAAAAAAAAAAAAAAAGGCAGAAATACCTTACGCCAATACACAACTTCTCCTTAATGGAAGTTCACGTGAAGACTTCTAAGGTCTGGCCTGGCTCCCATTGATGTCAGTGGGAGGGTTTCCATTGCTCTGCACTGGAAAAGAAACAGCTTGATGTATGTTCTTTTAAAAGTTTTTTTTTGTCTTCTGTACTTAGTTGTTGAATATTGTACACACATGGATTAACTGGAACACCAATTGCCTTTGTTGTTCTTCTTGGCCAATGCTGTCAGGGAACAAGCTGAAGATGTGCTGTTTCCCTTGGTATTGTACCTTGAGCCTGGGTCTAAAGCAGACTTGAAACAGCTGTGTGAAATGCTCCCTAGAAGGAATGGTTTCTGGAAGCAGATGACATTGTTGTACGGTTATCTCACTACTCAATGTGTCTTCAGCTAATAGAAGCTATCATTTCTTTAAAAACAAATAAACAAAAAACAGCATACATCAAGGAGATGTGTAGGCTTCCTTCTCAAAACCAGAGGGTTTTGAGAGCTGTAACAGGGTATGTTATTCCTGCCACTCCGGTGTTTGTGTGTTAGATTTGATAACTGTTTTTTTTTTTTTTTTTTTTTTTTTTTCCTCTGATAATTTAATAACAGGTTTGAAAAACTGAGAAACAGCGTTGTGTTGGGTGACTTTGCTTTCTCTCAGTCAGCTTTTGCTACAGGACAAGCTAATGGATTGTTGGCTTCACCGTGTATCCAGATGGGAAACTGGATTACAACCTCATAGCTTCAATTAGTGTTATATTTTCCCTAAGCTCCTTGAACAATGCTTTTTTAAATAAAATATCATGGACTCTCTGTTTCATAACCTACTCCCATCCCTTGACATCTATGCAAAATATGTACTGTGCATGTACTTTAAATAGATTTTATTCCTGTTTGAACATTGCCCAGGCAAAAATCCAGAACATAAAGCTGGAGTAAAAATGACAACTCATAAGATTTCCCATAGTGGAGCAATTTTGGAATCAAAAGAGCTGCTGCTTATGGAAACTTCTTGCTGCAACTGCCTTTTAATGAATGACAGTAAAGTGGAAGAGAAGGGTCTCTTCCATGTGGTTGCTTGACACTTTTTCTGAAAGGTGGACCTCAGAACAGTGACTGCATGGTGAGCTTTTAAATCGATCTCTATAGTCCTTTCAGTATGCTGTGAAATCTCTGGTTTGTTTTCCCTATGTCTCCAGTGGATTTCCTGGCAGAATCAGTCTCGTTATTTCTTGCTGTAGTTTGGTTACACTCAGAGCTGACACTGCAAAAAATGTAATGTTGTTTTCTCAACAGAGTTACCGTGACAAAATGCCAGTTTGTGTTTGAAAAGAACGGCATGGCCACACTCAGTAGGGATTACCAGTAGCATTCTCAGAAGTGCATTATGGAGATAGCTCTTCCTTTTGCAGAGACTGAGATTTCACGAGCTGTGGTGAATAGAGCACCTGGCAGGGCTTTGCCGCTTCTCCATGAGGTGAAAAAGCATTTGCAGACTGATGTTTAAACGACTCCATTTATTCCACCGTCTGATTTTCCTGTTGTGCTGCTGCCAGTCCTCCCTGGCTTTGAGGACAAAGCCCAGCGTTTTTTTTCCATAGCTTCTGACAGACAGCCCTCTTCTTTCTTGAGAGGCACAATATGTTGCATGGGCTTCAGGCAACAGACTTCTCATCTCTGCCTACCCTCCCTGCAGTGTTTTTAACTCTGTCATCACTGCTGCCCTTCCAAGGGACTGTTTTCACAGAAATGTCACTGTCCTTCTGTACTCAAATCATCCCTTCACCCTTTTTACATACAGGGAGACTCTTCTGTGGAAGTAAACGTATAGCTACAAAACAGTACATTTCTTAACTGGTGATATTCTTGAAAACTTAAGATACAGTTGTGGGTTTCATCTCCAGTAGCTTACTGTGCATATTTTCCTTTCATTACAGTTTCGATAACCATGTGGTTTCATATAGAGTGGCAACACTTGGATTATAAACCTTATTTTTCAATTCTTCCTAACTTTGGTAGAATTAAACTGAGATTTCTAGAAGCCAGTTATAACTCACGTTGTATAGCTAGAAAAAGAAGCAAACAAAAAAGCCAGAATGGCAAAGTCCATTTGAGGCTGGGCAAAGGCTGGATTTCTTCTCAGGAGGTTGACAACGCGTGGCCATTGATGTAAAGCCTGTGAAAAGTTTCAAGTTATGATTCAGTGAGAACTGGTAGTTTTACAGGTGCATGGGAGCATTGCACTGTAATGAATTTCAAAAGTTGTCCACTAGGAAAAATGTTCCTTTTGAAATACGAAGAGATTTAATCATTTAAACCTCAAATGTTCACTTAGATTTCACTTTAATTGTGTTGAAAGAGATTGGTCACCTCTTCCCTAATTAGTAGATCTTCTATTTTTTTAATATATTAAAATGTATTGTCCCATAATTTTAATTCAATTTCAAGAACACTATTTCAGAGCCTGAAAAATCCACTTAACAGAGGTGTCAATATCACTTTCCTATAGAACACAGGGCGCTGCCTGTGTGCTAAGGAGTCTGGAAAAGGGAATAAAAGGCTCTGACTGCTAATATCTACATCATTTTGCATCTATTGGAATTGCCTGCTGACTTGTGAAGTTTTGCTGAAAATGCTTGTCAGAAATAGGCACTTTGCTAACCATTTATTAGCTGCTGTTTAGAGCAGTTACAGAAAAAGCACTATAAGCTTGCTGGAAGTGGCTGTTAACATTTTTCAGAGACTTCCCAAGTAGGCTGCTACAACAGCCACCACTGATGGGGAAAATCCCATTCATTATCTGTGCCTGGCCATACCATCCAGCCTTTCTCACTCCTTTTGGTTGGCTTAGTTTTTTGTGGGTTCAGCGAGGTGAGCCAGCTCGTAAGGGGTCAGATGACCACCAGGTAAATGCAGGAAGAGCGCTGGAAGTACGTGATCAAGGAGCTGATGTTGGGGGGTGGGTGTAGGCAGGGCCATATCTTTATTAAACCAGCTCAGGAGATTTTATACTAATGGTATAAAAATATCATATGTAACGTAGTAATAATAAAAAACAACAATAACCTAATATTTATAGCATTAATCTCTGGCTACTCTTGAAGTGCTCTGCAAGGACTGGAGGGAATCTAACGGCTAAGCCCATTTCAGCATGGGTTATGGAGAGCGGAGGTCAGGAAATCCCACTGCTGACTGTCATTTCCAGAAGTGGATTATTTCTTTATTTCAGGCAAGCTCCCAGCATCGAGAGCCAGCTGTGTATAGCATTCCTCCTGCTTTTTGCAGCAGCTTTTGCAAGCAACAGCTGAGTGAAGGGCTGGGCCAGGACAGAGTGAGCAGCAAGGTTTTTGTTTCCTAGGACTTACACATGAAGGAAATACTATATGAACCCTTGGTGCTCGTTATGAATATGCTGATATCTTGAGTCACACTGTTTATGGACCCTGGGATTTTTCTTCAGATAAGTAATGCGGTGCCTTCTCTAGGTTAACAGGCAGGTCAGGTCATGCACTTTGGATACAGCACCCCCCCCCCCCTTGCTCCCTGAGAGCTTGCTGATGTCTCCTGACTAAGAGAGCCCAGAAGAGCTGCACACACTGAGTTTATTTTTTTCCAATTTGGAAATTCTCTTACTCTGGTTTCCCATGCTGCTCATGCTTTCTAAGAGTCTTAGGGCTGGCAGGGACAGGATACTGATAGAGCACAAAAGCCTAGAACACGTACCTCCTTTTGGATCCATCTGTGCCAGTGAAAGAAACTGTAGGCCATGGGTATTCCCGACATCTTTTTTTTCTAGTAGTCTTTACCCCTTTGGAGCCATTGGTAGAGAACTTACTGTGATTGCTCTCAGTTCACCTCCAGCTGGTTAGCAGAAACCTTTTAAATTAGAGGCTTGAGTTAATCCAGCTGACATTGCGTGGAGTAGGTTGGAGTTGCTTCTGTCATCTGCTCTGCCAGAGTGTCAGAGTGCCAAGTAGCATGGAAGCTGTGACCCCTGCACTGACACGAGCACATCTGGAAGACCTCCCAAGCAATATATCACTTAGGTGAGGCGATTTGAACCCTTCTGCCAGGAGAGCTTTTATAGCCAGGATTCAGGAATAAGTAGTGTGGCAGTCACCACCACCTGCTGCTTCTCCTTTCTTGTGAATCTAATACTTAACTGGTGTTCCAAAGTTCACTAAACTGTTTTGCAACCTTGGAGTTATCTAATTTCTTGATTGGGAAGAAAAAATACATGTAGTTCAAGCTATCTGACTTCATTTTTTACTTTAGTCTTTTTCTGTGAATGCTCAATGAAAGCCTTAAGTTTTATACTTCCCAAGGGATAATAAGTAAGGAGCAACATTTTTTTTCAGGCCAGAAGTTGTTAGAGCCACTTAATATCCACCTACTCTCAGCAGGTAGGAATTGAAGGCTAAACGTTTGGTCCAGATTTTCTTTTTGGGATTCAGATATCATTCCGACTGACAGGGAATGAGAATTGTAGACTGGATTTAGTTGTATAAATAATACTGATAGAAGTCTTGTAAATTTTCCTCTTACCGTCTATGTCTGAATGAAGTCTTTGTTATTTTTTTCCCCCACCAACAAATTAAATCAACAAATAGAATGCAGAATCCCCAAGGTCTGTTGGAAAAACCCCTATTGGAATAAATGATTCAGAATCCATGATTTTTCAGGAATTTAGATCTTTTTTTCGCTTAGAGATAGAAGAGCCTATGCAAGCTTGTTAAATCTCATTTTCAGGAGCAGCTTAACACTTAGAAATCTGATTGAAGGGTGGTAATGTGTAAAACAACGATGTGACTCAGACCTTGCAAAACTGGATACAGCCAACTCCAGCTAGCTTTAGAAATCTGAGGTTTTTGCAGTCTTAAGCTATTTGTAGGGAAACAGTGACTTGCTGTGGAAGATCATCCAAAGCATTTCTATGGGAAGCAGTAGAAACTTCAGATTCAAACAGACAAAGCTTTTGATGATGTACTTGTTTCTTTAGGGTGATATTGAAGTAAAAACGTATTTTAGAGTACAAAAATGTGGTGTTAATTTTTGTGCGGCTTTACAGCAGCCTGTGATTAGTAAGCTGTTAACAAACGTTTGTTTTGAAGGACTTGATGGTGCTGGAATAACATACAGAAGGACCAGATACATTGAGAAGCCTTATGCTGATCTGCTTGGGCTGTGCTCTGTGTTATGTGATGAGGAAAGTGTTTGTCCTGGAAGTAGCTTGTCATGCCTCTTAGATTGACTGTTTACATATATATACAAATAATAGTTTTAGGGAGTAGCCTGGAATGCTCTGTGAGGCTCAGATTATTAAGGGAGGTTTTGTTTGACTGCCTAGCCCTGTTCTTCCCTTGGGCCTGCAAGAGGAATGAGTTTCTAAAGGAAGAACAGCTGTGTGGATGAGTACACTTATTTGAGATGCACACTTTTTGTAGAAGCTGTAAGGCAGCCTGTGCTGTAGCAACGCCCATTGATGGTGAATGAGTACCCACCAGCTGCTGTACCACCCAAAGTGGGGCTTCACCATGGCCAGGCATGAGTGGAAGTCCTGGTTTCCCTCCAGATGAGAGAGGGAAAAGGAAATCTGAAGCAGTGAATTGATGAGACTTTCTCAAAGGTGTGGAGAAAGGCTCCCTGAGCTGCAGGTGGTCGCCACCTCTCTGTTTTGGCCCCATGTGGCCCATTCTTCACTGGATGAGCTGCTTCACCGCACGCATCTTTGGGAACTCTGCAGAGACAGGAGCCACTGCTATGGTCGAATCTGTGCTGGCCATTAGAGAGGTCTTCAAAAAAGGACTTTGTCTGCCTCAGTTGCTGAGATGCACTTGCTGGCTACTGCAGTTTAGATGATTATCTTAATAAATTGCATTGCTGGGAGAAAGGGAAGAACTCTTTGCAAAGGATAGAGCCCTATATACAGTAATCTCCATACACTCAATCTTGGTTTTGTTTATTTACAGGCTACTCTTTCCCTACAGGAAAGATCATCACTGTATTTCTTGTGTCACAGTGTCTCTTCTTTCTCATCATTTAGTGTTAAATTCAGTGCAGAGGGCCGTGCAGACATTTGTGGTAATAAATCTATGGAGCAGAATTTGTCTCCTATGCTCTTAAGGATGGGGCTTACAATTGTCCAAACTTAGAAGACCTCTGCAAAAGATTTACGTAAGAATTGATTTCCACAGGTTTTAGTGGCAGTAATTACAGCATGAGGGTTTGGGGGTTGTTGTTTTTGTAGTAACTTGAAGTTTTGAGTTGATTGACTTTCCGGTATGGGAGGTCAGTTCTGTTCTTGTAGGAGTTTCCTTTCATCGCTTCTAAGACAGGCGGATCAAGATGGTGCCTGGAGATAACCGATACCCCAAGCCGAAAACCCACCAGAACTGTGTAAATATCTGTATGGTTAAGTTGCCGAGTCCTGTGGCAGGAAGCAGTGGTAATTGCTCTCTTTCATCTTGTTCAGATTTCTCCCCTGATCCCAATAGGATCTATAGATAAAAATGAAACCCTCTAATTATTCTCATTAAGCACAAGGCATGATTCTGCAGTCATACTTGGGGAATAGCCTTCTGAAGTTAACTGCAGTTTTATTTGTAGAAATACTTGAAAACAAACAAATCAGACAAACAGACAAAACCAGACAGCTTCACAGTATTTTACCCACAGTCAGAAAGATTAGTAAAGGTGAGAAGAATTTTAAGCTGAAAATCCAAGGAGGGGTGGTGTGAGTAAACAGGAGTTTTCCTTTGGCTTGGTATCAGTGCCATGGGATTTTCTGACTCTCCTGTAAACTCCTTGGTTGCTTCTGGTGTGAAAGGAAAGTCCTGACTTTTTTCTTTCTTTCTTTCTTCCCTTCTTTCTGTTTCCCCTCCCTCTCTTCCTTCCTCCCTTGAATTTCCTGCTCATTCTTTCCTCTTTGCCTGAAACACATGGCAAGAAAGCCCTCAGGAGGGCCTTGCTTTCTTCTGGAGAATTGGGCAAGGCAGGCTCCCTCCCCTCACCATGTCCCACCCTGAGCAGCTGACTGCTGCGGGCTCTGCCTTGGGTTCAGCCGGGATCAGTCTAAATTCGTATTAGCAGATACAGACGTGTTCCCCTCCCCTCTGGAAGAGGCCTTAGGGCCCAAAATCTGGTGGTTTGGGGTGCCCTTTTTTTTTTTTGTTATATATATATACACATGTATTTTAAGAGCTTGAGCTTTCTATGGCCTTTCATCAAAGCCAAAGGTATCGAGTGAGGAAGAGGAGAGGAGGGAGAAGCATCCCAGCTGGCTTCACTGTAAGGTCTGTGAGGTGCTGGCGGTCTGGGGTGAGCAGGGGAACCCCTCTCTGGGCTGTCCCGGCAAGGCTGTGGTGGGACACAGAGCCAGGCGTGTTCCCAGGCCACAGTGTTTTTGCAGCCTGCCTTTGGGAAGAGTCCAGAAAACCTGCGCTCGATTCTTGGCTGTAACCATTTGCAGGAGAGCAGGGCAGGGATTTCCACTCGGCAAGAGGAGGAGTGTGCTGACCAGCTGCTTTGCATAGTAGAGCAGCATCTCTTCAAGTAAAACCTTACAAGGGAACTAAGACTGTGGGTTTTTTTTTGTTTGTTTGTTTGTTTTTGTGTGTGTGTTTTTTTTTAAAAAAAAAAAAAAAAAGAGAGAGAAAACACCCCACCAGCAACAAACCAACCAACCAACAACAACAAAAAAATAATACACAAGCCACAACTTTTTCAATATCCCAGTGCAGGAGGTAATGAATTTTACCTTTGCATTTCATCAGTGTCCCTAGATTAGCGTTTATCATGTCATGATTTCCTTCTGTGGAAAAAGTCCTGATGTGTCTTGTGTTGGTGTTTCTGAATGTCCAAAAGCCCTATGTGTGCTTTCAAAGGCATTTCCTGGGTTTTCTGGTTTGCCTTTGGCTGTTGGTGACTGTAGACTGAGCTGAGGTTTATTAATTGCAGGAAAATATCCAGTGCCAAACTCGTTATTATTGTTATTACATTAATAGTATTGTTTACCCTTGAGAATTACCACTGGGGAAGAAGGGAAAAAAAGCTTGATATTTTTTTTATTGCTTCTTCTTAGTCTGTTTTAACTTGTGTTGTTTTTTTTTGTTTTTTTTTTTTTTTTTTTTTTTTTTAGTAGTGAGCTTTTCCATTTGTGTTTTCATTGAACTATATGGAGACGTTGACATTTGAATTTATCTCTTGACCTTGTTCTGAATTTAAGCTTTTCATTAATAACAGTATGAGGAATATTGCAGAGGAATATGCTAATATTCAGTATAATTCACAGCTTACATATAGGAGGTTGTCTTACATGTGGGTATAAATTATCTGTGCTTTCAGAAATATCACTAGGAAATGAATGTTGATTCTTTGGTTTCTGCCATCTGATTTTTTTCTGCTTTTAATTCTGAGAAACATGTTTTGAACTTTTGTTCATTCCTATAGAATGTTACAGCCCATGGGTTATCTGTAATAATCGAAAAACAACTCTCCTCTTAATGTTGCCGTGCAGCCATGATTTAGTAGTGAGGTGTGTGCACATATATGTATGTACATCTGCATGTGTAGTCAGGATGAAGGACAGCTCTCCCCAGACCCTTTTCTCCTCCTAACCGCTTCCCTGTCTCTGACTTTTGTCTGAGCTATTGAAGAGCATGCACTCATATGCATGAGAATGCACTGCTGTTATGAAGCTTATCTTAATATCCCTGAAAGATAAGAACATTAAATGACCTGTGTGATTAGAATTCACATTAGAAGTGGTAGTTGCTCTTTCCAATACTGAGCTGGAAAGCTCACGCAAAAGTAAATGACATTTAGAAAAATCTACTGAGAAGTCTCTGCAAATGTATGTATAACTTGCACATTGCCCATATTTGGCTCCTCAGCAATATCTGCTGATGGTAATAACCTATGGGGCACAAAATACCTGCGGTAAAGTGGCTGTGTTAGGGTCATTTGCAGTGTGTTTGCGTGTGTTATTGGTTTTGGCTCTAGGAAATAGTTTCTTTTGCTTGGCTGCAAAGACACAGTTAACTTTTTATTTCACTTTGTGCCTTGTTAATGAATGGAGTAATGTGCGTGTGTGTGTGAAAGATAGTTGGTTGAATTTGTTCAAGAAATGGTACAATATGAATACGTTAAAGTATAAATATTTCTAACAACAGTGGGTCAACAAAGGCATCCTTTATGTCCGTAATCCTTCTAGGGATGTAACGGGACATAATCCTTCTAGGGACAGTCCTTCTGCAAGCTAAGGCAGAATAGTCTAGCAGTTCTTACACAAAGAGAAGAGGTCCCCCTTGCCACCTCCTGTCCCCTTATCTCTTTGAATGTGTTCATTGGGTGGCGTTCGTGGGATTTCAGGTGTGCAGAGGATGTTTTGGTTGGGAAGAGCTCAGGATGGTTTCTGTAGACAACTTCTTCAGGTTGAACGATTGGTGTTGCCAGTTGTGTCAGTTCTTTGATCCAGGAAGTAAAACAACACTTAGCTTTATTATTACCCTTCTGAAATTACCCTTAAGACTTTTTTTCTTAATGCAGCCATAAATCTGTTCCTATATATTTATAGGACAAGGAGTATAGCTATAGGAGCAGCAAATGTTTTGGGAATACGTGTAGGATCTGATCATTTTACATGTGGAGGTATCTGGCACACGCAGTGTAGCGTCTTCCTAACTTTGATACAATTATGACATGCCTTTCTGCCATTTCTCATTCTAACCGCATATGTCGGAGGAAATAAAAAAAAAATATCAGTTCATGGTCATATGAGCGGAGCCAATGAGTTAATCCCAGTTCGAAACCACTATGTGTATGCCTGTCTCCCTCAGCTGGAAAATAGCATGAGCAAAGCCATTAACAGAAAGCCTCAAATAAGGTTTGATGTTAGCTTTTTCTCTTTCAGTCTTTTTCCCCCACTGCCTGTACATACTTCTGCCGTGCTGCATGCAAAGAAGAGCACTAGCAGAGGGGCCTGTTTATTGTTTTAGCTAGCAAGTTACAAGCAATGAATTGCTTGGAATAGAAAGAGAAACAATAATTACATGTTCCACTATAAAAAGCACTCATTATGTGAAAGGCATTTGTGTCTTAATAGAAGTTGCAAGCCTGATTCTTTAGTGAGGGTTACAAAGGACAGGTGAAAACTGGATCACCAGAATGAGTTTTGTTTGTTTTTATTAAACTTGAATTCACATAGGCTTAGATATTAATTTCTTGGTCACGATGGACATGAATTACATTATTTAGTACGTAAATTAAGATCGCAAAACTGTCTTGTGTTCCAGGCTCAATGCTTCACCGATTAGCATTTTTAGCAGCTTTTAATTGTGGAGTGTCATTAGCTGTCCCTTCCTACAGGCAGGCAGCCCTGTTATCTCTGCTTTCTTTTTTTCTCTAAAGGGGGGAAGTGAAACAATGAACCAAAAAGGCTGCTTTTGAGGAACAGCTAATGGTAATACAGCATTAAATTAAGTAGTCTTGATAGAAGTAGCTTGTCATTGTTTCACATCCTTTAAAAGGAAGGAAGAACAAAAGAAAAGATTGATTTGCAAGATGGAGAAAATAAAAGGGGGTCCAAGTGCAAGTTGTGCTCTCCATGCCAGGACTTGCTTAAGATTTTTTTTTTTTTTTTTTTTTTTTTTTAATACCGTGAAGGACAGAGGATTTTATATAAATCCTTCCTGTGAAAAAAACACTCTTCCTTTTCTGATCGAAAATGAATGAGCTGCCACTGGGACTGATACTGATCTTACTCCAACATTTCCAGGATCGTTCTTCTGCAGAGCAGGCACATTGCACCCAAAGTCCCCCTGAGCTGAGCATTAAAAGCAAGGAGCTTTTGCAGGAAGTGGCTGGGGGAAGCTCTCAAACCCATGCATGGTCCTCCAAAGCCTCAAATCAGCAAAATGCCTGGGAAATTGCACGACAGGAGGTTTCCCCTCAACATTTCTAGTGCCTCCAGTCAAGGTAGCTGCTGGCCCCTGCAAGTCTGTCTCCTTTGCACCTTTTCAGCTCAGGTGGTTGCCCTCCCAGCAGGAACTAGGAAGTGTTAGAGCCACGTGGAGATGTGGAGGAAAGGCAGCTTGAACTTTCTGGCCCCAGGAAAACATTTGTTTTGGGTTACGTTCAGGAGTTAGAGAGGTTTTCAGGAGCCTGAGATTATCCCGACTGGACCGGCAGACCCTGTGCTGAGAAAAGAGGTGTGAGTGCCAAGTCTGAGGTAACGCATGTTCCCTAGAGCGTGGATGTAGCTACACAGGCCAGAACCCCAGCATGTGTTCTTGAACTGATGATGTCAGCAATGATGTCACTTCTAAGATGATAATTTCTGTTGGGAAGGGTTGGGGAGAGGGGAGGGAAGGGGGAAGGGTGGCCTCAGAAGTGCAAACTTTTCATTAACAGCTATATTCCAAAAAATACAAATTTGCTCTGGTGAGAAGTATTTTCTGCCATGACTACTTTCATACCACTGTCTGTGAAAGAGTATAAATCAAGAATAAGGCACTTATCTCTATTACAAGCTTTTTTGAGATATAGTAAAGAGATCCCAGGGAAAGTCCAGTGTCTCCAGCTCACCTGGATGATTCCACTGTTGGCACTGGTCACCCACTGCTTTAAGTAGTTGGGGCATGACATCCTGTACATTGGGGGCATTTTTATCAGTTTATCCTGGATAACAATCTCTACATGACTTAGTCATATGTCCCATTGTGCCCAAATTTAAATGGCATTCTTTATATTACTAATAACATCCAGCTCATGCCCAAGGATGCCCCACAGGATGAGCATTGTTGTGTGGGCAGGTGGAAGCCTGACCTTTAAGCTGTTCCCACTCTGCTAGTGGAGTAAGTATAGCTGTACATTAACACATAAAAACAAAGGTCAGGAGCAGCATGGCTGAAATGTAGTCAGTCCCTCAATGAATGAGGGACAACTGACCTACTAGCTGTAGGGGGGCAGTGGCTCTTGGTGAAGTTCCCTGGCTTGTTTTTTTCTTTATGTTGATTTACTAAGATCAACAGCACTCATCCAAAGTTTTTTTTTTTTTTTTTTTTTTTTTTTAAAAAAAAAAGATCGCAAAACTGTCTTGTGTTCCAGTCTTGTTCCAGATCGCACAACTGTCTTGTGTTTTTTTTTTTTTTTTTTTTTTTTTTTTTTGTTTTTTTTTTTTTAAAAAAAAAAGAGAGGGGTTTAGCTTTTGTAGTACACTGGAAGCTGATGCAAGTCCAGTTGGTCTGTTGACAATGGGAATTTGTGTGCTGGCAAAGGAGATGAAACTTCTTGGAGTAGCACCAAAACTCCCTTCCTCCTTACAACTTCACCAGCTGCCCTGTAGGTCCCTTAAAAGGTAGGAGTTGCAAAACTACAACTGTTTTTATTGACCTGTTCAAAAATGTGTTTGGGGACTTAATGACCTACATAAGCCGAGTGACCGATTTCTGGTGCTACTTAGGTTTCTGAGGCGATGTACTTTAAAAATCTGCTGTGCTAGCTTTTTCTCAGTTAAGATAAATGTTAGGAGAGAAAGAGAAAAATAAGAATGCTGAAAATATCCAGCAAATAGAAAAGCTTTTGTTTTTTTCTCCCTCCTTTCTCAAAGATTTGCTGTGTCGGTTGGGATTGGTGATCTCATGCTCTATAAATAAGTTCTGTCAAGGGTGGAGAGGGAAGAGGAGGGAGGCTCTAATTAATTACATAGAAATAGTTGTTTTCACAAAATAAGCATCAAATCCAAGATGTTTGAAGCCAGGCTTGCTGGGCTTGGGGGTGGGGTGTGCCTACAGCATTTACTAATGAGATCATGGAATAGGACGGGAAATCTCTCTCTGATGTCAAATAATTTTGTTGTTTCATGAAGAGAACTAGGAAAAAGAGGTTCCCTATCACCTTTCAAGCTTATTTTGATAATGAATTAAAGGATCGATTCATTATCAAAATTACAAGACCAGCCACCCTGGTTCCCCAAATCTTTGTGTGTGTGTGTTCGGTTGCGTGTGTGTCAGTGTACTTGGGGTATGCGGTTTTGCTTGTTCATGTGAGTGGTGGCATGGACAATGCTCTTTGCCAATGAAACAGCAATTTGTGGAGCTGCAGAATTTATGTATGATACCTCACGTTTGCCAGCTTAGTTTGTTGGGATAATATCCCAACGCTCAAAAATGAAGGAAAAGTTTTAGTCCCTGTGATGCCTTTTGAAACAGACCCTTGCAGAACACGTGGTATTTTTATTCCATCATGTAATTTGATTGGATATCCAATATTTTTCAATCATTATATTCAGAAGACTAAATAAACGTTGTCATAAGGCTAACATCTAGGTGAGCAAGTCCCTACTGAATCTAATTCCTTCTCTATAATACTTTTCCTGGTAGGTACTGACTCTAGAATATCTTTCACATGATAGTTGCCATTGCTGCTGATTTATCACTGAATTGCCCTTCACATTATTCACATTGTTGCTTGCATTCCACCAATGTTTGGAAAACACAGCAGGAGAAACCTGTGAAGCTGGGGCTACAGAGCTGTTATGGTGCAGGAATAAAACCCATCTTAAAACAAAATTCATGATGGAAATAAATTACTTTCTGTGTTTCCTTGTCACCCAATTTGTGTTGGCAAGTGGAGAAATGTACCCAAGAGTTTCTGATCATGAGATTCAGAAGTTCGAAGTTGCTACATTTACCACATGTCAAGAAATTGAATAAAACTCATGAGACTTTTGTTCTGAGAGCAAAACTCACTGAAACGTATGTGAGGATTTTTCCTAGATCTTCAATGGCTTTTAAAGTGATGTTCACCTGTGCTGAACCACTGCAGTCCACCTTCAAAGCTGCTGTCAGCAATAGGGTCTTTCCAGGTCACAGACATGCTTGGAGCTCACAAAAAGTCCTATGGCCTTCCCAGCTGGAAAAGAGAGAACCAAACTCTCAAAACACTAGCCTCAGTCTGTGAGGTCCTGAGATTTTTAAATGTCACCGTTTCAGTCATGACAAATGCCTTCTACTTGAATTATTGTGTAGCACCGGGAAGAGTTCTCCGTTTACAATACCACTGATCCTCTTTGTGTTCCTGCAGTTTTAAAATACCCAGCAAAGCACCATTTTGGAGGAAAGCATGGTATCTATGGAATTGTATTAGAAAATCCATCCTGTTATTTGCACAAGAAAGGACCTGCAAGATGAAATTACTTGAGCTGCACTTGCTTACAGTCATAGGGAAACTCAACCTGGGCCATCATTTGTATTGAAAAAATCCCCAAGCTTTCAGGAGCTGAGGCTTTCCTAATTGCTCTGTACGTGTGGGTAACTGTGACCCACATTCTTTGGTGACCTTTGTTGCTGCGGAAGGAAAGTAAATCAGTATACTCAGGTAGCTATTGAATGAATTTACTAATCTTCATGTCCTTGAAGCCTCAGTAAAGGTATTAAGAGGATTGTGAGGCAGGGAGAGCGAAGGGTAGGATCAAAATAAAAATTATTCTCAAAACCCTAGGAAAACCCGCAGTGGGGGGAAGTTACTGAAGTACAGCTGAAGGGCTTACACCAAGATTATGAACAGTAATTTGAAGAAGCCATCCCAAACATCATCAAAGAAGTGGTCGTTTATTTTAGGTTCCTGACCTGAAAGCTGTTGGTGCTACCCAAGTTTGCTAGCTTAGTGCACAGAAGGAGGTTCCAACCGTGAACATACACATGTTCAGTGATATCTCCCCAAAGTGAGAAGCTCTCAAAATGCAGTTCATGTTTATATAATTGTCCTTTTGGGAACAAAGCATCCAGATGTTTGTCTAATCTCTAATTTGGGAAAGTGTCCTTGTTCACCAAAAATTCCAATTTGTAAATTGAAATTGCCGAGATACAAATATGTGCTTTAAGACAGAGGCCATAATGAATATAGGAAAAAAAATGTAGAAATTTAGCTAAATTATTTAACTGAACTCTATTTTTCCTAGTGTCTGATAAAAGCCTCTACCTTTGGTGTGCAGGTCAGATACACTAAATCTCCAAATAACTAGTGGGGAGAGTTAATTGTGAAGTCTATATATTGGAGAGTCTGTACTGCGTAGACTTAAAGTATCTAACTTTGGAGATTTAACACAGCAGGAAGTAGACGGTGCAAATAGCCCTCCTTAGTGCACTTGTAGGACCTCTCAGGTGAGGGTAGGTGGTGCCCTGTGGTGTCCAGTTTGGTGTTTCTCAGACAGACAGGTGTTATAGAGCAGGAAAAGCAGTAAGAACCAAGAGCATGTTCTCTGGCAACAAGTGCAGGGTTTCTCAGTATTTGCTCTTGGCACTTTTCTTTTTTACCCATAGGAAAACCTGCAGTAGGATGAAAAAAACTAACAAGTAAAAGAAATTCTCAACATCTTCAAAACAGGGGTGTTCTGCCAACATGTTATCAAGGCTTCCAGGACATTTTCTTCTCTGTTCCAGAGCGTATGTGCTAGCAGCCAGGATTTGCAGGGGGGAGACATTTTATCATCTAAACAACAAAAAAAGCCTTAATTTGAATATAACCAAGGAAAGAGAGAAGTAATCTGTTCTTAGATGTAATATCTAGTAAGTCTGATGTTTTGTTCTGTTTTGTTTTTCTGCTAAAAAATATACAGTTTATCCTAACAATTCTGCAACAAAAATATTTTCAGTGCCTTTTATTAGTGATTTTAATCCATTCAAAAACAACCGTGAATCAGAAGACTGTTTAACAGGATTAGGTCATCTCTGGCACAGATAACCAACAGTATTCAGAGCAGTACCCAACTCACCATCAGTGCAGGAATTAATATAACTTTCTCTTGACTGTCTGGTATGATTTTATTAAAAAAAAAAAAAAAAAAAAGTTGTATCCATGACATAATTTTGCTAAATTCTACAAGTTGAGTACTGTTCTAGTGCAGCTTCATGCTGACACTGAAGATGCACTATCTAGTAGTAGCTCATATGCTTAAAAACCAGAGATCTGACAGAGAATAAATGGGTGTTAGGATGGTTGAATTCACACCTTTCCTGTGAGAGCACTGGTGAGTGCAAATTACAGCACAAGTGGCCTATACTTTTACATTTGTTTGCTTTTGCTGATAGTCATAATTTGGTAGAAGAGTTGTCAAATAGATAAGAGCCTGGTAGCAGATGGTGTTGAAGGGGAACTAATGGGCTGAGGAAGATTACTTGAGGGCTTGCTTGAGGTATCAGGCTTGCAACCAGTCATGGGTGGGGATGAGCAGTGGGAGCAGGTCAAAGCAGCGTGCTGATGACTCCAGGTGGGGGGTGACCTCAGTTCAGAGGAGGATGGTTCTGACTTTGGGGAAGAAAAGAATAACCCTAAGGATGGGAAAAATAAAACCAGAATAATGTGATTATAGGAATTGCCAGGTCAGGCTGAGGGAAGCAGAAAATTTTTTCCTCTGAGGTTGAAGCTTTTTGTTTGGACATGAATGAGGCAGAGGAGGTTCAGGTTGTATCAGCTGATGACTAAGTCACCACATACCAGCTATGCGAGATTCATATGGGAAAAATGCATTTGTGATTTGATTTTAAAACTGCTAGTTGAGTTGAAGCTCAGGAAGTTTCAGTGCCCTTGTGCCACTTCATGTATGGTGTTTGTTTCTAGTCATTGGCATTCAGGAATGGGGAGCACAAGGAGCAATGTCCTGTGTTGGTATGTCAGCATGAAGACTCTTCCCAGAGGCAAGCCTCTAACCTGTCACTGTGTTTTATCCAGAGCCAGGCAGCCTATTTTGCTTCCTTTTATTGTTTTCATAAGACATTCTCTTTTTCTTTTCCTTAAGTCTTAGATTTGGCAGTTAACCAAGTTGAAAATGACCCTTTGAGGTCAAAGTAAACAATATTTAAGAAATCTTACTTAAAAAAAAAAAAAAAAGTCTCTTTCAGGAGGACTGGGGACAAAGAGCAGCTGTCTTTGCACAGTGCTTGGGTCTCATAAGTGGTCTTCTTCAGGATCATACCTAAAATACTCTGGTCTTGTGCTCCAGCTGGCACTGGTCCCATCTTTGTATCCTGAGAACATTACGCCCATCAAACATCAAGGGAAGACAATCTTTCTAAATGCTAAGATGCATGCAGTCAAAGGCTTACTTAGTACAACCTGTTCTAGTACTGACAAGCTATTTTCTTAGTGATGATCTATCTTATGTGGCCTGGAAAATGTAAGGTTCTCTTGCAGTCCAGTTACGATCTCTGTGACAGGGAAAGAGCAAAATTTTGGGTTGTTCCATGTGTTATATCCTTAGATAATCAGCAAGGTGAAGCCAGCAAAAAGGGTATTGCTCTTGAGTTATTATATTGTAGGATAATGATCCTAGCATCCCATCTGTGTGGTTAAAGTGCTTTATTCATGTTGGAATGCTTTCTAGGCCAAGCTGAATGTTTTGTTTGCCTGTTTCAAGCAGATTATTCTGTGAGCCTCTTGCTTTCTTTTGGTTATATAGCTGAGCTATTCGGGGCAGTAAGGACTCTACTGCACTTAGCGTGTGGGTTAGGGACAAAGCACGAGGAGACATTACTCCTAAGCACTCCTGAGCACTTGTCAGCCAGTAGTCAGATGTACTCCGAGCCTCCACGTTTAACAACAGACTGCTTCTGTGGAGACAGGTACTGGCCAGAGATGCCACTGGAGAAGAAAGCTGCTGTCTCCCAGTGCAGGCTGCATGGTATGCCAGATGAATATTTGAAGCAACAAGAGGTGGATCTGACTCAGGAAGAACACAAGAGTTACTGAAATTTCTTCTCCTTTAAGTCTTAAATTCAACAAATAGCAACATTTCCAGGCTGCTGTTTCTCCCATACAATGTTAATATGATCATTACCAGCTTCCTGCACTACTTTTTTGAAAACTACATATCATATTTACGCTTTAAAACAAACACCCCACAAGTAAGGCCATTTTGTTACATCTCTAATCATACCCTGGTTACATACCTCAAGGAATGTATTTGAGAGGATTATGCTTTAAAATTTAGGTTGAATTATTTTTCCCCATGTGCCCCTTATGATGGAGTTAAAACTTGACTATTTCATTGCTCTTGCCATAATTATCAGGAACTTTTCTTTCTGCGATAAAAGACTTGGAGAAACAGACTGTGAGCCAGCCTGAGCTTCATGTTTCTCACACCCGGGTCTTTATTTGTTATGCAGTAATAGTACAGCTATTTGGCTAATTAGCTCACTCTTTATCTGATCTTCTCCTTAAAATATGAAAAACTGTGAAATGTTTCAGAAAGAAAACAAAGTTGTCTAGATAAAACTTCACACTGTAACTGGAAGGGAAGCTTCCCTTTGACTATGTTTTCTAAGCAAGCTAGAAATTCTGCTAGGGAAACTCACGCAATAAACTGCGTTCTCAGCTAGGCTGTATTGTCATAGAGAAGCACTGTGCACTTAAAGTGTTACCTCACATCATTGAGAAGTGGCACCAAAATTTCTGGAAGCCCAGAAATCCCCTGCCGCTGTTCCCTATTTTTTATTAAGGCACCAAAAATCTATCAGCTTTCTGAAAACTGAACTTAATACTTGCTGTGTGTCCACACATTACAGAGCTGAACACCATAGGAAATCCCATAAAAACAGTTTTTTCCCTCTCCAGAACAGTATGCAGCAAATAAGCCTGAAGCCAGACAGTAAGTGATGAAGGAAAAGCAAATAGTTTACCCATTATCAGAGCTTCTTAATACTAATCACAGATCAATGAGTCCATAGAAAAGGTTTGTAGGTACTCTGGGATTTAGAAACATGCAGAAGGCTGAACCAGTCTGGTACAGGCAAACTTACTTCTGTTATTTCCTAGCATTGAACAGTTTGAATTTGCAGCATTAATAATGTCCTATTAATGTTAATCATTAAACTGGTTGGTATGCTAATGAAGCCAGAAGGTCTTTCAGGTCAATATCAATACATCTGTCAAGCTGTTGCAAGCAGTAACAGCAAAACCAGCCACAATGCAGTGTTCCCTGATGCTTCCTTAGCAGGCCCTTATAAACAACTGGCATGTGCCTGCCTGTTGTCTGAACTGCAAAGGCAGGCAGCCACCAATTTGCAAAATGAAGAAGAATTGCACTTCTTCCATTATCAAGATGAGTGTTCTTTCTGTTACTGTGTTTTTGACATCTCTGAAGTGATGCGGGCTTGGGGAGGGGAGACAACCTCTTGGGTCTGTCTGGTCACTGTCACCACCAGACAGCTATGTAAATAGAAACCCTTCTTGAATGAGCAGAGACAGGGAGATGATGAAAGAGAGTTCATAGGTTGCCACAGTTAGACAGCAAGGGACATCAGAACAACACAGAAATGAGAATGTTCCCAGAGGAAACAGCTGTGAAAATTTTCATTTGGTTATGCAGCTGCTCAGTTTGTGTTCACTTGATCACTTGAATAAAGCTGGAGAACCTCCTGTGTAGCTCAGAGGAAGAGGCAAGTGAAGGAGATGCTGCGCCCATGAAGTGCTTTCTTTGCTCTTATGTGTTAAATGGAGGAGAAAATCTGACACAGAATATGAGGATGGCAGCTTTATACAACTGAATCTAGATAATTTGATTTGCTGGGCAGTGCCAACTTTTGTTATTTTGCAAATAAAGTCTACTAAAGATTGCAACAAAACAAATCCATAAAGAAAATGTACATGGAGGACACTACTCTGGCTGTTGAGTAGTGCTGGAGTAATTTCATGCCATCAGGCATCTCAAAGCATACATGGATTTTCTCCTTATATTACTTTCTTTACATGTGAGACCAGTGAAATACTGAGAGAAGAAAGCATGAGGGACATACATTTCTATAAATGTGTGCCATGATTTGAACCGTGATGTTAAAGGAGATTTTGTCCTTCAGATATTGCAGAAAGCAGTTGAAAGATCAAGACTGCAGTTAGGAAAGAAGTAACATCTGTAGAACACTAAAGCCATGCTCCTATCAGAATGTGAAAGCCAGAGAAGCATTTCCTGGAGATGCTTAGTCTGAGTCCATGGTTCACGAAGCCACTTTAGCACGTACTTGTTCTAGATGTGAATGGTACTCATGCAAATACCTAAGTTGAAGTATGTTTAAAGCAGAACTCATAAACAATTTGGGAGATGTGCATAAGGAGGCAGACCCTGGGCTTTGCAAACTACTCTGGGTACTTAAAATAGGTCAAATAAACCATATCTCCTGTACCTCTGAGATTCCCAGCAACATGTCTAGAATATAGGTAATTTCTAGATTCAAATAGCTAAATTCGGGCATTTGTATTGTAGCTGCATACTTCAGTACCACAGTGGTGATCTAGACAATACCAGGGCCTTGATAACTATTCAGTTTAGTCTGGAATAAGCACCTACATTTGGCCTGGCAAACAGTTTTCTGGCTCCATCGACTATGAAGGGAGCATCTAAGTTACATAGCAGGCACCTAAAAGTGCACATCAGACTGTGGAACTGAATCCTACCCCTAAAGTTTTATGTGATGAACTTATTCAGAGTGACAGAACACACAACTGTTCTGTGATAACCTGGAGATGAGACCATGCTAACCTGGAGCCAGACATTATTTTTATGGAACAGTGAAACACTTTCTATTCAATAGAAGCACTTCCCTTGGTTTAATGGAGTCACCAATCAAGCAGGATAGGGCTTCTCTAACGTTTTCCTTTGTATTATGGACAGTGTTCATAGTCTTTCATTTCTTATCTTGAGGAGAGGCACATCTCCCTAATTTATTTATGCCACTGTTGTATCATTAAAGAAGGTTGGTACCCATATCATTGCAGCTCATCCTGTGAACCAAAGAGAACAGGGCGGTGAATAATACTAGGACCAGATGAAGTTTTCTCCAGCATCTGTGCCTGTCCTGATTTAGTCACTGTCACCCAATACAATTCTGTCTTCATAATACTGGGAAAACTGATGTGGAGAACCTGTATTCTGGAATATTTGAAAGCTCTTTTAAAAAACAGTGGGAATAACTGATGGTCTGAGTTATCCAAGAACTTTGGGCTGGTCCCCTGACTCCATTGTGTTTAGTCGTGCCATATTTCCCCGTGGTCTGGCTCTCAGAGCAACATTCAGATGGTTGTCCACGTCTCAGTGCTGATCTTACTGAGGTGGAGTCAGGAAGTGCCTCATTGCGCCTTTCCTTATTCAAGGAGTATTAGATTTCTGGGAATAACAGTGCTACGATGGGAAATGTTTTGTTTTATAAGATCATTTCATCTCAATGATATTTATTGGTAATCCTTCTCTTATTTACCTCAAATCCATCATCTCAAGGTCTTTTTTATTTTCTTACAGGAGGAGCTGGGCATTGCCTGTGAGTTGTTGGAATCAGACTTCCTCAAGTGCAGTGTGGGATTTCCTTTCATGAGATCGAAATCTAGGGTAATGTTGTGATATTTTCATCTGCTGAGTGATGGTTTCCTCCTCTGTTTGTCTCCAAGGAGTAGTGGGAAGGACAATTTCTTTGTTAAACGTGTGTGGCTGATACTTTCTGTAGTGTTCTAACCCAGATACTGAAGCCTTTCATTGTTGTGGAAAGGCAGATGTACTTTCCCATCGGATACATCCAATGGTAATACCCTGTGCATTGCAATTGAATGCTCTTCAGAAATGATGCAAGAGCTGTAGCTACCAAAAGCTTAACATTTTCCTCTGCGGAAAAATAGGGAAGGATTCTGACTTACTTGTATTGCCTTACTCAGTTTTTATGTTTGCCTACTTTCACTTGGTGCAACTGCATTCATATGAATGACATTGAAAATGCTGCAATAACTTTTTCATATTATGTTTTCCTGGTAGCTTTTTTTGTTTGTTTGTTCTGTTTTCTTGGAAGATTAGTAGAAGATGAACTAGTAGAAGATAGTAGAGGATGAACTATTTTGTAGTATTTACAAACCCAGCTACGTTCTTTCTGTCCCTAAAAAAAGCTGTACACCTGACTAACTCAGGAAGGTGAGAAGAGGAATAACTTCAGAATGACCAAACAAAATCAATGTAAAATTTTTCATAAAATTTAAATTTCAAAAATTACTCCTTTCTATTTGAATTGACATAGCATTTGACCTTATATGGAATTTTCTGTTACTGATCATTTATTTCTTAGAACGTAGTCTTTTGAAACATTTAAAAAGATTTAAAATACAGTGGAAAAAATACAGCAGCAAAATATTACCTGGAATGTAAGGATTTCAGTGTTTTGTTTCAGAATAACATAGTTGGGTTACCTCCATTTTTTTCAGTAAGCCATTGAAATTAGCATGAATTCGGAAATTTTCACTTGGGTTTTAGAGGTACATAAATATTTGATGCAACAGCTTTTTTAATGTAGTGCTACAGTGATCATCAAGGTAGGTTCTCTATTCAAAATTGGCACCTGATTTTACCCAGTTTGATTATTGGCCTGAATGGTGCTTTGACTAGTGCTGGTTCTTCTGGGTGTCAGTGCATGCCTATGACATGATCTTTATTCCCTGAAAATATCACTTCACCGGCAACTACTGTACACATTGGTGCTGAGGTAGGATTGGATAATGATCCCTTTAAACTAGAAGACACTTCCACTGGCAGATAATCTACTCCAAAAGTATCATTGAATGGCAGTTCTAATAAAGGCCTTTTCACAATGAAAGAAAAATTGGATTCTGTAGTATTTGAACAGATGAGCAATTCCTTAGATTTAAAAGCTACTCTACGGTAGAGGAGGCTCTATTAAATGTATGAAAGTGTGCTACATCTGCATAGCTAGACCAGTAAAATATGTTTGAAGTTTCAGAATAAGTATGTTTTGAAACAAAGTACAGTGTTTCTAAATACCATTTTTTCTTTGTGCAGTACGAGTTCAGTGTGATCTTTGACACAAGTCATTTGTCTGGGCAAGAAGAAACACTTACCTTCCTTGTCACTGCCCAAAGGTAAGAGAACCTTTGTACATCCTGATGACTTGTATATTCTTCCTTGCATGATGTGTGCATTGCATTTGTTTGGCAATCGTCTGATAGTGGTGACATGATATGATAGCACATTTATGGACAGTAAACGAGGTTAGATGGCTGAAGCTAAATGTGTGTATTTTGATAATACAGAGGAACCATGTGACTTACCTTCCTGAAAAATGAGGTGGGATTGTGTGTAGGGTTTGCTTGCCAGGGAGCTGTGATTCTGAAGGAGCATTTTGTGTTCTCTCAGTTGGAAGGCCCTTGTTTTTCTGTGCCCATCCCTTTGGGCTGTATATCAAGCTCAGTTCAGCTGTGCTTGACAATCAGAACCAGGCAGATCCACTTGTTCCAGCATTTGAATGAAATAAGCATGCTTGGATGCAAACCAGAAAAGAAAAATGCTTTCATCAGATGGTCAGGGATCTTACTGACAGTTTCCAAAGTTGATGTCTATTTTTTCCCCTCTCTGGATCTTTAGGAAGGTATGCCAGACTGCATGAAACAGCTGAATGGGGTACTGTCCCGGAGGTATTTGCAGCAGGCATTACGATAGTGTGGTGCCAAATATTAGCCAGTAACCTTAAGATATATGCATAGGAACTTCATCTTGGGCAAAATAAAAGATGTTACAAGTGCTCTGTGCCACAAAGAAGCAGACACCAGGGATGGTTCTGTCTCAGGCAGTGTCTGGGTGTTTATGGAAACCAACTGTAGCATAGCTTCATTAACCTGGGCCATAAACTGCCACTCTGAGGTGCTGAGTGTGGGACTGGTTGCTGCTTCCACTTACTGTGTGAACAGGCCAGCTTCATATCCTGCCACATCAAAGTCAGTATCTCCAGTGTGAACTCTCCTCCCCACTTTGATGATGCTTCAGAGGCCAGCTGGAGATGAGAGAGGAGATGTAGCAGTTGCTGAGTGAGTGCTCTTGTAGGGCAGCATCCTCCCCCTCCTGTAACAGCTGCCGGCAGGGAAAAAGATCTTGCAGCATGTGGTGCCAGCAGGAAACGCTGACAGTGAGACCTCACATCAGATGGGCAAGACCACGTCTTGCACATTTAGACCGGTTTTATTCTCTGCGAAGAGAAGTTGATCGTGTGTTCAGATGACCCCGTAATACCTCTAGGTCAGGCAGATGTATTGGGATCTGCCATGTAAATGCCAGCCATTGCAAGGATAGGTCAGGAGTGCTTTACATTTGCCCAGCCAGCATTTTCCAGGCTGTACCTCTCCTTTCCCTGCCGTGGATAGCACAGGGCTTTCCTCAGTAACCTCACTCCTCAAGATTTCTGTGCACTACCAGTGAAGAGGGTTAGTTGCTGCTTTTAGATGGAACAAATAAATATATAGTAGTTTGTACACATAGTGCAAATTATCAGAGGGATTAAAAGACTATTTTTCCTTTCAGAAGGATGGGCTGGAGGACAGTTGTGTTGTTCAGGATTCAGCTGAACCTCCAGCAACAGTGCAGTTCCCATTGCTGAATTACCCTCGTTTTCTCCATGACTTTGGCAAATTGCTCAATTCCCTTACTGTCAAATGAGAGTAATAAAATGTTTCTACCACAAAGGTTGTTGGGCTTTAACAGGGTGCCCTGGGGTAAGGTCAGTGATAAGGAAATGGACACGGAAATGTCTGTGTTGTACTGTGGTTAGACTGCAACGAGTGGGGACATTGTTCCCACACAAAACTGGAGCTAGTCCTGCAGAAATGTCTGGCATGGAAAAGCTGTTAGCTATACCACGCTGTCACTGGAAACTAAGTATTACCCTTCAAGTGGCCACTTAACCTGTCCCTTGTAGCTGCAAATTTGGCAGTAGCATCTGTAACAAGAGACTGGTTCTGTAGTGGGGGAGAGAGATCAAAGACTCAGCACTACACTAGGTCTTCATTTTTATTTTTGTTTATTTTAAACGTAACTCTTCTGTTGCTTCCTAGAGTAAACTATTTTGCTGGAGCTAAATTCACCAAGCTATGTTTTCATTTTTTTTACAGTAACTGCTTCTTTTTAAACAGATAAACACATACATATGAACCCTATACTAAATTTTACTTGCTTATTCTGCTTCTCAGCATAATATCTTGGTATTTGAGATGAGAAATGTCTCCATTTTGGCCTATTCAGAAGAAAAGCTTTTGTTGAGCCATAGCTTTGTTTAGCCAGTATAGCAATGTGTCAGTCTCAGAAGGCTGAGCTGTATCTACATATATATGTAGCCAACAGGCTCTGTTTTCATAACCTGATTGAGCAACTCATCATATGCATGGTATCATTTGGGATGTTACTACCTGCTGTTGCCTCAGTGGTAATGTTCTGAAGTAAAGTGGATCATATCTTTTAACAGGTAGACTTGTGAGTAAATCTGATAAGCAGCAAGGCAAAAGCAATCAGAGTCACTGCTGAAGGAACAGGAAATATATGCAATATATTCTTCTTTTAAGCTGTCACCCACCAAGCAGACTCACCACCAGAATTAGAATATTTACAAGTTTGCCTGTTGGTCATGCAATTCAGGAACCTTTTCTGGACTTAATACACAAGTATTCACACTGAAATAAACCAACTTAAATGAGAGATGACTGCTCACTTTTCTCTTCCCTTCTTCTGCTTTTGACCAGTGGTGGCAACTGGCTTTGAAGACACAAAGTAGAACTTCTTTCATTTTGACAATTAAAACACGCAGAGGGAGCAGAACAGCTGAGAGTTTGCGGCCAGTTCAGTATGAGGGTCTACATGCAAAGTTGCTCATAGCAGTACCGAGACAATGCTGTGAAATAATGCAGCTACAGTAAAAGGGCAGCTTCATTTACTGTCAAGAACCTCTGTGAAGTGTATGTATCCCTCCCAAACTGATGTGCAGTCAGGCTGGGATAAAAATCAACCATTTGAGTTGCTTTTGAAATATCCTTGTTTCTCTCCACTATGCATGATCACTGCTGTAGTTCTGCACTTTTGAACTGAGAACTTTGCTCAAAGATAGATTTATCAGCATAAGTCTGCTTATGCCCCAGCCACAGAGGAAGAGCTGCAAAGCACGCTTTGTATGTGTGCCCCCTCCAAAGAGGGATGAACAGAAGTAGCAATCTTTAAGAGGCTTCTTAATGAGAGGCAACATCACTGGGAGAGGCTCAGAGTACAAAGCAGAGAGATGGTAGCTGTGTAACTGTGGTATATTGTAAAGGCTGTGGTTTTACAGTGTGTTTATTTTTCTTTGTGGCACAGTGGAAACCTAGAACACACAGAGTTTCTGCATGATAATACTCTAACCTTGTCAGTGCCCCTGATGCATGAAGTGGACTCATCTATCAATGGGTAAGTACTAGTCATCAAATGAAAACAAAATAATATCAGTCCTAACAATAACATCTCAGTCTCTCTGAGTGAAAAACTGAATTTTTCTCTTTGTTTACATGTAGTGAGAATGTTGCTTTTTCCTTGTTTCCCAGAGTCTGGAAATAAGGACAACCTCATTCATTATCTGGGAATTTTATTTGTCATTCCTTTCATTCCAGCACTGTACCTCTTTCTCACTCCGTTCTAGCTAGCACTGATTAGTTGTCATCTCATTTATAATAGGTATTTTAGTGACTATATTTGAATTCACGTGGTTTTGTGGATATGATGGACCTTAAAATAAAATAAAAATAGAAAAAGCAAATTGCCTCTTGTTCCTTAGGGCATGCCTTTAAAGATATGGTTGAGAATCACCAGGCCAAAGGTTAGGGTCAAATGTTCTGGGATTGTAAGGATCTTGGTGGAGTCTAGCTGTTTGCCTTTCTGTTTAATTTCACAATCAGAATTTGCTTCTGCTTCTGTCTCCTTTCCCTCTCTCTCTGCTTCCTATTCTGCAAAGCGTCTGAATACCAGCCGAGGAACATCACTCACCCTTTGACTGAAATACTTATATAGCACATGCCCAGTCCCTGGGAGAGGACAGTGGTTAACAGAGACAGAGGAAAGAAGGTTACCTGCACTGGCATGTGATTTGGCTGAAAGGCTGGGTGTACTCAAATTCATGGCCAGGTCTAGGTTTTACCATATAAAGATGATTTCCCCTCATATTGCGTAGCAATAAAATCCTTAATTTACTGCCACAGAAGTCAGAATGTGTGGAAGATATGTCTGAGCTTGCTCAGAGAAATGAAGAGTACTGTCAGATGTCACAAGACGATTAGCAAGGACAAAAATTTTCTATATACTGAGAACGCAGTCCTAGCAGCATGCTCTGAAAGTTTTTGAATGCTTTCACACTTACGGATTGTGTAGAAATTTAACTCTGTATCCTTTGCTTCTTGATGCTTTGACACGGATTTTATACAGCTTTACAGATATGAAAGAAATAATGTGTCTTTAGATCTCTGCTCCCCACTTACAGAATACTGCAGGTGGAAAACACTGATACAGATTGGGCTTCTTTCTTTCTCTTCAGAATATACCTCTTAAAACCACAAGGTCTCTGAAGTTGTCAGCCCCACCCAACTGGCTATGTGGATTATTTTCTGCTTTCCCATAGACAAAGCTTAGTTGATTCAAGTTCATGGAAATGTCCAACTACTGGGGAAAAGTTTGGTTTGTTGGAGGGTACAGCATTCCCAGGAAATACTAGGTAATACTAGTAATACTCTTTTTCAGACAGTATGTTTTTAAAGCTTAATTTTATTAGCTATCCTGCATTTGAGGCTGCAAGAGCAACCTTCATCCCTGGTCATAAATAGCCCTGAAGGGCTTGTCCCACATTTGGGAGAAGCCTTCTGGCACAACACTGTAGATGGGAGGAGTAAAATTTGTCTCCTGCTGCTTGCCCTAGCAATCCCTGGCACAGGAGGCAGGTCAGGAGACCAGAAAAAAAAGGAAATGTAACTAAACAGGCTTAAAATCCTATCTCAAAATAGTCTGATCAAAAGGACAGCCAAGGAACAAAGCAGAGTTTAGGCAAACCCTGGTTGAGGTCTATCTGAAATTACACCAGGACCCTTTCCAGCCAGTGGAGCAGCCTAAGAGTACGAGGAGGCACAAAGGATGCTTAAAGCACTCCTGGTCCTCCTCTCTAGGATTTCACAGTACTCTGTGGTGCTTCCAAGTCTTTTTTGATAAAACCCTACTGTATTTTACGTTGTAATAAGGTGGTAAGAGTAGTTGAGGGAACTTGGCCTTTGCCACTGCAGCTCTAAGCAAGTCATATCCCCTCTGTTCTTCCCTTTAACCATCTGCAACTCATAAAGGTAATGATAGCTAATGAGGGGTTTATTCATGAAATGCTCTTTTAACAGTAGATAAAAATGAAATGTTAGTTTAATGAATATGTAACTGAAAGTAATCCTGTTAGTAACTGCTTCAGACTAACTTGGTAGTGCAATGACTTCCTGTGTTACACAAGCTAAAGAACTTGCATAAATTATTATTGGCAGAGCCCATGGGCCCTGAGAAGAGGTTTTGTGATAGGAAAAGATAAAAAGAGAGATGTAATCAAAAGAAATCTGTTTCAGTTGGTGCTGGGATATTAAGCCTGGTCAGCTGAGATGCTGTTTATGTAGTCTAGTATTGTCAAGAGGAAATCAAATCACAAATAATAGATTAATGTAAAATGGTTCCATAGAATTTCCCATGGCCAGAAAGCAAGAGATGAGATTCAGAGCCAACAAATATATTTAATTTTGGTGACAAGCACAACTTAATAAATACGTTTCTTGATCTTTCAGAGAAGTCTTTCCTACTTCCTTTTTCTATGGTGATTCTGTGGAAGCATCCAACTTTGTTCAGCTAGAAAACCACGAATGCCTTTTCCAGTCTCTCAACTTCACACTGCAGGTAAAACTGATCAATTGATCCTTTTTTTTTTTTTTTTTTTTTTTTTTTTTTTTTTTTTGTACTGCTTTCCTGCTTGACAGCACATTCTAATTTTATATCTCTTTTATTCTGAGTGTGGTATGTGCTTTATTGCATGTTTCCATATCACAGTATGATGTGCAATGCATTCTTGAGCGGATGCCATATTTACAGTGTGCAGGGATGGTGTATTTCCTTATCTGAGTATATTATTACAAGGATTACAAATAGGGCATCTCACTTACATAGAAATGAAACTGCTACTGTTTGTTTCTATTTTACCTTTCATCACATGCTGAGTAAAGAACTCTAATTACTGAAGTGCCACATCTTGGATGCAGTCCCAGGTTCAGAAAGGAGGAGTGCTTCTTTTTAGCAGCTTGGTCATGGAGCAGAGGATTGGGCAGCCTACATCCATGAGAATGAGCACATACTATGCAAGGGATTCCAACTTTGCCAAATGCCCCTGGTATGAAAATGTTTATAGCATTACTAATGGGAGCATAGCACAGGGAAGAGAATGTAACACTAAAAATATGGTGTGAGAAGGTTTCATTATATGTCTCATAGCATATCAGTGTTATTCAAGTATTATCTACAGATTAAATTTCACTTGACATTTTGTTGGGTTCCTGAAGTTGTAAAACATATGGAGCATTTATTGTAACAAGCTCTTGCAGTGGGACCAAAATGAACTTGTCTCACTGCCATGGCTGTCTCTATTACAACCACTTCACATCCTCTTTGACCACTAGATGGAACTAGGGAATGATAAATAAGGCAGAGGTGGGGGAATTATTTATAGTGAAAAATAGTCTTTCGCCTTTTTTCCCCTTTCTGTTCTCCTAGGCATGAATGCCACTTGGCTTATAATGAATAACACATGTCTGCCTCCACGGACAGACTGTGGTCCAGAGCAATTAAGCCCCCACTGTCATGCAGTGCCCTTAGCTATTTACTGAAAAGGAGTGAAAACAGGATTTCAGGACATTAAAGCTTTTTGTGAACCAGGCTATTAATTCTTGTGATTCTGATTTCATTCTTGAGGTTTTATAGGTCTTCCCCAGCCAGTTAGTGGTTAGAAGCAGATAAAGAACAGATGTACTGATGCTTTAACTAGATTATTATTTTCAATAAAACAAAGTGATAACAGGTAAGGAAGAGAAAACCTATATATTGGCAGAGCCACCATTTGTCCTCCCCCATCCTCTTGTGTATCATGCACACACTTGTAAACTGCAATATTAAAAAGTTATTTTCCATATAGAAGTAGAAAATTATGCTGTAACAAGTCACAGATCTGCTCTCTAGTAACGTGATAAACCTCATAGCTGTGTGTGTCAGAAAGGGTAGAGTTTCATAATGGGCAAAGCATGGTTTGTATTACTGCTTAATTGTTTTTAATGGTTTGCCTGTCACTTATTAATCTCTTCCAGATGGAGAAAAGTAATAGTTTCTTAACCCAAAAAAAGAAAGATGATTTACAAAAATACAAAAATACTTTATAGTTTTTTTTTATATGTGAAAATCTATACCATGTCAAATTTTAATACGGGAAGAGATGTATGCATCATTTTTTTTGGTAACACGATGTTCACTGAAAATGTCTTTTCTTCCTTAAGTCTGATAACTGATCTCAGTGAAATAATCAAGATTTTTAAAACGTTTTACACGAAACATTATGTTTGTATTTCATGCAGCTTTTATCATGCTCTATTGTAGTGGGATTGCTCCCCTTGCCTGGGGCCTCAGGGTTTTTGTAAGGATTTGGCATTGTGAACTTATTCTCTTTATCAGTCAGGCATTTCTTCAAATATAAACAGTGTTTGAAGAACGAAAAGTTGTTGTTTTTAATATCAGTACTTTACACAATTGAAGCACTGATTGCTACATTTTTTGACAGTACTATCTCAGTGTAGGTAAATATTCTGACAGGCTTAATGCTTTTAATGGATGCACTTATGCATGTGTTGTTAGAAACCACCAGGAAATATTTTTCCTGATTAAAAAAAAATGTAGATAGACATAAAAACTTATTTTTGTAGACAGATTTCCATGGATTTTTTTTTTCTCTTTAGCAAAAATCCACAAATTTTGGAATTTTCACTGGATACTTTCTAGTGGTGGACTAGAAATTCTTATGTTGAAAAGTTGTGGGGGATTTGATAGAAAGCCAAAGTTTTCCACAAAGAGTTTAATTTAATTGGCAACCCCAGATCTTGAATGGAAGTTGTTCACATGCATTTCCTGGCAACTCAGTTCAGCAAACCCTAGTTAAAGTCAACATTACTTTGGGTTCTGCTCCATAATAAAACACATGCAGAATATAATGCAGTGGTTACCAGATGGAAATGAGAATGTTGGTAGAGACAGCAGTGTTTTTTACAGTCTTTTAGACTCTCAGAGAGTACTTGCAATATACAAGTATCTGTACATAAGATAATGTCATATGCTATTTGTATTGGTAATTATCCTGCAAAACTGCTTCTCACTTGATACATGAGCTGTGGTTAAAGATTTTTAGATAAATTAAACCTTTGATTTTATCTTGGTACTTACAAAAGAAGATTTTGTCTGAAAAGATTGAAAAGCAGGCATAAGATTAGATTTTTTCAAATTTACCTATTCTCCCAGCTCTGGTTGTACATTTTTTCCCATTTATGAGCAGTCATATATGTTTTGTTTTTTTATACACTTATATGCATATTTTTATAGGTTTACAATGCTGGACCAAGCACTCTACCTGGTGCTTTTCTTGACATTTCATTTCCAAACCGCCTTTCTGCTACTGGAGCTGAAATATTTCATGTTCAGCAGATGATGGTGAGTATATTACAATGTGCGTTGAGCCCAGAGAAATGCTGAGACCTATTAATGTCTGAAACAAAAAATGTCCAGCAGAACTAGATGAGTCGACTAATTGGGTTATTTATTTATTTATTTTGAGACAATAAAAGGTTCTTTGTAGCTGAGGACAGATCATCAAAAGCAGCCGATCTCTTCCGAGCTGTTGACTGCTCCTTCTCACCTAGGGCAAGCAGCTGGTTGTGTTCGTGGTTTCCTATCATGTCTAAAACTGGATCAGGCTAATTCTGAAGGAAGTGTGGAGAACACTTCCCAGAGTCATGCCTCTAAAGAGGATCAAGTCTTACTTTCAGAGTCCACTCTGGTTAAGTGGTGCATGTGATATATCAGCAGGATGTGTTACCAAGCCTACTTATGTTCCCTGTTTTTTCTAGGATCATCTTCAAAAACACTGGCTAGATCTGCATGCATTATCAGTGTATATTTTCCTATATTCTGTATTATAATTTACTCTTTCTGACTGTTCTTTTAACCAATGTAAGCAACAGAGGAATTTATTCTTTCAACATAACGTTTTTCAGAAGATGATTTTGTGTCAACAACAAAGAAAACCAAAGTAATTTGTGGTAAAGACACATTCTTAGATTTCATTTTTAATATTTATTACTTCCAAAGCTTTTGTTAAACCACTAAAATACCATCATTTATACTGTGGTGGCCAATAGAGGGAAACCTCACTCCTGAGGTAAATTTATTGTTGAATTTCAGAGTAATCTGTTTTTATGAGACAAAACCATCTCCTTCCATCAGCTCATTGTTTACTTGAATAGAAATATTATACTTTCTTTGTGGCTAGCTACTTTTCTAGCCTTTTGGCTGAAAGGTATAACCTGCCCTCATACACAGGTAACTGTGTTACTGAATTAATATGAATACAGATCTAGTAAGACCTTTCTGAGCAGGTTTCCAAGATCTGTGCTATTGATAGGTATGGTATATATATGGATCACAGATGGGGACTCAAGACAGAAACAGATTTAGGATATTGGATGAGGCACCAGCATTGTATAAACTGAGTTGATTCTCCAGCTAGACTGAAATAATACTCCACCCTATGTCTCTTTTTTTCTTGACATTGCATTTCAGTGTTTTATTTAGTCCAGCCCTGTATGTGGAAATCCACATTCCTTTTGCCACATTGCCTATCAAAGGATCCTGACCCATGTCCTTGTCTTGTCCCATCTCTGTATGCTGCCTGAACGCATATCTGTGATCACATGTCATGTGCTCACAACCCCACCAGAGAGGTGGGAGTCTCCTTAACAGATTTTCTCTGCCCAGACTCTGTCTCCTCTTGAGTCACCCATCCTATGTTCTCCTGGGCAGCCAAGAGAGAGGGATAGCAAATTCAGCCTGTCTAATTGAGGGTATGATTAATTCCTTTCAGGCATTGATTGCTTTTTGATGCTGACTCTTCTAGAAATCAGGGCAAATTGTCTTAGACAAGACACGTTTTGCATGCTTAAATTAGCTGTATGCTACCCACAAGGTATACAAGTAGTAATTTCCAAACAATTTTCATTGTTTCTACTCAAGACCCCAAGTTGCACTGACAAGGTTAGGATGGCCTATATAGTTTTGAATAGCTATTAGAAGGAAAAAAAAAAAAAAAAAAGAGGCAAGAGCCTTAAATCATGCATTTAACTAGTAAAAGAGCTTCATGTTTTTTATTGCTGTTGTTGTATGCTATGCATGCTATGGCTTATCTAGAGGAGGTCTAGCTGGTCAGTGTGGCATCAGGTACCATGCTAGTAAATGCTTGTAGGGTTTGCATCCTTTTTCTGCAACAACTGTTGTGTTTTTACCAGCATTATCTGACATTTTTCTTCTACTTTTTGAATTATATTTGTAGAAATTTCCAACTACTGTTGTGAGACTTATTTGCCTTGTAGGCTGAAGGGTAGTAGTAGACACGTGTGACTTTATGTATCTTCATGAAATGCTGGTGTACCCTGTATTATTTCAACCAATGCTTTGGAATATATGGTCAGTAGGAGTCTAATACATGATTTCCTGAGCACCTCTGACATGTCCATAAATGTTATCCAAGCAAATCCTATCTGGGTTAGTGGCTATCCCTGCTTTACAGATAAATAATTGAAAAAAAAAAAATAATTTGCCTTAGGCCACAGAGGAAATTTATGTCAGAGATGGGCACTGAACCCACGTCTCCTGTGTCCTAGTATTGTAACAAGAAAAGCATCCTGCCCTTCTCTCTTGCCTGTCTCCCACTGAGTTTTTATTGACTGAAAAGAAAACTAAAATCGTGCACTTTTTCATGCTTTCTCATACCAAATATACAACAACAAAAAATCAAAACAAAAATCTGCAGATTTGAATTACCTTTGGAAAATGAGTTTGAACAGATATTTTTCAAAAGCATTTTTGTATGCCTATTTATTAACGTTTTCAAGTTTTTGTTTACTTTGAACTTATGTACCAGGCTGTAGCAAAGGTTTTAGAGTCCTTTCAGACAGCACAAAGGGTTCTGTAATTACACATTTCTCCAGCTGGCCTAGGTGTCAGTGTTACTGGACCTTTCAGAGTGACTGTCAGTAAAACAGCAGATCAGGAATTGTCATTTATCTGTAACTTAAACTGTTGATACAGCATTTGAGATTTGGTGACATTATGCTTTTGCTTTTTTTTTTCTTCTTTATTTCCTCTCTCTTTTTTTTTTTTTTTTTTTCTTTTTGAAAGCTAATAAGGCTTTCAGCACTTCTCTAGTGTATAGTATGGTAGGGAAACTTATGGGTAAAAAAGCATAGTAAGTATGAGTTTGTGTCTCAGATATACATAAACCTTACAGGATAATGCCAGGAGCTAATTCCTTCATATTGTGTTGACTGATCTAGCCTTTCATTCCGTCACAAAAAATAATAAAAGGAAGAAAGTCACATGTGACCTGCTGGAATGGTCTACATCTCTGGAAGGTGTTCATATGAATTATTACCTTGCTGCTCCTGGAGGAAATGACAGCCCTCATGCTTCCTCTGTTCCTGTTGCTCTAAGCTTTTGCTTTATTGCAGAAACTACTTTAAGATTTTCTTTCAGAGGAATTCAGGTCACAAAGATATTTTGACATCCGGAGCTCCACTTTAGAGATGTTCAGACTCTTTTCAAGGGGGTCTAGGGAGTTTATGCAGCACAAATCCCCAACAAAACCCCCATAAAATAAAGGAAATAAGTAAACAGTAAAAGCCAGAAATAGAAGAAAATTGTTAATTGAAAGAAAATTAGAGACTTAACAATTGAATATACCCCTTTCAGAAATTCTAAACAACATGGAAATGTTAGAAATTTTGCAAGTGAATTTAACTAGTAAATTTCACCACTGACATTGATTTTGTATAGTATTTGTCAGTCTGCAGTGGTAGATGATGTTTTGGAAGCCAGTAAGACAAACTGCTTTTATGTATTTTTGTATTTGCTCTCTTGGAGAAGTTTTAAGGCAGGTTAAAAACATAATTAATGAAATACCTGAGCTTGTTGGTAAAAGTGTTAGGATTGTCACAGTACAGGTGATGACACTGAAAGCTTCACCTAGAGTACAGGAGAGATAGTGTTAACAGAAATGTAGATTCTCTGCTCTTCAAGCCACTGATTATCTGTTTTTTCACAAAGGAAAACAAGGCTCATTATACTTGTCTGTGTTTTGGTTTTGAACTGAAAGATTAATAATTTCCTTTGGGTATCCAGATAATTTGGAGAGCAAGGGAAGCACTACTTGACTTGCCAGCCAAGAAGCTGCTTTCTGGGGCATCCAGAAAAATTTTCACTATGGGAGTTCCTACCAAATTAACCAGAGTATTTCCTGAAGCTGTTGATAAATTAGCAATAAATCCAGGATTGCCCCAATGCTGGCTTTATGAAACTGGATAGGAGTGTTGCATTTCCACTTATTTTATTTCCAGCAAAGGTGAACACAATTATGAGGAACAAGGGACCAACAACTGGAGGCATAATTTGTTTAAACCAGAAGCCAGTTGCAATGCAAGCAGATGATCCTCACCCCTCCTCTGGAGGAACCAGGCTCTGCAGGGCTGACAAGTCGTTCAGATAATTGTCCTGGTTCACACCGTGCAGCTTTAATTCTGGTAACAAGGGCCCCATGCACTCATGTTTTTTTGGAATAAGCTAGCTGCTACTGCAAGCATTCTGCTGCTATATTTGGCATTGGTGTGGCCTCACCTTGTATACTGTGTGTAACGCTGGGCACAATATAACAAGGATGTTAAGGTCCTTGAAAGCGTCCAGAGGAGGGCAACAAAGCTGGTAAGAGGGCTGGAAGGCATGTCCTATGAAGACATGAAACATGTCTAGTCTGGAGAAGAGAAGGCTGAGAGGAGACCTCCTTGCAATGTCCTCCTACAATGTCCTGAGGAGGTGAAGCGCAGAAGGAGGCGCTGGTCTCTATTTCCTGGTCGCTGATGACAGGACATGAGGAAATGGCACAAAGCTGCACTGGGTAGGTTCAGACTGGATGTAAGGAAAGAATTCTTTACCATGAGCATGGTCAAACACTGGAACAGGCTTTCTAGAGGGGTGGTTGATGCCCTGTGCCTGTCATTGTTCAAGAGGTGTCTGGACAATGCCACCAATAACACGCTTTAACATTTGGTTAGCCCTAAAGAGATCAGGCAGTTGGACGAGATCTTTGTAGGTCCCTTGAACTGAACTCTTCTATGTTCTAAGCATCATGCAGGCCAGCAAGCAGTGATTCTGTGAGCATGTTTAGATGAATCAACACCGAGGATGAAAAAAAAATGTTAACATTACTGAGATAGGAATCCTGCTAGAAACTGAGGTGCACGCATTGAAGCTCATTCTCTTCAAAGAGTTTGAAGTCTGGATGATGAAATAAAGGGAAATTCTGAGAAAAAAAGGGAGAAGAAAAGAAGAACAGTCTTCAATTTTCTGATGAGAAAGTTACTCCCAGCATATAACTTTTGATACCTAAGTGTAATAATGACTGTTGTAGTAATTGCTAGTAATAGAATATTTTTAATTACAATGTTGTATTACTAGTAATTAATGGAGAGAAGTAGGCATAGAAGTAACTTTGTAAAAGCATCTGCCTGTCTCCGCTGACAATATAAAAAATAAATAAATCTATTCTTCTTGAGTTTCCACTAAGTCTTTGATATTTATCTCCAGAAAGAAATGGGTTAAACTTTGGTCTTGTGAGTCCTGCTTCTGCTCACCTTGAGAGCGATAGTTATCTCAAGTCTCTCACTCCTGGCCCAGTTTTCCCCTCACTCTTTGGTTAGAGACCAAAGGAAAGAGTCCTTCTCTTGGAAGGACAAACAAATCTCCTCCAGTTGTCCTATTATGCTTGGCATATTTATTTCATACTTTTCCATTCCTTCTGTCTGAGCAGGTGAGACCTGGATTGTGCGTATGTGAAAACTGGGTATCAGTAAAAGCTGGGCTGGAAATTCAGAAGCATGGAGGAATTGAAAAAAAAATCACTTTGCAAGTTGCCTTTGAAGTTAATGGCTGCCTGAGCATGGGACTGTAGAGTAGCCTGTCATGTTCAATAAGGAAAGCTCTTGAAATAAACATGATTTTATTCATGTGAATGTTGAAAAAGTAAAATGGAGTCAGTTCCAGAGCCTCAAGTCCTTCGTGGCTGATGACAGGTTACATTTTTAAGGCCAGTTTTTATATATAGTTTGCTATACTCCAGCATAAGAATATGATGCCTTGGCAACTGCACTGCTGATGTTTAAAACTGTATACAAAGGGAGACTGCCAGAGCTCTCTGAAATGGTAGCTGTGTGTGAGTGCTCTTTGAAGTACCTCATGAGATTCTCAGGCTCACTAGTACATGCTCCACTTACTAAGGCAAACCTTTATATTTATCTTGATGTAGAAAACCCTTTGTTTGTTGGCAGCTAGTTTAAAATCGTTTAGTTTGTGTCTTTTGAAGTTGCAGGTCTTGGCTCTGAAAGCATATATACACAGTTCCAGCATGTGAAGATGCAAATATTTGGTGATAGTACTTTATGTAACAAAATGTGGTTCCAGCAGTTATTTATGCTGCTGCTGGTTGCCACCATTGATACCATGTTTGTGTAGGAATGTTTTGGGTTTACACTAAGAATTATTTTAGCCCTTTGTATTAGTCATCCCCCCTGTGGTCTCTTCATTTCAGTGAACGCTATACTCACAGTCACATACACATATTTTGGCACTGTATTTAAAAGACATAGCTAGATTGCTGCAGGAAATTATTCATTCCAGGGAGTGTATTGTACAAAACTTGGTGACCTTCCTGCCTCCTTCACTTTAATTGCTTCTTTAAATGACTGTTCCAAAACATTTTGCGTAGGAGTTGAAGGTGGTTCCCCACCACCACCCATTTAGAGCATCTCTGTGATAGCAATCGAATCAGACTTTGCCTGGGAGCCCTGTCACTTGCAGGAGAAACTGGTGCATCTGTTGTGCCCTGGCATGACTGTGAGGAGAGGCAAGAACGTACACCATGTTCCAGCACAGCACGGTCACCTCTAGGCATGGGAAATGGGAGCCCAAAGCGGCTCAGAAAGAGCTCTCATAAGCATCTTCCTAATGTCAGCGTGATAAACTGAAGCTCTTTCAGTGAAGAGGAACTCAGTTCTCATTTAAGATATTGTTATACAGGAAAGGGTGCCTGGCCATAAAATTGTTTCCTGAGCTAGGATCTTAAAATAAATCCAAAGTGGAAAAAAAAAAATTTATGAGATTTTGCTTTATTGGAACCATTTGATTGCTATACAGAAGTCATGTCCATAGTTTCTATTTTCACGAAACTCCAGTTTGAAATTCCAGTCTTGAAAATTCTGTGTGAAATTCCAGTTTTGAAAAAGATGCCTGATTTGTCTTTTTATACAACTGAATTTCAGGTAAAGAAAGAAGCCTTACCAAGTGAACTGGATATATAAACCAGCTCATAAGAGGATTCACAAAGGAAGCAGGAGGTTTGGTAGATAGCACAGTAATCAGAAGTTTTGCTGAGGTATAGAAAAAAATATACAGTAGGCTTTTTTTAAGCTTCCTAGACAGAGAATTCCCTTGTGAAGGACCTACTGAATGAGGGAAGATGAGTCAACATTTTTAACATTTAATGTAAATTAATTTTATTTTAGTTATTGAATGAATGTGAGAGTTGCATTCTTTCATCATTTTCCAATGGTTGAAGTTGTTCCCGCCAAAAAACAATGAAGGAGGAAACTCAGGAAAGAGTTGACTGATTAATTGTTTTAACATACATGCCTGCCTTAAATGCTGAATCATAAGCTAGCCTTTTTCTTTTATAAATAACATACAAGATACTTGGTTAAAATGATAATTTGGAAACTAAGGAAGAGTTGAAAGCAATGTTGTTTGTTTGTATAAAATCTCCCAATGGAGAAAGATGAAAGGAGAGTTTCCCTCATGGATCATGTGCCTGAGTGGGAATAAGCACATCGTGTTGGATGTCTCTGCTGCCTTCCCGTCTTGGACAAGGTACCAAATAACATCAAAAATATTAATAAACCATTCCTTGGAGAAACGGGAACTCTGAGGATGTCCTGGAAACAAAGGACATTTACGTAACTTAAAATACTTACTCTTTTAATGAGGATGACTCGTTTAACCTTCAGGTGTCTATCATAGATGAACGAGATTCTTCACTGGAGGTTCCACCTTCTCTCCACTGCCTCTGAAGTGACCTGGGGTGACTGATTTTATATATCTTTCTAATGCATTCAAATATCTGCTGTGGTGAAATGTCCATCCAAATTGTTCAAGCCCTGTAGGGAATGTATTTATCTGCTTGCTATTCAGAGCTTTTCATCCTGATATTAACACAGCCCATGCGGAAAGTGCAACAAGTAGGTAAAGAAATCTCGTGCATTTAAAGATGTGTTCTGCATCATAGGAAAGGCTTTAGAAATGAATATAGCTGAAACCTAACTAAAAGAGCACTGAATTCCAGGTGATCTCAGAGGCTTTTTAAAAAGAGATGTACCTTGAGATGTATTTTGATGCCTCGTGTTGATTAAGTAGTTCATAACAGGGAGAGGGATTATGCACGTCAAAGACTCCTGTGTTTCAGCTGTTAAAGGCCTATATATCATAAGAAGCACATGTTAAAGGTAAATTGTCACTTTAGTTTCCATGTAAGGTATTCATTCTTATGCCTGAACTCTCTGTGGAAAGCACAGATGTGAGTGCTCAGTTTTTCTTCCCACTGCATTCATGTGGTGATGCCCTCTGTCCTGGAGAGAAACCACTGTCTTGCAAGTCAGGTACTTTATATCAGAAAATCGTGCTCTTCTTACTAAACCTTGTACATCTCACTAGCCCTTAACAGTAGTGCTTCTGTGCAGTTCCACTAAATATGCACAATGTGGTTGCAGGGCCAGTGCCTGTCTGGTGATGGTAAGTGCTTCAGGATCATGCTGATCTAACCCAGCTCTTTAATTAAGCTACACAGTTAAGTACGTCAAAAGTACATCTGCAAGCATTGCTGACAGGTTAGCACAGATTTTGGCCAAATGTGCTTCTGGTGTTCCCCTTCCAGCTGAAGGAGCAGGAATCAGAACTATGGTGGGGTACTTTTCTATCATAATTTAATGATTTAACATCTCTACTTTGCTGTTTAAATTTTGCATTTCCTCATGGCTGTGCGTGCTTCCCTATTGGATGAGTCTGTGGAGTACTGCTTTTCCTTATCAGCATTGCTATTTTCAGTCAAAATCTTTCAAGTGTTGTGTAAAATGGGTTAATAATAAAAAAAAAATCTTCTCTGTTGTTTCAGTGGCTCTTAAATTTATTGCCGGAATCAACAGAACTGCTCTGACTCAAACATATTTCATTATCTGTGAATATTAAACATTTTTGGCATATGGAGCAAGTACTCAAATAACATATTTACATAACTTATTTGTCTACTGTTGAAAGTCTGACCTTGTCTGGAATTTCTTGTCAGAGCCCTTTTTTTTCCTTAGTGTGCGTGACATGTGAGATTGCCATGCCTACCATTTCATCTCTGTCGCATTCACCTGCTATCGGGTGAATCAGTGCCTTTGAATCAGGACACAGATACACATTTTCTCCCTGATATTAGCATAAATGCACTATGGTTAGCAAGAAAGACAAATAAAAGAGGATCTGTTATTTATTATCCAATTTGCAAACGTGAACCACTGATTAGGCATACATACATTTAAAAAAAAAAAAAAAGTAAAAAAGCCTTAAAAAAAAAAGAAGCAGAAATATGTATAAACTATCTGGCAGCAATTTCAATAAGACTACAGCCAAACTGTCCTTTGGAGCCAGCGTACTCCAAGGCTGATGAGAAAGGCATCCATTTCAGAGTTGAACAATGCTAACAGTTTTGTGAAACAACTGACCTGCGTTCAGCCCTTGATCATGTTTTCTGCAGCTGAATCTGCTGTTCCAAGTATCTTGTGTCTGATGATGTTTTCCCTGAACTTGGCCCCATGCTCTTTCCTTGTTCAAAGGTGGGTTTGGTCTCATCACATGCCCTCACCACTGGATTTTACCTTCTTACTTGTTTTGTATTAGCTTAGTTTTCTTGGCTTCCAGACTCTCACTAATAACTGATGATGATTTAGCTCAAGAGGGGAATCAGACTTACTGGAAAAGCCTGGAAATTTTAAGTTTTAATACTATAATGAATTCCTTTGCATTAGTGGAAATCTAACGCTGTCTATAAGGAATGGACTGAAGACATTTGCTTGCCTGTTTATCTTGTAAAATGCCAAACATTAAATATGGGATTAGTGCTCAGCTTCTTGTATGCAGCAACACAGCAGGGAGATTTTACTTATTGCTTTGTTGGGAGCGACAGCTACTTTCCTCTCATTTTTCAGTCTCCATTTTTCAGTCTCATTCCTCCAAGGGACTTGTATCGTATGCACATACTTAACCTCATACCAACTGCCAATATCCAGTTTTCTGTACCTGGTCCTCAGCTGACCTTTCCAGTCTAATGTTTGGAAACTATATTTCATTCCCCTCTCCTAGATTGCCATCTTGTGCAGGATACAGGGCTTTAGGAAAAAAAAAAAAGGGTCTCATCTTTAATGCATGTTCAACAGTTTGAGATAAAGTCTAGAGAGTAGCTACAGATAAGAAGAAAGGGCGTTATGTGTCCCCTTAATGTGGGAGACAGAGCTGACAGGAGAAAGTGAATGTACTGAGGCTGCAAATATATTATTTCTCCTAGAAATCCCAAACCAAAGAAACTTGTATCTGACCTGGAATACAGGCAGTATTGCATTGATGCTAGGTTACCCTCTGTGTTCTCTAGAAGAGAAATGGTGATTGTCCTCCTTGCACTGGTACTACCTTGCTAGAGCACCAAGCTCAACCCATAAATCCATGCACGTGCAGGAAAAGTCAGAGGATGATACTTGTGTTATGCAACAAATCCAACATTTGTCCAGCCCTATTAAATATCCTATGCTTTTTTTTTTTTTTTTTAAGGATGTAATGCACGTAGAATATACTTGACATGTTTTACATACAACCTTCACTTTGAAATGTCCTCCCACCACTTTCTTTTAAGGATAGTGTAAGCTGATATGGTTAAAATCATTGCTATGTTACGGGTTTGCCCCTGCTCTGCAAGACTTCTCAAATATTCAGCATCCACTGAAGAAGCCCTGTGGGAATTAATTCCTTTTGGCAGATACAGCGTTCTTAAAGCATGAAGTAATCCACATGCTTTCTCTAGTGGTTACGTCTTGTCTCTGAGAAGCTTAGTGGTTTGTGCTGAGGACACAAAATTGGCAGAGTAACCCACTGTGTAGGCTGTAATATTTAAGTTTTGTCTCTCAGTCATGTTAATGGGCCCTGTAATGGAACAGTGAGTTCCAGTAAAAAAAGCTGGAGACTGACTTGTCTGAATGTGTGGTTGTTGATGGGTAGGATAGGAAGCGTAAGTGATGGTCTACTTTTCTACACGATGACAGATTAGAAATAATGCTAGCTATTGCAGAGTTATGGTAACCTTTAGAGACCTGTTGTGCAAGGCACCAATGGCAATCCTCAGACTTTTATCTCTTCGTGTTTATGCATGTTGCATGTATATGCACACGTTGAATAGGACAGGAGAATACATGCATATGTATGTCTGTGATTGAATAGTGGTGTTCAATTCCTTAGATTTTGGATGAGTATGTGGATAAATCTCTTCTTAAAAATCACCACAGCTGGAATCAGGCCTGATTAGGTGTTGAAAGGACGTGGCACCCAAAATAACTTCTTCCTCTTTGAAAAATGCAGATGAATATTCTGGCATCCATGGATGTTCAAGAATGCAAGTGATCTCTCAATGATGGGTGTACATTTTATCCCTCTGCTGTTCTCTCATGTTTCCCTTTACCTTGGGGCTGAGCAGTGTAACAAAAGTACTTTGGGGCTTGAAGTAAATCTAGAAAAAAAAAAACATAGGATGCACTGACATAAGGTGTTTTTTTTTCAGCATATGGCAAATTCTTCCTAGAGAATTAGAATGACTTTTCACAAAGAGAATCTGGTAAAAAGAAACAATTGTCAGTAAAATCTTGTGTGGGAAGATTTTACTTTTGTTCTTGATGTTGGAGATTGGACTGTATTGCCAGTGTTCTGGGCTGCAAATAATTTTACACAGGTTTTAAAATGGGTGAGTGCTTTCTGGAAAAAGGAATGAAATAACCTCCTGCAGAGACTGCTCCAACACGGTTCCTCGGAAGTCCCTCCTTGGGAGGCAGCAGTGTGCTTGGTGCCCTGCTCGGGTTTTTATTCCCCAAGCTGCAGTCTCAGTGCAGGATTTAGGGCAATCTCTCTTCTATCCCTGTTCCCCTGACCCCATTTTTGTTGCTGTTTGTTTGTGTTAGGAGTTGGATGTTGATTTTTCCCTGAGACTACTGTGTACAAGGTGCAAAGGGAATAAACATCTCTTTCCACATCCCCTGCACTGCTCTGAACTCCCCCATCTGCTGCTTCTGTGAAATGTTACATCCGAGGTCCAGGAAAGATCGTTTTGTCAGTAGTCCTTTTCCTGCTAATAGGCTCCCGAGACTACATGGAAAATTCCAACAAGCCCTATTTTGTCATGTACCTAGCAACTCCCAGACGTTGTCAGAGGCTTGTTATCTACTTGCACAGTTCTTGCTTCTGTAAATGGCAAGCATTTGCTTATGCAAAGCCCTTAAAAAAATTTCCAGAAATTTTCTGTGTGTACGAGATTACGAAGCTGGTCGCAAGAAGAAAAACAGGTGCTTGGGGTAGTACTGTGTTTGGACAGAGAGAGACTCAAATATGAGGTCATGTCTTGATTTGTGTTTCAGAGATGCAGTTCAGTCTCAGCTTAAAGGTTTGCATAAAGCTTTTGTCTAACTCGCTGGTTTTCTCCATCTGAATCCCTCGTTGATGACAGAGTTTAATGAAAAATTACTATACTTAGTTTTGTCTGACTGGTTGACTGAACCTTTCTTTTATGCAAATGAAAATTGACGAAAATAAGAGAAATGAAATTTAAATGACTGACAGCCATCCCAACAAAAACAATCAAACAACAGTGGCCAGTCCTTTGGGAAGGCTAGATTTATCCTACTTCAGCATGATCCACACATTTCTAAGGCTTTTGTTATCTTTTTCCTAGCTCTATGGCCCTGGCATTTCTAAGAGTGCTTAAAGAACCCGAGAGTTTCTCAGCTGCATTACATCTTTTCGTGCCCACTGGCTGTCAACATATCCTGATTGGTTGCAGATAAAAAGATTGCACCTGAATATGAAATTGCTGCCTGGTGGAATTCACCCAAATTCTGCTAACCAGATCGTAGTGTCTACCTTCTTCATATAAGAAGTGGTCTCTACCTTTGGCTACTAAAACAGGCTGTCAGCAAGCCACTGCTCTGCTGCAGAACAGCACAGGTGATAGGAGGTACTTGATCCTGCATGTGCCCCTCCTGACACAGGCTAAGATGCTGAATTTAATAGCTGCCTTGCACAGGATTTCTGCATAGTTGGCAAAGAGGGAAGGGCATTTCTATATTCAGTTTTAGTCCCCTGGGGGTGGCTTTCTCTGTTACAGCTAAAGAGTTTTGAAAAGGATGAGGTGTGTCCAAGGTTCAGTTTTAGAAAATCTAATCATTTAGAGGAGAGAGGAACAGATTTATGTTGCTTCATGCCAGATAATTCCTTTCAGTCTTCTGAGATATTTCGACTTTAGCTTGTTCTTACACTGTGTTTATACAGGATGTAAAGAAAGACTATTTAGAAAGCACGCCAAAAGCTGGGATAGTGCAGAAGCTCATACTGTTCTCTCCATATCTCTTGCATGAATCTTATGACATCTGTCCAAATGTCTGGTAATTCAAACTTCCAGGAAGAAAGAGCAGGTACTGAATAGATCTTGACTCTTTGCTGTTCTTGATTTAACATAAACCTTCTGGTAGATCTGGATCTAATTCCCATGTGAAAGTTCAAAGAAAATAAATGTCAGTGTGCTTTGCATATCTCTTAGATACAATAAATAAAGAAAACTCATTCCAGATGATCTGAACAAGTAGAGAACATCATAGTCTTAATTTTCAGTTGATCCCAAGAAGACTGTAAATGTCGGGTAGCTACTTGTGTCTGTATCTAATGGAAATGTAAGAACAGATTGTGTAAAGACAGGTTGTTAATACGTACTTCAAAGAACAAATTCTGAAGAGTCTGGGGACCAGTGAAGCAGAAAAGCTACATCCTACCGAGAGACATGGCCATCACTTGTCTGGAAGATCACATTTAAAATCTAGATAAATCTGTATTTATTTTTTGGCAGCACCTTGGCTAACTCAGCTAAAAACTGCTAATGTGCAATTGGATGCAGAGCACGCAGTAATTTCCTAACTGTAGCAACTTTTTTTCCCCTCTTTCAAACATTTATGATTTAAGTAAGACAGAAGTTTTCATCCTCAGAGTAGAGGATGTAGGGACATTAACAGCAAGATACGCAAGAATATCACTTGGTGGTTTCTGAGAAAAACTCTCCCTCACAGCTTTGAAGGATAGGGAACAGGGGAAATTTGCTGATACTTTGTTGTCATAAATTGTATTAAATTCCAATAGATTTTCTTCAGTGAATATTAATAAGCAGAAAAATGTAAGAAGGATTTTCTAGTGCAAGGTTATCTTGATTGAAGATCATTTTATCAAACCTTGGTACACTTTGTTAGCTTCATCTGTTTTTCTAGACAAATAAATAAGCTAAAGATGCATATTTTTTTCATTATTTCTGTACTATTTATGCTGAAGGTAGGAGAACAGATGTGGTGTCCAGGATTGTGCATTTACACAAAGATTTCATTTTGCTCACGTGTTCTAATAAAAACTATGAAAATGTCAAGATGGCCAAAGCATGAAATAATACAGTTAAAAGAAAATTAGCACACAGGGTAACACAACTGACTTAAAATTGGTATGTGGTTTGTCTTTTTTTGCCTCTTAATATGAGTGCAGACATCCAACTCAGATGTAGGTGCCTTCTTTGTACAGGTTAATCCTATCTTCTTGTGTCTTTTATTGTAATTCAGAATAATAATTGAGAGTATAATTGTGCTTGCAGGTTGGTCAGGACAAAGGAAACTGCTCTTTTCACAGAAACCGCAGTCCTTGTGTTGTTCCTCAAGAGAATGAAAATATTTTCCACACAATATTTGCTTTTTTCACAAAGTCTGGCAGAAAAGTATTGGTAAGTCCACCCATGACAAATTTAAACATACAGTGCATATTACAAAAGGTTTTGCAAAGATCAGCATGAAGAACTCTAGCATTAAGTTGACTAGAGCAGCTGCTATATATAAGCTAATACTGATGTGGGGGGATACCTAGTTATGTTTGGGATATCTAGTGATTTTAATTATCTGATTTTTAAATAGATAGAAGGAAGGGGAGGTATCTGAAGTGGCAGAGTGCAACTGGAACAAGGGCTCTGGTTACCCATACTTTGCTGAAGGCAGGTGGGACTGCAGGGCCCTGTGCCATGCTCAGAGCCTGCCTTGGATCTTAGATGCTGCAATTAATCTGCCTTGCTTTCATGCAGGTTTTGATACCTAGCTGTCTTCAGTCTTGAAAGCTGCTGCAATTTCAGTGCAGGAGACCTGGGTTTTAGCAGCTTATCATGCCTCTTTTAGTCATAGAATCATAGAATATTCCGAGTGTGAAGGGACCCACAAGGATCATTGAGTCCAGTCAGCCGGAGTGTTTGCAGTCACACAGTTTTCAGTGATTTCCTCCTTTGCCTAACAGCTTTTTCCATATTTTCTGTAGGACTGTGAAAGACCAGGCAGGTCCTGCTTGATTATACACTGCAACTTAAGTTCACTAGCAAAAGCAGAGTCTTGTGATATAAGTATTTACACGCTGCTGAACACAGAAATACTGAAGAAGGTATGTGTTTCCTTCATTGTTTGTCTTAAATACCAACTCAAGTATGCTTATGTGCATCAGCAGACTCGAGATATGCATTCCTCTTTCTGTTTACTAGTGTGTTATAAAAAAAAATATCACAGTGTCAAAGAATACAGATCTATTTATCAACAGTGTGCATGGAGGTGTTAATCCTAGTTCTTAGCCATTACCCATTATGACAGAAATAAATTAAGTTCAGAAATTTATACATTGAGAAACAACAAATGAGGTCCTTAATTGTATGCATGGTGTTAAGGCTAGGGAATTCTGAAAGTTGAATTGATTTCTGAAAGTTATCATTCTGAAAAACGAGAAGTAGACTAAGTGCATGTAAACTGTGACAAACTATCTATCATTCCCTCTGTGTAAACAGCGATGTGGCATTTTTTTTGTAATTTTTTTACTTCAAATGATTATTATTCAAAGAAGATGCATCATAACCATATTAATGCTGAGCTTGATGTTTGTGACAAGAAACAAATGGTTGCAAGTTGATTCCTGTCTTCTGTGAAGCCACTGAATGAAATAGCAAATCTTTAAAATTTCTAGTGATGTACTACATTGGCCCTGTTTTCCTATACTTAGAAAAATGCTGAATATGTAGTTATGGCAAGATGTTGTGAGATTATTAGCATACAAAAGTATCAGAGGAGAAAGCTGATAATATGAACCTACGAAAGTAAACCTGTCTTTGATAGCAGCTAGATTAAAAGCATTGGAGGGACTCCTTATTAGAGAGCAGTTTCTAAAGCAATACATAGCTCTGAGTTTTTCCAGCTGAAACCAACCATGTCTTCTGATTTTTGTCCATATTTGAAAGCAGAAGATAGAAGAAAGGCGAGAAGTTTCAGGTATTTGTTAGCATGTAGCGTGGAAAATGTGCTTCTGGGGAGTTCAGTCCTAGGAATAGCCAGGATTCATTCCACCTTTAAAAGACATACAAAGCTTACCCATGTTTTTTGGATCAGTATCACCAACACGTGCCATTTGCTACCTATCATTTACCCTCCCCAGGGTGAACAGCATTTGAATGACTAACCTATGAATTAAAATATTTTTTTGAATGTGTCTGCTAAAATTCAATGAGTAAAATATAAGAGAAACATATATTAATATGGGGAGATATACATTGAATATTTAAGGTATTTGCAGTGCAGAAATTCAAATAATTAAGTAGTTTTCATCTTGGGTTATATTTGAGTCTATCCCAGCTTTCATGTATGTTTTTCCTGTTCATTTGAAAAACAAATAGAACTTTTGTTTGGTGGTTAATATTGAACTTGTCTGTAGTAATTACAATGTTCTGTCTTTTGCTTTTGTGGTAAAAATGGAAAACAAACAAACAAAAAAACAACAGCCAAATATGTATGATGTGTTTAAAGTTCAAATATGAGTGTTATGTTTAAAGTCCAATATACCTCATTTTATTCTAACCTGACATAATGTGCTTTGTTTTTTTTCTGTCTATAACTGTACTTAACTCTCAACTCAACCTATGCTGCATGTTATCTCTATGTATTTATCACACCGGAAAATGTTTGATGTTTTTCTTTTGAGGTCTCTTGGTGGTCCCCTCCACCCCACCCCAAATGCAGTTCTTCTTGTTCTTTCTTTTCAGGACAGTTCATCAGTCATTCAGTTTGTCACAAGGGCAAGGGTGCAGGTGGACCCTGACCTCAGGGTTGTAGAGGTGCCCAATGGGAGTCCAGAAGAAAAGCCAGTAAGTAAATGAGCCTGAAGAGAAAGGTTTTCTGATTCCAGTGGGCTGGGTATCATTAACAGCACTATGCAAACTGGAATTTGCATCTGGGCACGGGCTTGGCTAACCAGTGAGAGTGCCCAGATTTTGTCTGGATAGACTAACAGTGCAGCTAACCTTGCCTCTGTGGTTTTGTTCACTGTGATAACCATGATATTGTGAATGATGTTACATGGGGTAAGAGAATCTGTGTTGTACTAGCCAAAATTGTAATAGCCTGTGAGGAATTTGTGCCAAAATTAGGTTTAACTTCCTGCTCTGAGGTTGACATCTGCTTTAATCTAATTCAGATTTTTACTGAAAAACTACTACAGTCTTAAAACCCCAGCAAAGCTTTTTCAGATGTGCCAATAGAAAATATTTAGAAGTGTTAATGATATTTTGGTCCCACCTCTCAGTTATCCTCTTATTCTCTGTGACTGTCATCACTACCAACTCATACAACCATTCTCTCATAGGCTTCATTTCAGTGAGTCCTGTTGAGGTTTTAGTATGAGAATACTGAGTTCAAACCACTTTTGAAAGAAACTGACATGCTGTATTAGAGCACTCATCTAGGAGATCCTGGATTTTAAACACCAAAGGCAAAGAAAGAATTGAGCCTGCATATTACTACGTTCAGTCTGAAATCAGAGACACTGCTACAGTGACCACTTTCACCATCATCATGTCTGCAACCCTAGATTTTTTCACATTTATTTTTTTAACCTTTGATTTTATTAGAACTGTCAGGGGGGAATAAAACTCTTTTATATAACAGGACCCCATTTTCCCTTTCTGTTTTTTTTTTTTTTTTTTTTTTTTGTCAGGTTTCTGGATCATTCTAAAGAACACTGAAAAAAATAGGCTTGGCAGCTGACCTGAAAAATATATCTAGCCTTCCCTGGGAATGTGCCTTATAAATGACCTGCAGCCTTGACTGCTAATGCATTGCTAGATATCTCTTTAGTTCTGCAGCTAGCACAATCTTGAAAATTTATGGCAAAACTTCATTAGTGACTGAGTTAACACTTGACTGTGATACCCATGCACCCGTTGAAGTAGGAGAAACCAAGATGTCTCTGCCAGATATTTTGATTTGTAAATGATTTTGGAATGTCAAAATGATAACTGCAATGTCAAATGTGTGGGATTGCTATTTAACGTTCAATATTTAGAAATGCTTTTATCCAGGAATGCAAGCTCTGCTGTATGTTGTTGTTATCTAATGCTTGGAGGAAAACAATAAAAACCACAACATTGTCCTTTTCCTGTTCCTGGAAAGCCTTTCATCAAGCCTTGAGTTGCAATGATTATGAAGTATGCTGTATGTGCTGGGAAGCTAGATGAATCTTCACATGTGTGTGTGATTCTGTGTGTGATTCACACAAGAGCTTGCTCCTAGTTCCTGGGAAGCCCAAGCTGTAAAGGAGCATGCTTGAGATCTTGTAGCCATGTAACATCAATTTGTAATTTAAAGTCTTTTCTAATGTGAGTGCTATTTGCTTTCTCCTTTATGCTATTTCCATATGTCTGTTGGCTTTTCTATTGCTGTATGTTTTGCATACAGTCATGTTAAGGGAAAAAATTTACACATGTGGTTTGGCTCAAGGTATTCATTTTTTTCCCTGCTCTTTTTTCTTGTGGAATGCAGAAGGGAGCAATACTTGTTGCAAGCCACAGCTATTCCACTGGAAGCAGAAACAGGAGAGAGAAAATGTCTTTGTTCATATTTCTCCCTTCCTTTTTAAAATCCCATTATGTTTTTTTTTCATTGACCACAGACTGCTGTACCATATCCATTTGGATAGTAGTTCCTTCTGAACAATTGTGCATAGATTTACTTTAAGTCTGTTCATGAAAGTGTTCCGTAACAGTGAAACACATTCTCTTAGAGACTTTATCATGGTAAATTTGAAAAGGTCTCTCTGCTGTCTACAACTAAACATAGACTTATTAAACCTATTTAATCTGTCCTTTAGAACAAGCTGCCCTTACTTCACTGGGCACTTTTATAATTTAGTGTATAATACCAGAGTGCAAAATATCTATATAGAAGACACAATGAGAAGGATGATAGAAGGAGATGCTAGTGTAAGAAGTACCAGTGGTGGCAGGACCACCCATATAAATATCAGCATTGTCATGAACTCCAGTACCCTATTTTTAAGGGAGATGCAAAAGCTTATGTAAATATCTGTAAGTTGGGTACCAGGCAGTCTTTGAAATGAAATGTTCAGAAATAATTTCTGTGGATTTGGTTTGATGTGATTTGGGATAATTTATTTTCTCTCTCTGTTTACATTAGACTACTTAAACTCATACTGGATAAGTCACATGAAGGTGAACAGAGTACATAATACAGTTGTATTAACACAAATATACATGTACATGTATATTGGCTGAAACTGATGCATGACGTGTTCAGGAGACACGCTTTCTTTTCTTAAGCATTTGGGTTTCCATGAAGGTTTGGCTCTCTTCTTCTGTGCATGTGAGGCAAAACCAACGATAAGTTCCATGAGACCACAGTGGTCAAATACCAGATGTGCAAATATATTTGACAGAAAACAGCAAAAACAAAAAATGATAAAATAAAAGTTTATTGCATGAAGACCTACAGGGTGTTCTGAGAGGTCTTTATATGCATAAATATATATGCAGAGTGATTTAAAGGCATATTTCCAAGCATTAGCTGGTAGGCAGCTTTAGCTGTCTACCTGAGACTGAACTTGGAAGACTCCTACCATTGGCCTGTTACCCATGTTGGGGTCAGAAGGAGCAGGCTGTGGTACTCTGCCTGAACCTGGATGGGATATCCCAGCCTTTTTTTAAAGCACGTGGAAATACCTCTTCTTCTCAGCAATCCCAATCCACTACCCTCACCCCCTTGCCTTTTAGACGTACTGAGCATTTTAGGCACCTGTTCTCTCCAGCTTACCTTTGAGATGGATAGAGCTTCCTCCTACCTAGCCTGGCTGAAGCCAGATGTGAGCCTTTTCCAGAAGCTGCGAAGCCCCCTTCCTAGCAGGTTATTTGCAGCCCTTTTGTTTTCACTGGGCTTGGTTTTTGTTTCCTTGTTTTACCTTTCCATCTGTTACTGTAACAATCCCTTTAGAGATTGTTTTGGCTTTACTGTGCAGTCTAGCAGGTTGAAACACAGAGTTGAGTAAAGGAACAGAACTATACAGAAAAACAACATACAGAAAATTTCATGGCGTTAGACACAAACAGGTAGAAAGGATACTTCAGGTCTGTATTCCTCAAGAGCTTCCAAATTTTTTGTTAGTAAATGTAAATATTTATAGATAACAAATACTATAGATATGATGTGCATATACACATATGGATGGGTGTGTGTGAGAATTATATCTTTACTGGAAGTCCCCTCAAGTATAATGGCACTTGAATAGACTAGTCTGGCAGCAGTGCAGCGTGGTTTGAAACACCAGAAATATTTTGGGTGATAACACAGAAATAAAACAGTGTTTTTGATAAACTGAGGCCTTTCCTGGTTCTGGGCTTCGTGATACAAACACATAAAATTCAAGTAGTGTGATAAGTTAAGCAAAAAAGAAATGCTTTTTAGGAGGGAGAAAGGAACATTTTACAATTACTCATTTCTAACCAAATTTTGCTGAGTTATGTTTCTTGTCTTCCTGACTCCCAGTGCAACAACATGCTCCTATTCTGCTAAGGGCTTAAGCGTAGTATGAGCTTCAGGTATTTGTGGATTTCCTGCTCAGTTAGGTTGTAAAGCTCTTGCCTACATGCTTCACTGAAATAAGTGAAGCATTCTGATCCTTTTTGATTTATTCACTAAGACTATCATAAGACTGTTATAAGAATATAACAAGTGATTGGCACCGGTAGAAGATGCCCTTGTCCATACACATCCAACCTTTCAGAAGTCGCTGGTAGGGTACAGTTCTCCATTAATTTACAGCAGGGCAATTATATTGTGTAAAACTTGATTAACACTTGAGCTACAGCTAAAAGTACAGCTAAAAGGCAGGCTAAGCTGCCTCCCAGGCTTTCCTGCTTTCAGATCCCACTAATACAGCGTGAAATGCAAATGATAAATATGAAACTAAAACTCCTCATACATTGCCAAGACAACTGTGTTTTTTTGTGGCCTTTCCCTCATGTTTGGTCAGAGGCTGAAAACAAGCCTACAATCCACTCCATATTTTATGGCTGTTGCATGTACTTTCTCCAAACCAGGCAGCTACTGCCCCTACTGCCCTCTCTCAGATGCTTTCTCACACACAACCCCTTATCTTCTGCATCAGTCCCTGTTATCACTCCCATCTTCTCCACAAGTCATGGCTGTGGGATGTGCACTGGGCTGGGCACTGCCTTGTGCTCCCTGCCCTATTGGCTGCCCCACAGGGGCTGTGCTGCTGGAGTGGCTGGGATGAGGAGGCCAGGTTTGCCCAAGGCTTGCTTTCAGAGGCTTTGCAACAGTCCACAGGTCCAATGCCAGGCAGTGGCTTGTGCATTTCTTTTTGGTGACATCACCCTCTCTGCCTTCAATCTCCTCCTCTCCAGGATGACTTGCTTCCCTCCCTTCCACCACTTTTCGTACTGATTCTTCCCTGACACTTCCAACGTGTGATGAACACAAACCAGATGCTTCCGGTCTGGTTTGTTTGGGGCTTGGTTGGTTGGTTGGTTTTGTTCATTTTTGGTTTTGTGGTGTTTTTTGGCTGCTTTGTTTTGTTTGCTTCTTCAGCAAAGCTCATTGCTGTGACTGCATATTAATGCAGGCAGTTTTTGATGGCTTGAGAGGGATAAGGACATTAAAATGCGTGACATCTTTGCTCCTTTCCAAACCACAAAGCCATGAACAGGGTATTTTTCGTGCCTGTCAGTTGGTTCCAGACTGCAAGAAGGCAAACTGATAAGAAGCTGTTGTTACTCTCTACTCTCTCAGTTACGATAGCTTGATCTGTGACTGCATAAGACAGAGCCAAGAGATTCTAGCCAGTGCACTGCAAACCCCAGATGTGGGGCTTTTGCTATAGAGATGATGTATGATTTGCTCGTTGCAGCTCTTACTGTCTCTTTTGGCAGCACAAGGTACAGGTCTACTGTGCTAGAGGTTATGTTATGTTAACATTTACTCTCCGAGTAGTGAAGACACCACCTCATCTTGCATCCAGTGACTGTTTAAGAGGTCTCCTTTCACTGAAGATGACAGTGTCTAATGTGTTAGAAGTTTATTGGTTTTTTTTTTGTTTGTTTGTTTGTTTTCTTTTAGTGTCCTAAAGGAAAATAACATTATTGCCTTATTATCTAAGAAATAGTCATCTGACTTGTCTCTGCAAGATGGATGCTAACCATAGCCTCCGTGACAAATGGACTGCCACATCAGATCATCTTTACAAGCTGGCTCAGAAATAGGGAGAAGGCACAAGACTTGTCTTTGATCTCTCTGTCTGGTATTTCCCTTACATGAGTCTTGGCTCTGAGGGAGACTCTGCTGCCTAGGAAACTTTCTCTGTTCAGTAAGATATCTTAAAAAGCTTGACAAAGGCTTTGTGCTGATGTATGAAATGCTAAAATGATTCTTTTTCTCAGAGAGCTGGTCCATGTTTGAGAGCTATTTTGAGCATTGCAGTGCTGGTTATAGGAACATGTTTGGAAAATGCTATCTATGTATAGTAGCATTCCTGTCTATTTGTTGTTTTCATTTCTTGTTGTCATCAAATACCTGACAATATCTCATTGACAGAAAAAACAGTGAATGTGAATCAGCTGTATTGAAATTCCTCCACCAGGAAAGTTGTGGTCTTAATCCACGTTAGTCTGTGAAACTGAGATGAAGTATCTTTATGAGTACTTCTTTATGGGAGCACCATGACAAAATGTAGCCTAATCCATTTGTTTCTGTCACACCTGTGCCTTTAATTTTTGTGGGTGTTTGCTGAAGCTGGGTATGCTTATGGAAACAGAGAAATGTCTGTTAGAAGGACCTCTGAGGGGCCATCTTCTCCCATTTCCCCTTCAAACCAGGACTGTTGCCCACAGCAGCTCAGGATCCCCATGGCTTTGCCTGAACCTTCGAAACCTACAAGGATGGAGAACCCAGAGCCTTGTTGTGGCCTCTTCCAACTTGGGGTTGCGTAACTGTGTCTGACTCTAACTCCTGGATTTTCATGTGCTTTTAGCTATTTTTTTGTTTTGTTTTGTTTAAAAGATTGATTTAATGATTCCTATCTGTGAAAGGGTTTGGATGTTATTTAGCAAAGATGAGGTTTGTGAAGGGGGGAGGAAAACTCACTACGTTACCTTCCAAAGCAAATCAAACCAAAGCCAGATAAAGCAAACGTGTACTACCTTTAAAAAAGATTGCCTCTCTGCATTTGTTGGATATTAAATTGCAAAATTTAACAAAGAAATAGCCAGCACTGAAGAGAACTCTTTTTGAGTTTTCCACTGAGGAGCTGATTTTGATTGAAACAAGAGACTGGAAATTCACAAAGTGTATACATTTGGTATAATCTGCTCCCATTTTCTTCTTAGAGCAGGCAGTTAAGGAGAGCACTTTGTAGGACGTGTTTCCCTGTCATACATGCTGTACAAAAAGAGAGAAGAGAACAGCAGGGGACTCCTCTTTGCATTCGCAGAAGAACTCATGATTATACGTGCCCTTCTATCTTTCCTACAATGCATCTTGTGAAGCACAGCAGGGACTATTCAATTAACTATTCAATAGGGATATATGCAAGTTGTCCCGTTTTTTCTGTGAAAAAAGTTAACACGCTTAGCATACATGAGTGTTTCATGTGAAGCATTGGGGCATTTTGTGGGGCTGGGAACACCAAAATTATGATAATTAAGGCAGACCCTGCAAGGTGTCAAGTCAATCCCTGCCACTCCAGGGCTTGCTGTTTTTCATGCAAAACTTTGTGCACTTTTGGTGGCTCAGCACCAGAAAAAACTCAGTGCCTGGAATGGGATGGAAGAGCTGGAAGAATAAGGGTTGTTTTGGAGAAGGCTCTGATATCCTTTGAATTAAGCACATGGCTACTCAAATTCCACTTGAAAGCTTTAAATCCCTGCAAAAAAATAGACAGAAAGCATGAAATTAAGGGCACATTCCATATTTGTTTGACAGACGAAATATGATCGGTGAGGCCACCATCCAATATATTTAATAAGATGAGTACAAGAGAAAACAATGCAAGTTCCAATCATAAAAATATCTTTTTCTAATTGCTTTGTAGGTGGTCTTTGAGGCTCTACACAATCTGGAGCCTCGTGGGTATGTTGTCGGATGGATCATTGCCATCAGTTTGCTGGTGGGAATTCTCATCTTCCTGTTGCTGGCTGTGCTGTTATGGAAGGTAAGGTAACAGATGCAGTGTAAACACTGAGGCTAGTCCTAGGAAAAAAGCTCGAATTTGTCCATGCATTTAATATCCATTTGCTTTTGGAATTGAATAATTGTCCACTCCATTACTGAAGTTGTCTGCCAGCAAAAATACTTTCATATCGAGGCTTTTGTGAGGGACAGGGATAAACTCCTCGTGTAGAGAAGTGGAAAAGTGGATTCTTTGGGGCTTGAATATTAAAACTTAAAACCTCCGCTACAGTTTCAAAATGGAGGAGGATTCCTCTAGAAACCTGCTGTTATCTCGCACTCAGATATATGGTACATCTCCATGGTTTTCTGATGACTGAGGCACACTGATTTCAACAGGGTTTCCTGAAAATCAGGTCAGTTTTGCTTTACCAGCTAAAACATTGGGTTCATGCCTAGCGAGAACCACTTTGTAGCTGCTGCTTTCAAGAGGTAAAGGCCTGGGGGAGAGCAGCATCTAAGAATAATTCTTTTAGATTTCTCAGAGAAAGAGTTCCAGATGAGTAAAATGCATTACCAGAGCAAAAAGTGCCAGGACCTGTTAAAGCCAACCTTCACACAATCTCTGATAAGATATAATTCTTGTACCCAGACACGGTTACATGGCAAAGCTGGGCCGATGCTGACACTCAGCAACAGCCATCTGGTGTGGAAAGTATAAAGGCTAAGGAGCTTTGAGTGTTTTCATTCCTCAGCTCTGTCTTACCAACCCATAAATTTAAAAGGTCATGGTCAAGGTCAGGGACTGTCTTTGAGAGAAGTAAATCTTGAATGCACACATGGGAACAAGTCCAACCCTAGTTTGCTTCCCGTGGCGGAGGTCCAGGAGCCCAGTTCACACTGTTGTGCAGCATGTGTGCTGCAGGCTTTGCTCACTGGCTGTGTTGAGACTGTAGGTTGCAGCCACAGTGGGCAGAAAAGGATATGTCACTGCAGGTGGCAAGGCTGTAAAACAGATTTACAGACCTGGGCCAAAAACTGGGCATGAGATTCTAGCTGTAGATTATACAAATATTTGTATAGCTGTTATAGGTTATACATCTACTTCATAGATTATTTAGATTTTACATGGATTATAAATTTTAAACATTATGTAGTCAATTTTGAAGATTTTTTAAACATATACTGGCCAGGTCAAAATAGAGCATGATTTACAATAGGCTCTAGGCTCCAGAATATCTTGTAATTTCTGTTTTTCTGGAACATGGGAAAAGCTTTTGCTTTCTATGGCAGAAAGCAGGAAAAAAAAAAAAGAAAGAAAAAAAAAGAAAAAAAAAGAAAGAAAACCACAAAATTGTGCAGTTATGATGGCAGAACAATCATGAGAATGGAAAAAGGTGCATTTCCTCAAGGTATAAAGGCACTTGGTGAACTGTTTGAAAATGTGCAAGGTGAGAAGAATAGCACCTTTCACCATGAGTCTTCATAAGAATCTAACACAAGTTGGCTTGTTGGTCTGTACTAGAATTTATGCACTTCTCTGTTCTTTGGCATCATCTTGAGACTTGAGCCCTTTTGAATGTTATCAGGATTGTTCAAATACTCATGAAGATGCTGACATTTTGCTTCATGAAAGCTTTTTTTCGTGAAAGTTCTGAGTGAAAAGAATAAATAACTACAATTAATTCTAGGCTTATACAACCCTTTCTGGATGCAGATGTTAAAATGGTGTAGCATAGCAAGGTGAGATGACATACCCAGAGTCCTATGGCAGAGGTGGCAGTGAAAGCCAGGCTTCATCAGTTGCACTCCACTGAGTTGCATGATTGCTTAAATAGCCAATAACTCACGGTTTTCTTTTAAAGAAAAGTGATTAAATGTGTGTAGCTGCTAGTATCAGCCAGTGTTTTCATTTAAATCTTATTTTGGGTCATAAAAATATAGAAGTAATACTTAGCACTCACTGGTTTCTATATTTATTGATGTTACTGGCAATATTAAACTTGTCTGAGATAAAACTGACATGGGAAAGTTGCAATCCTACAGAAGAATCTTAATTGTCTGATTGTAAATATTTGTTAGACGAAATTGGCAAAGTATATCCAACAGTCATGCCTAAATTTCATGTTTGAAAAAGGCCAAGAAGTTGCAATGGAAAGGTTTTTTTTCTATTTTTTTTTCTTTTTTTTTTTTTCTTTAATTGTGGAGTGAAAGAACAGCGGTGAATTAGGTGGAGTTTGGGGCATTTTTAGGACGAGTACAAATTAAATTTCATATTTATTAAGAAACTAACTAGAGCTTGGCTGTGGTCCTGGAAGGTAACAGGTCACAAAAAACAAAGTAGGAACTGTAGCAAACCCATCATTGGGGAACTGAGTGCCAGCAGCAGCGCCCGTGTCTCAGCTTGGCGTGGAAGGTACCTTCTTGTTGTGTGGTCGATTCTGCCTTGAGTGTTGCAACACAACAGGCAAGTCCTTCAACACAACAGCATTTCACAGATGGAGTGAGGAGCTACTTGCAATTGCAAAAAATACTGCAGTACATGTAAACATTTCATGTTACATACTGCTTGAATTAATGGTGTTAGCAGGAATGAGCTCTCAGGGAAATTCCAGCCCTAAATCCTACTATGAATCAAAATAAAGTTATTGTGCATACCATAAGATGAGGATGGTAATTGTTTCATTATTTGTAGATCTAAAATTGCCCAGCTTAGGGGCCCAAGTCAATGTAAGTGATATTAAAGGCCTGGTTATTTCACTTCAGTGAAAGCTTATTTATTTACATGCAAGACAACAGCCATGTTTATACACACATAACAAGCTTTTTAGCATGATCTTGATTAGTTTTTGACTGGCTTTGCTTCTCTGCTCATTTATTTTAGTACTTCATGTAGACACCACGTTTCCTCAGGTTTAAATGCAAACAGATTCAGAGGGGGTGAAGCAGCATTTCCCTGACTTCCATGAGGTGCCATGCATAATGCAGACTGTCAGAAGTTCCCCCTTTTTTTTTTTTTTCTTTTTTTTTTTTGTATATTTTGTTGGATAGCCCAATTTTACCCCCAACATTTTTGATTGTTCATATGTTGTTCATCTGCTCTGGATGCCTCTGCACAGGTGTCTGTGGGGACATGTGCCTGCTCTTGCTGGTTTGTCCACTGCACAGCTCACACTCCATGCTTGTGCCTTGCCCATGGTCTCCCATACACAGGAGGAAATGGAGGGGCTCTCATGCTAATGTCTACAGTAATAAATTTAGCTTTTTACCCACTGAGATTGGCTTGCACCTTTTTGGTGGCCTCCAGATGCTTGTGGAGAGTGGAGCAGGGGAGGAGGCTGCTTTGCTTCAGCCCAACTATGCCTGTGCTGGTTGAGCTCATGGTTTCATAAGCACTGGCAGCAGTTCAGGAAGGAAAAAGGTGGTCATGGCTGGATTATTCTGGGGAGTGCTCTCCCATGCACAGTCCCTTCAGCTGCCAGGCTGCAACCATGCTTGGGTGCAAGGTCCTGTTCAGGTGTGGTGGATTTATGCATACATAAACCAGGGGAAAATTGACATACACTGCGAATGAAAAACTGAAGTGTAATATAGCACAATAAATATTATATTATCACAGAATCACAGAATTTCTAGGTTGGAAGAGACCTCAAGATCATCTAGTCCAACCTCTGACCTAACACTAACAGTCCTCCACTAAACCATATCCCTAAGCTCTACATTTATTATACCACAATAAATATTCGATTAATTATAGTAGTACTACATTTGAAGTAACTTTGATCCGTATTGTTTTAGACTAAGTGCACAGAAATAAAAAAGTGGTTTGTGCTCAGAGGATGTCAAGAAGGGGATGTGTCAGGGGGTGTCAGAATGGATGTTGGGGCAGCTAAGTGGAGCTAATTGTGGAAATGGTTCGCAAAGCAGAGATTTTGCATTCATATTTCTCTGTGACATGTTTAATACAGGAGATGGACTTGTATCTAAAGTTATTTAACTAGACATTAAGTTTATTTCTGAGCTGAGCCTGTCCCTGTGGTATCCGAGCTCTGATTTGTATAAAATGAGGTTTGTAGCACTATTCTACGGCTTTTGCGCTCCTGGGGCAAAGAACTGATGTTATGAATGCTATGAATGTCCCTTACATGGTAAGACACTCTTCTCCAAACCTTGGATTTTTGGCAGTATTGCAGACAGGAGAAGACCAAGCAGAATAGCATACACATATGTTGGTTTTTGCTTACCCAGAGGGTTCCTGCCTTTCAGGATCTGCTGCACATAATGTCTATTTGCTCTTTGTCTAAAAAACAAGGGTTTGAAAACTGTCTTTAGCTTTCAGGAGAAATATTGTGAAGACAGTTCTTCAGTTATTGAGGTTACAGTTTGTCCAGGCTTTGAACTGTCTTTTTCTGAATCCCGCTAAGTGCTAGACTTGAAAAATCTTCACTTAAGCAGAGGCTGTCTGCATGGATGGTGCTGTTCTCTAACACTGGTTCAGGGGCAGAAGCTTTGAAATACAAAGTTGTTAGTTTTTTGTTTGTTTAACTTCATATTTCATTTATAATTAAAACAAACAAACAAACAGACGAACACAAGTATTTTTAGGGTGCATTTGGACATACTGCTTGGAGAAGCCTTTTGACTTTTTCCTGTGACTGTACAAGTGTCTTTGAAGGAACATTTGTATTCCCCTACATGTAGTATTTGTCATTGCCTCACATATTGTTTGAGTGCTTAGAAAATATCTGAAGCAAACCAAAGCTAACTGAAATTCACCTATATAGTGTAAACCACTGATTTCCCCTTTTTAGAAGGAGACACTTTTCCTTACTTAGGGCCTCAAACATTTAAGGCTTTAAATAGTGGGCCAAAACATACATTTCATGATTTTCCAGCGGGGCGGAGGGGCAAAAAAAGAAAGAAAAAAGTGAAAAACAATCCCCAAACCCTCCACTTATTCTTTGCCAGTGGTTGCTCTGTATCCTGTCTTACAAACCCAAAGGCATTTTCTTTCCCTTTTAGCTACAGCTCAGGTAGCAAAGGCTAATTGCCTTTTCCTAGCCAGTTTGTACCATCCCCCTTTCCTGGTGGCCAGGTTTTGGAATAGTAGCTCTATAATGAAAGATCTATAATGAAATAAAACTTTCTTTTTCTTTTTCTTTTTTTTTTTTTTTTTTTTTTTTTTTTTTTTCCCCCACAGAGAAGCATAGGCTCTAAACCTTTTCAGATTTTAGTGTAGAGGAGAAGCTTGGCTTTCTTCTACCTGAGGAAATACGTACACATGTCCTCCCATACTCCCATATAATCTTTCCATGAAAAACCTTTCTTTTTTTTTCTTTTTTTTTTTTTTTCTTTTTTTTTAAAAAAGCACCTCCCAGCTAGGTGCAGCCCAACCATGATCACAGCTGTATAGCATCAAATGTAGGTGGCAGAGCTGGGATCAGAGAAACCTGTTGAAACTGAGTGGTGTTCTGTATCTTTGATGAAAGTTGTGGCACCAGTTCATAACTTGTGTGCTTCTTCTTGTCTGCACATGCAGTTCCAAGAATAAACCAGTATTTACTGTGATGATGCTTTAATTTTAAGAATCGTAATCTTTCAGATAAATAAGGCAGTTGGCTCAACTTGCTGTGAGAGCACTTACCAGGTCTGATGACAGGAAGGGTGGATTTCAAAGTGCAGAAAAGGCTTCCCTGTAGAGATATAGATGCATGCTCCAGCTGCCTAAGTACTCATTAAGGGAGGTCTATATTTCTCCTTTTTGTTTTTCTTTCTCACACTTTCTTCCAAGTTTCCATCCTGCTTTATCCTCTCTCACTTCTCAGATCGTCTCACTTAGAAAAGTGTGAATCTTACCTGTATGAGCTACATACTGTATACCTGTCTCAACCATCCATCAAAAATGCAAAACCTGTAATTCATTCACGTTTTCTGAAATTCCTATTTCTATACGTCTCAAATTGCTGCATTCTATGAAGCATTTTTGATAAACATTTCATTTTGTTGCTATGTCCCACATCTTACCCATTTATGTAGTTCCTTCATGGAAATTGTTAATTTGCTATAGGATGCATAGTCTTATCAGGTGAACTACTTGACTTTTTTGATATTTTAGGCTCACTAGGTCTAGAATTAGGCTTTTTCAGTATTATCCTATTACAATAGTAATAACAGTAAGGAAGTCAGGTGATAATTAGGATCTGTGATTCAAAATCAAACCCATATTATCTCCCAAACATGGATGGATCTTCATTATTTATAGCAGCTAAGAAACCTTGAGGGAGTTGAGCAGTGAAAATGCTTGGTTATATGTAGAAATAACAACAATTTCACCAGGCAGAAATTAGGTGGATTGTTTGAGTTTTATGTTCTCAGAGAACAGTCTAAAGAGTGTTTTATTTTGCTTCCTTTTCCTGGACCACACTGAGTATTATTAAATATTTTTAGACACCCCCTACCCGCTTAAGACCAAAAGGGCTTGTATTCAGGCAGCAGTGACTCAAATGTTTGGTTGTGGGGTTTTTGTTTGTTTGTTTGTTTTTGTTTATTTGTGGGTGTTGTTTGTTTTTGTTTATTTGTGGGTGTTGTTTGTTTTTGTTTGGGGGGGTAGTTGTTATTGTCTGTTTGCTTTTCAGTAGATTGCTTGGATGATTTGCAGTGATTTTTGAACTTTGAATATATGTCACAGGAAAAATTGGGTTTGGACAACTTTACTTTTTATTTTTTCTTAGCCAAGTAAATGGTTAATGCTGCTGTTGTAGCCAAAACATTGCCTTCCCCAGTGGGTTTGCTGGCTACCATGTAATATTTGTTCAACACCCTCAAGAGCAAGGCTGGCAACATTTCAGTGGTGGTGTGTGTCCAGTACTTGTGAAATGCCTTTGTTATCTTTCTGGATAAAATGGTCTATGTAAATGTACAACAATAATAATATTGTGGCCGAGCATTCACTCTGGTCCCAGCATCCTCCAAATGGGAGCAGTGCTTGCCAGGACACTTTGGGAACATCACAGCCATTGAAGCTAATGTAGCTCTCATCCTGGCACCGCAAGAACAAATTGAATCCACTAGCAAGAGAGAGGTCAGGCTGTGGTTCAGAACGTCTTTCTAAAAAGAAAATGATAGCCATCATTTTCAGGAGCCCAAACCAGAAAAAAGAATATGTGTGTAGAATGAAAAATTGCAAATAAGAACCTAAGGTTCCAAGGTTCCCCACTGCTGGAACACAACATGTGTGTTTACTGGAAGCCGTTAGCATCCCTCATACCCAAATGCCAAGAACAGAGAAAATGTGACTTACATAGTCTGAATTCTCTCTTCAAGCTTGGTGTCACAGTGGGAAATGCTGTGTTATGACTTACACCAACCATAGCCATTTCTTCCTGGTTCAGCTAAACCCATGGAAGTTGTTTATTCTGATAATTATGGGCATAGTACAACTTTCATTCAAATATTTTTGGCAGGTCAAATATATCAAAATACAACTGTAAAGCTATTTTTTATTGATTCCAGAAATAGTCTTTAACAGTTAGTCTCTGGTTTTCAAACAAAGCCAGAAATACTTCATCAGTTTTTCTTTTTTTTTTTTTTCTTTGGAGAGGAAATGGAAAATACGGATTGAGATATATCTTAAATTAATTGCACTTTCAGGAATGATATATCTAATTGCTGTCCCATTCCCTGCTGAAATTTAAGAAATCAATCTATAGTAATTTGTCCAGACATATCTGCAACAGACATTGTGTTCTCTCCAGTTTTTGAGACTGATAATCAGAGATGAACTTTGGATGATGGCTGTGTTCATTCTACGACTTTTTTTTTTTAAATAAACTACTTAGTAAAATTTTGCAATAGGAAAAGATTTTTAAACTATTTGGAAGTGTTTATGGGTTTTAATGTTGGCTAATTTGCTCTTCGATTACACTTAAAAGTATGCTTGCAACATCTGTCATGCAAGTTACTGCACTAAGTTACTATCCTGCAAGAAGTTCCTGGTTTCATTAAACTCAAGTTGCCAGAACTCATCACTGAAAGATCTTTGAGAGTTCAGTCACAGGAGTTCTCTTTGTTTCTGTAGTATAGAACTTCCTTAGCAAAATATATGCACAAATTAAGCAATTGCCAGGTGAGTATCAGTCATGTCGGAGGCAAACTAGATCTTACCTATGTGGTGAAGATATTCCAAGGGCAGACACCAGAACCACCAGCATTATTCTTCACCTCATTAGCAATCAGATCCATTGAATCCAATGAACAACTCCTGGGAGAAAAGTTGCATGGGAGGAACATGACTGATGACTGGGCTTTGCATTTAGAGTGGGGTGCGATGTAGCCTTGCAGTGTGGATGTACCATACAGATCTTGATATGACTTGTCACACAGTGAATTCCATGTCAAGTACATCAGTGACAACAGCCAAACACATATTCAAAAAATACCAAAATACTAAATTAGATTGTCTACTGGTGTCCATCTCCATGTGCAGTTTTTTCTTTTTTGCGTCTCCTAAAGATGCCTTTTGCATGCATGAGGCTAGTCTGAATTTGTGTATCCATTTTGAGTACTTAGTCTTACTGAAGTTTTTTGAAAACTTGGCCTTTGAGACAGACATAAAGCATTTGGTAAAATTAGTAGTTTATTTAATGACTGCATGAGCTCTGTTTATTAATTGACTGGCTGTTCTTAGCAAGAAAAGAGCACTTAATTATTTTTTTTGTTATTATTTTAGCCTCTCAAAGTAAATGCTTACTAAAAAGTGTGTTTTAAAACTGTGCTTATTTTATTACAAAATCACGTAAAATGGATTTCCTTTAAAATCTACAGAGGATTACAAGTCTTCACTCTAGGTACTAATACTAATATCTTGAGTCAGTTTGCTAGGCTGGATGAAAGTAACTTAAAAGTTAGGTGGTATGTTGCAATATTGTCTACACTACTACTTCTTTTCTGAATAGCAACGAACCTCTCCCAGTAAATCAGAATTAAGTACAGTTGCTAGGTGTCAAATTCTTCCCAAGTAGGTAAGTAAAGTGTTTGTAGAGGTAAACTTACCTTTACGAAAGTTGCTCAACTTCTCTTTGCCTCAGTTCCCTGGCTGCAGAAGGACTTATATACATTGTGTATATAAATGCACACATACCAGCCACTTAGGGAAAAGTGATGTTCGAAGCATGTGTTTATTTGTTTGCACATGTCTCATTGAGCAAATGATGATCTGCATTACAGAAAAGCTAAGGGATTTGCCTCCCAAAAAAGTCAATGAAAGACTGAATAATCAAAGCCAGACCACTGGAGTACTCACAAGCTTACCTTAACCACGATGTCATCCTTCCTCCCAAATACATGGCTTCTCCTTTAACTACAGCCAAAGCCTATGGCTGCTTTCCAAACATGCCTTTTCCTCACAGGGGTGCCTGGGCACTGGCAGTTTGCCAGTCCTCTATGGAAAAGCTGATACACAATATCTGTTCATGACCCCTCTGTACTGTGGCAGGGGTGCTTTAATTGGGAGAAAGGAAGTGGTGCATCCTCTTGGAGCTGGCGACCTGCCAGAATTATCCAGGGCCACGCGAACCCAAGTGCAAAGCGTTTTTTTCTCCTACCATCTTGGCAGCAATAAAATGAAATGCACTTAAGAAGCAGTGATCTATGTCTGCAAAGGGAAACTTCCAGTCCTAGCAGCACCAGCCTGCTTTTCAGAGATTCAGGGTATCACCACTCTGCTGGCTGGTGACATCTTGGTGGGGATGGTGTTCTTGATCTCCCTTTAACTGTGATTAGCTGCATACTCTTTTTTAACTGTGGTATCGTTTGAGAGAAGGGAGAAGAGTTCGTGAGGCATGCACCTCGAAAAGGTGATAAAAGGCTAGGTTAATTCTTTCTAAAGGGTTGCAAGGTAGGTGGCTAGGGACCTCAGCCTAAATTAAAGAGATTGGTTAGTAAAAACTCATGATTCTGGAGCATGTCCAGAGAGATGCCACAAAGCTGGTGAAGGGCCTGGAACACAAGTCCTATGAGGAGCAGCTGAGTGAACTGGGTTTGTTCAGTCTGGAGAAAAGGAGGTTCAGGGGAGACCTTATTGCTCTCTGCAACTGCCTGAAAGGACCATGCGGGGAGCTGGGGGTCAGCCTCTTCTCACAGGTAACTAGTGGTAGGACAAGAGGGAATAGCCTCCAGTTGTGCCAGGGGAAGTTCAGGTTGGAAATGAGGAGACATTTCTTCTCAGAAAGAGCAGTCAGGCGTTGGAACAGGTTGCCCAGAGAGGTGGTGGCATTACCATCCCTGGGGGTGTTCAAGGAAAGGTTGGACATGGTGCTTAGGGACATGGTTTAGCGGGTGACACTAGTAGTAGGGGTATGGTTGGACCAGATGATCTTGGAGGTCTTTTCCAACCCTTATGATTCTGTATAAATCCAGACTGTAGATCTTAAGCAGGTATGTCTGGATAGTTCTTATAGTAGATGAAGTAACTGTATAATAGAGAAAAGGTGGTTTGCAATTAAGGCACCAAACCCAAAGTACCTTGCCAAAGCCTAGTTCAATGGGGGTGATTCTTAAATTTTTGTTTCTTAGCTACATGTGTCAGGACTTCGTTTGCTTTCTTTACTTGCTGGTTTGCACTGTGGTCAGTAATCTCCATTAGAAGATGTTTGTCAGCGGAGGCATACTGATAAAAGTCAATACTTTTTTTGTGTGCAGCTAAGTACATCATTATGCAGTAGAAATTTAATGAAATATTGCATCTTGCTGATTGACATTAGTGGCAAAATCTCTCATACAATTATGGATTCTGTATGAACATTGTTCACAAACCTATGTTCCTAGCTCAGTTATAGTCTGCAAACACTACTATAAGTCAAGTCATAATGATATTTTACAGCAGTATGTAGCTGTTCCTATCTTTTTTTTTTTTTTTTTTACTTGTTTCTTAATGGAAGATGTTAATGGGAAAAATACTTTTTAAAAGAAATATATAGCATAACCGTTCTTCTACAATCCACGTTTCAAAATATTTCTCTTTTTATTTGTTTGGCAGAATGAGTCTCAATGGGTAAGATAAAAATGCTTTAGGCATTTACCCAACAGTAAATATAACAAAGACAGTGGTATTACTTGCACTCTCATCAGCTTTTTTTTTTCCAAACTGTGGATTCAATTTTATTTTGTAATATCCTCATTCTTCAAACGTATTTATTGTTGGCACCCTAGAGAGAGTGCCACAAGATAGTAATGCAGGAAATGTCAGCTAAGTGTTTATACTTTTAGAATTTAGAAAAATACAATTCAGTGACCAGCCTGTGGACATGCAGATGGGAATGCAGAAAGCAGCAGCAGGAAAAAAAAAAAGACAATAATTTGTTGTGATGTTAACACTTTGGAATGACTTTGACTGGGGTTTTCAGTTTGTGTCAGTGCTTGAAGAATGCATCTTAATGCGCGTGTTGGTAGATGGGACTTATCGGTGATTTTTAAGGGATTTAAATCTGCCATGGCAGCAGAAGGGAGTTGTGTATGCTAGTGAAAGAGACTTTGAATACTTGAGATTGAATAGATGACTTGACAGTGCTGTTTCATGGCAAGAAATAACTTCACACTATCAGGTGTAATTCTGCAGACTACAAGTAACACAGATTTTCTATTGCTTTGTTGTTCTGTTTTGCCAGGAACATGCTTTCTGCTCAGCATATACTGTAGATGGCAGTAAGGTTACGCTAGAAAAAGCGTGCTGTATTTACAGCAGCTCTAATCCTTACTTGCAGCACCTCCAGAAGGGACTGGTCAGTTTTTGTCTATTCTGGTAAATCACCTTGCTATTTCCTTTTTGTTTGGTTCTGCCTGAATTTGTGTGAATTTGTTTAAAAGCAAGAAGACATCCCTTTGCAGTTTATCATGGCAGATGTGAAGCATGACAGTTTGTGGGTTTGCAAATATTTCAGTGTCTCTCTCCTTTTCCAGGTGTAGGGTGTGAATCCATTTTGAGTGCCACTGTAACCTCAAGATTTTGGCCCTATGTTTCCAATGGTTTAAATGTCCCTCTTTCTCCTCTCTCATCTCCACACAGAGGAAAGGATCTGGGACATGGTGCCCTTGGCATGGCAGTTCCCCTCTGGTGAGGTCTTTCAGGTTTAAGAGTAAAAGCATGGTGCAGGCTGAGTAGTGTCCCCCTCTGGAGACCTTTCTTTCATCCACACTGACTCAAAATGCCCAGAACTAAGGGCCTCTTCAGCCTTCCCAAATCATTTTCACTCAACGTTGAAGTGTTGGCTAGGGTTTGCTTTTCTTCTTTCCTACGTTACCCTTGCTGGCTGGTCTTTCCTCTTCCATTATAACCCTTTATCTTCCCATGGTACTCTCTCCTTGCCTCCTACAAATAGGATCTATTGCTCTTCCTCTGATGAGTACCTTCCCCAGGCACAGGTTCATCATCAGTCCTTTTCTTGGCTGTGGTGGTGTGCATTCACACACTGCATGATGTGGTCATGAATCTGGACTTGGGTGTTCCTTTGCCATGTATATACATGTACACACATATTTATAGAAAAGAAAAAATATTAGAGAATCATGGCCCATGAAACAGGCTGGAGACCACTGGTCCACTGAAAACTCAATTTTCACAAATGAGATTACAGCAATAGCTGACAATTTCTCCCCTTTGCCCTGCTTGACGTCCAGCACTGAGTCCTAGCTGTCTTCACTGAGTTTTTTAAGTTCTCTTAAGAGCTTTGCATTAGCACAAAAAATATTAGAGACTATAGGTCTCTGGTGTCATTTCTGCTCCAGTGACAAGAGACAGTATATAATCATCCCGTTGCACCATTTCTGTTGCTTGGGTCCATGTGTCCTCCTCCTTTTTATCCCCTTGTCTCCTCACTACATGTTAAACTAGCTTGTTCTCTCCACCTTGCCACAGGCACTTCTCCGCCATCACCATATGGGTTAATATTGCTGTCATTTTTAATGAAATCAGTTTATTGTAAGGAGATAGATATGTGGGCTGTGTGGTCTCTTGTGAGGCAATGATTATGTTGTGATTCCTTCACTGCCATTCCCAAAAAATCTTTCTGGTGATCAGAGGGCCTTTATCTCATTAAGTGGAAATATGCTGTGTTACTGCTAAGGAACAGTATCCCATAACAAAGCATGCCCTTGCCATCTGGGTATGGCAAATATATCTGATCCCTGACCATTATTTTACGAAGTGTCCAATAAAACAAACAAACAAACAAACAAAAACCTTAAGGTTTGGCTTATAATTTCTATTATGTTTAAATTAAGCCCTCTACATAATTTTGGATTACCTGCAGCACTTACAGCAAGTGACCATACATAGCTTCACAGTGGCACCTGTGGGTGCAGGATTTCATGCTTCATTAATATTTATTAAGGTCTTCAGCTCACCTTTTTGCTCTGCTGGATAGCTATACAAAAGCATTCCGTATCCAGTAACAAAATAGTAGAATACCAAAACTATCATAACCAACTTTTAAAGATAATTCCTGAAGCAGATGTTCACAAACAGACCATTTTTATTAAAATAACAGTGGGATAGAGTTTGCTTTTGTTTGTTTGGCCCTCGAGGAAATTAAAAAGCCCTTCTATAATTTTGATTATAACTTCAAGTGAGGATTTTATTGTACCAAGGATGTGGTTTCATGAAGGATGGAAACCTTAAGGGTTTAAAACCTGTTTTTAAAAGCTACAAATTGAACTTCTCTGGTTAATCTTAGGAATTCAAGTCCCCTGGCAATTTTCTTGTCTATGTGCAGAACTTGTAGGTCTACTATAAAAAACTGATAATACAAAAATGTCACACACTTCTTCAACACGTCTGCTACCTGAGCATATGTAAGGTGTATCTGCAGGTTCCACTGACTAAAATAAGTACCTATGATTAATCCTACTGGGACAAATATTGGGACAGCAGAGGTGGAGTAAGTTGTAACTTGTTTTTTTGTTCATTGCCAATAAAACTATACATTGGAGTCTCCATGTTGGAGCATGAAAATCTAAGGAAACTTTTGTTCTTGGCTTTAAGTCTTTGTTGATACAAATTACACTGGCATCAACAGTGAGATTTTACTGGGGTTTTATGACGTTCTTATCTTGAGGATTTATTCCCAAAATGCATCCTTTGCACTGATATAGCTGTATGTATAAGTCAAAATATCACTAGCAATGATATTTTTCTTCTACAGAAGAAGGAACTTGATTTGGCTTTTTTGAAGCAAGACTGAAGAACAGAGAACTAGAGACTTCTTTTTATTATTTTTTTCTATATTCCTGAATCCACTGGTCTGAATGGGAAGTGAGGAAGACATGGATGTTCAAAATTCAACAATAACCTTTTGTGAGGACATTTTTTGAAAGAGAAAAAACATTATCAGCGTGTTTGTATGTACTGAGCAGCTGATAAAGCTCTGCTTGTGGTGGTTGGGGAGCAGACTATGTTCATAGTCTGTGTACAAGACTATAAACGAATCACTTCTCAGGTCTGATTTCAGTTATCCCTGGTAGCCTCTGGAAGGTTACTTGATCAAACCCTGTAAAATTGAGATTTTAGGCATTTATATATGTGTCTGTCTCTTGTGTATTTGTGAAGTGATTGTAGCTATGTGTGTAAAGCACATCCATGCACTCAGGAGGGTAACAGCTATCGCTGGATTAGTAGCGTGCATCAGGGCTGTGGTCCATGATTACACAAGAAAAGGAACTTGTTAAACTGTGTTTCAGCTTCCCTTCCAACCCCTACAGTTCTGTGATTCTGTGTATTTGCACAGAAGCTAAATGGTGGAGGTAACAGGCGTTGAAAAGGTGGTGTGTGTCTGGTCTTAAGTTGCCATGAATCCGGGATGTAGTTGGGGCTCACTTGCAAGGACCTGGGCTTTATAGGAAGCTCTGCTGGAAAAGTGCTTTCATCAGCTTGAACAAGCCGCCTTCCAAACCCCTGCAAGTTAAAATATACTTAAAGAAAATTAAAATTGCTAAAGAACTGAAGCTAAAAAGTCCGACTTAGCAGAAACTTAGTAGTGACAAAACAGCACAAAATATTCCTACATACAACCAATTTGGGAATAAAAGATGGCAATAACTAGATGATAGAGGAAGTCTAAAGCATCGTGTTTTACCCAGCAGGAGTAAGAAAACAGGTTTGGAGTGGTAGGAGTTACATAAATGTTTAATTAAGATGAACAAAATATTGATTCAGTGGTCTCGATGGTGCACTACTAAACTTGAGGAGTTGTTTTTGAATGCCTACCAAAGTCTGTTATTAAAACAACTTTTGTTTATTTGAAAGACTTATAAAAAAAAAAAAAAAAAGAAAAGGCAAACAAAAAATCCACAACCACAGATATATGAGAGGTCTTTATCCAAACTGAAATGAAAACTGCTTCTTTTTTTTTTTTTTTTTCTCTTAACTAAGTACAGGTTTTTAAGAAACAAGAAGATATGCAGAATGATTATCAGCCTGAAAGCTTGGGGAAGAGCTATTGTTGATGCTCTGCATTTTGTAGGATCAGGCTTGTATTTTGCCTTCTGACCTTACACAACAGGTAGCAATGGCACAAAGATTTCATTTAGCAAAAAGAAAAATCTGAAACTGTTTCCTCCAAAGGATTCTAACGTAAATAATCATTAAATAGAAAATTTGAGATCTGAGTTGACATTGCTGTCAGGAAGAGGAGAATACCTGTAGTTACACAGAAATGGGCTTTTACTTCTAGAAACAGGGGAGCCAAAATGCCAGTGGATGTCTCCAGAGCTGTGTTGGAGCATCAGCAATAGAGCATACTGGCTTTTCTTGAAGAGGGGTTTATGAAAAAAGCAGATAGTTGGAGTTTGGGGATGGCCATATTGAATTTTTCTGATATCTTCTGTTTCATGCATTTGTGGACACTGAGAGCACAGTTCATAAAACTCTGGCAGCCTTTATGTGGAACCCAAGAGCTAGCCTGGTTTTTAGGTTCGTATCTAAAATTTGCATTAGTCTTCATTTGAAACCAATAAACCTGTATCTGCTTTCTCTGGTCTGTGCTTGTTAGAGATATGTTATGTGCTTCTTTTTTTAATTATTTTTTTTAAATTTCACTTTATATAAGAGGAGTCAGAGTAGTTCAGCTATAGGGAGCAGAGTACTTGTGAAGATTTGGGACTCAGTCTGATCTCATACTGATGTAAACAAGGAGCTATGATTCTATGCTTAAAAATTATATATTGATACCTGTGCTATTTTCTTTTTTTTTCTTTTTTTTTTTTTTTTTTTAATTTTCTGACAGTGTAAGTTCCAATTTAATGATGCTGTTACTTACCACTGTAATCTCTTTTTGATTTACAGATGGGCTTCTTCCGCCGGAGGTACAAAGAAATTATTGAGGCTGAAAAGAACAGAAAGGAAAATGAAGATAGTTGGGACTGGGTCCAGAAAAATCAGTGAACTGCCCACAAAAATGAAAAGCCCAGTCATGTGACACGCCCTTGCTAGCCTATAGGTCCTGCTCTCATATCTTCCATATGTGGAAGAAGGAATCTTCTCCAGATTTTTCGGAGGCCCCATTGATGCTGTGTCCTTATCACTCTAACAAGCTAGGGAACATATCCTGAGGCAACCACTGCGGCAATGTCGGGTGACTGGAGCAATTTACACTTCATATAAGAGCTGAACTTTGAACTTTGGTAACCAAGCTGCAGTGCAGAGCAATATTTATGAATCCAACTCTGTGGTATACCCTCAGGGGAAGACTGTTACCTAAAAATATTTTTTATAAATATAAGCTTTTTATATTGATTATGTCTTTATATTTGTATCAATGTTTTATAGTTTCTATTGAATAGCTATATAGTTCACTCAAGCACTGATATCTGGCTAAATCCTTGGAATTACATATATGTCTATATAAATCCTATTGTACTTTTAAACTTCAATGCAAGAGACAAGAAAGATTTTCAGATAAAAGTAGATGGAAATGTCATATGCTTAATTCACAAGGCTTGGTAATATTGTATATAGACCATTTAATGGCAATAAGCCAAAATCTTTTATCTGTCTCTTTTTGAGTTGAATTTGGTGTTTGATTTATAAACTAAACAACCTTAAGCATTATACATATGTGGTGTTCTGTATTTGAGTCTATACTTCACTGACCTAAATGGGAGAGGATGAAAATGTTTCCTTGGTGACATGTAGCAAGATTTTAGCTCACCTTGTATAACTAAAGAAAGCATAAAATAATGTTTTCCTTTTGGAAGTTTTCTCTTGCAGTCTCTAGTATTGTGGTCTAGGACTGGACAGTTGAGATACCAAAAGGATGTAATTGGGCCAAGTACTGTAGCATTGATGAAGTCCTTGGAATTAAAAAAAGAAATAAAAAAAAAAAAAGGAAAGAAGACAAAAAATTAAAAAAAAAAAAAAGATGGAGACTTATTAATGTTAAGAAGGATGTTTCTTAAGCTACTGTCAATGATTGCGACCTGTTGCTGTCAAAGCAAGAAAGCAAGTGATGAATTAATGCAAGTTATGACCATTATACCTGCCTTGTGAGTTTTATACACAAGTCATGAGTTTGTTTATATGATAATTTTGGGAGAGATAAGTAGATGCAAGCATTAAAACGTTCTTTGGATCTTGAGATTCCCTATGTGGGTGTTCCTAGTACAGAATGTCATTCATTCATCAAACGTTAAGAAGGAAGTTAGTCAAGGTGTAGATGTTATTGAATCTCAGATTGCCACTTTGTTCATTGGTAATTCCTTAGAAAACTTTTTTTTTTTTTTTTTTTTTTAATTGAAAGACACTTTTTTGCCATATGTCTTCAAAAAGCTCTTGGATTTTTGACTAGAAACAGTCGAATTCTGTGAAAACTTGGGTTTAGGTTCTATTTGTACTTTGCACCTTGTGTAAATAAGAAGTAATTGTGTTAGTATAAAATTCGTCTAAGGGAAAGGAGGATCAAGTTCTATGATAGAAAATGAAGGATTAACGGGAATGAATGGTGGCAGGAAATGTTTCCTCACATAAGGGTAAAGTAAAAGAACTGCCGGATGTTTGGAAACCTGAATATAGGGCACATGCAAGAAATCTGTCTGAAAACATGCCTAATTCTTGCTCTTCCTTGCAAATTCATTTACAGCTTTAAATTTTGAAAAAATAACCTGCTTCCTGTTTGTCCCCCCCAACCCCCAACATTAATTGCCTCCTATTACTACAGTATTGATCAATAGTTATTCACTTAACTATCTGCACCCATTAGGCAGAAGAAGGTTCTTAAATGAATGAAGCATATCGATTTGTATGACCAAAAAAAAAAAAAAGCTATTAGTCTATTTGATTATCTTTCTTAAAATAAATTATTGTTGATTTGACAGATCTGGTATAGTAAGTGATCATTTAAGCTAGAATCTGAAAAAAAAAAAACTGCTGAGAACAAATCCTGCTATAACCACATGTAGTGGACTGCACATTTTGCATCAGAGTGCAAAACCAGAAGGCTCATAGCCTTTGACTGCACTATTATATTAGAGACTATAGAATTTTTCACAGTATGATTCTTCTGATATCACTTAGGTTTGTTTTTTTGTTTGTTTGTTTGTTTTTGCTAGGAGTATTTAGACCTCATGTATCTATTTTTTCTGTTGTTGTAAAATACCTAAGAATGTCAGATGAAAGTTAGGCATGAAATTGATTCATAAGTATGAATTGAGTAAGAAATTGCTTAAAATATTTTCTGAAAAGCAAGTAATGAGTCCATTTATTTAGCTGCAATATTTTTCAACATCTGAGTTCTTTAAAATTGAGTTAAAAAAAAAAAAAAAAAAAAAAGAAAGAAAAAAAGATTTGAAAGTGAATACCCTGAAAAAAAAATAATTCAGGGGACAAGAGAAACAAGTTGTGAATTTAAACTGATTTTGAAAAGTTTCCATCAAAAAAAATGAGGAAATTTAATTGGAAAAATTGAAATGCCTCCATGGCATTTCCACTTTTTAAACAAAAATGACTTTCAGAAATGTTTCATTTCAATATTTTAAGAATAGCTCTTTCTTTGAAACATCTTTTAAAAGTGTTTGAAGAAGAGAGTTAAAAAAGGTGAAATATCTATTATTCATCCTGCACAAGTCCTCACTTAAAGAAAATCAAGGCACTGGACAGATTAGTGAAAATAATCCATATATTCTTAGTATCATCACTGTTATGTACTAAGTAGTTCCGTTCTCACACATGCTTTTGTTTTTCTATGTATACACATGCCTTTTTTTTTTTTTTTTCCAAATTACAGAATTGCTCTTGCTTAGTTCCAGTTATGAGTGAGAGTGAGATTTGACAATTAAATGTACCAATACTTAGTATTACAATCCTATAGGTGCATCTTTCCACTCTTTATAGAAGCAGAGGAAAAAAAAAAAAAAAAAAAAAAAGAAAAGGAAAGGAACGAAAAGAAAGGGAAGCCAAACAAAGTACCCACTAATATCAATTGTTTGCAATCAGTTTCAAAATCTTATGAAAATGTAGTGTACTTCAAGAATGTATAGAAAATCACTGTGCTGTGTTCAGCTGTTTTTTATTTCAATTAAAAAATATATAATGTAATTGTATCAAAATGCAGAGGCATGGTTACTTTGGAAATTGCTTCTAGGGCTCTGGAAGTTACCATCTGTCATCTGCTTGTTAGTTCCTTTGTGCTGTACCGCTCACGCAGTAGGGCTGGTGGAAGTCATTGTATGGGTTCTCCCAGTTAATCCATTTCAGAACTAAGTCATTGTTTGTCTTGGACAACTTCATCAAAAAGTTTGTTGAATTGGCATTGCTTTATTATTTTTTCTTTTCCATGTAAAAAGCTCACTTTGCACTGGCTGTAAGCTATGCAGGTGGAAGCTTAGAAGTGGGGCATTAACATTTTCAAATGTGTCATCTAGCACCTGAGAGATCTTTTATTTTAACCCTAAAGTTATTTCTGTAATGTGTAGATGTCTTCTTTCCAATACAGTTGGAAACAACTTTCCCTTACAGTTGCTTTTAGGGCACGAAGAAAACAATCTCAGAAAATATGAAAGGAAAAAAATGTCAAGGGAAAATTCACTTAATGCAGAACCCATACTGTTGCAACCCCATTTACTCTCTATCTTCAAGATGGATTTCAAGAAGGGGATCACAGTTCTTTCATAGTTTAGCACAGGGGCGAATTTTACTTCCCAAGAGCTGAGAGCATTTGCCACTTCTCACAGCATGCTTTGTGTGCATTTCATTTGCAAACCAAAGTTCTGCTCTTGGTAGTGAATTTCTGTCAGTTCACTGCAAGCAGCAGCAGGGCTACTGTGTTCCGAGACTGTTTTGGGAATGCCCTGGTATTTGGCCATTACTGTTAATAAAAATACTAGGTATGTTCTACTGAATAAACCTACAATAAGGTGTGGGGGTTTTTTTGTTTGTTTGTTTGTTTGTTTTTTTCTGAATAAAACTTGCATTATCTGAGAGAGAAACTGTGCTTGATGTGAATCTCAAGCCCTTGAACCACTTGAACAATACTTTTGTCTCAAAGTGGGAAAGGTTTTTCTCAATGCCTAGCATACCAAGTGAGGACAGCCCTCTCTACCTTGATACATGAAAAGGAAGGGCCCTACCTACAAGTCAGTCATGTGTGAGTAATTTGGCTTGCTGAAAGCAACAGTTGCACAAAGATTGTGTTTGGCAATATTTAGTATTGACTTTCTTGAATGTCTTCTGTTTATGGGCACATTTTGGAGTCTTGCACAAGTTTCAAGCATAGTGTCCATGTGATGTGGGAATATATAATATTGCTTTAAGGATTAAGGGAGTCATAGAACTAATTTCTATGTTTGTCCAAGTCCAAACAGATGCTAAGTGTTCTTGGATAAAAATGAAAGTAGGACTTGGTTCCTTTACTGTACATTCATTAAACTGGCGTAAAGACTATAATGGCTTTTGGAGCATGGTTTGTGTATGCAGTAGGGTACCGGCATCATCATCTTTTTCTTAGAATGTCACTCCTTATGTATTGTAAAATTGTATGTCTTTTTGTGAACTTGTGGTTGGAAGAATGTGTTCACTCTTATTGATGTCACCTGTATTTAGAAGCTCATGTTCACCTGTATTCTAATTCACTTGCACTGTTTTGGAAATGTCAGGTTTACAAAAATACAACTTTTTTTTTTGAATAAAAAGTGGCTGCAAAATTATGCTAATAATATCATTTTGTCACTTCTTGTCTTGTCCAGCTCAAGTATTTTTCTATTAATTAGGTGAGACATTTTCACATGTATGTTTGGATTAAATGGTATGTGCATGTGTTTATCTGCTTGTGGATAGTAGATGTCTTTTACTGTCATTCAAAACCTTGTATAAAACCTAGGTGTTTGGGGACTAAGAATATAATTAGCTTGACTACAATATTGTTAGCCCATGGAAATAAAATAACAGCAGTGAGAATTGTTTATATTCCAACAGTATTGCTCCTTCAACATGAAATAAAACCCATGGTGGTGACATTGCCCTATGTTAAGAGTGTTAACCTGTGCAACTTTGAATTCTGTTCAAAACTGTATGAATCTGGATGAAGGTGAAGTTACTCATTTTCACATATATAGATATTATATATATATATTATTTTATTTTTTTCCTGCAAGGATTTGTATTTCATAAGTAGTTAAATAATATATTTGATATATTTTCTTCAACTCCATTCATCCCCATGCTTACTCTATCAAGGGTAAGAAGCTGATGAGAAGCCGTAAAAAAAGCTGATTTATTTCTATAGCTATAATGTCTCTTTTTGTATTTCTAATACCTATTAAGAGGTTCCATCAGTGTTTTCTTCTCATTTTGAGGATGGATGGAACTTCGGTGGTAAAACATGAACTGACCTGAACCTTCATTTGAAAATCAGACTGGAAAACTGAACGTGCAATTTCAGGCTATCCCTTTCCTTATTTTCTAGACCGTTCTCTGCTTTTTTTTTGGAGACCCTCTGTGTAAGTGCCTACATGTTCTCCAGACATACAGAAACCTTCTGTTTCCTCTGCTTCATGTGGTCAGCTAAAGATCTAAGAACTGACTGGGCAGGGTTAGGACCTACCCTGTGACTCAGAGTATGTTTCTACTGGTGGAAGACCATGGCTCCATGTATCACACTGGCATTAGGAGTGCTCCAAGTAGATGTGGGTCCTGGCATGTAGGTAGCAGCCTTCAAAGTAAAACAAATGTTCTCAGTCCGGAAAGCTTTCTTCGGGGCAAAGCAAGCATCGCTGAGTAAATGGAGTAGGAGGATGCTGCTGCAGAAAGGAATGCAAGGCACGGTTTGCTTTTGAAGATTAGTGGAAGCTTCAGTGCAGCAGCAGCTAAAATAAAAACCAGAAGCTTTGAGAGGTACTAATACGTTGTTACGGTGCGAGCATGTATATTTGTGGAAGCAGGCTGTGGCTTTCCCTCCTGGGGAAGGAGGATTGATGAGCTAATACTGCCCCCTGTGGGGCTTGCTTGCCTTTTTTCTTTTTTATGAGCAGAGAACAGAAGATTTTGTGTTCTCCCGTCGACTTAAGTGGTTTTTAAGAACTTAGGAGCCCTATGACAACGCGGCTTTGCTTTAGAAAACAGAGATGTCTCAAGCCTGAAGCCTTTTGGAGATTTATTTGCAGATTGAGTAGTCCTAGGTAATGTGTTTTGGTTTTGATTAAAATTTTGACTGCCAGAATGGCTAAGGAAAGTGTTGTGGGAGTCACAACAGGTGCAAAGTAGATCCTATGGTCCTCTGGCCTTGGTTGGCTTGCCAGCAGATTAAGATATGACAAAAGCACTTTTTTTTTTTTTTTTTTAAAAAAAAAAAAAAAAAGATTAAGATGCACAATACAATCTGAAGAGAGACCAGAGAAACCACATCTAAGGTTCTGTGTAAATGGCTGCAAATGGAGATTTTTATTTTAAAGCATTTTTGACAGAGATAAAGTGGAATAGTGGGGAAATGAGTTATCTTAACACAGGGCCAATGGAAATTAGTTTTTAATTTAGCCACGTTTTAATTTCCTGTGACTGTTTAGAAATATCAATTCTGAATTTCCAGTACATTTCTTCTTTGCTTTTGATGTAGTTAGTGTCATTTTAATGCCTGAACTTCTAGATGTGCAATGTTTTGGTAAGTTAACCAGCAGTTCAACACCTGTAAAGAATCAGAAATTAATGAAGTAGTAACTGTGAGCAGAAAGTTCTCTGCTGCAGCCATGTATTGAGATATGGTGTATTGACTTCCATGAAATTATTCTAGGTTTATACTAACACAAGTGAAAAGGGACTTAGACAGACTCCCTTGAAGCTGGAGGACACACATCATGAGACAAGCTTTGCACTAATCTGCATAAGTGGCAATGTACAGTAATTTCTGTCATTGAAATAGTATTCCTCTGGGTTTGCTATCTGAGAGCTGTGTAATTCAATCCTAATGATGTTGCTCCATGCTATATTCAGAAAGAGAAAAGGAACAGTAAAGGAAGTGATCACTTCAGCAGAAAGAGCACTTCATAGATAGGGTATAATCTGTCCTACACCAGATTCTCAATGGAGATGGGGCCATTGAGAAGTGGATACAATCTGCCCCCTTACCTTTATTGAACTTGAGAACTCAGGCTGGTGGCTAAAATTCCTACTATTTATTAAGACAGATTTTGCTCTGTTGATTTTAAGAGAATGGCACAGAACAGGAAGCTGGCAATAAATTGTTCACCTAGTAAGAGATCAGAATACCTCTTCAACGTTAAATTCATGATGCTGAGTCTTTGATGGAAGGTGGAGGATGAGAGATTGCATCCAACAGTGTAAGAAAATAAAAGTTGTTTGTAAAACTGCCAAATGCCAACATGAAGATAGGGTGTTGTTGCCCTGTTTCTTAGTTTCTTAGCTCAAGACTGTGTCCATGATGTGACTTCATCAACGGAGAGGCCCATGCTTTACCCTGGCCAGTTGGCATGTGTACAATAACCTTGTCTCATACTCCGCTGCCTGCACAGCTGTGCTTGTCCCACACTCATTAGTCATACAGAAACTACTGACTTTTTCACCTGATCTCTTCTTAATTTCTTCCTCTGCTTTGTAAGTGTTGATTACCCCTTTCTCTCTTTTTGTCTAAATAGGAGAGCTACCTTAAATTTAAGTGATTTTTTTTTTTTCCCCTCTAACTTGCACTTAGTTTGAAATATGCCATTTTTGTTTCAGGTCTGAAGAACGGTTTGTCCTTCTGAAAACTTGGCAGTTTCCCCAACTACATCCATAGTTTTAAGGACTGCAGGAAGTTCTCTTGGGCATGGTGGTCCTTTCCTTGGCTTGCTTTTCATCTAAGTTGAAATGTACACTATCAAATCCCCAATGAACATGAAATCTGAAGTAGATAGATACACAGAGACCTGTGCATGTGACTGAAGCTTTTTTTTTGAAAGCAGACAAATCATACAAAAAGGCCAAGCCTGCCAAAGCCTCAGCCCGTCAGAATAATGTAAACATTTTGTTTGGAAATTCTGAAATGCAATTTAGGAGCATGGGATTGGAAGGTCCTCAAGTCCAGTCTCCTATTTTCTTTGGCGACTACTCCATGTATTTCCTTTCTTGAACTAACTGAACAAGATCCAGTCAAACCACTTAAATTTCTTTTCCTTATTATTCTTGCTAAAAGACTATTCTAGCACCTCATTTTGATGCTGCTGTTAATGGTAATTTTCATCCCTATTTGTTCTCATGCCAACACAGTCTTTTTAACTTAAATAGTTCCCTTCCTTCCTTCCTGTTATGAGTTGATCTTTTTTGAATATGGGTGGCCATAAGAAGACACTGTTTTGTACACAGATTATTGAATGCCTTGTCTATTGTTTTGTACATCACAGGTACATAAGTCTGGCTTGGGAGTTGCCAGCTCTCTCTGAGATGTCTTGAACAATGAGAGACATTGAAAACTCAAGCACAAGGGACCTTTCTCAAGGGTTTTTCATCTAGAGGCCTGAAGAGTCTGGAACCTAAGCATCATATGTGCCCTGTGGAGGAGGTTGTTATGAAAAGAAGTGATCCATTCCATGGCTGTACCTGGAACTGCAGTTCCTTGGAGCATAATGCTTCCTGCTAGGTAAACTGGAGAGGAACCGGGGAGGTTCTTCATATGAGGCTTTGGCTGTATTTTGGCAGAAGTTAACTGAAACCAGTGTGTGTGTAGATATAGGTATAGATAAAAGCACAAAGCATTTTGATTTCAACAAGTTAGTATTTTCATCAGAGGCCTGCCAACTAGTGCTGACCATTTTTAAGGTGACCAAGGGACCTTACTTATGCTTGGAGTTTTAATGAAGTTGTCATGTATTCAAGGCATCATTAATTATTGTCTAGTTAATTACAGCAAGGTGGTACAGGTAGAAAAGAGCGCTCTGAAGTGTTGTTGTTGTCAATTATAGCTGACAATTAGGGGGCCAGGTACATGTTTTATTTAACAAGATAAATATTTCCCCAGATGTTGAGTATCTGTAAGTTCATAACCACACAGCTATTTGTTATCTGATAAGCCAAAATCACCTTCAGTAGGTATTCATTTAAGATGGTTCTGTTTTTGTGTAGTAAGAATGGCTTATTTTGATGACAGCTAACAAAAGCTGACATATACTATGAAAGGGACAGTGTTAGTTATCAAACATTTCTGTTTGGAATAATCTTGTCTTCAATAAACTGAAAAATTAAAATGGCCGAAATGTAAATGGGTCTTAAAACCCACATATATTTTTCCACATACAGAAAAAGTGATGCAGGCTAAGTGCCACAGAAGAATCTGGAGTTATCTTTTTGCATATTAACTTCTTATAACAGTTAACTATTTATGTTGTTATTCTTTGGTAGACTAGCACTGGGTTTAAGCTAAAACTTACGGAAATGGTTTACATACTCTGTTCAATGAAGTTTCAATTAATTAAGATTCTGATTTAATTCAGCTTTCCATTTGTATATTTATTGTATTTATAACTATAAATCTTTATAGGTAGTTTTGTAGTGCCTGGCGTAGTGAATTCCAGATGGATTAGAGGGTTTTTATAATGATACAGTATGCTACCTTTCTCATGAATTAGAAATGCATCCACCTTTATGTTGGCAGAATTTGTCTGCCCTCACTGGTTAGGGAGTGTTTATGTGAATTGGGACAACTGGGGTGTAGCCAATGCATAGGCAAATACTCAGACTTCACCTCACTGATTTTGCTTTCAATGGGAAACTGACTGCCATGTAAAAAAAAAATCCACTAATAGTTATTTAAAATAAAATATATCACCTCTCACTCAGGAAATCCCAGTGATTTCTACACTTGAAACAGGACAAATATTCTGGGGAAATGTCACTCCCCACATAGTCTGACCTTTGTTCTTGTTGTATGGCCCCAGACTGTTGGAGACAGGATGCTGGGCAAAACGGACCTTAGGTTGGTGCAGAGTAGGCATTTCTACATCCTCATGGCTTTTAAGGAGCCTCCATCAGCAGAGCAGGCACAGGAAATTGTCCAGATGAGCTATGGCACCAGAGAACAGCTTTGGCTTCCTGAAGGAGAGGTTTTGCTTTGTTTTGGTGGTAGTAGTAATAGTAATAATAATAATACCTATTTCCATATAAGTTAAAAAAAAAAAAACTAACATTCTATATAAGTTAAATGTCATTTTAGTCACAATAATAAAAGACAATAGAGAATAAGAAAGACTGAGAAAAACATTTTTTGTGCTTCATCTTTTTTATTTTTTTTATTACTTGACATTTGTGTCTTTCCTGTTGCAGTTGGAGAGTGAATTACTGCAACAGTTCTTCTGTCACCCCCAAAATACCTCCCAAGAAAATCACTATTTCATACTAAACATATGAGAGGCTCCCAATATCAAATATCCCAAGTATCACGTATCAAATACTCCTAATATCCAGTTTCCCAATATCATTTTGTATCATCTCAAAATTCACCCAAATGATAACTAAACATTCTGTTTATTTTCATCATTGAAAGTTTTTGCTCCTTCCAGTATAGATCTTTATAATTTCTTTTAATGTCTAGCATCCTCCCATCACATAGCAGAAAGCAAATGCCTTCCCCCTGCCACTCTGAACATATGCTCCTGCTACAAAACATTTCAGGTTGTTCCCAGAGGAAAATCGTCCTTCAGACAACAATCAACAATATTAATAACAACAACAAAACAAATTCTGCCTGGCTTAGCTCATCCTAAAAGCTAAAGTACTTTTAAAGGCTAGTCAGGAATATGAATAAAAGTTAAAGCTGTCCACCTAAAGAACTGTCCACCATCAAAGAACTGTAATTTGAAATCTTAATTTGAATCTCAAAATAACAGGTGATGGCAGTGATGACTTCTTCCATGTCTTGCAGAAATCACAAGATGTGAAGTGCTAATAAATGTTTATGCTTTGTTTTCCCACTCTGTTTTTAATTCAGTGGAGATGTAGTGCTTTGAGAGGTGGAGGAATGAAAGCTCTGAAGGACTGTCCTCTCACTGGGGAGCAGGCAACCCTAAAAGCACTGCAGTGTCTTGACGGGTGTTGCCATAGCAAGCATTTGAATAATATTTGAGATGCTGTGGGAATGTAAAGCCACATCCTAATTTTTACATGTGAGTAAAACTTCAGCAGGACTGTCAACATCAATGTCAGTATGCACATATTGTTTAGCAGAATCAGTCACAGTCCTTGGGACCATTGCAGCAGATGTGTCTAAGAGGAGAAGTCATGACTACAGTAATAATAAATTTAGTGTTGGCAACTTTTCCTAGGAACCAGCAGAAATCATTAACTCATTTCATGTAAGCCACTAATACATGTGACATTAAGTACTCATACTGGGTAAATTTACATCTGTACTTTTAAAGCTGAATAACAGCAGACTCAGCTACCTGTCTCCTGAGCTGTTGTCTGTATATTAATGTTACACTATGGCCCAGATGTTCCAATATCTAGACCCTATTATGTGAAATAAAATAAACAGTCCAAAGCTTCTGTAGTATTAGAAGATCCTACAGGATTTTGGTCTTTATCTTACAGATTTATCTCGATGTTAAAAAATGTCTGTCATGAAAAAGGTTAGCCAAAGAGCATGAAAGCAGAATGAAACACAAAATTTGACTTTAACAAAAGTTACATTGGTCCTATGACTTAAGAGCAAATTATTCCAATATGATACAGCATTCTCTTTGTGAGAACTTCTGAACACACTTTGAATGACAGCTGCACCCTTAAAGTAGAATAGATTTTGATACCAGACCAATTTTCATTGTAATTCATATTTATGAGACTGACCTAAATTGCTAAAAAATCTGTCACCTAACTCTGAAACAGTGAGTCTATGCCCTGGTATGTTATAATAGTCTTAAAACTAAAAGCTGGTTTAAGAAAATATGGGTCATATCCTCTAATATAATGCTCTCCTCATTTGTCCTGAATTTGAATCACTAGTGTATTCAAAGCCACCTTGGATAATTAGGATAATCTCCTTAAATGACTTGTCTCTTATGATGCCTACAATAATACCACAGTTGTATCCTGCTGTGTCACTTACTGCAGTGCCCTGTGCTTTACTGTTTCATCCCCTTCTGTTTTCCTGTCTCCATTTATTTTATCGACCTGATGCCTGGGACTACAGAACTGCAGAATTGGTGGGGCAGGGATTCTTTCTCCCCTATTTGGCATGTCCTCAGATCAGTCTGTGGCTTCTAACATTGAATTATGGATTCAAAAAACCTCAGACTGCTTGAAGCCTGGATAGACCTTGAATCCTAGACACATACATACACACAGAGATGCTAAAACCTTTGGTTGTTAAAAAACAAAACACGAAACAAACAAACAAACGAACAAACAACAGCCAGCACATTGATTAGTTTACATGCTTTCCTTTCTTTATGACAGGCACTTCCAGCACAGCCACAATGGAGGTAATTGGAGCAGACAAGTGATTGTAACTTTGAGCAGAATTAAGCCCACTGTCTATAAAACCCGTGTAGCTTTCAAGCAATCCAGCAGTGATCAATTCATTATCATTACAAGCAGCCTGCCAAAGAAAACCTACAGGCTATTGAAGGCAAGATGACTGTAAAATTAGAGATCAGACCAACACTAATGTTCACTAATGGACATGAACATTAGCCTCAAAGCTTTAGCCAACTGTGCTGAAAGAGACCCTGGTGACATTTTTGGATAAAGTGCATTAGGGAGTGATTTTTTTTTTTTTTTCTAATTTAATGTATTTATTTATTTTTTATTGGGAGTTAAAGTGGCTGAGGAAAGAAAGAAGTTGGAAAGGATACTGGAAGTGGAAACGAATGAAAATTGCCCAGTGGCTTGTCTTAAATATTCCTTTCCTAGGTTTTTACAATATTCAGCAGTGGAATCTCTGAGTGAACATTTTCTCCCCACAAAACTTTATTTGTCTACTTCACAGTCCAGTGCTAGTGCTGTCAAGAACTACATGCCAAATGAAACATTGGAGGTAAAACTGACACCATATAAACTCCAAAAAAGCCAAGTTTCTGTGTACAGAGAGCTACTCAGTGCTAGTAAGCAGATCTTGAACAATAAGTAGGAAAAAACAAAACAAACATAACTTTGCTGCATTGACTGCTGTATTGTTAAAAAGCTGTACTAAGCTCTTAATTGAAAAAGAAGTTGTTACAATTTTTATGATCTTTAGTAGTCAAGTAACATCTGAATAATGGTTATAAGAAGAAGTGACTTGAAAGATACCTTAACGTGTAAGTAATGGTCCATTTTCCCTATTAGATTTAGCACCACACCATGAAAGTTACTCCTCTGATTAATTTTCTGGTGTGGAAGTGACACTGGAATGACAACATATTACACTTCTTTTTTTTTTTTGGCTATGCTGCAATCATGATTCTGACTAAACTCCTTTTATGCTATTAGCTGCCTGCAGCTACCCTCAGGATTAGCTCTGCCCTTTTTAGTTCTTTTATACACTACTTCATCATGTTAATTTGTAACAGGCTCCGTTATATAAATGGAGCTTGGCCTAAGCACTGGAAGTTACATGCAAAAGCCTGGAAAGGACTTCTTCACTGGCAGCCACTGTGATTTTGGCTTGGTTACACATTTCAAGCATTTATTCTTTGTATAGACTTCAAAAGGCACATTAAGAGAAACCCAAGGTTGTTGAAAAACTGTCCTCTTACTGAATTTTCTGGAGTCTTTAAACAGAATTTTCTTTTATTTGTGCCAGATTTTTATGTGGTTATGTACTACCACAGAATATTTTGCATCTTCCCCATACAATTTCTGCAAAAGTAGTCTATACAGCTAGGAGGGACCCACTGCTCTGCTTTCTGTAGTTTGTCCAGGGTGCTTTCTAAGGCAATTCCCCATCTCTGTAGCCCAATGAGCAGTGGTCGTGCTCCTGAGCTCCATGTGCACGCATGCAAAACTCAGGGTTACAGGGTGAAATCTGAATCAGCCTCACTGACTTTGCAGTTTGCCCCTCCTGAAGATTTGCCTGGAAAACAAGCTCAAAGGTTTGGGTATATAAGGCTTGGTCAGGGAGCCAGGAGACACTGATTCTTAAGGAGAACATAGCCTTAAGAGAGCTGCTTGAGTTGACCGGGGAGGTGAATGCAACAGAAAGATTGGAAAGGGGGCTTTAACAACAAACTCCTGAATACAGTCATGGAAAACAGAAAATAAAAGGAGTGCTCAGCCCCTTTCTTGAGAAATTTTGCAGAAAGCCCTAACTGATTCTCAAAATGGAGGTGGGATGGAGTCTTGCCTGATCCCATGTCTGTTATAAGCTGCTCAGCTTTCCTTGTTTTCACTATACTGATGGATGCCCATTACTTTATGGCGAGGGACGTGGGTTGGGGGGGAGCCAATCTTATGTATAGTAAAAGGAAAAAAATGCTCGCATTGAAAAGCAGTGAAAAGCTGGGAAAGAGCAGTGAAAGGACAGACAATGCACTACCTTTACATAGCTGCATGAATGAAAACTCAGTACTACTGTACCAAAACCACTTCCAGGACTCGAGCATAAATAATTCCCCTGTGCACCCTTTTAAGGGACCCTGATACTCCCAGAGCTGTATGTGGAGTTAGGTGCATGTTTTAGGGTGAAGTCCTGTTCCCTTGAGATGAGAGATTCTTTGCTGTTAACTTTGGTGGGAGCAGGGACTTAACCTAAATGTTTTATGGTACCATCACTTACTATAACATCTTGTAATTCTTGGGGGAAAAATCAGATATTCATTTGTGATGCCATGTGGCAAAGGATATGTCCATATGGCCGTGTTCACAGCAATCAAACAGATAATGCCACTGAATTCAGCAGGCACCATCACGGCACAGCCCTGCGGAGGCTGAAAGAAAAAAAAAAAAAAATCATTGATTCAAATGAGGCCAAGATTTCACCTCATGTTTTTAGTGTAGCAAATGTTATTGCAAGCCCACACAGAGCCAGCGTGAAGTGCAAATTACCACAGGAATTTTTCATATTCATTACCAACCTAGCATCATTAGTTTATATGAGTGTAGGCAATTAGAAGAGAGGTTTCTGTTTCTTTCTTTGAAAATGTGAATTTTATTAACAAAATGACAAGCTTTCTTTCAATGAAGAGAGTCGTATGCTGCAGGAAGAGTCATAAATTTTAGGAGAGAGCCAAAAGCCAATGATGAATGAAGGCAGCATAGCTCCATGGACTAGACAACAGGCAGTAACTCGACTGCTGGTGTGCATGGGAATCAAGTAACAGAAAAGTAAACATGGCTAAAGAGATTTTGTTTGAAAGGGCAGATTTAAAGCTAATCAAGTCTGTGTGAAGACACTTGGGGGACATAGGTAGATGTTGCTGTCAGATGCCAAACATAGATTTGCTTATTTTCCATTGACTGCAATTTTTGGTTATATGGTGAGCCCTATAATTGACATAGTAAGTAAAGTAAAGCTGCACTATTTATTATGGGCAATACTCTTTCTCACAGAAAATGAGCATAACTGATGAAGATATCTCCCTTTTCTTCCTTTACAGGATGTATTTCTACTCTGGTATGTTGCTGTTACCTTGATTTTGGGTCCATCTGATTTTTCTGAGCATCAGTGGAAGAAGAGAAAAAACGTACTAGCAGTTTTGCACATAGATATGTGTAAACTTCGTGCAAGTTTGAAAAAGCTCCACACTGGCAAAACAAACAAGCAAATAAAACCAGATTTGAGTTCTGATGTGACTTCCTTGCACCACAGGGTAGCTGTGTTTGCTCGGATTTTATCACCACGCAGGATTAGTGGGAGCTGTCAGTGCAGGTAATCCTATTCTAGAGCGACCTCTCGTGTTATTTCAGTTAATTTCTGTTCGTATTTGCTTCTTTCACCCAGTTTACAATGAATAAGGAGATATCGTGGAAATGGTTTGGATGCTGGTTTTGCTCTGTGCAGCAAGCTCAGTTACAATCCCCCCTCTTGCTTGTTACTCAACGTGCTGCAGTGCACTGACTCTTCTTTTTTCTGAAATCATCCCAACAGCACTAGCGAGAGGACTTCCCTCCTCTTTTAAATTAATTTTCATGTATATTCACTTCTGTTCAGAGTCTTCACCTTTCAGTGAAGTGACCAGATGTCTCAGAAAGCCTGGAGCAATGCTGGCATCAGGAGACTTCGCCCCCATCCTGAGTGACTGCAGACTGAGATGCCAATATGTTCTGGTTTGTAATGGATGATTGATTTGCAAGGCTGTTTTGCTCTGATTCTCCCTTGCTTAAAGAAGCATTGGGCCATAGATTTTTTATTCTAAACAGTATTTCCCCTGTCTGCAGTCTTGTGCCCAATAAATCCAATCATATTCTTCTCCTAAATAGCTGTTGTGTTGTTCATGATTTTTATTTTTTTTTTTATTTTTTATATTTTTTCCAGAGGGGTTCATATTATTTGAATTGTTAATAGCAGTAAAATTACACTGGTGAAATAAGCAGATCAGTTGCCTAAATACCTTTGAACGTACAAGAATTATTCATTGTGGAGGAGGCAGAAGACCTCTCCTCAGCAGTAATGTGGACAAGGAGCTGCACTTTCTGTCTTCTCTGAGGGCCTGCTACACACATCCTCCTCCTCTCATCTCACACTTCAGATCCAATTCTCTAATGTCCAGACTTCATAAGTCTTTGCAAGTTATGTCTACAGGCATTCACTGTGGACAACCCTGCAGTGAGACACTTCAAAGCCAGTTCTAACAGGGTTTGAAGGCAGACAACCATACTCCCTGTGCTAGCGTAACAGAATCTGCAGTAGCCACTGAAAAGACCAGAAAATTGTTTCCCTGTGTATTACCCCTCTCCCTGTGAATGTTCACTGCTGAAACACCAGTATAGGACAGACAGGCTCTGGGGAGAAGCCTGCAAATAACTGCAAAGTTGCAGTTTGGACCTTAGTGGCAGCTGAAGTAAGACTGGGAGTGGGATTTCAAAGTTATAAACTCCCATTTATAGTCCCTAGTCCTTTCTCTAAGAATTGAGGTGTATCTTGGTTGAACAATAGGAAAATCACTAATTTAATCCACTCCAGTTCCCAGGAGTTTTATAATGCATGCTACAAATCAATTATGCAATTTTTACAAATATCAGGGACTGAGCTTTTAATTCCTCATGCAGAGGAAATCACTCTAAAATGTAACCTGCCATGTTATTCTGCCTTAAAGACTTACATGCTTTGCTGGTGAGAGAAAGGTCTCTCCAAGTAAATGGGCATCAGATTCTCAATGTTTTAAAGAGACGAAACAGGCTTTCACAACACTCAAAGAACAACACTCACAAGTGATAGGCTTTTAGGTGCTAAGGCTATGAATGTTGGATTTATTTTATTTATTTATTTATTTTCAGGGCTGTGGCAGAAGTTACTTTGTGTAGCAATAAATAGATGGCAGTGAAACATTGTACTTCATGCGCTAAGGTGAGTTTGAGTTTTGCCATTGCTTTCAAGACAGACACAGTCAATTTCTTTTTTTTTTTTTTTTTTTTCGTTGCAGAGATCATGTTCTCAGCCGGTTTATGACATTAATCTGTTTTCTGAGAATCAACTTTTTTTTTTTTTTTTTTTTTTGCATCAAGTTCGTATTTGGAAAGACTTATTCACAATTTAAAATATCTGTATACACTGGGGAGCTCCTCATGGAGGATTTCAGGATGACCCTCAATTAAATCTTCATTAGACGCCTTTTGTAGAGAAGGAAAATGCGTTTCAACGACAACCAGGGAAATCCTGCAGAAGTATAGTTTACCCCTAGGGGTCACTGCGATCCAGGGATTTTACTGAGTCCTCCATAGCACTGAGTGAAGTTTGTGCCTGGCTCATGCAGAAGGACAATGTGGCTTCCTGCTGGCTTGGGCTGTCTGGAAAGTCTGCAGGCGTTTCATAACTCTCATGAAAAGCCTTTCCTCCCTCTCTTTTTCCTCTTTCCATTGCTCTCTCTTTCACTTTTTGAGTTGTGAAGCTTACCACCAGGAACCAGACGGTAGAGTCAGGGTTTGTGTCGTTTTCTTTCTTTTTTTTTTTTTTTTTTCAGATGAAATGATCTTCGCTGTCCCTCCCTCCCCCCCCCCCCCTTTTTTTTTTTTTTAATTTTGACTTCCTCCTTTGCACTTGGAAAAAAAAAAAAAAAGGATAAATATGGCTAATTTGTTGTAATTATTTTCAATTCAAGACAGAATTCACCTTCAGAAGGTGAAGACAACTTTGTGTTTCTTTACTTCAAATGCTTAATAGGAGTGAATGCTACTGTGCTGCTCAAATTAGGCTGCATTTGATTTAGTGGCATGAATTACCAGTATCTCGTTGTTTTTTGGTGGTGGTGGTTTTTTTGTTTGTTTGTTTGTTTGTTTGTTTTGTTTTGTTTTAGTTAAATCTTCAGTTTCAATGCAAATTTCAGGTAACTCTGAGACTCAGTAGTAGGTATGCATTGGAAGCAGACAGTAGTTCAAAAGCATCATGATACTTGGTGAGCAACATCTAGAATTTCAGTTTTGAAGCGGAGGTGTAGGGATATCAAAATGTCCCGATTGCAGTCAGTCTTTTTCAGGGTTTTTCAGGTCTGCTATAGATTTTGAAACACCTGTGAAATGTGAGCTTCTTTGTCTCAATGCTAGAAAAATAGATTTATTTCACAATATGAAAAAAATGCTATTGTTTTTTTCCGATTCCCTCTTTTCACAATATTGTGATCATAGCCTGCTCAATTCTACTGTAATGCAAGTACATGTAGTCATAATAAGTGAAAAAACAGTTGGCCAAAACTTCCTCCACAGAAAATTTTAAACATGGAAAAGTAACCATGGCTAGAAATGTGTGTTGGTGGAGCTAGATAGGCTGTGGTCTCTTCTATATGATATCAGTTATAACTGAATAGCACAGAATCCCACCTTTGCATCATATTGCAAAATATGCAAATTTCTATGAATAATGGATTTAATCCTATTAGAAAAGAGATTAAAAGTAGTTAAACATGTCAGCCTTGATTCTGCTCTATGACTTGTTAGCAGAGACAGAAGTATATGCTTATCCAGTTGATGAACTGTTGTGGCATCAGCAGCCACAACCTTCTCTTGGGAACCTGCCATATTTGTAAAACCTAGCTGTTATATTTTTCCTCATCTCAAATGACTTTTAATACAGCATCGGTTATCTAATGCTATACATTCTGGTGATAACCCTATGCTCATTTGTTTTGAACTGGCCTTGTGCTTGGAGGAGGAAGCATAAATACAGAAAGGCTATGGTGCATTTGTTGTGCCTTGCTTTGCAACTGCTTCTTGGTAAGTTCTCTAGTGACTTTAAACTCTCTTAATTTTCTAATTGCACAGGATTCAATATAACTACATTAGTAAGCATTTTATATAGGGAGATATGACCATTTATTAACATAAGTTTAAAGATCCTGTTTGGACAGTATAGAAATTATAGAAATCTCAACCATTCGGTTACAAAAATATCCAGTAACTATCTGACCAAATAGCTGTGATAAAATATCACAGTGGTGTAAAGAAGGCATATTTTGAAGCATTGCATAGTTACATGGAAAAGCAGAATAAATGCCACTGCCATATTTCACACACACACAATTATATATTTATATATATATATACATACACACATATATAAAGAAAGAAAGAAATTGACCTTTTCTAGGTTCATGAAATGAGTTGTATAAGTTAGGGGTGTGTAGGGTGTATATATAACACTTAATGGCATGCAAGAATTTAGTCGGGGGATAAAAGAGGTGGTAATAATATACAGTACTGATGACTTTATATTTCTTGCAAGGAAGGGAATGATGGGAAAAAATATTTTTACAGGTTAGTTGAGTCAAACAGAATATGGGGCCTCCTCCAGTAAAGGTTTTGCAGGCAGCTCTAGCACAAAGAGTGTGATGAGGTCAGGTGGCTGCAGTGGAAGTACTCACTGTGTAAAGGCTGCATGTGTTTCAATGTCCGTCTGAACCACAACTGCGAGCCCCCTCTGCCACATGAGATGACCAGATGACCTGCACAGGAGCAAGTGGAAAAATTAAAAATGTGTGTATTAGCACATAGTATATGGGAACCTATATGTGTAGTTTGCTAATATGAGAATTTATCTCCCCTCCTCACACAACCCCCCCAAAACAAAACAAAACAAAACAAAAACAAACAAACAAAAAAGCACTTTTTAAATCTTTATTTTTTGCTTTTAAAAAAAAATAATATTTCAATTAAAAGAAAAACAAACAACAAAAAAAGCAGTTATTGTTGTTTAAATGCTTGGCAACTATGGCCCTCCAAAAGATCACTACTATCATGTGGAAATATGAAATTGCTAGAAAGTTACTGAAAGGCTGTTTGACCTCTACCATACCTGCTTCTTCCTTTCATTATTCAGTGTGGAAGGCTTTACTTTTTGGGAGCTGGGTTTTCACTGCCTGACAGGCCCATGCTCTTTCCATAGTGTTGATTTATCATCTGTCTGCATTACCTTGCAACTATTTTTGCTCACAGCTGTTGAAGGAGGTGAAAACCGTATCTTTTTTTTTTTTTTTTTTTTTTTTTTTTTAAATATGGTGGCAGATGTCCTCCTACAGGCCACCTCACCTTTGGCTGAGAGATGGTACCACTCAGGAGAATGCCATGTCCTACTGTCTGTATTTTTCCACAGCTGTTTAGTGAGAGAACTGTGTGTTTTATCATTTAGCCATGACACATGATGGGGCAAGGAGATCCAGAGAGATTTCCCAAGGCTGCCAAATTTTATGCAGTTCTGTGAAGGATATTTCTTACCTCCCATTTCTTGCTCCCTTCTCATCACCAGAAATGTAGATACATTCCTCTCTCTAGGTCAACCTACTTCCTGGCAGACTCAAAGTGCTCCAAAAGAAGTAGGGATGTTAAAGGAGGGAAAAAACATCAAATGGGAGGATTTCATCAGTCCTCAGCTAGCTCCGCACCAAAAAGGACAGCAGCACAGGCTCCTCTGCTCTTTTGCTCCTAGCTGCATTTTCTCATGTCTCATTTGGGACCAGTGGGGTTCCTCCTGCAAGCAAGACCCTGCTTCTACTACACCAGCCTGCCATCAGCTGGGGACCTGTTTAAAAGGAGAATTTTCCTGATGTAGGCCAGGCAGGAGGAAGCAAGGTGGAGAGTTTTAGCTAAATAACAAACAAACAAGCAAACAAAAACAAAACAAAACAAAAGTTGGAGCCTCAGTGGTTGTCCGCAGCTGGTTGTGGCCATGGAGAAGGAGGCCTGCCAGAGGAGAGGACACAGTAGCAGGGCCGGGCTGGCTGGACTGGGCTCCCTGCATAGTTTCCCGTTGATGTTGTACCTCCCCTTCTCACTGGGCATGAGAGCACAGAACTGCCCAGAATAGACGGAAACTACCAAGTGAAAATACCTTCATTTCATGCTAGAGGCATAATCATGGCAAGGATTGTTTTCTTCCCATTATGTCTGCTACGCTAGACTTAAATTCACCTTGTCAAAGAGCAAGCACCTGCCATTTCTTGAGAAAATGCTGTCTTCCCTGATGGTCCCTGGGGACTGGTGGAAACAAACAGTGTGGCAGCTTGCTGGGGCACTTGCTGTTAGCGGGATATAAATGTGGCAGAGGAGGCCTATTGATGCCCTGCAACAATAGAAACCAACTGCTGCGGTGAGAAAGCAGCCATTTGCTGTGCCAGCTGCAGCCAGGAACAGTAGAGGGATGGGGGAGAGCAGAGGGAGCAAACGTGGGTCAAGGTGCCTCAGCACTGTTGTCCAGCATTCAGCCCCGCTGCGGGCTGGTGCTGCTCACCTGTTCTGCCACATTTCAGTTGCAAAAGAAGGGGATAAAAGCAAGGAAAGGAAAAGCAGTGAATGTCATTGCCTTCTTTTGTTTGTACCCCATGAAGACTGGGCTGATACCACTTTTGTTTATTCCAGACTTGAAATGTCCCAGGGAAGAGCTTGGACGCTGGTGCCAAATTTGTATTGTCCTGTACATCCATTTTGTCTTCATATGCTATCACTCAGTGCCTTTCTTTCTCTTCCTGGGCATGGGTGTTGTTTTCCTGCTGCTGATAAGCCTGGCTCAAACATGCTTCCTCCTGTATTACTTCTGGGGGAAAACCTGGCCCTAAATACAGCATTTTCTGAGGAACACACCAGCTGAGCCATGAGCTTCTTTTTCCTGAGTGTGCTGTGGAATCAAAAATGGAGGACTAATCCTGTCTCTACATTTTGCACCACTATGGACTTCATGTTCTTCGAGGGAGTTGTTTTGGGCCTGTCAGACCAAAAGTAAGGCTGACATTTCCTAGGTCATAGCTCTGGCTGGCTGATTGGTTGGTGACTCTTCAAAGGTCTTTGCCTCTGCTGTGTGTTTTTGTGTATGAATCTGAATCCTTGTTCTCTGTCTCTCTAAATGGAATCCTTAGACTGGCCAAAGAAATCCCATTCATTCATTTTGATACTTTAGTGCTGCAAGTTGTATCTCTGTTGGGCAATGCCTTCAAGTGCGAGGACCATGTACCATGGAGTGCACAGTTCACACAGAGCATGCCAAACTGCCCTGCAGGTTCTGATTTCAACAGACATCAGTGAAATCTCCATACCTAGGTTTTTCCTAAGAGCTTTACATCATTAACCTTCAAACCTTGCTCAAGATTTGCCAACTAGATTTGTCCTTAAAGTGGCATAGTAACAGGAGCCTGTGGGCACCACCATTGCTGGACTCTTCAGACACCATAATCAGGTGGTGTAAAGGAAGGAGCATTGATAGGGAGCTTTGAGCATCTTCGGACACCACCAAATTCTCATATGATATGACCACAACCTTAGTGAGTAGTATACTATCAACCATGACAGTAATACACCCCTGAAAGGGAAAAGGAAATATCTGGGCGTTTGGTCCTTACAACAGGTGTTAATGGGTAAATTTCTCAAAGAAGTAAAAAAAGTGGGTGATGGCCCATTCTGCTCATAACATTGTCCAGTTTCCATTGCCTCAACAGGAAAAGGATTAAAAAAATAAAAAATAATAAAAATCCCAGAAACAATGCTATATTGGATGGGAATAATTGAGAAAAAATAACTTCTGGTTAGGTGACCGGCAAAAGTATTGAAATGTACAGATAATGTTCTGTAACTATTGCAAATCACTGATGAGTGAAGGTCTCCTTCCAAAAAAACCTTTGGAGACCTCATCATGTCAAGGATCTAAAGATTAAGATCAGAAACTCAGTTCTCTGTTATACCATGTCTTCCATAAACACATGGGACAAACTAAATGAGAGAACAGATATCTGACTGAGGGGATAGCTTATGTAAGACATAGGTGGAAAAAAATTGGTGAAAACTTTCAGACACATCAGCATTTCTCCTGACGTCTTCTCTTCTGCTGTGGTGGGTAGTGTAGATAGTTGGAAAACAAAGCCAAAAACAAACTCCCCCATAATGCCAGCCCCTACAGCAGCTATTCTGTAAGGTTCAGTGCTAGATTACAGCACTGAGTTTGTAGGGTGAAGTCCTGTGGTCTGCTCTTCACAAGTATAATCAGGATGATAGAAGAATGTGAGGAAATCACAGCAAATGTTGTGTTTGCTGTGTTTGTTTCAAAAACTTGAAAAGCAAGCAATACAGCTGATAGGCTGGAGCTGTACCTTTGTTACTCCGTATATAGTGTTAGAGGGAGAAATGAGTAAACATCAGAAAGATTATATTGGTTATTTACATATTCATACACAGATTTCATATGTGAGTTTTTTATTGGGCATATTTATAGCAACTGTGAATTTGAAGTGAATATTCAGAGGGAAAAAAAATTAAAAATACAATTATTTATTAACATCATTATTTTGAGAACCACTGTGGTCTGAGCAAGGAGATCTGGAACAAATAACTTGTGTTCCAGTAACTAGTTGAATCTGCTCAGACTGACACGGCTGTTCAAAATTGCTTATGAACCATGGTCAGCTGGGAACAAAATGGTAGCAAAATTCCATCAGTACTTGCAGCAACTGCAGCAGAAAAAAATATCAAAAGTGGGTAGAAAATGATTTTTTTAAATGTAGTATTTACTAAAAGGGGAAAAAAGTATGACTTTTTATGAAGAATTACAAAAAAAAAAAAAAAAGTTCCTCAGGGCCAGAGTGCAGACAGAAGACATCAAAATTTGTTAAATAAATTAGGAACTGTGAATTACTTGCTCAGCTTTATTCAATCCTCTACTGTATAAGAAAGCAGCAAGAGAATGTACTTGATTCTTCTACCAGGTTTACTTCAACAGATTCATTCATACAGTGAAATCTTTCTTCTATTGGGGGAATAAAAGTAGAGAGAAAGAGAATCTCTGTGTGGTACATCAGATTTTCCATCTGATTTGTTCCCACTACATGTGAAAAACATAGCAGATTGCATGTTGTGTTTACTAAAGAACATACACATGCATTTAAATCACTTACAGCTTCTTTTTTTATGATTCAATTGTGAATTATGTTCTTTTTGCATTTGTAATTAGAGGGCAGAACAGATGTGAAAGCTTAGTTTAAAGTGATGTGTCCATTAAAATAACCTATACTGCCGAGTAATTGTTCACTATAACAGGGGAATATGCCCATTGTTTTTGTTCCAGTAAAATACGTGGAAAGGACACAAGTCCTCAGCAAATGTTGCACAGATTTTGAAAGTTCCTGAAACAGGATTATACTGGGCTAGTTTTTGTTTTGGAGGGAGAAATGATGCCAACACCACCATCTATTATTGTGGGATAAAGCATCAGACTGACTAAATTTGTGAGAAGTTCGGTGTTTTTTCATGAGAAAGCTTTTGTTTTCCTTAGTGGGACTTTTACTGACAATGATGGTTAGGCTACAAAATATTTTAAATTATTAACTATTAGGCTCTTCATTTTGAATTGAAACTAAACAAGGACTCAGATTTTTGATCAAAGACAGCTGCCCCGTAATCTGTAGTTATGCTTGATTGAGATAGGCTCTGACAGCCAACATAACAATAGACAGACCATTCTTTAACATATTAACCCTTGTGACCTAATTAGCCATCCAAAAAATGCAAATAAGATCCTCAGCAACCTTTTTAACCATTCGCTTTTCAATGACATTTGATTTTCCTTTTACAATGTGTTTTACAATGTGCGCTTGTGTTAAAATTTTAAAGATGTTTAGCCTTTCTGCAGAACAGATGCACACATTAAGCACTTGCTCGGCTCTAATTGAAAACCTCTGTCTTTAGCCACCAGTGCTCACAGCAACATTTGCAAGCTCAAGGTTGAAGATCTTGGCTAAACAGAATGTTAACCATCCCAACTATATCGTTTACACATTTGCTGATGATCAGTAAATACAGCTGAAATTGTAAACAGGGAATGGGTGGTGATGGTGAGGAATCAGGAAGAAAAGAAGGGAGGGATGAGAGGAAAAGCTGAAATTACGGTGCCCTGCTTTCTGTTGCAAGGAATTCTGTGTTTGTCTGAGTCATTGCAAAAAAGCTTAAAAGGGATAATTCACATTATGCAATAGAAGATGCAATAATTAGAATAAATTCCTACCAGTGCATTGTTTTTATTTGGCATTACCTTATTTGTGCATGCAGACTGTACAGCCTCAGCAGCTCCCATTTTCCCTTTTCCTCACTGAAAGCAAAGTTGTAACATCCACTGGAAGTTAACCCTGGTGTTCTGGTCAAGGAGATTTAGACTGATGTATGTACTGGAAGGTATTAATTCAGTTTGTAGTAGGCCCAGTGCATGTGTGTGGTTAATTTTTGCCCCTAAGTTTTTCTGGTAATGTGCTCATTTGCAAATGCTTGTTGCACCCCTCCCAGTTCTGTTTTGTAGTGGCCAACCAAGAGAAAGTCCATTTAGCAGTTGGCTGCCTGTCTTGGGTCTCTTTCTTTTTTCCTTTTTTTCTTTCTCAACCTCCATGCAGTGCCTCTGGATGACAATTTTACTCTGAGGACACACCAGTCCATCATGGGATGAGCAGGAAGCCTTTTGCCTGCATATGTCTGTTACTTCTTTGTCATGTAAGCTCAAGTACCTTGTGTCCCTGTTTCTTTGGATTTGGTAATGGAGTCATATCATGACGAGGAGTCATGGGATAACTACCTGATGTTAGCTCAGCATGTGTTAGTTTAAAATGTTCTGTCATTGAAGTAAACATAAAAAACCCTGCAGTCTCAATTGCCAGTGTAGCTGTTTTTCAGACTCTCAAAGACATGTATTTCTTAAAATTTCGAGTATATTGGAAAACATACATTAGTGCAAGCACAGAGCATGACAAAACTTCCACTGGCATTTACTGCAGAGACCAGCAGATGAAGTCTTGTAAGAAGCACAAAATCAATCAAAACACGATGAGCAACACCTTGTATGTCCAGCCCTCAATCAAATCTCTAGAGGTGTTTGTCTTTTTATTTGCCTTTTTTTTTTTTTTTTTTTTTTTTAAGAAGTCACTTGCTGACTTTTTCCTGGCTAAAGATTCACTTTTTGCTTTCCTTTTCATAAACTGGAGGCTGAAAATGCTGACATAATTGTGTGATTCAAAAGGACTGGGATTTCAAGAGAAATCCCAAAGATTTCATCTCTGGCAGGAAAATCACAGGAGTGTCTTCAGCTCAAGACATTTGTGATTTTTACCATGAGGCTTGTGACACACTTGAGTGTCTCTACCTGACAGTTGCTGTTGTGCTTGTGATGTACCTGGGCTGGCTTTATTCACACTATCTGGGGGAGCCGTGGCAGCAGGAAGCTCAGCAGGAGCTCATCTGCCTGACTGTCTGCAGGGTAGCTCTGCCTCCACACTGCTGCAGGTTTAAAACTGGCTTGAACTGTGGGCAGAACTTGCAGTCTTTGTTGTGACTGCAGCATAGACACATATTGTGTTTCTTTGCCTAAAAGAACAGAAGACAAATGGGGATTTGCTGCAATCTGCATTAAGAGGTTTATTCACTGTAAGTGTTAATGATAACTGGAGAAAAAATAACGTGCCAGAGTGTGGTCGCAGCTTATGCTGTCAGAGAACACATCTCATCGCACCTCTGACCAACACAGCTGTGCTGTCAGAACAGGATAGAGTTGGCCTTCATATGGGAAATGAATGAAGAAAGAGGTAGCAAATGTAGGCAGAAATGCTGAGCTCTTGCCTGATCACGACTGTGACGTTGGCAGCCGATGTCCCACTAACAAAGTTCTGCTCCTGTTTTGGAGGTCTGTCATGAGAATGCTTCATCCTCTCAGCCACCTGGGCATTTCAGACCATAATCCCAAAGGGTGCTCCTACAGAATGCGTGCCCCTTAGCTCGTGCAGTTTATGAGTTTAATACAGTATTTCCCACAGAAGGAAGATAACAATTAATGCTCTAGTGCACAGAATGAGAGTAGGCTATGATATTAATTTTTAGACTGTAACAGGATTAGGTATAGCTCTGTCACTTTGCCAGTCTTACAAGAGCCAAAATCTGCCATGACTAAGTCACTGTTGCCATTTCATTTCCCCTCCTTTTTTTTTTTTTTTAAGACTGAGTTGGATTAAAGGAAAATGAAAATGAATTGCTGCAGTAGTGTGCTGAGTCAACTCTCCTTAAAGTTTCTTTTGTAATTGAAGGCTCAGACTTAACAACATATTACTTCGGAAGGTTTTATCACTATTCGTGCTACTTCCATATCATAGTCACGTTTAGATGTAGAGACAAAAACAGAAAAGGCAGCAGAGGGGGCAAGAACACAAGGCCTGTGTGCATCCCTGAGGGGAAATACCCATCCCTGAGGGGAAATAGTCCATCAGGATGCATGGAGTACTTCTCTGAGAGTCAATGGAATGCAAGCAATCACAGTGCAGCTCTGAGTCAGTAGAAGTCAAGTACAACTTTAGTGGTGATTTTGGAGGAAAAAAAGAATTGGGACAAGACAGTAATAAGTTTTAATAAGCCACCTTCTGCTTAATGATACTGCTGGAGGTTAATAGTACCTTCACTCAGGACTCCCGATTTGTGATTTTTAGATAGTGCAAGAAACAAACAGGAATATTCTTGCTGCTCTGGTGGCTTGTAAAGAATGCCAGCAATCAATGTCATCTCCATCGCATGGTGAAACTGGTTCTGCTGGCCATGCCTAGAAGGCACAAACCTCCTCCAGAGGCTGATTAAAAACCCAAAGAGATGCTGCAGAACTCTCTTGCTCTGTGGGGTGGGTCAGACCTGGCGAGATACTTGCAGGAGAAAGAGGGTTGCTAACATTCCCCCTGTGATGAGTTTGTGGGCCGTAATTACCTACATGTGGGTGCTGCTGCTGTCAGAAGAGGAATCAAATGTTTGTGGAGAGCTGCTTTCCACATTGGGAAGCGAAGCAGTACTGGAGCTGCTCATTGTAGCAGATGGGGAGAAGCCTTTTTGCCTCTCTTCACCACTGGAGAAGGAAAGCTGTCCTTTCCCCTTTGCCTGTGGGATCTGACTGGCAGCCGAGCCTTGGGGCCACAGGACAGCAGGTAGGCTGCTAGTGCAGAGAACCCTGTGACCCTAGAAGATGACAGATTGGCTTCCTAGCACTGAGCATTAGGCGTCTCGTTGACCTCTAATTCCACTGGCTGTGCCTGTGGAGAGATGTTGGCTGGATTTTTCTGTGCTGCATACTTGTGCAGGGAATATTAGCCCTTATGGGAGAGTAGTGTTCTGCTGTAATAGTGTTGAAGAAGTATTTATCTTTAGTTATTTCAGTTTTGTGCCTATTTCTGGATTTTCTAATCTTCTATATTTTACCTTTGCTTTGTCCTGAAATAAATGTTTATCTTGTTTTTCTGTTGCTCCTGAATTACCTAAAACTGTCACCATGGCTAAATCCTCAGTACTTTTGCAGTGAAGTCACGGAGAGCAAAGAGCAGACACAGCTAATCCTGAAATGTTCCAGTGAGATCCAGAGGAGAGACAAATATAAAGTGAGGACAGAGGAACCATTGTTGTCAAGTGGAAGCAATAGTGCCTCTTATTTTTATTTTTATTTTTTAAATTGGTAACAGTGATGCATCTGTGGTTCACTCAAATTTGCTTATTTCATAGTGTACAAACACAAATACCTTTCCTTACAGAGAGTGCCCAAACTACTAAACTACTGATGCTCTTGGACTTGAGTGGTGTTTGTACAAATTGTTATCCATGGTCTGCCAGCTTTTCATGCATAACGGAGCCACTAGTGAAAGATTCAGCAATGTTGAGAGCAAGCTCAGCCCACCCCTTATCAGTGGGTTGTGAACTGGGAGGAAAGGTGTATGTTCATGACACACCTACAGTGACAATTACCAGCTGTCACAAGGACGTTTAGATGCAATTTTTAGGCTGTGGAAAGGAAAGCAAACTGGTTGCCTGCATTATACAGAACAAGAGTCAAACAGCTGGGTAATCCCAGGAGCAGGAGGTGTCCTTCATCTTTACAGCTGCTTCTGATATAACTTAGATTGGAGCCAAGGGTGTAGGTTTGGGATGGGAAAAAGCTTTATTTCTCTTATCTTCCTGTTCCTTTTCCCTCCCCTCCAGTCCCCCTCCCCTTTTTTTAAACCAGAAGTACCCCATTGCAAATGGCTACAAAATCAAATACGCAAAAAGTGGTATTTGCCTAATTTTATTAGTAAGACCTTTCCTGACTACTATGGAAAAAGGATGTTTTTCTTTATAATGATACAGATATTTTAAAAGCCTTGCTTTTTCAACACTTTCAATTTTTCTGTTTCATCGTAACTGGTTGACAATTGTTGTTATGTTAGATATTTTCATTGACTTGACATTTCTCACAATAGCTATAACAAAAGTGATTTGTTTAAACTGTAGGAGGCATGATAAATTAATAGTTAACTTTTGTTATTGTGTTCCTGTGGGAAGACAAGTGTTTTTTTTGTTTGTTTGTTTGTTCTGTTTTGTTTTTTTTGTTTTTTTTTTTTTTTTCCTCTTTTTTTCTGGGTAACAGTTTTACTTTGGAACATTTCAGAAACCTATCAGAGTGAGCAAGGACAGCCCTGGACACCTACAGTGTCTCAATCAGAGGGTGACAGACATTGCAATAGCATACACCCTGTCTTCAGTATGCTGCTGTCAGTCACTGGTGACTGAAGCTATTCGTGGTCCATAATAATGCACAGCTGCTGTGCAGGAGAAATACCATAGCTAAACAAACACGGTGCAGTGCTAATCATTTAATTTGGCTTTGACATTCTTAAGGTTCTGATAAATTCATTTCAAAAAACAGAGATTATTTTTCTTTCCAGTAAGTTAAAGTGATTTCATGGGTTGTGTAACCCTCTTCCAAGCAAATCGTTCTTCTTGTCAACTTCTCTGGGACTGCTTGCATGAGCAAACATACCAGAACTGAGACTTTCCATGTTATGATGTACTGTCAGTAATTTGGAAACACACCAGAAAATTATGGCTTTTAGTTTCTCATTATCAGGTTCACTGTAAACTATTTTAAAAATAATAATAAATAAATAAATAAGAGCAGGGAGCAGCTAAGTGAGAATTTGTTTTTATTCAGAGTATTCAGCAGTTTCCTGGGCAAAGGTTATAGATATAAAACAGTAGGGTCAATTGCTTTGGGACAGATCTTCTGGGTATAAAAGGGCTAGTACAGTTGGCCTGTCTTTCCCTTGACTCTCTTAAAATTAGAAATATGGTAGAGTCCCCCAACTCTATACACTGCAGATAAATGGCTCAGTCAGAGTCCCCAGTGAAGAGTAGGCATTTGATTTGAGAAGAAGAGGCATTGGGTCTAGATAATGAAGAAAACAGATGCACCTCCACTAGAAAAATAGCTCGGAACATGATATTGTCTTCTTTTGTGCTGAACTTCAAACGCTTTTGAAGTCCATGTCAATTTTGACACTGTCTTCAATACAATTGGGATTTCACCGCTAATATTGTTTAACTCCCCTTCTATTAAAAAAAATAAAATTAAAGAAAAAAAAAAAGAAAAAAGAAAAAAAAAAAAAGAAAAAGCCTTCCCCTCCCCTCTTTCATATACTCCTGCAATATGCCCACTTGCACACCAAGTGTTTTTGGTAACTCTTATTTCTTGCCTTTGGGCTTGATTTCAAAATATTCAAATATATTTGGCTTTTGTAACTTTCACTAATTAAACCATCTAAAGCAGATGGAATTACAGAAATTACAGGGTTTAAAATATCATCCTAATTGGTTTACGATCTATGTGACACTACAGTGCCATTCAGACTGTGTAATGTATAAGGACTGCACAAAAGAGAAATCTTGCCAATTAATTTTCTTAAACTCCATTATCTGTAATTTTCCCTTCCTTATAATCCCTTTTCTGCTAAGCTTTTCCTGGTACCTTTCGTGATATGGGAAGAACAATCCCACAATCATGTTGGGACTTTTCTTCTTGGGCTTGGTGAAAAAACAAACAAACAAACAGAAAACTACCACAATTTATTTTTTCCATGTGCAGTAGAATAGAATAAGTGAATAGAATAAGCGAACTTCAAAGGAACCAATAGCTAGACACTGTGGAGTTATAGCAAAAGCATAATACATATCAGAAATGTAAAACAGTCATTGTGCACTCCAACACATTTTCAGATGATGGGGATTTGAGAACAGATAGAGAAAAGTCCCGTTTTTTGAGCATGTAATCATGCGAAGTTGTAACAATGCCGTGCTTTTCTTCCACGGGGTAGGAAGGGGAAAAATCCTTCTGTTTCTTTAAAGTATCTCATTTTGCCATTTAGACATGATTTTAAAACTCACTATTCCCTTTGTTGCCATGGTAACAGGTTTTGGCCCTCATGGTGACAGAAAAGTATCTCAGTTCTTGTTCCTCTTTGAACGCATATGTTTCTGTGTATAGCGGTACAGGCAGAGGGAAGGGAGGTGTGAGAAGATCACACCTTCCTGAGCAAGGTAGCTGCTCGTGCCAAAGAATGGCTGCAACTGAAGAAATAGCCTGCCGCAGGGACAGATTACTCCCTCTCCATCCCTGCATGGATTCATTCAGACTCCGGCTGTAATGATCCAGATAGGTTTGCTCTCCCCCCAGCACCCCCCTTTTTCCTAGGTGACATTTTAGGGACTTTTTATATAGGAAGCAAGTGTTTGAACGAAATCTGGTTTAGGGGATTCCTATGGAGCTGGCTGTTAGCATCTTCCAGCATTGCAGGGGTCAATTAGGAGAACCAATCATCTGGTTTTAAAGCTTTAATAAAAAAGCTGAATAGAATAGAACAGAAAAGCAAGAAGGAAGGAAGGAAAAAAGAAAAAGTGGACAAAAAGTAATGTTAAATAGCATGGAGCATGACTAATGGCACAAGCATGTTAAAATCATTGGGAAAATGTCCTTGGAAGACAAATGAATTTTCAGCAGAATAATTAACTTAATTAACAAATTTGCATGCATATTCATCAGGCTATTGAAGTCTTTCCAGCACAGCTTGATGAGCACTGGTGTAATAATTGTCTCATTTACATTCTGCAATCTACTACAATTTGGGGCATGCAAAAAAAGCCGACCTCTTCCCTTTGACTTTCTTTAGGACCCTGACCCTCCTAATAAACACATGCAAACAACATGTAGTGTCCATTGCTTAGCCCTGCCTTCCACCCTTTATGAGAAAACCCTTTCCCACTCTGCCATGTTTTCCTCCTTTTCACTCCCTCTTCCTTTGCTTTATTTTTTTTCCTTTGGCCCAGGTTCTCTGTTTTGCCTCTGCTTGCTCTCCTGGGTAAATCTTGGCACCAGTTCTGACTTCAAATCTCCTGGGCCGCCAGACTGCATCATGTAAAAATTGCCATTTTCCTCTATCTCTGCAGGGCAATCTTTAAAGGCAGTAAGGTGTGACGCTCCAGACTGGCAGCTTGGCAAGAAAGAGCCCATGGATACCAGCACACAGGAATCTGGAGGGTTCACTCTGACAGGCAGTCAGTGCTGGGAACAAAAGGAATTAAAAAAAAAAAAAAAAAAAAAAGAGAGAGAGAGAAAAGGAAAGAAAGAAAAAAGAAGCAAATATATTTTTACATATTGCAGACATATGGCCACAAGACCAGCAGAAATATATTTAATTACTGATCTTTTGTGTTAAGCAGAAATAATGTACCAGCAGCAATCTCCTTATTTTTTCCCCTTAGATTACAAAAAAGTAAATGAAGGGAGGCCTCTAGAACATAGTTGGTTAATTGTGTAGCATTTCAGCTCCATTTACACTTTTTACCCCAATTTTAGAACCGTTTGCAGAATCCAGAATTTTATTGCTTAATATTAGACTGCAGGATTATTTTAACATGATTTTCTTTTTGCACATGGATGGGCATTTTAAAATGAAACTGTGCCATATACCAACTTTTTTGTTGCCTTGTTTTAAATCAACCATGCATTATAAGTTCCTACAATGCTTACAACAATGTTAGGTGCAAACGCAAGAGGATGTTATAACAGAGTAGATCTGTAAATAGTGGTGTCTGAATGTTTTGTACCAAGTTACAGTATAAGTCTCACTGTGATATGAGTGTATTAGGCTGTGTGACAGTACTTACAAGCTATTTTTCACAGAACCTACAGTCTAACATGTTCCATGACTGATTGTTAAAAGGTCTTAAAGGTTAAAAGGTTGAAGCAGGATTGTTATGGAAGGTAAACATGGCAGTCCTGAGTGGCAATGAAAAATTCTTAAACCTGTTAACATCTCTGTGCTTCTCCATCACTTCTTAGTGTTTAGAAGTGCACTTGCACCCTGCACCACACATCTGAACATGTCAATACCAGTTTCCAGCTTATTTAAGCCTAATGAGAATCCAGAAACCTCAGTGTTCAACTATCTCAGTCTCTTCATTGACTTCAGCCAGAAGGTATGTTATGAATGTGCCTCACAAATATTAACATGATTGAGCCTTTCAGGAAATGCTGTTATTGCCATTTCCTTCTAAAATTGTGCTGCTGCTGAGTTTTATGCAGCAAATCAGAGTCCTCAACGTGTGGCAACCAAAACGTAATTCCCTCATCAGCCTGATGGGATTCAAACCCATCGTTACTCAAGCAACTTGTCTGGCCAACTAGTTATAAAAAGTTTTGGCAGGAGAGGACATCTCTGCACCTCTCCTGTTGGAGTTTTGTTGTCATCTCTAGGCACTACCTAAATATAAACAGTACATCTATATAGAGCAATAGAGTTATTTCAATAACATAAGGTGCACTGACTCAGTGGATGCAGGTGAATTCCACCATTCAAATATGAGTTAGAAAATATGTTTTCCTCTGCAAGATGTTTTCAATTGCATTGCTTTTACTTCACAATGTTGATATCATTTGTTTTCCATTAAGCTTCTTCTATGAATTCTGGTAGGCTAGTTCTTCAAAGATGTCTTAATTTGCTAGGATATTTATGGATGATTCAAGTCCATAAAATACTTACAAAACTTAACAGAGGGAAGACATCAGCCAAAAGTTACAACTTGGTCATTTGGCTTACAGAGAAGTGTATCAGTTCCTTTTTTTACTCTGAATGATGCAGCATATCCTTACCAAACTTTGAGTTCCTTGCTTACAATTGTTGGATGGATTTCAAAAAAAAAAATCCGTAGAAAGCCATTAGTTAGTTTTCCAGTTAAAATTAGTTAAATACTAGGTAATTTACAAAAAACGTCATCTCTGTCAGTCATAAGCAAAGTTATTAACACTGTTAATAACTGTTCTGAATCATTATGATTACTGTAGAATCTTGTAGATAGGCATTGGTAAAGAGATTTTATAACTCTTAAGTAGAGTCTATATAATATGGCTAATTCTGTTGAGAAGTGTATTTCCACTGATGTTAATTTGCTTGCAACAGTTCTACTGGTTTTGGTAGTTTCAAGGAAAGTGCACGTCAAGAGAGGATTTCTTGGTCAAATTGTCACTGGCCTTTAATATTACATTGCCACACAAAGATCAGTGAATTAAAGGCTCTCTCAATACTTCTGCTTTTGCATTTCTGCAGATTAAGAAAGTAGCACTAGAGAAATCTTAGGAAGGATCATTTCTCTCTAAACAGAAGAGAGAGAAACCATAAAGGACAGAGATCCCTAGATATACATACTGCTTTGGGCAGTTAAGTCATTGAAACAACCCTAAATCAGTGCTGTGGTCGTGAAGGGAAAAACTTCAATCTTTTTACCTGAAGATCCAATTAATCTAATCTGAGTTACAAGAAGAAGATAAAAAAAAAAAATGTCATTGTGAGGCAATGTTTTTTTCTTTCCTTTTTTTTTTTTTTTTTTTTTAAGTTCCCTAACTGCAATTCTAATTGTGATAAATGAACCCATTTATAGCAGATATGTGGTGTGTCATTTGAAGATAAGGGGAACACTTTTTAGTACTTTACTTAATAGGAATTTTATCTTCTTTGAACTCTTGATTACTAGACAGAAAAAAAAAAAAAAAGTGGCCAAATATTTATTTTGATACAGAACTTACATTTGTTATTTTGGGATGCTGTAACACTTCTCAAAACATTAAAAAAAAAAAAAAAAAAAGAAAAAGAAAAAAAAAATTACTTTGAAATTAAATCTCAGTAAAAAGAAAAATTAGAACATTTCATACTGAAAATTTAAAGAAGGCATTTCAACTTTTCAGGAAAAAAAAATCAGCTGAGACTATTCACTAGCTTCAACAAGACAGTGGAGTGGGTTCTATATCTTTTTATGGTTCCCAAGCTGCATTTTTAATGTATTTTCTATTCAGAGAAACAAAATTCCCAGCTTCAAAGCTGAAGCTGACAGACCTGCCCAACATGAAAGTGGAAGCAAACCTGGGGATTGGGCTGGAGCTCCGCATTTTTCTACTTTGTCTCAACAGCACACTACAAACCCATGACTCTAGCTTTTGTTCTCCTTTACTTGCTCAAGAAAAAATGATCTGCTCGTTTTCTACACTATGGGATAAAACCCACCAATATCTACCAAAGTTTAAGATGCAAATCAGTATTGATTATGGGACTGAGTTAGGCAGCATTGCCTCCCTACTTCTCTTAAGCAAGGGAGTTGTAACAGATAAGTGAGGGTGAGAAGAGAGGCCAAAAGGAAGAGTTGCCAAGAGATGCCCCAAGCAGAGTGGAGTCTTTGCATGCCTTTGATGTTCTTCTCCCTCCACACAATGATATCAACAGGGGGAGTGGGGGCCAGCAAAATGGAAATATTGGAGTACAGGCTACCATGTGGATCTGAAAGAAGTGTTTTGCCCATAATTTCTTTCAGTGTTTATTCATTGATTGCCCTATGTTTACCAAAGGCTTTTCCTTTTGTTTTGTTTTGTCTAACTAAAAAATTCACTTCCTCTCTACTAATGGCTTAGTCTTCCTATTCACTTAATGAAATTAACTTTTTAAGGGTTTCTTTTGTCCAAGACATCATGTTTGCCTAAATAAAATTTGAATTTGAATTTTTCTAAAGTGTCTAGCAAAAGCTTATTAGGAATCAAGAGTGATAAGTAGAGATCATATCTGCTAATTTTGTGTGAGAGAAGAAAAGGTGGTGATTTTGCATCCTGTAAATGGTGTCAGTTGATACATTATTTTGCATGCACATGATTATCTGGATTTGCCTTTCTACCAGAGGAATTACTTAAAAACTAATGTGTAGCTTATAATAATGAGGAAATTTTGCCCATTTGATCTTAGCCTGAGGTGCTGTCAAATAGAGAATATTGTTCTGTTTTCATGAGTGGATCAGAGGTCACAATGATCACATCTATATTACTTGTCCTTATATTTGTGGGATGTTGTAACAGTTACTGTAATGCACCTTAATGATGAGAAGAGCTGTGGGTATTCAGCATGACTGTTATGAAGATTTTGTATTATTGCCCATTTTATGATGAGGATATAGACTTAAAAATGCCAGGCAGCCTTGTTATTTATCTGACTTTTACCAGAATAATCCTGACAACAACTTATCTGCTTTGCAGCTGTGAATAGTTTGTGCCATGAACTGCGATTCCTTCTCTCTGAACTGCTGGATTACCACTATATGTAGTTAGTCTTAATTGTAATTAATCATTTAATTTGCTTTTCATGTTGTGTTTCAATGTTTCTAGCTGGACGTATCCAGTCTGCTTAATACCTGCCTGCATGATGACAAGTGTTTTGATGGCTAAAAGAAGAATTTTACTCCTTTTACCATCCCCTACTTGAGAGTGAATTTGGGTATTCATTACCAAAATCACTCACTTGATCTGGAATAGGAGCAAAACATTCCTTGGTCTGCCTAAATACTTTTCCAGTGTCCTTTGTGATAATCACATGTTTTTTAGTGCATAACAAATAGCCACTTTGACATCATTAGAAAGCAATTTTTAAATGTAATCACTCCAGCCTTCCTTCATATTCTGCAGCTCAAGGCCCATTTCTCAATCACTTTAAATAGTATTTAACCAGGATTTGGCTGGGAATTGTGAGCGTGAGGTGGCACCATCCTGTCTGCTGGCTGCTTCTTGCTGCTGCTTCTTACTGCAGTTGTCTTCCTACTGCTGTCAAAAATTTGGCGGCAGAACTGGCTCACCTAGCAGGGCACTACAGGGTCAACTTGAGGAGTGTGGCTTTTTGCTACAGAAAAGAGCGAGGGGATTTGGAGTAGGGGTTGAGGTGGGGTGGGATCTTCAGAAGAGGAGAGAATCAATCTTAGATATTATTGTAGTCTTTCAAAGTGAGAATACCCCTAGCTTTCCTTAAAGTAGTGACTCAATCATTTGCATACCTGTTGCTTTCAAATCCTAAACAAGAGGTAGGTATACAACCTCATTCTCTGTTGAGAATCTTTTATTAAGATTTCAGATCAAATGCCAACAGTGTTTTCATATTGGCTATGTTTATAGTAGTAAACTAGACATGCCTAGGACTATTCTCTGCCCCAATGCCATCTCGCACAGTGAAGCCTACATCTGCATTATTAATACTTGAACCATGCTGAAGAATGGCTTGGGGAGGTGTTAGTAGGCCTGGGACAAAGGTGAGCTGCAGACTGTTCTGGGAATTTCACATTTGGCTTCTAGTGGTCAGGAATATTCCTTGGCACTATTTAATCTAGTAGTATAGGCTAAGTAGCACCTTACTTGTCTGTTTCATCCACTGAATAAAGAAGATTACAGCTGCTAGTCAGTGACTGAATACTAGAGGCAGAGCTTTGATGCCACACACAGGCAGCCAAAATCAGGACTCTTGTGCCCATTAGGAAAACATCTGGGAGTCTGATAGATTACATAGCATACACTCTTTCCTGGTGTAAACCAACTGAAGATTTAACCTTTGTCAATCATCAGCCAGGATACAAAGCCCTTTCCAGAGTTGCATGTTTCTATTGAGTGCAAAAATTAAATCTTACAAGACTAGAGAGAAACTTCAGGTTACAAGAAAATAGATACTTTAGAAGATGTCTGACTTACCCAAGAGCAAATAGAGTAGTAGGAAGCTTCTCAAACTTCTTGGTAGTTTGTTTTTTTTTTTTTTTTTTTTTTCTTTTTGACACCATACTTTGTGCATTCTTGTCATGTCTTGCCAACATGCCATATGCTTACAACACATGGTAAAAGCATGGGTAAGAAAATGTGATTGTGACATGTAAAGACAACTCTGGATCCATAATACTTTTGAGCTAAAATACATTTGTGCATTTGTTATATAAGTTTAGTGGATTTTTTATCAAGAGCTGTGGATGTATATCACTGGAAAGGATAGAACAATTCCGATTTAGCAGACTTCATACAAAGAGAGCAAGGACTGTATCAAGTGGTTAGCAGTCAAGATTTCAAGGCTGTAGTTCATAGTTTGCCACTGTTTCTTAGATGTAAAGGCTAGTCACTTGAGTGTCTGGTGTCTATTTACAACTCTGCAAAAGCAGACTTCATTAATTGCTTGTACAGTGTTTTGAAATTGCACGCACATACCAAAGAACTGAAGTGCCGATTTAATTGTGTAACAGCCAGCTTAGGTTTCCTGGTTCTCTGTATATAGAGTGGCAGCTCTTATCTATAAGAATTTATAGCATGAAGAGATAAGATAGAAAATGAGTGGGAGAGAAAAGGAGCTAATGAGAGGTAAAAAAGACTTGCCTAAGGTCAGTCAGACAACACTAAGTGACAGATTTGGAATAAAATCCAGGCTTCCTGCATTCCTAACCAGTTTCAGACTCACTAGACCTTGCTTTCTTCAGCTATCACTGTTACTTGTCTCCCTGGAGAACTGGGGAGCATAGCAGCTGTTCCTGGGTGCTGGCATATGGGGCAGGCTCCTCTTCAAAAGTTGTTGCAGGAGTTTGTCTTTCTGAACTTGTCATTGATAAACTCAACTACATTCAAGAAATGTGTGTGACTGAAGAAAATGTGTGAGAAATTGCTGCTAGGGACCTTAGCTTACCAACAAAGCTAGGAAGATGGTCTCTGTAGGTGTTCCCTGAGAGGGAGGCTCTTTCATAAGGGTATTTAGTGAAGGAACATAATTCAGGTGCCTGGGTCAGACTGGTCTATATGTATATGTATTTATTAGCATGGATGCTGAGGATTTGAAATTATTGATACAGTTGGTTGAAGAATATTATGTTACTTAACCCCACTAACAAGTATGGATGCAAGATTACTTGCCACCAAACAACATGCAGAGTTCTCAGAGACACAGCAAACGACAAAGCTTTTATCACAGACACCCAGGCAGAAGATGCTGCAAAACCAGCGTTAGTCTGTTCCTTGTCTCTCTCTCTCTTTGCCTCCCTTCTCTCAGCAGGACACTGGGCTCATGACAAACTCAGAGAACAGAGGAAGGAAGGCTGCACTTCATTTATCATCCCTTCAAACTTTAAAACCCAAGCGGTCCCTCAGATCAGACATGTTTCATTTAATTCATTCATCTAACAACAGAAAACAGAGCCAAGGCTAACATACATTTTTGTTCATTTACCATGCCCCCAAAGGGTTCATAATGGAGTTTACTGATACCTTGTTGGCAATGATGGTGAAATACTCCAGATTTATACCTCTGGAGATTTCAGCATTCATGCTGACAGGAGCACAGATATAAAAAATCACAGAGCTGATGTCTTCACTTCCCAGTCTGCATTCCTGAGGCTCAATACACTTACTTGCGAGCCGTTTCAGGGCTGCCTAAAGAAACTGAACTGAAAATATCAAATACATGAGTCTGCTCCTCCCTGGCTGATGAGAAAGAAGGTTGTGAACAACTGGTGCTGCTCACGGCCAAAACAAGTGATGCCTTTTTCAGGAAAGGGAGCTTTCTGTCCTCCTTTGACACATGGGAAAATGCAACCCACACTGAAGAAACTCTTTCTGGGTATATCACTCCCAGATCTGGGTTCTCCCTGCAGGGTTCCTTTCAAGAGTAGTGAAGGTTGCACTTTTGTCCCATGAGAATGAGTTTTCTCCCTGCAGTATCTCCATGTATGGATATTAGCAAAATGTAAGGCAAAATAAATTCAACCACTATGTACATATGGGTATCAATTAAAGCCCTCAAATGCCTTGTATTATAGGTGACCTTCAAATTTCTTCTCTGGTGACTCACAGCTATAATGTTGGCTGAAACAATGTTTGAAAGGCTGCATGACTTAGGAATATTTGGGGACTTTTCCTAGAAGTGTTTCACATAGCTTAATTTTTGACTATCGACTTTTACTTTTTTTTTTTTTTTTTTTTTTTTTTTTTTTTTTTTTTTCTGTTTGGTGTCTGTATGTGATGGCCAGTCCTTTACTTAAACATGTTTTTGTCATTTTGATAGGTCTGCAGCACACAATGCATATATACAATGCAGTCTGGTATTTAAGAAACCACCAGTAGACACAAAACTGAAACATATTTGAACAGCCTAGGTTAACAAGAAGCTGAGAATCTGATTGAATTATTGACATGCCTATAGAGCAAGAGCTGGGAGGAGAGTTGATAAGAGGCTGGCAAGAAGGGGATAAGACTCCAGGTCCTGCCCTCATGTGGTTTTGTTTTGTGGCCAGAGCCCTGGCTCCCGTGATATGCCCATCTCCATGGACAAGCAGGTCTTGCTACCTCTCCAAGCTCCTGGGCTTTGGATTATCAAGGGGCATTTGCCTAAATTCTCCAGAAGAGTCTCAGAAGAGCCATCCTGCACAGAAGACATAGAACAAGATATATTTATTGATTTTAAAGAAGTATCTGAAAATTATGATAGTAGGTAATGGACAAAATTAAATTAAGGAATTAAATTGGGCTCCTGAGGGCACTATAATGTTAGAATAAATTGGGCAAGCTGACTCAATGAAAGATGATCTTATGTTGAATTTAAGATCTCAGTGAAGACATTTAGAGACTGTTTAGACCCTGAATGCAAAATCAATTTCCAGGCTTCATCATTGGTGCTACAACCTCTATACACAGGTTTTCTCCTAATGTTTCTCCCAGCCCCAAGCTGCAGGAGCAGGGTGTCATGGGAACAAATCCCTAAAGGTGACAGTGAACCTCTCAATTCTCCAGGAGAGAAGTGGCAACCTGCTACCCAGTTGTGATGCAGTTTACTAGGATTAAACCTCCAGATAGCCATGAAAATACTTATAATGAGAGTTTTGCTCTTTTCACTTAGCTGTCAGATTCAAATCTGGATCCCTCCTGCTGTCAAGGTTTTCGAACCTTGAATTTTAATTTTGATGGATTTATCACCAGCCACCCTTTGCACACGGTTGTTTCCATCTATTTCTGGACATACTGGCTGTGCTGGGATAGCAAACGGTAGGGGAAGGTATTAACTTAAATGAGCTACATGAAACAGATTTCTGTCCGTGTCCCCTCGGCATTTCTTGATAACAACACTGTCAACAGATCTAAACATTGTCAAGAAGTGTGAAATGAAGCTAAGTTTATGCCTCTGACTGGAACTTTTCAGAGAATGGGCTTCAAAAAGTTTTCATGTTTTTATTTTTTTCAACAAGCAGGCAAAATTTTCTTAGAAAGCGGACACTTTCTTAAGACTTAACTTTAGTCAGAAAGCCACATTTCTGTTGGAAGTGTTGCTGGGAAAATGTTAACTAGTTCTTGGTGTCTAAGTAGTTTCAACATTTCATTACATAAATTTTTATGTGTACTAATTGAAAAGAGTTCAACTCGGACTTTTCTAGTGGTTGGCTCAGTGTGTTTTCACTGAATCCTCTGTCTTCTGTAATGCTGATGACTCAGCCGTCACCAGGTGCTCCACCCAGTGGGTACTTAAGGTGGGTAAACGAGAGAGAATGACTCTGTTTATGAGACCAAAGTGTGTTTTTACACAAAGGACAAACTTAGTCTCTGCATGGGCTTGTAATGCTTTTTGCACAGATATGAAGTACCAATAGAGTCTGTGTGTGAAAGTGTGTGTTTGTATACTTGCATTATAAAAAGAAAAAGCAAAGGAAAAACACTCCACTGCACGCAATTGCTCCCCTAGGGAGAGGAAGAGAGAACAAACATGTGACAGATGTTAGTCATGTTGCTTACTGCCCTACTGGAAGGCACTCTGATACTACAGTGATGAATGCAATGCAAGAGATTGAATAGAAGTACTTTTGCTAAGTTATCAAATTTTTAGTGTTTTTTTTTTTTTTTTTTTTTTTTTTTTTTCCTGAGATCACATCAGAATGCAATATATACATCCCCACATACAGCTCTCCAAGAAAAGCTTTTATATAACTAAACAATAGGTGACAAGGTGCAAGTGCATTCTACTCCAATTCATAGCTTGACGTAGTAGACAAAGCATTTATTGGAAGTACAACTATTTATGGATGTTTATATGCATTCTTTATGTCATTAAATACATTCCATCTTACTTTATATATCTGGCATTTATATACATTTCTGTACTACATGCTATTTACCCTGGACTGTTTTGCCAGTCTGTCTTCAGCTCAAACAAATTTCAAGCTTTCTTGCTTGTCCATTCATTCCAAACTGTGGGCTTGATACAATATTTAAGTAACTAATATCAAACTTTTCAGGAACAAGTGGTTTCTCCCTACACCATTCCTTTTATATGCAAACACTTCCCTCCCTATAAGTTAACTAGGGCTTTTTTTTTTCCCCTTCTTTTTCCTTTTTTTTTTTTTTTTTTCCCTGCACTTCTGGTGTTGTAGCTTTTCTGTCTTCTCAAGTGCTTCTGAGCAGCCATGGCAATGAGATGGAGGAAGAGGAGGTGCTCTTGTGCTCTTCACTATAAGAGAATGGACGAGAATTGAAAGCTTTCTTTACCTTGCAGTCAATGTAACGTAGTTGATAGGAGTGAGCCAAATTACAAATGATAGGGTGCTGAATTTTGGCTATACTAAATTTAGACCATGGACTTCAGTGGAACTGTGAACATGAGACAGCCAAATAACTTATAGCTGATGTGTATGTACGTGGCTGATGATTGCATTTTACCTGTGACTCCAGGGATGGCTCCTTGGCACCTCTCCATCAAAGATCTCAATAGTTCATTTTCAAGAGGAAGAGTGACTCTGAGGTCCATTAAACACAGTGAAATTTCCTAATGCGTCACAATTACAAAAACACCTGTGCTAGGCAGAGTAACTTTTCTGTTGAGTCACTGGATTAGCCTCTTTAAGTCAATGTGCTTCTGTTTGTTTATAAATCACTTTAACAAATAAGCAGCATCCCAAATTGCAATTTACTTTCTTTAGATAATTTGATAATTGCACCATTCCTTACAGTATTTATATGAGAAGATTGGCAATTCATAAATGTTAAATTATACTAGATCTGCCTATTTGCCAATTGCATAAAATTACTTAACAAAATCTTGCAGCCATCAGAGTAACATTGCTTAAGCTACAGCAAATTTTGAAATGTGGCTATCCTGGGCATTTGTAGATCTAAATAAACTGATGTCAAATACTGTCAGTGCTGTGAAGAGATGCTACCTGCTATTCGGGTACTGATACAGCCATGTCATGACTGCAGTACACCAGGGTAATTTGCTCTGCTCCGCAGGGTTGTTAAAGACTTTCTAACTAAATTTTTCCAGCTGGGTTCATATTCTCAGGAAAACTGCCTTTTGTTCCTGCTGTTTTTGGAGCATTACCTTATCTCAGTTGTTTTATAAAATATGTTTCTCTTCTTAATTATTCCCTGTGACTATCTTTTTATTTTTATTTCTACATAATTTGTTTAATTATTCAGGCTGGGTTCAAAATATCTGCTGTTTTTTCTTGAATGTTTAATCAGTGAATGCATAAGATAAAAAAATGCAGTTTGCAGCAATGCTTTTTTTTTTTTTTTTTTTTTTTTTTTTTTTTTTTTTTTTTCCAGAGGGAAAAAAAATTTAATACCAATCCCAATGATCAAAGATCTAAATAAGCTGTTTCGGTATTCTCTAAGAGCTTATGTAACTTATTGACACATACTTCTGAGTAAAGTCATATTCTTTCTCTGTCTCTCTGTCACTTTTTTTTTTTTTTTTTTTTGAAAAGGAAAGTATATGCAGTGTCTTGCTGGAATCCCAACTATACCCCTCCTCCCCTGAAAAACAGAAGTGACGTTGCTCTGCTTCAGCTATTCCTTTCCAAAGAATTTGCTTATGGCCCTTTCCAAGCTGTAGAAGCTCTGAGCTCCCTTGATAATAAAAGGAGACAGAATGGGGTTTTTCTTTTTCAATTTGGCTTTTTTCTCACTCATATGTGTTGTCCAGAAATGCCAGCGACTAGCAGTGCAGTCTGGGCTTAGTCAAGAGAGGCAGAATGTCAGCATATGGATTCCTCAAGCACCAATCTGGAACACAACTTGGTTATTAAGCTAGAGAACTAGAGAACAGGATGGGGCACTTGACCCATCAATGTTTGTACAGAGGTTGCTCCCTGGAACTGGTGCTCGTGACAGTCTTAAGTTTCCTGTTGTGGTTAAAGGCTGATTTGGCAAGTTGCAGAAGGGGATTTTTACCACCAGATCCTGGTGAAATCCTTGGCATGGGAAGCTGTTTGAAGGCCCTGTGTTTGAGCCTTGTATTATTCAGTTTGTTTTTCCTTTTGAACAGAACACAAAATTTAAGTTGCAGTCTCAGTTCTTGAGTACAAGCATACACTTAAATTCTCAGGCAGGAGTTATTAGCATTTTGCCTTTGTAGCCATTTTCTAATCATTGTGCAGATGAAGTATTTCAGGATGAGAAAGTTACTGTAGTTTTTTAGCAAGTACCTCAGGCAATTTGCTGACATATATCAGTGCACTTGTCAAATGCTTTGACACAGATGTCTAGTTTTGGCAACCACAGAATTTGAATATCCTACCCTAGTACATATCTATTCATAGAGTCAATTCAGATCCGGTGTAGGTGGGTGCAACTTCATTGACTTCAACTGTGAGGCAGCCGCCTGCACTTGAGCTGAATTTAGGCTCAGAGAATTGTGCCCAAGAACAGCCTGGAGAGCACACAAAATGGTCCTCCAAGACCTGTTGCTGCCTTCACTTGTGAGTGAGTATGCATCACAAGTGTCATTGAGCCAACAGGGCCAGTTACAGCAGTGCTGGGCTGGCCTTACCCTCTTCTGCAGGAGGATAATTTGGTGTTGGACCTCGCCCTAGGTAGTGGGGTGGTCTTGCTTGCTGTCACGGTTTGGTGCCCGCTTACCATTTGGCTGTCACGTCACTTCTCCAGTTGACACAAGAGCAACAGTGTAACTTGGGACTCCATGTTTCCCCATTGTGGAGGGTTTTTTGGGTCACTGTAAATATCTCAAACATCAAAAGGATTTTTCAATTCTCCCTCTGGCCAGCTATTCTAACTTCCTGCAGCTACAAATCCCCAGGATTATTAATCATTACTATTACTCACTTAACTGAGCTTCTCACTAGTTTCCCAGTAGGCACTGAAAGAGAGAGTCTCTTTTCCACCCTTGGTGGAGCAGCCAGCCCAAACTGTCAAAGCCACGGAGGTCCAAGCTAGTGGCACTCTGTCACCTCGCTTGGTCCCAGTCACTTTGGGTACCCACCAGAACACACAGCTTTCCCTGGGCTGCCCCAGAGCCCTTTCAGAGAGAGTTTCACATTTCAGAGAGGACAGCCAGGAAATGAACGCGGACAGGATCAGCCTTAACATACCTGCTAACATCCCATGGGTCTGTGGTGGCTGGTGCTGCCTCTGCAGCTGTCGCTTGCTCACTCAGTGATCCTCCATACCGTGAAATACATTTGTGCAGTTGGAGGAGAGAGGGAGGTTGTCCCTTGTGTTGCTGGCAATCTCTTTTGCTGCATCCCAATCCAGAGCCATCAGGTTCCCCTTCCACGTGTTGGGTCAGTGGAGCCCAGTGAATGCATTTTAATTTGGAGCAAACGCCTAAAACGGGAGAGTGTTAATATTCCCAGACACCATGGGGTTTATTAAAGGTACTGAGATCTGCCAGTTTGGCTTGTTTTAACAGTACTCTGAGAGAAAAAATGAGAAACATTGTTATAGATGTTTGTCTGTAGACAGAAACACAATTGTCACAGTATATTTGGATATGTCACTGCATATCGTGTCCAGGTTTGATTTTTCTCAAGATGGTTGTGAAGAGAAACCCAGCAGATCGACACAATGCCTTAGCTTGCAAATCATTGCATAGAGCTGCCCTGCTGCTATTGGAAATAAACACAAAATACAGTACTACATGACACACATCATACTTTGGTTTGAAGAACACAGTGTTAATTTTATGCTCTCCTTTCACATAAACACCCTCACTTGCACCTTAACAAGCCCCCAAACATTGGTTACCAAACGACCATATTATATCACCCCCCCTTTTGTTCACTTGCTATAAAATTGAACAACTGGGACTGAGAGAATTTGGCCTCGGTCCAAAACATGGCTAGATGCATCTGCATTTGGCTCTGTGCCCAAAGATATAATATTCAAATGTGAGTTGTCCTTAATTTTTGTTTAAATCTTCCTTTCTAATACTTTTTTTTTTTTTTTTTTTTTCCTCTGGGGTGGGTGCAGAGCTGGCAAGATATTTTCTCCTCTTGTCAGATTTATTTTATTATTATTATTATCATTATTATTAGTAGTAGTATTATTATTATTGCAATTTAAGTCTTTTTGCCCCCTTGGAATTCAGAAGAGATGAAACCCAGTGGGACTGCTTAAAAATTAAATGCCCCCCACCTCCATGCCCCCATTACTCTTTAAAAATAATTTAATAATATTAACATTTCTGTAATTTCTTTTAAACATCCTTCAAAGTAGAGTGGGGAACCTTATTTGTTTGCTTTTTATAAAAATAACGCGTATGGAATTTTAGGGGTTTTCTTCTCAAATATCCTTAGCTGATGCTGCTGCCAGTTAATAATTATAAATCTGCTATGGACAATAAGGGCCTGATACAGATTGTCAGGGTGGACCTTCTCTGACTTCAATGAGCTTTGGGTCAAATGCAAGTAGATTTTTGCCTGTAATTGAGTTGCTCAAAAATCCTTTGTGTGTGAAGCTGCCCATGACTGAAACAGTGTTGGACTTGGAAAAGTGGCACAGCACAAAATCAGAGACAAATTCAGTGTGTTTTTGCACTTCTCTGGTTATGCTGCCATAAATTCAATGATGTAAGGGGGGGAATAGGTCAACAGAAAATGTGACCTTCAGTCGAGGAAACATTTGCTGTATTTTCCATGCTTTAGTTGCTGTTATTAATACTAATAATGCTTAGCAGCAGTACCAATTAGATTGGTGTAAATAAAGATTATAATGTGGTTAGGGATAACACAATTGACAATACGTGTATTTAGTAAACAAGACTGTCAGTATGTATAAAACATCAGCAACATGTTAAAGCTTGATATTTCATAAGACAGCAGAGCATGGGGATTGCTTTAAGACAGAAGCTGAAAAAATATTTCATTTATAAATGAAACGTGTTTTAGTGTTATAAACCCCAGCAGGCAATTCACTCACTGGGGCTAATCATTCAAAAGCTGCTCTTTGGTAACAAGGTAAGGGAGGCAGAGTAGCATTTCCAAAGACACCGGGGGTTTTGTTAGTCCATAGGAACATGTTTACTTTAGCTTTATGTGTTTTTTTTTTGTTTGTTTGTTTTTTAATTTAAAAAATACTGTCTTCTGTATCTGGAGAGTAGTCCTAAAAAGATAGATTTATTAATATTTTCTAGACTTGCATGAACTGTTAAGTAAATAATGACAAATATCAAGACTGAGATACACACTAACTGTGATGGAGGAATTAAACATCTTCCTTAGCTACCTGATCCAAGAACTTTGAATAAGGTATTTAAAACCAGGTATGGTAAGTAATCTTAAATTAAGCACTTGAGTGGCTAAAGCAATTAACAGAAGTTTACATTTTCTGACAAAGTTAAATAAATAATAAATTAAGATAAATTTAGAAATTAAATTTATTATTATTGCTTCTTGGGCTATTTTTACTCTTCTCTCACAGTGCTGTGATCTAAACTGGAGAGTCATGGCTTCTCCTTGGGACTGGCAAGGTGGATTGATTACAAGTGTGCTTAAGCAGAAGAAGAGGTTTGGGTTTTAGCATATGGATGTAAAAACTTTGTGTCATTGTCAGTGAATGCCAGTACTCCAGAGGTAACAATGTGAAAAAATCCATCTCAGCATTTATGAAGAATCTGCATTTACTGAGACTGACTCTGAAAAACCACTTGTCCCTAGCTTGGCATTTTTTCTCCTATTTTTCTGTCTCCCTGCATTGGTCCAGGACCCTTCCCTGCCCTGCCCTACCCTGCTATAATAGTATGTATGCTACAAATCTGGGAGATGCCTAGTGGTGATGAGCATGTCATATTCAACATTTGAAAGGAGTGCAATGAAGCAAAGTCCCAAGAGACACTATTTAAACACTCTTTTGTGAAACTCTGATCTTGGTTGCTACAAGGATTGCAATTGCCAGTGTTGGGAGCAGACCCAGAAAAAACAAGTAACATTATTAAAACATACTGGGCATAACAGCATGTTCCGTTCTTCTCATAGTAGTTTCAAAAAATGTCTCAGTACAAAATGGAGTTTTCCTTGAATGTACTCATTTCTTAACTAGTATAATGAAGATCATTCAGAAATTGACAAATGTGTTATATAATGTATATAAATATTAATATATATAATAATTGTGTATAAGTGTTATAAAATTTCTTTTGTTCTAACCTAACAAATAATGCTATTGGGAGTTGCTGATGAGGCCAGAAATATAGCCTAATTTAAGAAATGCTGAACCTAGTGTAAAAACAAAACAAAAACAAACAAACAAACAAAAAACAAAGTAGATATACAACTGCATGGAACAAAGTAGTCTTATATTTATGTAAGCTAGTAAGGGAAAATTAGGTATTTCTCCTAATCTGATGTTCTCTTTCTCATTTCTTGAAATGTTCTTACTAGAAGATTCCATAGCTCAGTATTTGTTCATATTGAATCTATTCCTTATACATTTTATATTTTGCTTGGTAACTCCCACAAAAGAATGATCCCAAGTTAGCACAATTTCTTCATTCCAAGTACTGATTTCAAACAGGAGCTGCTGCTCTCCCTTACCACTTAGCAAGAAGGTTGCTGGAAAACAGCATCAAAATAATATCACCTTTCTTAAATAAATACATTTAAAAGAAAAAAAAAATATGGAGGCAGACCTGATTTGTATATACTGCTGTTAAATTATATATCAGCATCAATGAAGCATGAGTCGGCACCTGCTGACATTTTGTTCAACTGACGGCTGCAGAGCACAGTGTCTGCATGGTTAGACACTGATGTCAGGCTCAGTGGAAACGCAGAGATACAGAAAGAATAAGAATCAAAGAAAAACAGACACTCGGAATGATTTGACCACCTGGATATTGCCATTTTTCCAAGGAGAAAAGTGTGTGTGTACACGAGGAGGCTGCAGCTGCAGAAGATGGGGTTGGCACACAAGGTAACCCTCTAGCTGCATGAAGCTTCCACTCATGCAAACCGGGGTTTTCCTGTGGAAAAACAAGTGGCAGCCCCTCAAAACACCAGAGGGCAGGTGGGCACTGCATCAGTTGCTTCTATCAAGATACCCTGGGACTAAGCTGAAGCAGAGGAGCTGAAGCTGTGAGATCTGAGCTGTGGGGCAGGAGACACATGGAGTACATCTTGTTGCTGCCTCCCAAGATGTGATGCTGCTGTCATATGTGGACGTGGAGGTCCACATGTCACTGCAACGGAACATTTGCACTCTAATCAGCAGGTTGCTTATAAGCATCTGCAGTTGTTAATTGTGTTCATATTGATTAATCAGTGTTATTCACAAGTTTGACAAGGAGAAAGGTGTGGGGAACTCTCTCTTGCGAGATTTTGCCACAGGAGTTGAGCCCAGTGGCTGCGTTGCACCCAGGATCACATTTTGCCCTGCAGCTCAGGTGCAGCTTGTAATGAGCTGCTCGGCTTTGAGTCATTTCTGAACCATGCAAGCATTGTGCAACTTCCCCATATTCAACAAGTGCAGAGGCTGAAATGCTTATAAACGTGCTTCAGTGCATATGCTTTTTTTCTATTCCCACACTTATCATGCACCTTTTGTCCAGCTGCTGTCCGGGTTTTTCCCTTGGCATCCTCTCCATCCTGTCTCCCATGCAGCTCCCTGCAGCACTAGCTACGTGGGCTCTCCTTTCAGCTGCCTCCTCTGCAACAGTCAGCAACTGTGAAAGCAACACAAATTCTTCCATCAGGTATTTGAGTGACTGTGTTATGGATTTCATGGATCACATATGCATGTCACAGCACTGGATTGTGCTGTCTACTGCTAATTTTAGGTTACAGATTTTTTCTCAGAAACAGATGAGTTTGCGCAGCTCTAACTTCACCTTTGGAGCCACATGGCTGCTGAGAGGCAGACAGAATCCTTTCAGCTGTCTACTTTGCCGATTTTATTTATTTATTTATTTATTTATTTATTTAGTAAATGGTTTAGATCTAGCTCATGACAGACCTTTTTATCCATTTTTCCATATAATGTCTATGACTTTGATTTTTCTCATTAAAGTATCTCATGTCGTGTCTAAGGAGAGATCTTTTATTTTTTTTTTTTATTTTTTTTATTATTATTATTTTCTTCTTCTTCTTCTTCTTCTTCTTCTTCTTTTCTCCATGGGAAGAAAAAACAACTCCTTAATTCCTTTATGGTAACACTCCAATTTCCTTGGTGATTTGCTTTCCCCTAAAGCTGTGGAAGACATTTCTTTCTCACCTCTCCCAGTGAAATCCCAAGAACCCCAGTGAAATCCCGAGAAGCTTCATGGACTGCAGTGAATGCTGCTTTCTTTCTGAAACCTCTCAGCTGTTTTAGGGTGGCTATCAAGTCTTTTGGACATTGCAGAAGAGGTGATGTTTGATCCTTGGAATATAGCAGCTCAGTACTGGACTCCTATTCCAATACTCCAGTAAAAACAAGCATTGAAAGTTCATTACCTAGCATAAATCATCTAAAAAAAAAAAAAAAAAAAAAAAAGTTAATTAGCAGAAATTATATGCTGAGTAAGAAAAAAAATCTGAAACAAAAAGGCAGTTCCTTCACAGTAACAACTTGAAAAGGTAAATCCTACCTACTAATTTTGAACTTGTTTCTAAATTAATGATATCTGTTTCAGGACATCCCAGGAGCCTGCCATAAGGACTCTTTTAGTCTGGCTTCTCCCATCAGCCTGTAGCAGACAACAGAGCTGTGCATCGTTTCGGCTCCCAGTGTCCAGCCCTTGCTGTGTGTGTTCCACTCTCCCAGCCTACAGGCAAATGCTTCTTTTGGCATTCTCTGAAGTTTATTGGCATCCAAGGCATCCAAGGACTCTCCAAACAAGTCTTGGAGACAAGCTTTTATTTTTTTTAATTTGTGTGTGTGTGTGTGTGTGTGTGTGCGCACTGTTCCCATCTCAAAACTCAACTACATTCTGGCTATCCCTATGAGAAGATTAAGAAGCAATAAATTGGTAGTGCTTCAGTGCTAGGGCCAGGCCTATGGCATGAGGGGAATCAAGGTGAAGAAGTGAAAATTCAGTGCTTTTTTCATCTCACAGATGCTTTGTCATTGTTGTAGGGAAGTGGTGCAAAATTACTCATCCTTGCAACTGCTGCTTGGTGCAAATGCAGGTTACTTTCTGGCTTGGTACTGGAATTGGAATGCATCTGACTCTCAATACAGACCATTATTTTAACCCCAGGGAGCTCTTAGCAACTCCAAAATAGCTCAGGGAAAAGGGCAATGTAATTACTTCATAAAGGAAGCAGAAATTCTTTTGATATTTTGGATTCCTAAAATCAGGGAAATTAAAGATATCTTTGCTGCTATATGTCTTTTGCATTTTCTGCTTTTTCCACCTCCACACAGAGTAAGGTTTTTGATGCATAAGCAACTCTCACATTATTTCTCTATCTCCTTACTGGTAGCACGAATATTGAGAAGTTAAGACATAAAAATGCAGTAAGTTTTTCCTCCGCCTCAACTTCCCTTTGTATTTCAGTTTTCTACCACGAGTAATTCCAGAGAAGATTTGCATGCCTAAATGGTAAATTTTATCTGGTGTTTCTGCTGTTCTTTCAAAGACTGCTTCTCACAACCTACGCAGATATAGATAGGGGTTATACACCTAAATTCAATCTCAATTTAGTTTAACTCTGTGGGATATATCTCTTTCCTTCCCCAGAACTGTGAAAGGTAACATTAACGTAAATTTTTGGTGGTGGTATCAACAAAGTGTTAGAATGTTGTTGAGAGACCGTGATGCAGTTACTAAAATACATACAAAATGCGTGACTCCTGCAGGATGTTGTCAGCTTTCGTGTCTGTAACTCTGTCACAATCACCCTAGAAGAGGGTGGGGCAGGGGGAAGACTGCTAAAATCAATAAATATTTACATACTTATTTCCTGCTAAGCACATAATCCTTCACAAATTTCAGTGAGAGTTTATGTGCAAGAGCAGGAACCTACACCCTGGATGATCAGAGCTCCAGATGTGGCCTCCTAATGGACCTTCTTATATTCTGACTAGCATGGAGACAGTTGCAGCCTCTGCAGAAGAATTTTACCCTGATGGGAAGTGATTTTAAGCTCTCTGGTCTGTATAAAATGACCACACTTCAGTTTTGTCAAAACAATGGTGGTTAAATGTTATTTTAACATATGCAATTGTCATATTTGTCAATTTGTTTTCTAACTGCCACGTAACCCCCCACCAAAACCACACATCTTGCTTTTGATAGCTGCCTTTGTATTTACAGGATTATCAGGGAGCACAAACATAAGACAGTTAAATACTGTCTTAGTATTTAGTATGGAATCTAACTTCATTTATTTTGAAGCATTCTTCTGTACAGAAATGTACTCTTAAAAACAGCATATGGATATTTTGTGGGTGCGGTTTTGTTCCTTGCTAGTCTGTATCACATGTAGATTATACCAAAGTATTTTTCCATAAGAAATACTGTTGTAAGCTCTGCCTGCCATCTGAGAGTCCAACACATTCTCCTTTAGCTGTTAGCATCCACCGGTGGAGAAAATGCAACAGGTCAGGTTTTCCCCTGCCAGTTTTCACTGAAGGTTAGGCTTAACACAAAGTTTAGGATTACCACACTGCCCATGTATTTTTTAGTTACTTGTCAATGATGCTTCCTGAAAAGTAATAACCAAGCTCATTCTTTGCTGTTTCATCTCTGTATGGCAGGCAAGGAGCAGAAACAACACTAGTAATGACAAAGATATTATACTTAAGCAGATATAATATAAAGGCAGAGATAAAGATGTGTTCTAAATAGCTTTTTTTTTTTTTTTTTTTTTTTTTTTTCCTTCTTCAATGACAATTATTCTGTTTTATTCCAAATACTTATGGTATTGAAGGATTTATGCAGAGTTTCTTGTCACATATTCTTTCCTTTGTGAAGTATGCAGTTTTCCCATAGGAAAAATAATACAATTCCCTAACTTTGTTAAATTGTTTGCAGCTGTCCATCATAAGTATAGAAATGAATAAGCCCAAATAAAGGTTGTATAATATTAAAGAATCATAAAACGGAAATACTGCATGAATGAACTGAAACGTCAAATGGTCTTGAATGGAGTTGCAGTCTTTTGTTGCATATTGTAGTCTCTGGACTGCACATGCATTTCCCCTGTTCTAATGATATAGCAACGTAATACAATTTCATTTTCATAAGGAGTAGATATAGTTTCTGGGGAAAATAAAATACTCTGGTCCACATAATTTCAAGAACTGTGCTCTTGATTAATTCCAAAAGATATTTAATAATGTGCTTTCCCATCTAGCATAGAGAAGGATTTTGATTTCCCTGTTTAAATTGCAGTAAACTTTCTTTAGAATCTGTGTATATCTGTACTTCAGCACAGAAGCTTGCTACAGTTCCTGACATTTAGCATCAAGCACGGTATTATATATCTTGATTTTATTTTTTTTTCCTTGATGCGGCTGCAGTGGCTTTCTTAACAGCAAAATAAAGTTTATTCTTTTCTGTTGAAATGTGGCTATCTTCTTTTTCCACAAAGAAATGCAGCTGCATGAGTTATTTTGCTGAACTTCATGCAGTGCACTTCTTGTGAAAGACTGAATGAGTAAGTACTGCTACAAAGAGTTTAATATATATATATATATGTATATATATAACTTCTGTAGTATTTTGTTAGCTAATTTTATTTTTTGCATTTTTGCATATAAATTTCAAGAACAAATATTAAAGGTATAAAAAAGTTACATCTCAATAAATGTAGCAGAAGTATTGCTTACTTTAAGCAAATCACCAAATCTGTTGTCCAGATTTCTAAATCTGCATACAGATATCGGTGTTCAGCAGAGCACCTAGCACCAAAATACTTTAGCACTCAGATGAAAATCATCATATTGCAAAGCTCTTTGAAAACATGGGGAGTATTTATCCAGGCTCAAGCTTCTGATACCAAGGGAGGATACAAGCAGCTGATACTGGCTCTGTAACTGCTCTAGTCTTAGAGCTAATGAAGCCTTCCACCCAGCAATGTTAGAATTTAGGTGAAGTTTTGGCTCTTCACTGGAACTAGCCATGGCAGAGGGTTGCTGCAGAGCATACTGTCACCCTTCCCTACCCCTCTGCACTGAGGAGGGGGGTGTGCAATGCAGGTGCTTCAGCAGAGCAGATCCTTTGACCATGAACACAAGACCATTACCCTTTTGCATCACTCTTACAATACTGTGCTGACACCACTCTGCTACTGAGCTAGAGGCTGTCTTGGTGTAGCAGTGCCATACCTTTGATTGCAAGAGCAAGGACTGAGGCAATGTAAACCTGGCCTCATTAAGGATCCTAGGAATATCTTGCAAGGGTTCTCCTAACATTGCTGCACACAGAGTACTTCCATGAAAGAGGCATGTCTTTGTTTTAGAAGCTAAGAGAGTGCTGCATAGATAATATTTCCTACCTCATCAGCAACCCATTCTGTACTTATCTTGGAAACTGCTCTGCTATTAAATTGGCTCATGATATGGTGTCTGCAGTCCTTGAGCAATAATTTTTGCTCATTTTTTTTGGCTCAGAACAAGGACAGCTTTCTGTAAAGTAAGTGCTGGCTCAAGCATTCTCTGCTTTTCCCCTCTGTTTGCATGTGTGTGTGGTGGATATATAATGATGTGATATCTTTGCATCTAGAGCCTGGTTATTTTCTCTCGCAGCCTATGTCAAGTCATCAGGCGTGGCTGTGTGGTGCCATGAAATAAATCTCCCTTAAAAATTGGAATATTGGTCAGGGACTGAGCTGGGCTCAACACCCATCAGTAAACAGCAGTTGGGTTATTCTGCTCTGATGAAGACTTCGCTATTCCTTCTGATACAAACACATGAACTGGGGTTTCAGGGACTGAGGTCATGTTGTGGGGTCACATTCAGCATTGTGGTTTGTTTGTGAGGCTAGAGGGAAGCCTTTATACCGGAGGCCACCTGGACTGCTCTTTCATAGCAGAGACTTCATAGTTTCATGGCTACATTGCGATGTAGCTGCTTCCCTGGGTGGGGCTTTATTTGTATGCCTGGCTTTTGTTTGCAACAGTATGCAAATATGAGTGTCCTGCACCTCCAGATAATGACAAGGAGTGGAGTTAATTTTTAAGGAGAAGCTGTATAAGCACGCCATAGTTAAAGTTCTTGATGTAAAGAAAGTCACCAATTCACAAAGGAATTTGATTACCTCTATCCATTATACACACACAGTGAGTGATCATGCTACTAACCATCTGTCATCTATTTCATTTGCATCATCAACACCTGCCCTGTTTATCTGCTACATTCTTTTCTTCGCTGAATTCTTACACTGCTTTAATAAAATACAGAAATGTTATTGTTAAAAACCAATTAATTTACAATCCTCCATAGAGATAGTATTACTTATAATTCAATTTAGCTTCTAATGACCTGCTTTCTTGCAAAATGACTTAATTCTAGTGTCAAAGATTAGTTATTAGACATTACCCTGCTGCACCAGTCATGTACTGCTGAGACAGGCAAAGCAGCTCTAGGTGTCCCTGGTCATTAATCAGAACTCGAAGACATTTTCCCTTTAACTCATTACAGAACCTGACTTCATCTGCCACTTTAACTCTTTGTTTTATGGAGTATTTTGAATCTGCCTTTCCTCCTCTTTTCATAATTTGGGCCTTCAGTGGGGAGAAGAGCTGGATGTCTGATTGCCTCGGAGTATACTGTCGCTGCCTGTGCTTTCTGCTGACCCTCTACCCTGGAGTTCATTCTGTGTCTCAACCGTTATGTGAACAGGGCATGAAAAGCGATGCTTTCTTTTTCCTACATCTTTTTTTGGAAATTAACACAATTGGATTTTCCACACAATTACAGTGCTGGGTGTAGTTGCCTTCTTACTACAAAAAAATGGTGTTACAAACATATATCACAGAGGCAAACTTGCTTCCATGCAAGTAGTTTGGCAAGGCAGCTATCTCCAGCCACCTCCTTCCTGGGCTTCACAAAGGGAGTGATGAAGCAAGAGGCTGAATCCAGCCAGTTCTTGAAGCATCATCTGGACCCTTGGGCATTTGGAGGAGATGTCTGGTTTTGCACTTTGCATGAGGGTATTTTTATATGGCATATTAATGTTTCATATACAAAATACTATGCACAATCTAGGGCTGGGTCAAATTATTTTTTCTTGCTATATCCCAGGCAAGGGTTGGCTTTCCTTACTTTTTACTAGTATGGCTTCTTCTTTTTTCTCAAGTGGTGAAACACTTCAATGGGAATAATGTTATTTGTACATCGTGATATGCTAGTAAGGATGGATTCGGTCTTTGGAAAACAGCCTAAAGCACAATTCTTTGCCTTTTGGTTTCTGTGATACATGAGAGAATTACCTGCCATCAATTTAAACTCCAAATCTTTAGAGTATTTTGGCAACAAAGAACACAAAAATTGCATATATGAGTTGATTGATTTTATATAAAAATTGAACCTTTTAAACAATTTATGATGACTTAAGCTTTTTAGTAATTATATACAGGGTGTCTTAAAATGTATAACAAATTTAAAACTTAATGCTCATCAAAGTCTAATCATGGACATGGGATGAGTGGCAGGATTTAATATGGAAAATGTTATTTCTTCCACTCCCATTCAAGTCTATATGCTGTAGAACTACATCCAATAAAATCTTATTTTTTAATGAGTTTAAGTTGTGCAGCTTAGGCTGGGTGAAGATTTTTATTTTCCCAAAATACAGACACTTCTGTCTTTTGAAAACCAAGAACCTACTGTTATAAAAGGCAAACAATGTCTCATCTGACTTCTTGACAACTGCATGCCATGCTGGAAGAATAAGAGATGCTCATTATTTTCCTAAAAGCACAGGAATTGGCTGTACAGTGTAGGCTGATGAAACTTCAACAGCTGTCTTCTAAGAAGCAGGTTTTTTTTTCAGAATAGACTATCAAGGGACATGTGAATAGTACACCAGACTAACTCTTAAACAACAGGCATTCTTGCAAATGATGAAACTCAGCTATGAGCGCCTAAGAATAACCTCCTTTGGATGGCAGGGGTGGAATGTTGCTCTTCGTGTACTGCAAGTACTAAAGCCTTACATAAAACATTTTGCTGGGTGAATGTTCTGTTTATACAGCTTATAATATTTGCAGGCAAAATCCATCTGAAACACTGATATCTTAAATACTACAAGGATCAACCCTTTGGACAATATGGTAAATCTCTTTGTATGAGAATCCTTAACAATGCTGCTTTCCAAATGATATACACTTATTGCTTCAATCAGACTAATAAATAATTCACATTTCTAAATGGTTTCTATGCAGGGTGATAGAGCAGTATGGTAGGGTAGGAAACATCCAGCTAGAGCCTAAAACATCTTCAGACATAATCCTAAAATAATCCTGTTTTCAAACGGTAAAAGTTCGTGCCTCCTGCTCAGGCAGCACATCATCAGCATCCAGATCAGGAGTTATGCCAAACTAGCTGTAATCTAATATGGAAATGAGATGTTGGCCTTGATATTGTGTCATTCTTCTGAATGGGATCACCTGCACCCATATCTCCTAGGAGGAAATTTCAAACAGAGTTAGCTCCTTAAACCTTCTAATTAAAATGAGAAATCCCCAGGCTTCCATGACTCAGCCTCAGAAAAAGATTATTAGGAATTTAATAGGGAAAATATCACATCTCAGACCATCTGTGACCCAGTGCTCTGTGAGAATTTAAAGAAAACTGGAGGGAGGAGGTGCACGCTCCAAAGCACACTCTAGGAGTACTTTGTTGGAGCTGCAATAAATCAACATAGTTAGAGTACAGCCTTTTTCAGATTTAATTACTGTTACATAATTATTAGCAAAGCAGTCTCCTCTGAAACTGTAAAACTCATTACATCAAAAATCCCCAAGCTCCTGATGGAATTTATGAACTAGTTACTTTCTTCCTGGCTCTGGGAAATGCAATAGGTTGTATTCTGTTTAATCTCCAGCAGATTTTAGTGTTCTGAGCTGTTCTGTTCTTCTTAGTTCCGGGGAACTTTCCATATTTGCCTTTTTCTTAATAAATAAATAAATAAATAAATAAAATCATGTTCTTTTTCATTTGTTTGCTTTTCTGCTGCTGGCACAGAATCTAGATGTAAACAAGTAGGAACATCTCATTTCCTCCACACTGTAGTGATGCCACTGATTGAGCTAAAATATGGATTCCCTTATGGAGGTGCAAAAGAACAAAATTTTATTTATTTATTTATTTTTCCCTGAGGTTTTGCTGTGAATACACAGCTTTAAAACCTCCCAGTGATCTGGACAAGGCCTGTATCAAGTCAACCTGAGGTCAGCCCTTTCCCAACCATTGCTGCCCAGTTTGAAACCTTTGGCAGGAGCCTCCTGGCTCTCATGTAGAACAATGGAGATTGCATGATGGACAGGCTGACACTTAAATCCATAACAACATCTTATGAATAAATGTAATGAGACATCCCCTCAGAGAGCTGAATGAACAGGTGAGGAATGGCAAATGGATACTGTAAGATCCAATTATTTCAAATCTAGAAAGGCTGGGCTGAGCAGAAAACCAGGTAATAACAACTGCAGCAATCCTTACTTTCTTACTTCTTCCTTTAGCCAGGAAATTGCAGACCTTGCCCTAGCACAGCCTGGCTATCAGACCTGGGAAATATTCCTAAAGCTAAGCCTCACTTTGGCTGCTTATTAACTCAGGAGTCACACTGACACGCTGGGGTAAGTATCATGGTATTTTCAGAGGTGACTCAAAGGTAATCAATGTTTTTACCTATGTCACAAAGATGAAATTATGTTTACCTGTTGAAATTGCTGTGATAATTGCTAGAACAAAGAATTTTGTTTTGTTTCTTCTTGAAATGCTCTCCTCAGTTTGTGGCATCAGAATGTAACTGCTTTTCCTGTGTTCCTGTGTTTGCTCTTCCAAAACATAAATTTGTGGTAATATAAATTGATTTATTTTTTTTTAAATGCAAAACAGTAAATCTTTATAAAAGCCCAACATTTATAGGTTCAATCCAATTTTATTTGTCTATAGATATAACTCATGTCCCAGGGTTTCAACTAGTAACTTAGAAAACCTGAGGCACTGAGCTATGCTGGATCAGGAATATAGGGAAATTTGGTTTTGATCTGCATTTAATATGATTTATATTCACAGATATTTCTATTGGTAGGTATTACAGGTTACAAAATAACAAGAAATCCATGAAAGACAATAAAATTTAACTTATTTTTGCATAACATTTTACTGTGATCTTAATCCTAAAATGCTTAAAGGTGTTAAATGATACATTTATAGCACCCCAGAAGAGAGATTAAGGAAGCAAGTGAGTAAGATTCCTCTTTCCAAAAAGAGGAATACCTCGCTCAAGGATCAGTATCAGTGCTTCACGCTGTACCAGCTAAAGTGAAGTTTCCTGCACTACATTCCTGTTAGACAATAGATGAACAGATGCTTTAGAGAGGAAGAGAGAAGGATAGAAACATTTGGAACTGGATTTTTAAACAAAAGAGGGGTCAGTAGTGTTCAGTAAAAATAAGATTGTCTTTTTTTTTTTTTTAATTTTTATTTTTCTCCAAGGAAAAAGCAGTTCCTTGAAGCGTTCTGGAGTAGATCTTGGGCAGGTCAGGAGATCATAAGGAACAGAAATTACAATAGCTAAGGTAAGAGGAATGAATAGCTTAATCCTTGTTGGTGGGCTGAAGAAGAAAGAAATGTATCTAAAACAGAAGATGAAGATAGGACATAAAAATAATCTTAGTACCATCCATTAAATTCATTTGAACTGCAGGGACCTCCATATAAATCTAGGTCAGGGAGAGAAGAAATAAAAGCATCCTTGAACGCTCTTTCCTTATCTGAACAGCTCTTCCTCTAAAGCATCTCAGTGGAAAACTGTACTGAGCTTATTTTCTTGGGCACGTTATCACTTTGTGAAAGATGGGCTCAGGATGCTTATTGGCATAGAGGCAGAGAGCATGATTTGGGCAGATATGTGGGCCACTGGGTAAAGCATCAAATTGAGGTCTCAGACACTTGAGCAAGTTACCATAGCCTAATGAGTTCCTGTGTAGCAGCTGAGCTGTTGCAAATGTAGGGTAGCACACGCTAATTTAAACTATTTTTGCTGAGGCTCAGCTGATGTATGGCAACCATTAAGCCAAGGTAACTCAGTCATATGTCTGAAATCTGATTTCAAGAATGTGGGTTCAGCTCAGTTCAGGGGTTAGGTCATCGGGCTTCTGCTCACTTCATAACTTCTCTGGGCAACCATTTTATCTTAGTTTTCTTATATATATATATATGTATATGTATATGTATATATATATGTATATAATCAGCAGTAATGGTGACAGCTTACAATTATGAAGTGCTTTGGGCTAGAAGAGAGGGTAAGGTCATTGTTTTTTATCTGTTGGTGGTGGCTTTTTTTTTGTTCGTTTGTTTGCTCTGTGTGTGGGAAGAGGAATACTATGTTGCTATTTGTTGCTGGGTAGAAGTATGGAGTATATTGAACTTTCTGAATTGCATGTGAAGTTTTCCTGCTTGTCTTCATTAATACCTGAATAAAAGTGTTTAAAGGGCTTCTGCTGGTATAAATGAGGACAGGATTTTGCCATAGGGATATAGCCTTCTGTTGGTGAGCACATATAAACTCAGCTGTGATTTATCATAATTCTGGTAAGTGCTGAGGGAAGAACAGAAAAATAAGAAAATATCCTTGCTTTCTCTCCAGATTTTGCTTTTCATTTACACTCTATGATTCTTTGTTTCTATTAGGGCGTTTTGGAAAGTATCATGCACTCCTATCCTCCTATGAAAAGAGAGAAGTGCACAAATATTCACACCCCCCCTCCATTTTTTTGGATGATATTCTTTTTTAGCATTTAATATTGAGAGTTTTGGTTTTTCCCTTGTTTGAAATGAAGGTGTTCCCCTGTGGAAGGATTTTCATTTTATCTTTGTATGGTGATCATAACATGTGGCACTCCAGACAGCTATTCTGCTCAGAGCTGAAAAACACCAAGCATTTCCTTTAATACTACCAATAAACATTTGTGTTATTTTTTTCCATAAAGTGGTACTCCAAGCATCATGCCAGTTCTTCAAGTGACAGATTCTTTCAGAGGCGGAAGAAAAGTATCAGTATTTATTGGTTACTATAAGTATTTCCGAACAGTTTAAGAAGCACAAAGTCCTAAAATATTTATGCATGCACATCAGTTACAGTACTCTGCTACCATTTATTGGGCAGAATGACAAAATACATGCATCAGAGTTACGATTGCTGTGATAATTACTTGAGGGAATCACTCCATAATGAAAATTAAAAATAAAACCATGTACAGTGATTAAATATTTGTGGAATGATTTATGCTAGAGTCATGAAGGTGTTTCATATTTCAAAATATTTGATCTAGAAAATGAATGTCCTGCTGCAAAAATGGCCATCGTATTCTTGCAATAACATCTCCAAGAGTTACAAAGGACTGTGGTTCTTGTGTACTTGTAAACAATTTCCTGTCTTTCTCCTTTTGTTTCAAAAGGACTTTCAGACAACAAACTTGCAAATCACCGCAAAAACGATCAGTTATCACTCCGGTGTGTATTTAGAGTAGATGATAATGTGGAACAACAGAGCAAGAATCAAAGATCGTGGTTTGGGGGTCCTGCCTCATAAGCATAGGCAGCCTCTGCCTAGTTATTCACCAGACTAAAGATTTTCAACAGAGCTGTGCTAACCCCCTCAGCTACTGCTTCTGGGCTGGCAGTAGCAGCTGTCTCTTACCATTATGCCCCGAGGAAGCAATGGCATTTGCCAGCAACTCCCTTTGTGTCTAACTCATTTCCTACATTCTCTTATTTCATTTGCATAGTCAACTGGTCCTTATGCCTCAAGAAAATCAGGAGAGCATCTGAGGAATAAGTTGTTAGAAATGAAGTTTTTAAACATCACACCAGGAGGTGCATGCACAGACCTCATTATATTCCCAACAGGTCTGCCAGCTCATGAGAACATAACACACCAGAGAGACACTCTTTGTACTAACAGTTGACAGGGCTAAAATAAAGGAGGCATCTCTCTCCCTGCCATCTCAGAAAATCGCTGTGTAAACTCAGCAAAATATTTCTGATCCTACTTTCCATCACAACGCTCTTCCTGTGGACAGACCTTTATTGATGTCAGAAGTGCTGGAAAGAGTAGGACTTAAGTTTTAGCAGGCTGCCTGTTTCCATTGTTCTTTCCTCCATCTGTCTCCTTTCTTTCACAGTAATTTAGCCTGGGGTTGTCCCAAAAGTGTCAATTAGAAATTAGTCAAAATAACCTGAAATCCTGGAAGAGGTTAGATCAGAGGCTTGTTTTACTGAACCACTTCACAATCAGGAGTTCAGCATCGGTAGTGCTTTCATCTTTGCTGTTTTTTCCTATCTGTAGTGAGCTGGGCTGCAGTGGCATGCTGATGCCTTTGCCACCCACGAGAAATCTGGTAAAGGTGCTTTCCAGGTGAGCAGCTGCATTGACACCAACCACTCTGAGCAACCAACACATACTGATGCCTCTTAGATCTCTCTGATAAATAAAAATAATCAAACTCCCCCTTCCTACTCATTTGCACAAGCCCAGGGGCTATTGGTAAATTTTACCTCCTAGTTGTGGATGGTGCTCATGACTTTGTTAGGTGCTTTCAGTAACTGAAGGCTGTTGCTTGATGTATAGTGGTCTCATGATGCGAAAGGCTCTTTTCCACCCCAGCCCTGTGCCCTCTCATTCTTAGTGTGAGCATTACTGGGGTTGTGCTAGGTATGATTTCCCGGCTATAAGAGGGACCCAGGTACAGCACAGCTGATCAGTGCTGTACCCAGCCAGCTGCTGACATCAAACAAGTGGCAAGGATTCAATCACAAGATCTATTAATGAAAATATGATATTTCTGTGATTATTCTGTGATAACCTATGATTTTGGCCTTAATCGCTGTTGACCTGGTACTGACCACCATGATGCTGCAAATGCCAGTAGCCTGTCTGAAACAACAGGGAAAACACGCTGGGAATCTCCAACGGTATTATTAGCAAAGCCAGTCAGAGTACTTCCAACAAAGCAAAAGTGCTTCAAAATATCTTGCTTTGGTTATGAGGAAGACTTCATCAGATGGGTTTTTTTGAAGGAGGGGTAAAGGGACAGAATGAGTATTGCTGTGACCTGTGTGGGCTTGCAGCCTGGTGGCTTGAGCTGTGGTGTGGGATGCAGATATTTATAGCCCTGCTAAATTTATTCAGAAAGAGCACAGTTTAACACTTCTGCTCTCAGCCAGGCAATTGATCAATCAGACTTAAATGTAGAGGCATATATGCACTGTAAGCACTCTCCACTGGCCTTTGTTAGGCAATCAAGAACCTGGTGTGTCTGGAGTTTGGTGTGGTCTTGGTTCTTGAGGAAGATATGAGAGATGTGGCAAGGTTCCTTCAGACACGACAAGGTTCTGCCACAAGACAACTCAAAATACAATAGATGTGCAAAGCACTGCCTTTCTCTAGTTTATGTGTTCAAACTAATCACAGTGTATATTATACACATATAACTCTGTGTATGTTATGCAAAAACTCAGCAGTACATCACTAACAATCAAGGTGCATGTCACTGTCAAAATTTAGGCTCTAAAGCTGTTTTTAGTTTTTGTAGTCAATGCTGATGCTGTGTCACCTTATTACAATGCTTTGGTCCTGCTGGCTTCAAAACTGTTACTGGATAATCAGTACTTTTCAAAAATCTAACATCATGGTCAGGAGACTGAACTGGTAATAGCAGACTGACTGTGGACACCTGATTTTTAAACATCGGTTGTATCCATGGTTCTATAAACATATGTAGACATTTCTCTGTCTTATGTAAGATATGATAATCCCATATTAAGTTTGTGTGTTTGGGCTTGTTTGGACTGTTGTACCTATGTAGAAACCACCTAGAACAGCTTTTCTGCCAACAAGCATTAGCTGACTTCAGATGCCTACAGACCATTCTGCAAATGAGTCTCTGTAGTGACCAGGGATCCTAAAATTGAAGCCATATGGAAACTTACTGTGCATATTAAATTGCATGCAGCAGTGTTAACAGCATTTTGATTTGTGGCTGCAAGTAATAAATGAATTATATTAATTTTGTAGCTGCAAGCTAATTTCTCCAGAATTACTTTTTAATAACCAGCATCATGTTCACTAGTAAGATTTAAATACATTTAGGAACAAATTTGAGGATTTTTTTTTTATTAAAAAAAAAAATGCTATATTATCATTTGAGACTGAGTTTATTTAATAATTCTCTAGACACTTCAAAGTAAAATATCACGTGGCAATTGAATGAACTGCAGACCAGACTACCTATACAGTGTGGGAACTGGTCAAATCACAGGCAAAATGGTAAACTAAGCAAGCAATTTGTGATGGACTCCATGTTGTGTACTGTTGTCTTCACACATATTGGGCTGCAGAAGAGAAGGGACAAGTACAAAATGGATTTAGGATGTGTGTTCCCAGGGTTATCCCTCCTTGTGTGCAGTGCTCCTTGCCAGTAACTGGTCCTTTTTGGAGGAGGAGCTGCTTCTCAGACGTATCATAGGTGACTAAGAATATGAAGCATGATTCTTGCCATCTGGGATTGGTAGAGATGTGTGTGGTCCTGTATTAAATATCTTTTATGCCTTGGTCCATTAATAACATCCCAAGTATATTAATGCTGATGTTGATGGTGTCATTTTTGCCAAGAACAATGCTGAATTTGAAGGGAGAACAGATCCCTACACACAGATGGGAAAGAGAATATGAGGAGTATGACCATGCTGTCAGTGAAATACCGTGCTCAGGCAGCTTGTATCGTTAGTCTCTCAGAGAGGCCACTAGGCACAGCTTAATTGAACGCTGAAGAGCTCTTCCATAAGGCTGTGCCTGTGGTAGAAGCCATTACTCATGGTGGAGTCACCATCTTACAGAACGCACTGACATCTGCACGAGTACCTGAGGGTATGGGGAACCCGTGATTGAGTAAGATGTGGATGTATTGTACAGCGACGTATCTGCTCTAGGGCATCTTTTGCAGGCTCAGCTGTTGTGAAGTGCCTGTTAATCCAGCATGAAGGCTGAAGTAACTGTTACAGGGTAGATGACCTGCTGTGCAAAGCAACTGTGTAGTTCAAAGTAGACATAGTTGTAGCTGGAACATGTTAGCTGTCCAGGCTGAGCACACTGGCACCCCAGCTCACACTCAACATGCCTGTCCCTGGGAAGGTAGTTCTGAGAATTTGTTGTGACCATGAAGTTGTCTTTTTCTCTCTTGGAAAGCCAGTTACTTCCTTACCTGTCTTTCCAAATGGCTGTCATGGTGCATCCTACACTAAAGTACTCTATTCACTGGGAAATCTCTGGCCATATTTCTGGTGGCATTTATTTATTTTCTTCATCACTCATTATGTCAGGGGTGTTCTTCCATGTTTGCACTATTTGTCTTTCTGATTTCTGGGTTCTTTGTCTTAAGTCATTCAGAAAGTAAGCATGACATGAGGCTTGGGGATGGCCTTGCCTTTTTAGCTGAGTTTGTATTATGTTGTTGCTCTTTAAGGGAAAAAACAGGTAATTAGAAAAAGTAGGGATATAGGAAAAGTAGGATTGGAGGAGATGTTAAGATTTTAGAGTTTGGGTCTACGGGCTGAAAGTCTTTGTAGCTGAACACCTGGGGAGTGTTGGCTGGACACATTGACTGGCTATTTGTTCACTATCACACCCCTAAATTAAGTGCCCCTTTGGCATCAAAATTGGTACAGCAATGTGCATTGAGTTAAATGTTTTCCTCACTTGCTGATGGGGTTCCACAAAGTCTATTTCTCAGCATGTATAGGCATGCCTCTATGTATTATGTATGCTGATAGGTGTGAACTAACACATGTATATCTATTGTGGGGAATATACTTAGTCATTTGAAGTAATGTCCATTATCAAGACAGAAATACCAAGCCCAAGAACAGCTCTCTTCCTAAATCCAGGGATTAAGTGCTTTGCTTCGTGACTGACACAGGCTATCCCTCAGAATTTGGGGATGGAATGTCAATTGTACAATTAATAAAATTACTCAGAATTCTGATCCTGCTTCTTTCAGTGTAGGACATTGCTTTTCTTTCCCACATGGACTTCTTCTGGTATGGGGGAAGTATACACTAGCATTCATATGGGTTTTCCCCTGGATTCTGAGGAAGATCCCATCATAGCTTCTTTGTCTGCAAGCTGTCTGCCCAACAGAAATGTCACTTCAGTTGCATCTAAGCATTATGCAGCTGCTCTTGTGGCTGTAAATAAATAACATAGCGGATAAGGCTACGTTTTGCTTCCCATGTGATTTAGAATTCAATCTGGTATCTGCTGAGCTCCCATGGAACAAGAGCAGACCAAGCCCTCTCACTCTTGCTTTCAAGAATACAGAATTTATGCTAAAATCTCTGATTTAACCTGAATGCCCTTTATGTATAAGGGCCTTCATTTCGGTTGATTATTATAATTTTCATTTTGCAAACAATACCCAAGCATGCCAGAATTTATAACCTTTTATGTGTGAGTATACATATAGACCAAGAAATTTCATCAGTTTGGAAAATCTTGCTCCACATATTAATTAACTCCAATACAGAAAGGGGGGGGGGGGGGGGGGGGGGAAGCCTGATTACTAATGTCCTACAGAAATGAGGAAAAAAACAATACCGGAATATCAGAACCAGGAAAGTACAATGTTCACTAGGCTGGGGGTGGGAGGTGTGCACTGAATATCCTGGAAAAATATAGGTCTGTGTATATATATATATACATATATATATATATATTAATATCATCCTCAACTACTTCAGAATTTCAGCTGAAGCTAGAATATGCCTTGTTTCCTTTTGGTGCATACATATGTGTGTCCTAGAATTAAATAGTGCAAGTAACGCAGTTACAGGGATAAATGTGGAAGCCTAGGGAGCCAGTGACAAAGGAAAATAGCCAAGAGAAAATAACATTTTGGTGGAAAAGGGGGAGAAAACCTCTTTACAACTCTGTAACCACCTATGTGGGTGATGTCAATGAAAAGCCAGTGGCAGATCATAGCAATATTCCTTACTCCACACTGTATGCATTAAAAAGAAATAAAAAATCCAGAGCTCTTTTCCCTGTGAATTTTGTTTCCTTCCCCTTTTTCTAGCTCATTCTTGCACATCCTCTGGGGCAAGGGGGAAGGATTTGCAGGAAAATAGGCCATCCTCTTGGCATAATGTGAAAGAATTTAGTGGGATGGCTCGTTCAGGTCATATTGTGCTGGGGAGAGGGCTTGGGAGCTCAATTCTGCGTGGCAGCCCCGTGTCTGGTAGTTAGATTTGTATCAGTGAGACACGACAGGTCTGCCCTTGAGATTCTGCAGTGGCGCGGTGCCAGCTGTTCACCGCACTGATCTGTTTCTCTCCAGAGCAAAATCACAACCTGCTGCTGTGGTTCAGCTCTGGGTCAGACCCATAGCAGCCACGTTACTGGGGATTTTTTTTTTTTTTTTTTTTTTTTTTTTTTTTTAAGTTTCATAGGGAGAGTTGCTTTCCTGACCAAAGAAGCGGTACCATCACTGCTACTTGTGCCTCAAATGCTGTAGGGTTTTGGTACCGAGAAAAAACCCACTTTGACCTTGATTATGGACCAGAAAGTATAACAATAGGCTTGAGTTAGGGCAGATTCACAATCTGAGAAACAAAACCATGCAGCTACCTAATTGAGGAAAGTATTATTTGCTTTTTCAAGAAAAGATTCTGCCGTATGTTTCACTGGGATTTCACTCATCTTTATTGATGGCATTTCACTTAATTTGCTGCCATTTGAGAGCCCTACAGGCAAAGGGGAGAAGAAAAGAGGAAAGTAGGGGTAAAAATGGTGTGAGGGAGAGGGAATTGCTAGAAAAACCTGCCATCACTTGCACATCTGTGCCATCTCCATACATTTTAAAAATCTTTGTGCAGATATCTATGAAGTGAAAGAACTCAGGTGATCCCAAAGAGAGCAAAACATGTGTCCTAAAATGAGTGTATTCCTACTGTAGGGCAGAATAGCTTTGAGAGCTCATCTGAGGTCTGGCAATACAGTGATTATCTTTTCCTCTCTGCTTGGCGTGGAGGACTTGTAGGGCTGCAGGGCAGGGGCCACTGTTGCTTAATTTTACTTCTGGTGTATTCTGAGAAGGATCCCAGAGGTACAGCCTGGCGTTACCCTATCCTTGATCACTGGTTAGCCCAGTGTTGCAAAGCAAAGAGTGCAAGCTCTCAGTATGCTGCCATGCCTCCCACCCTTTTTCCAATTCAGGCACATCCCTGTCTTCAGCAGAGCTGGCTGAAGTCCTGGAACACGACATTTAGTTTGTTTTCCAGTATTTTTATTAGTAAAACTAATATATTCTTTTTTTTTTTTTTTTTTTTTTTTTTTTTCCTCACTCTGTTCTGACTTTTTGGATGTCATATTTTATGCCTTCATGTTGGAAAGAGAATATTAAATTAGATGGATGTTTAATCTGAATCAGTATAGCCATTCACAAATAATTGGTATCAGAAATACAGGATAACAACATAGAGTGCTTTTTAAAATCTAACTAAAATGTTACTCTGGGAAATAATATATGGCAAAGAATTTCACTGTGCAACAAACCCATATAAGAAACATTTTTTTTTTTAATTTTTTTTCCCTGTCATCTTTGGGGTTCTCACCTTTACATTTTATGGAAGCTTTCATTACTCTTATGCTAAAGGACAGAGATGAATAGAAACCTCTCACCTACTTTTTCTGGAGCAGTTGCTGTTTTGCATATGTCTGTCCTAGAGGAAGTGAAGGTTGTTAGAAGAAGGCAGGCAGAACTGAGCAGCTTTGTTTTGCTGTGTGAATGGGGCTGAGAGGAGGCAAACCTTGTAATACAGAGGTGGGATAAAGAAACCCATTGGCTTATACTCCTGTGGGTTGAAATTGCTAGGGCTTTCTCGATACTTGGATTTTGTCTCTAAAACAAGGCAACTTCAAAGGCTTTTATAAATCACTTCAGAGCCCTTATGTTCTGCAACGGACCAGCTAAGGTGCACAGAAATGTTTGTTGTGTGTGTGACAGAGAAGATATGTGAGAGAGCCTGCTTTCCAGGGACTTCCCTATCTCAGTATCTAAATAATCCATACCCTCCCAGACAGGGAATATATATATATATTTATTATTATTATTATTTTTTTCATGCTGTCTCAATATTTTTCTGACTTGCTCCATTATTCTGGACTGGCTTTCCAATTTGCAATGCCCTGAGCAAGTGTGGTGCCTGCCTTGAGCTACCAGAGGGGGAATCTGGCTGTGAATTGCCTCCCCATCTGTCGCGGAGTGAGCGAGAAAGATCTGAACTGGCAGGGAGGGGTATTCTCCCTCCGCCACCCCCTTGGTTCTGCTGCCAGAAGGGAAAACTGGAACTGGCCCATGAGTTATTAAGTTAATATAGGGCCATGGAGCTGGAGACCCCCAGATTGCAGAGCCCAAAGTCCTAGCACCCCTTGGGTGCCTGCTAAACATATCGTGACAGGCATCGCATTCCCTCAGTGCGGAACTTTACAGCTGCTGGTTTGCTCACAACCCATGTAGACTCACCCTTCTCTGGCTCAGCAACACAGTTCTGAGGCACTGGGCTAACTTGCAGACTCCTAGAGGAGGCTCTTCTGAGAAAACTTGGCTAGATATGTTGCCTGCTGCTGCTCAGTGGGAGGACATCTTCCCCCCATGCGTGCTGCACAAGATCCCCTGTTTCTGGGCACACTTGCCTAAGGTTCCTTGTGAAATGTATTAATGTATATCTTGGTATCTCTTGCAAATCTGTGCTCAGGACTGCAAGGTTTCTTCTCCTTGGCCAGCTGCTTCTTCCTTCTACCCTCTCCTGTCACCTACCCATCCTTTGCTGAATATCAGGCAGTTCTGAATAGTCGCAAAAGGAATTTATTTTACCCTATTCTCTTTCCCCACACTTCTCTCATATTCAGTGCAAAACAGTAGGGAATGTTTTTGACCTGACAATCATCCCCATCACCTTTCATCCCATGCAAGAACTGCTGCTTACACCTTCCATAGCCCTGACACTGCTACACTGCTGACTGGTAGGATAATCCTGATCAAATGCCCTGAACAGTGGCTCAAAACTATGCTTTAAGAAGCTTTATTTTGGACTTGATACTTATGTCTAAAGAGGATGTTGGTAGAGCAAACCCCATGTCCAATGCTCATCCTACTCCCACTGGACTGGGAGCATTTAGACTGTGATCCAAGCTTTGGGACTTTGACCGGTTGGGGTAGTAGCATGATCTTATTTAGAAAAGATAGGAACCTGCTGTTTTCCTGAAGAGGACCTGCAGTGTGTGATGGGACAACATGCCACTTGTGAAATTAGGCAAATTATCAAGATAAATGGTGCTGTCCCCTCTTTGTCAAGCTGTCTCTCAAGTGAGGGTCTAAGGCTTATGTGATGTTAACAAGATATGGCTCAGACTGTGATTCAGCCTGGAGTCTCTAACATGCAGGTAGAATATGCACTTTTTATGTAGTTTTGGAAAGGGATTCCCTGCTCAGTTCCAGTTTAGCTTTTTGGTACTTTAGGTGAGTTACTGTCTGTTAGCTGTTATGTACCCCTCAAAATCAAGATATTTTGCCCCTTCAGAGATCTAAAGGCTGATTTTGAGTTTAGTTATAGCTCATCTGGAAATAGCTCTGAGCAACTAGAAAGCAGCCAAGGCTCAACTGAACTCTACCTCATAGAGCATGGGTGACCATGCAGACTTTGCTAGCTGCTCAACTAATGTGGGTTGCAGACACCTCTGTAGTTTGTGGTGCTGTTTATTAGCAAAGATGAAGTTCAGCAGTGTTCAGGAAAGCCCATGACCTTCATGTGCGCTCAGAGCATTACCGTATGAAGTTTAGCATCTGCATTCCATTGAGCTATAAACTTACCTTCTTCCTCTAATCTGTGTTTTATTTAGCACATAGCATACAGCTGTTTCTGTGCTATTTTGGGTCTGTTTTTGCTGTGTTGCTAATGTAAAATACTGTGAGGTTTGCCCTGATAATTCAAGATTTCCATCCCCAGGCTCAAGCACTATAGGGGTGCAGGAGAGAAAGCTGTGTAGGCAAGACCAAAGGCAGCTGTATACTGTGAAAGAATAAGTATCAGGCAAAATACAGTATCACAGCTAATAGATGTATTTTAAAAGTGGAAACATCTATGTTTAATTGCATTTAAAATACGTAGTGAGAAACCACAGTTATACATTGTTATAACAAACCTTTACATCTGAAGTCAGAATAATACAAAAAAGTGCTGAATATATATGGTCAAAATAACTGAGGCAAAATTTTGACAACATCTTCTAAAATATTAGCATGTGGCCCCTGACAGTGACACTCTAAAGGTCAGGCTGAATAATCTCAGTGACAATAATGCCTTTTTGTTAGCTTACCCAAAAACAACAACCGAAAAAACTGTTTTTTTTTTTTTTTTTTTGTTTGTTGTTGCTTTTTTTTTTTTGCATAGCTTTCAATATTGCTGCACTCTCACCTCTGCATATTGCAAGCCCATCTCAGTTCTGAGATAATTTCTTTAAAGTTCTGAATATTTTTAATCCAGTTCTCCTTCAAATACATAATATATAATTTCTACCAATTATAAATACATCATTTTTATTCATCTGATTTCAATAACATGCATTTGTATAATTACTGTACAATCAAAATAGACATTGACTTTACACAGTGTGTATGCTTTTATTTCAGCAGAACTGTTCAGACACACTGCTCAACAAATCAAGCAAATGGGGAAATAAAAAGGAAAAAATAAAAGGAGGAGGGGGAATAAACTCTGGGAGGAAACAATCTCACAGTGTTTACAGACCCTCCCCCCCCCCAAAAAAAAAAAAAAAAAAAAAAAAAAAGAAAGGAAAGGAAAAATACTTATCAGAAAAAGGATTTATTAATACATAGAAAATCCCCACAATAGTTGAAACACACTTTAGAAGCTAGTAAACACGTTAAATAGAGTTGTGCCAATTACGCAGTGCCCAAGCATCTGCTCACTCTTAATTAGATGGGGAGGTGAATGACCACTGTTTATTTTCATTTTCCTCATTAATTATGAAAAACTGCATTTAATTCATCTTGCATGGTGAGAGACTGGCTGCGCAGATGTAAGTCGTAAGGGAAGTGGCTCTCTGTAGGCAACCTGAACATCGAGCTCTGCCCAAGGGGACCCCTGGGTGGCACTGCACAGTAATGCATGCCGTAATTGTAATTTTTGCCATAGTCCAAGCTTTCTTCTTGCTTCAGGGAAAATATCCCATTATAGTTAATTGGGGGAGGACTTAAGGGACCTTCAAACTGTGGGCTGGCACACTCTGGGGAAGTGCTCTCATAGAAGGACTCGTACGCGCTGCAGTAGTTGTAGGGTTTCATGGACTTGGAGTTGTCGAGAGTCCCATGCCCTGGGGGGGTGCCGAGCTCGGGGCTGTGGTAGGGGGGGTAGAAGGTGGAGTAGGGTGAGCGGGCGTGATGGGCGCCTTCACCCGCCTGGCCCATCAGAAAGCTTCGGGCATTCAGCTGCAGGCATCCCGCCACCAAGTTTGTTGTTGGCTGGGACAGACCCTTGCACAAGTTTTGGACGAAGGTGAGCAGGTCAGGCCTCTTGCCAATTCGCAGGATTTCAGAAAGAGCCCAAATGTAGTTCTTGGCTAGTCTTAAGGTTTCTATTTTAGACAGTTTTTGTGTTTTAGAGTAACAAGGGACCACTTTCCTTAAATTGTCCAGGGCATCGTTAAGGCCGTGCATCCGGTTCCTCTCTCTCGCGTTGGCTTCTTGTCGCCTGAATTTGATCCTTTCCATCCTGATCTTGCTCGTCTTTTTTTTCCGAAGACCCCTTCGCCTGGGCAAACCATTCTCATCCTCCTCTTCCCTCTCTTCCTCTTCCTCCTCTTTCTCTGTGTCTTCTCCAGGAGATCTTTTAATATTCTTTCCTCGGAGTACAATCTGCTTCGAAAAGCTTTCTGGGTTCTTCATTTGCTTTTGGTCATCGCTTTCTCTGGAAAACTTTCTGCACATCTGGGATTCTGGCATTACAACAGACTCATCAAACGGTAGTGTTAGCATGGTTCTATAATCTTAAGTTACCTGAAAGAGGGCCAGCACAATATTTAAATATTTCCATTTACAAAGTTTGCCGACTTACAGACACATCCTCATGCACCTTGAATTTGTCTGAATGCACGCTGTATGTATAGGAGTGCGTGTGCGTGTGTATAAAGGCACAGTCTACATTTTTCTCATGAAAGGTCAATTGCAAATGCTTATCAAAAAATAAGTATTATCTAGAATTTTAAAATCACTTGAAACATTCAGGATCTCACAAGAAAAAGCCACATTTCTTACAGATAAGTAGAGGAAATCAATATTTAAAATGCATGATTAGCTTTCTGCTCATTTATCTTATTTTTAAACAAGCCCTTCGAACCCTCACCACCATGGAATTCAAAGAAATGCAAAACATGATAAAGCAATACAGAAATTTCATTAATCCAAATTCCCCTGGGTGAAAAAATGGGAAGAACAAGAACAGTCTTAAAATTGAAAAGTGCCATATCTCTACTAATTCATGGTTAAACATTTTTTAAATCCCTTTTAGACTTAAATTTCAGAGTTTTTGTCCCTCCACATTTCTTCCTTTTTGATTCAAGATATTAAACTCCAATAAGTTACAGTGGGTGAGAAAATATATTAATGGAGCATCCCCCAAATTATTCAGCTAGTAATCAAAAATGAAGTTTTTTGTTTTTTGTTTTTTTTTTTTTTCTAATGATTTCTATGAAAATCACACACTACTTATTTCATACTTAGACAAAAATCAGGAAGCATTGAACCCTAAACGTATTCAGATCAGAATTAAGAAATAAAATCTCCCTACCTTTTTTTCTTTTTCCCAGCAAAAAATCTAAATCGTATTATATACTTAACTAGATTTAACTTATTTGCTTTTTTTTTTTTTTATTTCCTCTTTTATTTTTTTTTTTTCCCTCCCCCATCATTTAGAGGGGGGAGAAAATTTCCCTGCACGCTATAGCAGTGTTTATGTTCTGCAAGGCTCAGGCGTCTCCCCCAGCCCCTGGCTGACAGCAGCGGGCTGTGGGCTCTGGCTGCATTCGTGCACGTGTGCTCACAATCCAGGCTGAAACGGGGAAATAATTTCCCCATTCCAATAATTTTTGCTTTTGTTTTCAGTTTGGGAGCAGCAAACACTTGGACCCACAATCCTCAAAGAGACAAACAAAACGAATACAGGGACTTAATAGAACAAAACTAAACAAAAACCCCAGTAAAAAACTAATTCTAGCACTATTGTCTACATACTTGCAACATTACATAACACCAACGAAAGTATGCAATTGCATCAGAAGAATAAAATGTTAGGAGGAGTTATTAGACAGTAAATAGCATACATAAAATACAAGACAATGATACTGTATCTTTAAACACTTGCATGCACACCCAGCACCAACTGAAATATATCTTTATTTGTATTACCTTAGCTTTTTATTTCATTCAACAATCAGTTTTCATTTTTTGCCTTCCAAATCGTTTCAGTCTGAGTGTCGCATCGTCTCCTGGAGTCTAGATCTGTGTATATCTGCACTATCTCATTGATCTCTAAAAAGTGACATTGATGCCAACTGCCAGAGCTGGTACCCATGCCATCTGCTAGTGACGTCACGGGGCAGAGAAAACCACGTGAGCCTTTCTCCTGGGACCTTCATTCTGCACTGATCATCTGGCATCCCTCTAAGTGGGTACCAGCATTCATGTATCAACACAGAAGGTTAGACTGATAGAAAAAAAAAAAAAAAAGAAAAAAAAAAAAAAAAAGAAAAAAAAATCTGCACCAGCGTTGCACATGCAGTAGGTGCTTTTCCACTGGAGCTGCTTCTTTTTAGCAGCCTAGCTGCACGGATAGATGTGCCAACATTTGGTGCTATCCCTGCCTACAGGTACGGCTGCCCTGTAGTTGTTAATACGGTATTGTTTATACAAAAAGTGCTGTCTTGTATTGATCGAAGTCCCTCCGGTGCACCTGGTACCCAGGAAAAGAAAAAAAAAAAAAAAAGGAAGGCAGGAATCGGGATGCAATGCTGGTGCTATAGCACAGTCACAAAAAGTAGTTCTTGTATGATGCTGTAGTGAGCAATTTCAGGGTGTGGGCTTTTTTTGTTGTTTTGGTGGTTTTGTTTTTTTGTGTGTGTGAGTGTGTCTGTGTGTTTTCTTTCTTCTATTCTCCTCATCTATCTATCTATTTATGTATTTATTTTTGTTGTGCAGTGTGTTGCTCCAGTACACAGGATAACAGCAGCAAATCCCCTACTGCTGTTAAGAAATCCTCCCCTCATGTCCTTCAGCATTTTTTGATGTCTGCCCCCCAAAAGAGGCATTAGAAGAAAACTGAGAGTTCCTGTGTCACAGTGCGAGGAAGAAATGTTGCCCTTTCCGGTAATGCACGGTTTGCTGTGCAGCCCCAGTGATCTGCTCTCCCTCTTCCTGCCCACGGTGTGGGTGAGGATTTGGGGTGCTCACGGGGTTCCCTCCGCCTGCCTGGTCCTGTCGTGAGTGCTTCCCTGAAATCTCAAACCCGAGGTCTCATTGCTGGCAGCATGTCCTGCCTCTTCCTCCGTCCTTCCCCTCCGTGCTTCCGTGTGCCCCTTCGCAGCTCCTTCCCTCGTGCCCTTTTCCCATCTCCTTTCTCCCTCTGGCCGTCAGCTGCCTGCATCTCCTCCTCGCCTCTCCGCTCTTGCTCCCTTAACCCTTTTGTCTCTTCCCTCAGGCAAGAAACTGTTAAATTGAGCTGACAAAGCCTCCCGGCTCAGCCCGGCCGTGGAGCTTATGGCAAACTCCACCTTAGTTTGTTTTTTAGTTGTTTTGCGGTGTTTTCTTAGGAGGGGCACATCACACATAAGCGATATCAGGAGTTACAAGGAGGACAACATGTCATCTTGAAAACATTTTTTGAAAGTTTGCTTTTATTATTATTGTGTATCACTGCCTTTTAGCAACAAAGTAATCTCTATTTTAAAAAGCGAGAGGCTGAGTATGCTTTTAGTATTAAAATAATCCCTGGCAGAGCTGCTATTGTTATGGGTCTGTGTCAGCGTTTCTGTTATAAATCCTGTTTTTGAAGGGTTTATATCTCATCTGCGTTAATTCACATTGGGCCCAAGCTTGGGTTTAATGTTCTCAGCCCCGATCCAATTATTTTGTTTTCACAAAGTTTCATTTAAATCTGGACTTTCTTTTTTAATTAAAAAAAAAAAAAAAAAAAAAAAAAAAAAGAGAGAGAGAGAGAAAGAGGCAGCAGCAGAACAAGGTGTGCATGTGTGTGCTAGGTACATCTATGTGTATGTGTTCAATAATTTCATGGTCCCTGACTGAACTAAAATCCCTCCTCTAAACTTTTTATGTGTGTGCATGTAAAGATATATATTTTTAAGAGAAACAAGGAATATCAGGTCATTCCCTCTTTATAGAGCTCAGACCTCTTTATTTTTATTTTTTAAAGCATATGTATTTACAGTGAGAAAGATGTTAAAACTTAAGTGGCAACTGTTCAAAAGGAGCAAGAGCTGTATTATTCATAACATTCATTTCATTTGATCCCAAATATTATAGTCTGTGTAACAGAGGAGAGGGTAGAATCCCATTATTTTCAATAGGAATTTATGTATTAAGATTTATATTGTGGAAGGTCCTAAGGGTTGTCAACCTTTTCAAGGATATTGCATATTCAGAGTATTATACAATGCACGATAATCTAAATATGCAAAGTCCTGGGGAACTGAACCCTGTTTCAATGCATACTAAAAATATTACAAGAAATTGAAGGAAAGGTTGACATTGTAGTGTCTCTGTGTTAAGGGAAGGGCTGTAAAAATTTCCAGTTTATATCGCCCAACCTCCAAAAAATGCTTTTATTAAAATATTTTCTCTTTCTCTTTTTATTTCTCCTGAATTTTTTTATTTTTTTTTTTTTAACTACTCAAATGTTATTGTAAAACACAGTTTTGAATGGCTCATACTGGTACTAAAACCAAAATAAATGAATTAGACTGTGCTGGAGGATTCCCTCTGTAGTAGTAACATTACATTTTTGCAGATTCTTAATCCATCATTTGACCTTTTTAATATTTTCAAATAAATAGTGGAGAAACAAAATAGCTGAGATATCAAGGTTTAAAAAGCCTCTACTGTGCATGCATAATAACTTTTCATAAGGATTTTACTACACATTTTGTATTATGGATCCATGATATGCAAATGTGTACTGCTGTTAATATGCATTCACAGCATACCCCATAACTGCTGCTTTGCTGTCTAGTGTGAATGCATGTTAAGAATAATACACAAAACACAGTTAAATGTACTCCATAGAATGGCTACATGACACCAAATACGTTGCTGAACATATACCATGATTTTTTTCCAGAGTCCAAGCTGTATAGTTTTGAATTATAAGTGACTCTCTTCCAAATGCAATACTATCACAATGCATGAAATATATTTAACAGAGCTAAGCATTAACAGAGCCACTGAAATAAGATTGAGTTCAAAGGAGTGCAGAACCTCCACAGTGCACTGGGGGGACTGACCCAAACTGCACTGCAATCAATGGGAGGCCTTCCAATAACTTCAGTATGTTATTATCAGACCTCCAAGGAATGTCTCTACTCTTTTCATTATTATTATTATTATTATTAAAAAAAAAAAGTCATCCTTTCCCACTCCGACATATCTTCCAGTTGCACTGTAGCAGGAGAACTGCATGCAGACTCCAGGAACTCTAATGGTGTTTGCTCAGGACCAGTTTCTGATGCCTTTGTTGTTGGGGTTTGATGTGTTGTTTGTTGTTTAGTGTGGGTCATTCACTAGAAAAGAGACCTCATGGGAAATGGGGGACTGTTCAGAAGTGTGAATGAGAGTTAGCCAAATATTTTTCTTCTCCTCATCCCCTCATCTGTCCAGTGAAAGCACTGAAAGCCACAGCAACTCGTTCCCCATGCACGTAAGACCTGGTGCAAAATCCTGCAATGCAAAACACCCTCTTTCTTACCCCTGATTCAGAGTGTCCTCCTATTGCAGCACTTGTATGCACAGCCCAAATGCCTGGGGAGGACCAGAAACACCCCTCAAAACCTGCTTGGCTCCAGCACTTGGTGTCTGCATCTCAACCAACATGCCATATGCACTTCATGTACCTCCTGTGTATCTCATGTGCAACCAGTGCTCCGTAGCACCAGAGCAATGTACCTCCCCAACCAGAGGTGACCTAAACCTGTACAGCACAACCCCAGTACAGCACTGTAGGCTACGGACAGCTTTCTGAAGGGAACCTGCCTTTCCTGTCACATCAGCTAAGCCCTCTCCCACCACCACTAAGATGATGTACAGGGATATATGTCCTTCTCTCTGGAGAGATTAAAGACGACACTAATAAGGACCCTATATTCGAAGAACTACATTTGTCCAAGAGGATTCAGTTTAGTCTGAAAACGTGATTTTAACCCATCTGCTAATACTGCAAAACATTACAAACGTGCTATGCACTATCTAAGCCCTCCATAATGAGGATATACATTTTGCTCTAATCAGATATCCCTAGTTTTACGTTTTGAAAAGGCTGTTAGGGACAAATATTAAAAAGTTGCAGAGGGGTTAGTTACTCTGTTTTAATGGGAGTCACTTGAGTAAAGCATGAATTCAGAATCTGAAAGTGGAGCCTAATACTAACTGTTTATGGTTAACCAAAACCGCATGTGTGACCAGAAATTGTTCCAAGATTTCTGAATGACATGAATAGAATGGATATGATTTAGATATGACATACATTTGACATAATCCTATTAATTTTGTGCTGCTCCCGGCTTACGCTAATGTAAATGAGTTGGGAGACAGTGGAGCTAAATAACTTTAAGATGGAAGATGCATTTAAAAAAAAAAATTAGATAAACCTGCATTAACTTTGCTGCATTCCACCTCGCAAAGCAATGGAACGGCATAGCCTGAAAGCTTTGTTGCCAGATTAAGAGGTGATCTGTGCCTTGCAGGAATATGGGATTTAATGTACCCCTCTACCTGGGGAAAAATGCTGTACCCAGACTGGTCGCAGGACTGTGTCACTTCTTGAAACCACAATGGGTAAGGTCATTCCTATTGCTTCATGGTGTGAGGCAATCCTAGGGTACATATGAAAAAGTGTTCTTTTGTTGTTGTTTTTGTTTTGCTTTGTTTTGTTTTTCATGCTAGGTGGCAGGGGTTGTCATACTTTCTGCTGCTCTACCCTGAGGATGCTCTAAGCTCAGTAAGCTTGGCAGCCTTTTGCGGGTGCAGTAGGGACACTTGGCTGTGGCACGCATACTGGTGCTGCTGAGCAGTGCCTCCTCTCCAGTGGCAATCTCTGTCAAACAGCTAGTTGGCAATGCTGCAATGCTGTTTTTTTTGTTTTGTCTTGTTTTGTTTTGTTTTTTGTTTGTTTGTTTGTTTGTTTTTTCCCCCCTCCATTTCTTCTGCCAGTACCTACAGTGACTCACAGGCAAGCTACCTCTGTGTTTCCATTTTGAGGATGTCTCTGTCCCCAGCAAAGCTTGGTTTTGGGGACAGACCTTGCTGTCAGTTCCTTCCAGAAGAGGTGGTGTGTGTGTGTGGACACAGAAGAGATCTGCACTGTTTCCCTTTCTTCAGCATACCTCATGGCTGTGTGACACATGATTTTCCTTCATAAACATGGGGAAATCCTTACAAAATCTGTGAAGTCGATGGGGTAATTTCCTCTGCTTGTTGGAAATTTCCCCCTGTAAGAGGTGCCCAATTGGAAACCCTACACAGCGAGCTGATACTGGGGCAAAGCCTATCTTGGAGGCACCAATTCAGCTAGAAGAGCAGAAGGGCCTTGCAGAAAGCACACTCTGAGGTGCACAGTTTGCTTAGGATTATGCAGCATGCTCTAAATTAGATGCAAGAAAATAGAGAAGTTAAATTAACACTGACTTGATTGAAGCGCAAATCAAAACAGATGTAGAGCTTAGGGATATGGTTTAGTGGGGACTGTTAGCGTTAGGTCAGAGGTTGGACTCAATGATCTTGAGGTCTCTTCCAACCTAGAAATTCTGTGATTCTGTGAAAACCAAAGAATAATATAAAGAATAATTAAAGAATTAGTGGATGAGATCTCCTGAGATACTCTCCTTAAGGACAGAAGAACTGATCAGAGCTGGCAACTCTTTAAGGACACTTTTCTAAGAACACAAGAACTCTCCATCCCCATATGTGAGCAGGGAAGGCAGGAAACCGGGATGGCTGTGCAAGGCCCTGCTGGGCAAACTGAGGCACAAGACGGAAATGCACAGGCAGTGGGAGCAGGTTCATGTGGCCTGGGAAGAGTACAGGGATGCTGTCTGGATGTACAGGGATGGAATCAGGAAAGCCAAGGCATGGATGGAACTGAGATTGGCAAGGGATGCAAAGAATAACAAGAAGGAATTCTGTAGGTACATTGACCAGAAAAGAAAGGCCAAGGAGAGTGTGTCCCCTCTGATGGATGAGAATGCAGAACTGGTAATGACAGACATGGAGAAGGCTGAGGTACTTGACAACTTCTTTGCCTTAGTCTTCACTGCCAGTCAGGCTTCCCATGTCTCATTTCCCTGAACCTGTAGATGAGGACTGGAGGAGCAAAGTAGGGTTAGGGCAATCCCAGGCATGAGTACAGACTAGATGAAGAACTCATTGAGAAAAGTCCTGAGGAGAAAGGACTTGGGGGTTCCAGTGGATAAAAAGCTTGAAATGAGCCAGCAGTGCATGCTTGCAGCCCAGAAAGCCAATTGCATCCTGGGAGACCTCACTGTGGCCTTTCAGTACTTAATGGAGGCTTACAAGAAAAAGATGGAGAGTGACATTTTACACAGGCAGATAGTGATACGACAAGGGGGAATGGTTTTAAACTAAAAGAGGGAAGATTTAGATTAGATGCTAGGAGGAAATTGTTTACTATGAGGATGATGAGGCAGTAGAACAACTTGCCCAGAGAGTCTGTGGATGTCCCATCCCTGGAGGTGTTCACGACCAGGCTGGGTGGGGCTTTGGGCAACCTGATCTAGTGGGTGGCATACCTGCCCATGGCAAGAGGGTTGAAACCAGTTGATCTTTAAGTTCCCTTCCAACCCAAACCATTCCATGATGATTCCACGATGAATGTAAAGTTCTGGTGGACACTTCCTTTCCAGGAAATTATAGCATGTTTTCTAAGTGGAACGTTGGAAAAGATTCTTGCAAAGTTTTGAAAAACACTGACATTTCCATTATGTGCAGCAGACCTTTGAAACTCAGCAGGGAGAAAGCCCTAAGGCTAGAGAAATGACTTTTCTTTACCCCCATGAAATTTTATCCAGTTTCAGGTGAGCCGTAAGCTCTTAAGAATCATTTCTTTTCTCTTGCATGCATTCCTCAGGCAAATTTTAGCAGCATGATGAAATAATATCGGAACACCTTAGGGAGAAAAAAAAATGACCTTAGAAATAATAATTCCTTTAGACCTATTCTGAAAGCACTTAATTCAAGTTGAGAAGTTGAGTTGTGTACTGTAGGAGATGCCAGATCTACAGTTGCCTATGAAACTTTAATTCTCTCACATACAAATATACAGGTAGTTTCTTAACAGCAGAGTTCACCTGAGGTGCTTGTTTTTATGAAATAATATTAAGTATGGGGAAGGATGATTCAGGCTTACTGTAATGGGAATATCTGTTCCTTTTGGTTTCCCTTCTGTTACCTGAATTTATAAACCTTGGACAGGGCTCTTTCTGAAATACCAGTCTGATGAAGATAATTAAATTTTTGATTCAAAAAGCAGAAAAGCTGCACTATAAGGCATCCAAAGCTATTTATGAACTATGGCCTCCCTTACATTTCACTAATCTGTTATGGTTTTGACTTCTCACATTCGGCACCCATCAAATGCAGTGTGACAATACAAGTATTTAAAGACCTTACCAAAGGACTTACTTTTCTTATCAAAAAGAAAGTAACTTGAGGTATTAAAAAAAAATATCTAAGTGAATGTCAGAATTAAATATTTGTCATTATAACACTCCTATGAAGATGGAAAATGCTACTTTCCAGAAGGAAAAGGGTAGCACAAAGATCTTACGGCACAGATTCTGAAACTTTTTCCAGTTATTTACAATGCTCAGTGGAAATTTTAAGAGTATTCAAGAACACGTCTAATTTATAAACACTCCAGACGATACTTTTCAGGAGTAGATAAGATGAACTGCACAGTCACCTGATCCTCTAGCTTCTCTGCCTTTTGCTGTTGTAGAAAATTATACATACATTCACTGACTTGAAGGCAGTGGAAGAAAGACAGTAATACACTTTTGAAGGATCTTAACCTCAAGATGCAGAAAGTTCATGTCACAGCAGAGAGTGGAAGTTGGGTCATTTGAGCTATTTTCCCCTGAGAGTAATGGAGACTTGATGGCAGAATTTGACCACAAGTAGAACAGTTTTTATATATAAACTCTTTATATATATATATATATATATATATATATATATATAAAGCTGTTTTCTGGATTCAATCCTCAAGTCTCTGAGAAAGTGAAAGGCACAGCCAAATTCAGCTCAGCTGTAAAATGGTGTTCAATTTGGATTGGTGTATAATGTTGTTTTTTTTTTCCTAAAACTTTTGCTCAGTTGATGTTTAAAATAATTTTATTTTTTTTCCTAGGGACAAATGAACAATCCTAATACTTCTAGCTGCAGTTCTATCTATACATTATTGATGTTTCATATCTTTATAAAAACCCATTTTAATGTGTTTTTTCACCAAATTTCTTGGGCTTATACTTGTATATATATTTTTGGTAAGATCTGCAGATGTCTTTCAGGAAACAGTGTTGTCTAACAGCAGTAAATAACATTAGAAAAAAAACAACATGAAGATATGTTCTGCCACAAAGAGAGGTGAGGTTATCACATAATGTAAGTACAAGCTGAAGTGAACAGTAGTTTCAGTAATTTCCATCTCTTTATGTCTATGTAATCTCTTAAGAAGTTGTGTAAGCCATATGGTTTGCCAGCTTCCTCAGCCACCAGGCATTTAGAAAACCAGTGCTTCATACACATCCTTAAGCACACAATGTTGTTTTTGGAGGTAACTGCTCTCAAAAGTGGTCTCACCTTATGGGGTGTACTAAGGAAATCAAGAAGTAAGTATCTTTTGGCAGCCCTGAGTTTTGATTTCAGTCCTTGGGTTGGCTGAAGATTGGTTTAAATCCCTGAAGAATTTAAAGCAACCATGGCCAGAAGGCACCTGGAAGGTTGGCACAGAGCCCTTTATTGTGGCCATATTCCTCTGGGAACATGGCCTGCTGAGCCCAAACCCTGCTTGCATTTCTCTGTTGTGCTAGTTACCATATAACCTGACTTTCTAACTGGCTTGCGTGGCCCTACTGGGGGCCTGACTTTTTAAGTTCTTAAAGTACTGGGGAAAGGTCATACAGGACGAAGATTACAAAATGCTAAAACTGTCAGTTGTCAGCAGAAACAATACTGAATATACATGTATTATTGAAAAATTGGAATCCCCCCATTTATTTTTTTGCTATGATATTGCTTATAAAGTCAGCTGGTATGTATGGCCTTCGATTAAATTGCTAGTTCTGGAGAAATACTTCTTCAGTTCAATACTTTAGTACTGCAATGTAACCAGGCAAGGAAAATATGTGCTTTACAAAGTTTTCAAAGATGTCCATTCTGAATAACGTACTATAATATGTACAGGGCCTTGTTCTTGTGTTCAAATTTTTTATGTGTGGGTTGAAAGTGTCTAGAGAGGCATGCTGGCTTCTGTGTTCTGCACTTGGACCTATAAGACATCCCACTATATAAGCTATCAAGGTAAAATACATCTCAAAAGAGTACTTTGCTATGAATTTTGAAGATAGCCGTTTGGAGAATATTTGCTGTCAGAAGCAGGTAGTGACTCGAATAGCTGTCTCTCCCTGTATCTCCAAGCCCTTGGAGTAAGCAGTGTAAATACAGCTACATTGATTATGAATTAGTGAAGCGATCGAGGACGTGCACTTGGTGTTACAGCCTGCTCTTTGTAGCACTGAGACAGACCATGGGAGTTTTTCAAAAGCTGCCTAGACATGGCCCTTGGCAACTAGCTCTGGGTGGTGCTGCTTGAGCAGAGGGTTTGGGCAGGATCAGGATGACCTCCAGACCTTCCAGCCTCCAGAGGACCCATCCATCCTCAAACATTCTGTGACTCAGAGCTCCTGCATGCTTACTTGAAATCAGGGTGTTGAGAGATCACAATTTGTGAGGTTTAGGTTGTTGAGGTGACGTTTAGGTTGCTGAGGTGAGGTTTAGAGTAAATACTTCAGCAATACTACCCATTGATTTTGATTTAACATGTTATTCAATCTCTTCTTGTGGTACCAACCAACATCAGTGAGCTTCCTGCAAAGACTCTGCAAATTCTCCAACTCCTTTGGAAACTGAAATCTGGATTATGAGCAAGATATTTGCAGTTTGGTCTTGAAATAAGAATTGGCAGAACATAGAAGACATTTTCTTTCAGAAAACTTCATATTCTTTACAGCACAAAACTTTGTGTATTCGTGCATTGAAATTAAATTTCATTTTGAGAATAGGAAAATTAAGGTCTTTAATTCATTTTAGAGGGATTCAAAAGGACATCTTTTTTTTTTTTTTTTTTTTTTTTTTTTTCCAAAATCATATACAAAACACAAAACTAGAAACCAGAGCATTTTTTTTTTTCTCAAATTGAGACATTTCAACTGAAGTGGAACAAATATTTACTGAAAATTTTGCATATTAGAGCACCTCATTTTTTTTTCTTTGATTTTTTTTCATATCTGAAGAAAAACAAATTTACAAATATGAGCTTTCTACAAATAAAGGAAATGTCTGAATTTCAATCTACTATACTAAAATCCCCATGGCATCTGAGCTAAATCATTGTTTAGAAAAGCCAAACCTCTTTCAGACATACGTTCTGGATTTACAGCTTTCACTTTATTAATCTATTCCTCTATCATTTACTACATCATATAATTCAGATATCCTATTGTTATTTAACTATCACAGATAAATGTTTCTACATAATTTCCAAATCTGTTTTTTCTTTTTCTTTAAACATCAACAATTTTCTGAAGTAGCAGTTCAGACTTCCCTATACCCTCAATTCAGTTTTGCCAAACACAACACAAAAAAGATAGCCTTTGTTAAAAAGTTTAATGTTCTTAATTAGTTGAATTGTCAGACTAATTAGAATACCAATTAGAATTGGCAGGGCTATCGTTAATTTAGAAGTGCTGTGGTCTAGTGTTAATCGCTATTAAACCTTATAGTTTGTGAAAGAGAGAGAGCAAGCAGATGAATACATGCACATGCAAACTCCCTCCCCTCCCATTTTAAATGTTAAGGGTCCATAATCATAACGATCTGTGCTGTCAATGTGTACTTAGGGACTGTTGAATCCATGGAGACGTTGATGCAAAGTTAACAACTGTTTACGCACAATAATAGCATTTCCGAGTAAAAACTGAACTTTTTGTGTACTGCTACTAAAATGGCAAAATCCCATCAGCATCTAGAAAAGATGCTCCGAGCACTGAGGACTCTTTATCAGGTATGTGCAAGAGAAAATCAATTTGAGTTGCATTTACTTTTGGTACCATTAAAGTTGCTTTGTATTTCTTTCAGCACATAGCAAATAACGATCTTGCAGCACTGTACAAACTGAAATTAAGCTTCGATGCCTGCTGGTTCAATAAGTTTATATCAGTGTTTCATAGCCGGAACTATCACTCAAATTCCCACAGTGAGTCAGCCACACAGTGAGAAATACACTGAGGGTTCAGCAACTTTCAGTCTCTAGATCTAACCCACATGCACATGTGCCCTTCCCATCGACCTAATTCTAACTTTTAGGTAAAGAGAAGAGCATGTGGCAAAACAATTTTGTTCTTAAATCTCAAAGAAAAATAAAGAAACTTCTATTCAAACTACATACTTAAAACATCTGTTCCTAAATGAAATCACAAGGGACAGTTTCCTGAAGGTGGATGCTGTAAATATTGCTGTGAAATCCATGTGCTGCATCCACACCCGCTCCCTGAGCCCAATTTATGTCTACAAGTGATTATAAAAAAAAGTGCTCAGGTGGCCAGAGAAGTATGCGATGTGATAGCCTGATGGGTCCAAGTCCCAAGTACAAACATAACATTTCCAAGGTACAAATATATATTCCACTTTGATGCTTTCTCTAGCTGGACTGCGTTGCCTCCTGGTCTCTCTTGGTGATAGATTGAGGCAAGAGTGATGGTGCTGATTACTATTTATCTGGGGCAATGGTGGCACAAGCTAGAAGAGGATAGATAAAGGACAAAATAGAAAAAAGCAAGGTCACAGATGACACTGTCATCTGTGGAGCACGTGGATATCCTATCGGTAACGTGGCATAGCATAAATGTTTTTCTGTTTCTCTCTAGACTGATCTAGCTTAAGCATTTTTCTGTTTGTAGCAAAGTTTGTCCATGGCCTGATATAATACAGCCGGATCCAATCATGCTGCCTCTTCTATTGCAGAAATACCTATAACTCAGTTTCAAAGAATTCAGATGTTTAAATCATAACTTGTAAGTTTATGGTCAAGAAATCTTTGCCTTGTTCAAATGGCATCTCATGCACTAAGGCTTTATTTAACCTCTGTTTATGTAAAGCTACAGTAGAATATGATGTTTGTGTCTTGATTCTTGCAGAAAATGTTATGAATTTGCATGCTTTCTATAGGAAATGGGATTTAAGAGTCAGCTACAAACTTAAATTACATAGTTTTTATCATGTTACTACTCAGAGCAAATTTTGTTTCTTTTTAATATTTTTTTTCTGTAAAAATCTGGAAAAAAATACGGTATGTTAACAGAAATGCAGTGATGGAAAAAATGATTTACTACAAGCCAGCATTTTAATTTTTTTTTTTCCCTAAGTGGGTTGGGAACTGCATGCAAAGTCCTTTTCTCTCTGCTCTTTACATTACAAGGTAATTTACATGAGAAATTAAAAGGGGAACTAAAAATTAGTAATTGGTTTCCAAAAAGAAACAGCTTTTCTCCCTAAGCAAAGCATTTCAAACATTTAAGACCCCTCCCCCTCAAACCCTAGCTGACTTTTTTTTTTTCCTTTAGGGATTTTTGTTGACTACGTGTCTTTTATTCTTTTTATTTAAGTACTACTACACTAATTTCAAGGCTTTGGTTTGGAGCTGCCTAAATACTATAAGCAATGCCACAAAGCCAACTTGAGGCCCCTATGCATTTAAAATCCATCCAAAAGTCTACTCCAAATTCATTAGATCCCATTTTCAATTAGACTTTTTACAAGGAAAATAGATTACTGTCATCTTAGGCCGTTGCAACCTATGTTCTCAGCCATATATTTCATGCCATAGCTTCAGGTCTTTGGCATTTAGTCTTGCAGAGCTCAAAACATTATTATTTCAGTTTTGTCCAGGCAGACACACAAACATGAGGTTGATAGCATGTTAGAGGCTTTGCACTGAGCTCAGCTCCAGGTGGGATTCACTCAGCACCGTGTCAGATGGGTAATGAATAACAACCCTGCATTACACGTGAAGTTGCGTGAGGACTCACGTACCCTCAGCTTCCTCTTCAGCAGCTGCCTGAGTGAAAGCCACAGGTCTAAGATTGTATTTAGAGAATGGAAAGAGAAGGTACCATGTTTTTCTGGGTGTCTAAACTAGGTGCACTGAATTACTCCCCACTACTTCTGTGTGTGTTAGATAACTTGCTTAGGATGGACAATTTTTTGATAGCTATTGAATTGAATTGAATTCCATGGTAAGTTTTTGTAGGCTCAGGACCAAAGCTGGTTAGAAATATTTTGCCAGATGCTAAAACAGTTCTCACAAAACAGATTTTCCTTGGACACTTTTCAGTTTTAGTGGAACTTGTTGACTAACTACTCAGAAAGTCCAAACCAGTCCCTTGTGGGGTAACTAAGTCTCAACAGGAGTCATCTTTTTGTTGGATGTTCCCAAACTGTATTTCTCTAGTCAGTTGAATGTCTGTGTGTCCTGTCCTAGGAAGATACATTGGTGTCCAGGAGTGGTGTGGGCCCCAGTTCTTTTTTATGTATTTTGTTCTGTGGCTATAATATATTTTCCAGGGTGCATTGTAGTGCTGTCTCTGAATGACCATCCCTTGGTATCAAGATTAACAGCCTAGACAGGGAGACTGGCTTGCAGTGGAGAACTTGTTCAACTTGCTCCTGAGCAAAACTCCCACGATGTGAACTGTCGTCAGAGAAACAGGCATTTCTCTGTTTTAAGTGTCTGGCAATGAGCTGTTGTTTCCCACTTTGTATGTCAAAGCTGAAAAGGTTCAGTTTCTGAAATTTAAATGTCTTTTTTTTTTTTTTTTTTTTTTCTGTTGAAAATACTGTAGGGGAGTACATCAAACAAATATTGCAACATTTCATCATGGCTGGGATTGAAAACAAACACTGAAATTTTGGGATAACTCACTGGGAGAATATTTTGGCTTTGGTTTAGTTTTAACTAGCTCAAGGTGCCTTGCAGCCACAACTGCATTTTAGCCTCTCATATATCAGGATTGGCATCTCTGCCTACTGAAGTGTGCCCAAATGAAGGTGAGCTTCTAAATGTAATCAGGGAGAGCAAGCCAGACTTTTTTGTCTCAGGTGGACATGCTGATTCAGTTGCACTTTTGTGACCTGCACTGGTGGAAGCCCCTGGCCCTGATGCACTGGCCTGCTTCACATCTTAGTGTGGTCCTGCTATTTTGGGGCATTACAAAAATCTCCCCCTGTCCAGTCTCAGTATGTTTCCCCATGAAACTGTCCTTTCTGAGCTACAGCAGCTATGCTGCAGCAATGATGGAACAGAGAGGGAGGAATTGTTCTGCTCTTTCAAAACAGATGAACAGCAGTCCCAGCTTGCTTCTCTGGGCACCTCACCACTTGGGTGAGAAGGCATCTTTGTGCTCAGAGTGCCTGGAGGCAAAGAACTGTGGTTGTGGAGCTTTAGTATAGACAAATGATTTTCCCATTTTACTGCTATTTCCCCAATCGTTATTTTTATTTTTTGCTTAGGTGGTTTGCAGTTACCATGCTTATTCATTCTATTGTTTGCCTTTAGGGCTTCTCTGTGCCTTTTCTCCACCATTAGTCTGTTTGCTTTTTTTTCCCCCAGTGATTTTATATGTAATCTTCATTTTAATCTAGCCTGTTAGTTGTCCTCTTGTCCATTGTAGATGCAATTGTTTCTAAAGAGATTAACAATATTAATTAATTTCAGTTTGTTACAACAGACCTTGTGTATTATGCCATCACTTTCACTCAAGTGGTCAAGTTTTCATTATCTTTTTTTTTTTTTTTTTTTTTTTCCCTTTTTTATTCTAGCCATATAAAGAATTAGGAAGGAGATTAAATCCAATGCCAAAAGCCGTCCAAGCCTGTGAGAGGAAGGACCACATAGGGATATAGTCCACAGCTGAGAGAACAGGAATTTTCCTATTTGTTTACACCTAAGATCTGTTTTACCTCATGTTTGTATTTTGGCAATAGCCATTGCCAAAGAGAGACCCCGAAGAAAAAGACATTACCCTAGTTAAGTCTCAGCCCGTTCCCTAACAGTTGCTGAATTCTGTGAGCCCTGAAGCATGACCCAAAAATGTTATTGTAATTAATTATGGTAACTCTGATATGCATATCAATTCTTTTTTGCAAACATACATTTATGAATGCCTCTTCCTGTGGCAGAGAGCACACCAGCCTAAGTACATACAGAGTGTAGCCCATCAAGGGTGCTATATTTTTTTTCTTTTTATTTATTTTTTTCCTTTTAAAATCCCTTGCTGTGTATGAGAAAATCAGTTGCATCTCAGATCTAGTAAAACAGTGGGGTTTTAGCTATCTTTTTGCCTTCTTTTTTATCACAGAGCCTTTTTTTCCCCCTTCCTTTAGAATGAACAAGACCTTGTTCCGAATCCATCACAATCCTTGATGAGTTTCTGGCAATGGTTCCTACACTGCCATAAGGTTTCCTACTTCTGCACCCTTCCTCCAGATATCACTGAGTCAGTGCACAACCAAAGACAAGGCTGCAAATTAGCTCAGTGTGGTAGGCACTCTGCTGCACCAGAGCTGCCAGTCCCTCTCTCAGAAAGAGATGGGGGGACTTTAACACTTTAAAATAAAATAAAATAAAATAAAATAAAATAAAATAAAATAAAATAAAATAAAATAAAATAAAATAAAATAATGCTGGAAAGTGATGCCCTGGTGCTGTGCATTTGGAAAGCATTCATCTGAAGGCAGCAGGATGACTCTAGGAAGTGCCATCCTCCTCCAAAGCAGGGCAAAGGAAGAGGTCATGGCTGTAGTCCTTGGTTCTTGCTTCACTCCCATTCAATTCTTTTTTAAATATGGTACTAATAAATAGTGAATAATATATAGCAAAATGCTAACAGAAGTCAATAGCAAGTATACTGATTTACTTGCCAACAAAAAACAAAAGTGAAAATGTTAACATGTGAGTGCTGCTCCCTGTATGAAGAAGTGCCATGTTCCAAGCATAAGTGCAAACTAAAACCCCATTTGTGTGAATGCTTAATTATAAGGGTGAAAACACTGTCAATCTTAACACTCATCTGGGTTTCATCTTGGATGCCAAATGGGTCTTGCTGTCCTATATGTTAAGAAAAGTCTTAATTTCACAGCCCTGACAGGAGAATAAATATCAGCCAGAATAACTGAAAGGGAATCAACATAGACTATCATGATGGAATTTTTATTAGCACCACTTCTTTTTTTTTTTTCCTTTTTTTTTCTGACTATATGTAAGTATACAGAATCAAGAAAATAACTTCAGCAATAAGTATTGACAAAAGTTTTTCAGCTATTTTATGAGCATGATCAAAAATAATAATAATAATAATTTTGTTCACAGTGCCTGCAGTGAGGAAGCCTAATGCAATTTGCAAAAGACGCATGTGCTGTTGAAGCTTTCTAATTGAAGCTAACCCATCAAAGAATCCAGAGACTTTGTCAAATGTCTTAAGTTATATCTTATGTTCTGATGCAATTATTATTTGAATGTAATTCTTTAAAGAACACTATAAACAGTCAGAACAAAGTCCCATTGCCATCTCATACCTATGCATTATTAAAGAGTTACCTGTGGAGTTTTGTCAAAATCTTTATATATTAATCTCTGAAAGCTTGTAGGGTTGTGAAGAAAAAAAAAAAAAAAAAAAAAAAAAAAAAAAAAAAAAAAGGAAAGAAAAAAAAAAAGAAAGGAAGAAAAAGAAAGAAAGAAAGAAAAGAGGAAAAGAAAATAACAAAACCTGTTGTTTTCTAATATCAGGCAAAACTGACGGCAGGTGGGGAGGACTGTACTGTGTAACAAACAGTTTGGATCCCATGTGAATCGAGAATCCTGTAAACATAGAAAAAGCACAAAGGCAGTTTGTTTTTAAATAAATATTTTAATTTGCATGATGTTAAATGGGAAAGCCATTAGTGCACATCAGTATTGTAACCAAAGGTGGCAAATTTTATCTTTGGCTGTTCCAAAAATTGTCAGTTGAATTTGATTTCATTTTTTTGCTTTCCTCTATTTCCCAGAACCTAATGCACAGGATTTCAGATTACCAATTCAACAAGATTTTATTCCAGTGTTTGGATAAGAAGGATAAATAAATAAGAAAGAAACAATCCTATGGTTCCAAATTATGAGGAAAAATATACAGCTCAAGTTCTGTTTAAACCTAGCATGATGAAGGCTCTTGGAATTTAATTACCTGTAAACCACATTTATTGTTTCAATTTAAACCCAATAATTTAAAGCATAAAGCAAAACATTTGCTAATGCTTTTTCTTCCTTATTTTTATATCAGGAAAAATTTTACATGTCAGATGCCTGAATCTCAGAGATACAAGGAGAGCAGAGCTGTTGACTTTTATACCATCTTTATCTGTTTTTCAGACTGTTTCTGTGAGACGGATTATCACACTTGATCACATCCAAACTCTCAAGAAAATGCTCTGTAAACGTTTCACATCTATTGAAATGATGGCTTTTAACAGTGAAAAATAAACAAGTGGAGGATGATGAAACCTTCTGAGGGCTGTGGGAGATACTGCATTTCTGGTTAGCCTTAGCTTGCGTGAGATAAGAAGACGCACATTGCTTAATGCCTTTCTAAATCTCTTAGGAGAGAAGTTGGCTCTTGGGATGCTTGGGACCTGTACACTGTAGCTTTGCTGTGGATTGTGTAGCTCCATTTGATTATCTCCACCATTGGGAGGGCAGTGTTGTGAGCATCCCTTTGCCCAAGCTGTGCTGGGGTGGTGCAGGGATCTAGGGATCAGCATCACTGTCTGGGGACTCAAAAGTCCCCTGTTGAATTGGATCATAGCCAAAGTAACGATCAAGGCCAGAAAAAGGCTCTGCAAAGAGTCTTTTCTTTAGCCACTTTTCCTTTTTCCAGACAACCCATTCAAATGTGATCTAGTGAGGCTGGAGGAATGAACCGCATATACCTATGATGGTTTTAGCAGATCCGGCTGCCTGAGAGCTAGCAATCCATTCAGGTAGAGCAAACTGAGCACTTTCCTCCAGATTATCTTTCATGTATGTATAAACAGCATTTGCTGCAAAATGTGTGAACTACGGAGCTCAGAGTCACAGCCTGCAGCACAGCAAACTGGCTTTTCCTGGAGCTCGTAATGTGATAATTAAATTGCTAACAGGCACCTTAGTGATGGCATTTGCTGAAGATGTGAAAGCTTCTCACAATCATACCTTTCTGTAGGGGACTCATCAGTAGAAACAAAGCTATCAGAATAGATTTTTTATATATATATTTTCTTCAATGAGTACATTAAATTTTTATGTGGAGTGAAATGGGACAGGACGTGTTTCCCTTCCACTGCACAATGATTTATTACCCCAAAAAGACCGCAGAACTAATTAGCAGAGTAATTAATTAATATAAATTTGCATATTTGCATTTGCAATTAGTGCAGCCGACTGATTAGTCTGAAAATGGGAAGTTTGACTCATTAGATGTTAGTGTCTGCTGGACCGGAAAGCGGCTGCCAGATGAGGCAAAAAAGCATAGAATAAGCATAAGCGTGTGTGTGCGCGCACAAGCTCATCATGTCTTTTGTTAGAAGAATGGAGTGCAAATATGTGGTCTAAGATACTAAGACTGCTATTTAAAAAATATATATACTTTTTTTTTTTTTTTTTTTTTCTTTTTAGCTATTTTTCCCATTATTTTCCCCTTCCTGCAATGAACCACTGCAACCATGGAGCCCAGCAAGGCTTCTGAACAGTGCAGTCTTTAAGGGAAGATAGAAGATAGCTGCAGATATCCTGATTTAGGTGCCGAAAGGGAGCCGTAAGGAGCCTCCTTGCCATGTGATAGATGGGACAGGGGTGTTTCCCCTCATCCTAGTTACATTGACTAACCAATTGCTAACGCTGAGAAGTCAAACTCGGCAGAGCCCATAGAAGCCCAGGAGAAATTATTAGCTTTCTAGGTTGTGCTGCACTGTCATTTTTTTCCTCTTTGGACATTCTAGTGGGTGTGCCTCATTGTAAACATCTAAACATCCTTCTGCTCTGCATACCTGAACTCTGTGCGCTGCACATACAAGGGTACAGTAATTTCCTGCAGTTTTCATGAGGTTTGAAAGAATACTGGGGAGAGGTGTGCCTGCCAATTGGGTCATAGGTTCAGATGCCATAAGTATCTGTAGGATGAATACTAATGCTCCTCTCCAAGTGGCAGAGCAGAACAGAGATGGTTTTCGTGTGGGATCAGTAGAAGATGTCCTGGTACCTACTGCGACATTTTGCACTGCTCTCTCTGCTATGGTTGGAGGAAACCACCCATTCTACCTTAGCAAGACTAATTGTGTCCTCCTCAAGACTAGTGTGACTGGGGATAGGGTATTAGCGGGGCTGGCCCCAAAACAGCCCTCTGAAAGCTCTTTGGGTCTTTTTCCAAAAGCTTTGACAAGAGCTCAACAGTTGATGGGATTCTGACACTTGTGTTGGTGTTGCAGAAGAATCCATCACTGGTTCAGTGTGTTTACATCACACTGTAATCCAAGACCTGTAGCAGTTTCCCCTAGCTCTTTTGCTTTATCACGGTATGAATGTGGGCAAGTCACTTTGCTCCTCCTCATTTTATTTTTATTTTTTTGGTACTAAGCTTAAAAGTTTAACTACAGCAGTTAGAGCTACAGAGTAGGTGCAGTTATACTTGCAATAAAGGGTATTTCTACTCTGTTCAAGGAATGAGTTTAAGCTAACATTTACTTTGCAGGTAAAAATTCTGTCCCCTGTGGGAGTCTGCTGGTATGCCTTCATTAGATTGTAAAATCTAAATGTAATCTGGGCCTAAGTCAACAGGAATATCTTATAAACTTGGATCCATTAATTTCTGTGAGATTTGCAGGTGTTGATTAGTTCTCAAGATGCCCTTGGCATATTACATATATGCAAGATAACTCAAAATGTAATCATCCCTATGAAATAAGACAACCCCTATATTTCCTTTAAACTTCTATGGCAAGGTATAAAAAGCAATATATTATTTTTTTTATGTCAGTCAGGACATTCTAATTCTACATTTAAAACATAAATTAGGAATAAGTTACATTAACATTTGAAAATTATTACAACATGAACAAATTTGATTTCTTAAATATTGCTTTAATAATTAAGTCTATTATTGGCAAGAAATAATTTGTAAATAACTATCTTATGAAGAAAGAATTAATATGGATAAGTGATGTTACTTAAAATATTTTTTTTAATCACTGCAGGTGAAGATATAGATTTTGTCATCATTCTTTTGATAAGAATAGTTTTTACAAACCTTGTCATAGTCAATTGCAAATGAGAGAAAACATTAACATCAATAAGCAAATGAGAGAAAACATTTTAAAATAAAATTTGTCCTTAGTGAATATCATCCTCAGGTAAAAATTGAAGAGTAATCTGTAGGACCAAGTAACCAAACTTGCTTTTGAGCAAATCCATGCTTGATATGTAACCAGAATTCCAAATACATTCTGGACCTACAGAGGTAAATTTGTTCCCACTGCTGTTTTCAGCACGCTACTTCCATTTAACCCTCTATCCACATCCTTAGGAAACTTGACTTTAAAAATCTAGCCTTGTAGGCAGGTGAGAGTTATTTGGGGCACGGATGGACATATCTATATGAGGTGACTGTGGCCCGGGAGTCATGATACTGTGTTATTTAGGTGTTGATCCTGATGTAGGACACGTAGCCTGTGAACAAGGTGTATTACTGTTTCTCTGCACTCCAGGCACACAACAGTCCTCCTTGCAGGTTAGGGTTGCTTGGTACCCATCAGCCCAAAGTGCAGACAGATGCATAGATCTACATGTCTGTAAGCTCCCAAGTCACCAAGCTGCTTTTTGTTTTAATCTACAGACAGCTGTGAATTTGATTTTGGAGCTAGACTGAAATAACTGTCTTCCTGTATTTACAGCTCTGTGTTCTGACATTGTCTCAGATTCTGGCCATCAAAACTGTGCTAAAAGGAAATAATACTCTGCCCATTTAGGGACATCCTTTCCCTTCTGAAATTCTCAGACTCAACAACTGAGAAGCTGTTCACCTTTTCCTTAAACTCCCCCGTGCAAAATAGCAAAACATTCTGTTTTCATGAGACCCAAATGCTTCATTTCAGCTTTATTGAAGAGTTGCATTTTGATAAGGCTGTTTGATTCCAACCACAAAGTAAACCCTTTTGCAGAAGCATGACACATAAGCAAACAGAAAAGTACAGGGTGTACGGTGCCTGCAGTTGGAGAGCACCCCCAAAGAGAATAGAGCGGCAGCAGTGACACAGCACTCTTCTTGGCTACTGTACAGCACAAAGAAAAGGATCACAATGCAGCTATCTTCCTAGGTCTAATTAGCAGCATGGGGCCAAAGGAAAAACCTGTGACATTCAAAACTGATACTGAGGGAAAAGTAATCTGTATCTGTGAGATAGAAGAAGGGCAAAAGCCAGCTTCCATTTGGACTCTGACATTGCCTGCGTCAGTAAGACTAGCAAAATATGGAGACCTTCCACCCCAAGTGTTGGAGAATTTCAGATTGAATATAGGCACAAAGTGAAAGGTCATAAGCACAGTTTCTGTCTGGCTGACACAACAGTAAATCAGTCCCGATAAAGAAAGTGGTTTCACTTGATAAAAACTTGGTGGCTGCGCAATCCATTTCACAGCAGAGGCAAATAAAAAGGGATTTTTCTAACAACTAAGATTTTCATTTATTTATTTATTTATTTATTTATTTATTTATTGCCTGCAGACATAGGCTTTATCCTGGAAAGAGCAAAAATAAATCACTTCCCAAGGCTGTGGTATCAACAGTTCAGATATTTCAGCATCTGCTTTAATAAGCAAGGCACAAAGAGGTAAACGAATTTCAGTGTCTGACAATCTGACTAAAGATTTTGATTTAAAGGTGGTCAAATGTCTAAAATGAGTACAACAGGATAGAACATGACAGCCTATGCTGTCCTTTGCTATAGGATATTATTTATCAGGACTTTGCAGCGTATTCTGAATGCAATGAGGCAGGTGAGGTTGGAAGGGGAGACAAGCAGCCACAACATTTGGTAGGAAACACCTGCTGGCCTGTTATCGGCACATGAGATTTCCTGGAAAAAGGGTGCATGAAGCATGAACGTTGACAGGAGGTGAAAACATACATGACAACTTAGAGGTATACAACCGAGACGAGGGAATACCACCACTCAGCCAAAATTCAGGAATCATAAACTAAACCTGGATCACAGCAGCATGTAAATCACTGCTTAGCAAATTAAGGACTTTAGTCAAGAGGCATCATGAAAAAAGTGAGTGCTGTAAAACAACCTCCCCCAGCAAGCTGGAAACAATGTGTTGGGTGACTACTTACCTATTAATATTGGCTACAGCAGAAGTCACAGGGCCTCCATAACAGCTGGGAAGGGGCAGAAATCTGGAACTCGAAGGACACTGCTGCCTTAGGAAAGAAATAAAATGCTTTATGAAAACACGGAAAGTCCCACCACAAGGAAGTGCTTTGCAAGCAACAGTTGAAACAGCACTACTGCAAGAAGCTCCACAGTGCAAGGACTGAGAGATCAGAGATTTCAAAACAGCAAAATGATGTTCAGATGGAAAAAATATACTATTGATGTATTTCCTGGATATCGGGAGCTTAATCAGCACATAGATACTGTACAGTTACCAATGAAACTGATCACAAACTCCCCAATGACACTGACAAATCTCTAGCATCTTACTGACCAGGAAGACTTCAGTGCAGCATTTTAAGCTGTGAAGGTATACCTTGAGAGCACAATGCAAGACCAGAAGAAAAATACCTTAAGGACCAGTTTCTTGACTGCAGTTGTGTTGAACAGCATGTTGCAAAAGGGGAGGAAGAAGTAAAGGAGCAGACGTGCCGCAGCAGCACTTACCAGGCAAGAAACAGAAAGTGATGACATAATCTTTTGAATGAAGGGATTGTGTCAAGAGGGTCTGTACAAGAATAACTCCAGGAAAAAAAAATAATAATAATAAAAAAAATGAAGTGAATTAAGGAAAGTGCAGCAAGTTGCTTTGCAAAGAAGCAAATAAGCTGTGGCCAGAGCCAGAAAAATATTCCCTTCATATAGCACTATCCAAAATACATGTTGGAAATGGAAACATGTTCTCCCACTTCAGCATCACTGTGCTGATCATTCCATGTTAAAGCAGAAAATAATGGGTTTGCTCCACCTGGCAGGGCTATTGCTGCAAGGAACCTTTGTGTGTGCATGTTGGACCTAAAAAGGGAGGCAGCAGCTGATCTTGCCTGACATGGAGGAAACAACTACCCAAACGTGGGTGAAAACAACAGACTCTTTTGAGGTCACTTATGAAAAGCAAGGCAGGTAGACACAGCATTACCACCAAAGTAACTGCAGAAAGCAAAGAGGAAATTTTGCCCGTAAAATTGTGAAGATTTCAGAGGGCAACTTCAACGTACCTTATGAAGTTTTCCCCTGACAGGTGTCTGTGAGCAGGACTCCATATGCGAAGGTGTTGCCCATTACACGGCCCAGTGCTGGAAAGCTTAGCAAATTAATACAACTTCCTGCCTGAAGGAAGAAATGAGGAAATCCTCCTATGACTAGAGACTGTAAGGTGGAAGAAATCTCCTTTCTAACAGAGGAAACCCCTATTGGACAGTATTAGGCTGATGTGGTAGTCACCCAGGTGAAATGCAAAACATTCAGTTAGAAAATATAGTTATTGAGGTGAAGCCTCAGGCTCCAGGGAATTGTTAATATTAGTGCGACTGCTTCAATCATGAAAACTCAGGCTGCTATGCAGAAACTGTGAATGAAATTTCTAGCAGCAAGCACAAAAAGCCCACTAAGAAGAGGGAAGAGAGCATATATTTTTAATTCCCATAAGCATTCTTGGTAGATGACACTACCAGTACGTATTCAGCAACCCAGCTCTCTGTAATTGCAGAACTATATCCTCATTGTCCAACATTTCTGGAGACACCTGTTTCCCACTGCTGACAGTGGCGAGACCTAGGGAGTTCAGCTCTGTGGTGGGTGCTCTGTAGGAAGCTGCCTCACCTTTTATAATAATTATTTTTACTGTGTCTTTGCGTTCAGAAGGCAATACTTGCTCCGGACAAAGGAGGAGTTTCCAGCTCAAACTGAACTGAAGTAATGATGTCACCAAGCTTCACTGATTTCTTGAAGACCTCATGTCTGTGCTCAGTGACGATGAGACAGCTGACATTACTTTAACAGGGGCACCAGCCCCTGTGTGTGGGTACTTCTCTGGTCTGCAGAGAGCAAGGAGTTTGCTTGTGAAAAGCCTTATTAAACCAGCCATTCTCATTTTCTTCTGTCTTGTGTGAAATCTTTGTGGCTGGGAATAGCTTGAACCCAGCCAATGCCAGTGAGGCAAAAGGGAAAAACCTGAAACGACTTTAAATGGTAGCCGCTTTGCAGAAAATCTCATTACCTTGAAAAGGAGAGAGAGCACTCTGCATGCCCTGGCAGCTTACTTGGCCTGAGCACATGTAAAGAGATTCATCAAAATATCTTACTTACGCAAGCAAGTGTCTTCCTCACCCCAGGGAGAAGCCTTCCAGCAGCCAGTGTTGCAGAGGAGTCAGAGGAAAGTTAAAGATTGAGACTACAGGGTGAAGCCCTTGACCAGAGGAAAGGCTGCAGAGACTTCCTCAGCAACAACAGCCTTAACCAGGGGACTTCCAGCGAAGGGGAAACCCCAAGACATTTCTTTTTAACCACAACACCAAACACCATAATAGTTCATGAGAGAAGGAAGGTGCTTGAATGCAGACAGGTTCACAGAGAAGAGTGCAAGTAGCCAAGGCTCATGCGTTTGGTGCAGGTCTTACACAACCAACTTCCACCTCTCATTCTCTCATAAATTAGCTCTCATTCTCATGCATATGCAGTGCAGTATTGTGGTTTTCCTCCTGATCTGTCACCTACCAACGAGATGTGGCTGGTGGGTGAAGGAGAGAGCATGGCAAAAGAGGGATACAGGGGTGTCATTTCAAAGAGCACAGGCTGGAAGCACACTTTCTCTCTGGGTCACTCCAGCATGTGTCTTAATGCACCTGCTGCGGCTGAGCATGCCAGAGCAGCACCTCCATCCAGGGGTGGTATGTGCAGGGGATAAGAAATATTGCCGGAAATACCGGTAGTGCAATAAAGAGGCTTACTAACACAAGGTTTCCAACTTCATCCAAGTCATACCATAAGCTTGGCAAAAAGGGTTCTGGAGAACCAGCTGGTGGTGGTTTGGCACCCTGTGGGAGCTGAGTTCCTGGTTAGTGGAGGAGCTGGCCAAATGATGAAGTAATTATGGCTACCATTGGCTTTAAAGTTCATCTCTTGTGGTTACTTCAGGGTAGATGTTTAGGTCTGAATGAGACTGAGGCTAACTGTCTTCTCCTTTTTGATGATGACTGTGGGTTGGGAATGCTTTGTTGTAGTTTAGATGAGAGGCTGTATTGAACATGAATCTCCACATGGCATTTTTTGATAGTTAAGCATTTGACTTTCATCCTCCAGAACGTGATAGTGTGGCACGTCTCATGAGAGCCAAGAGATGTGAGACTAAATATGGATGAACATGTATTATTCTTCCTGCTTGGTGAATGTGTATTATCCTTCCTGCTTGGTACATCTTGTTGCTTATATTACATGAGAGAAGCAGCAGTTCTAGAGAGGGCAGCATTACAAATGATGTGGTAGGTCTTTGTAGAAATATGGCAGAAAGCACAAATTTGAAAGACACACAGTACAATGTTTTCCTCATGCCTCCTTCTTCTAGGAGGGAAGATAAGAGGTGGTGAGGAACCATTATATCCCACCGGTAAAATAAATTAACAAGTCTTCTGTTACTCTACCTCCTATGTATACACCTGTAGTGGCTGCAAATATTCACAGTGAAACGTTACTGTGCTGTGAAAGAAAAATAACTTGCTTTGCTTTAAATAAGCACAATGTAGAATGTAGTGCAGCTACCCAACCTGAATGTTGCATTATAAGGATGAACTAAGCTTCACAGACACATCAAAACATACAAATTACAACAGCAATGCCTGCAGATCTGTTGCTGAAGCTTTTTTTATTTTTTTATTTTTTTATTTTTTTTTTTTCAGATTATAATCTCTACAGTTGAAAACAGGGAGCTGTTTTGGAAATGCTTGATTTGACCTAAAACTTGAGAAACTAAGTCTCATTATGATGGCAAAAACTAGCTGCAGTATGGATATTTTTATAAAGACAATGAGACATGTCAGAGTTACAACACCATTTGATTCTTCATCTCACATACTTCCATGCTGGAATGCGATGGTGGTATGGGGACTGAGGATGGGAGAAGCCCACTTTGCTGGACTTTGACCCTACAAGGATATAAATACTTTAGATTTAAATACTACCTTATAAAATATTTGGATGCAAAATCATTTTAGGAAATTCCCTTTCTATCTTAGCACCAGTTCTTCACAATAGTACTGCCATTTTTTCATTTCTGTGAAATAATCTAGGGTGGTGGGGTGTTCTTTGTTTTTGAGAAAAGAAATAAAAGGTGGTCTTGAGCATAATCACAAAAACATTATCACAATAGAGAGGCTATAATTTTTGACAGAGAAGAGTGGGAATAGGTGTTTCTTGAGAGGATGCTAGAAACCTCTTCTTGAGAAAGGTCTTACACAGAAGAATTCATAGCAAGGACCTGTACTTCCTAAATCCCAAATAAAATTTTCAAAACTGGCAGGAATATAGGTGCCTGTGGCCCACTGACTTTCAATAAAAAAGAGTTTTGCTGTTGTTGTTGTTGTTTTGAAGACATCTGTTTGTTTGTTATTGTTTTGTTGTTGTTGCCATTGTTGTTTTTGTTATTATTTTTTTAACTTTATCCAGGTAGAAAACAGTGTAAGAAACCCCCACAATATATCTGATTATATTATGGTGGATAGTCGGCTGAATATTATGGTGGATAGTCGGCTGAATATGAGCCAGCAGTGTGCTCAGGTGGCCAAGAAGGCCAACGGCATCCTGGCTTGTATCAGGAACAGTGTGACCAGCAGGGCTAGGGAGGTGATCGTCCCCCTGTACTCAGCTCTGGTGAGGCCGCACCTTGAGTACTGTGTTCAGTTTTGGGCCCCTCGCTACAAGAAGGACATCGAGGTGCTTGAGCGGGTGCAGAGAAGGGCGACGAAGCTGGTGAGGGGCCTGGAGAGCAAGTCCCACGAGGAGCGGCTGAGGGAGCTGGGCTTGTTCAGCCTGGAGAAGAGGAGGCTCAGGGGCAACCTTATCGCTCCCTATAGGTACCTCAAGGGAGGCTGTAGCGAGGTGGGGGTTGGTCTGTTCTCCCACGTGCCTGGTGACAGGATGAGGGGGAATGGGCTTAAGTTGAGCCAGGGGAGTTTTAGGTTAGATGTTAGGAAGAACTTCTTTACTGAAAGGGTTGTTAGGCATTGGAACAGGCTGCCCAGGGAAGCGGTGGAGTCACCATCCCTGGAAGTCTTCAAAAGATGTTTAGATGTAGAGCTTAGGGATATGGTTTAGTGGGGACTGCTAGCGTTAGGTCAGAGGTTGGACTAGGTGATCTTGAGGTCTCTTCCAACCTAAAAATTCTGTGATATTCAAATATATCTGAAGACTGTTTTCAGGTGAGATGTTATGGCTTAATTTCTAGAAAGAGATAAGCAATCCAGGGCATTTGCTGTTTACAGTTGCCAGATCTGAACTCTGTATACGGTCAGTGGAGATCAGGAGTAGCCATGCTTATTCTGGTTGTCTGGAGAAGGTTGTCAGAACATGATCTTCTGTAACTACATGTGTCTGAAATCAGTTAAAAATAAAGAAATTAGATGTTTTTGGAAAGCTTCATGAGATCTGCCAAATCATGCCAGAGTAAATTCTTCAATCACTAACATATTTTAGAAAAGTTGCTACTAGTGGCTTCCCAAGAAGCAGATGGGAAATGAGCAGAAAAGGCAGGAGAACAACACATAAATGGGGAGGTAGGTGATAGCTATGTGGTGAATAAACAGAAAAAGAAAAAGCTTCCTTGGAATCTTATTCTGATGGCAGGGCTGTTTTCTTGTACATATCTCTTGTAGGGTAAGATCCTCGTGACCAAATACAGTGAGAGTCTTAATTTGAGGGACAACTGAAGAGAGTAATCTAGTATAGAAAAAACATCATACATGTTGGTTGGACAGTAAATAAAAAGCCATCTATTTAATATAAATTTAAAGTTAACATCCCAGAATATGTCTGGGTCTTTTCTATTAGGTTTGTGACATTAATAAATAATATCTTCCCTTGAATGATAAACTTGATTATCTTGTGCATATTCTTTGTTTTTAAAAATAGATAGCACATACTGCATTTGTGAATCTTTTCTTGTTACACCCATTTATGACAGCAGGGTATGTAAGAACAGCAAAATCATTCTAGTGAGTATTAATTGGAAATTTATACGACTGTGTTTGTGTATGCAAAATATCTTCGTTGTATGGTGAAAGATAAAATGAGGAAGGCTTGGCATTCCTATGGATTTTAAGTATTTATTTCAACATACAGAAAACAAGCCTTGAATTTATAAAGATGAATATAAGCTCCAGAAACATGAATCTTAGAATAAGTTTTGGTTTAGACAGGAAGAAGAAATGTGAATATTGTCCAGAAACATCACTATTGCTCTTGAAGGTATGTGTGTCTCCATTGCAATCAGACTTTAGTCACATGTACTGTAGAAACAGTTGTTTCCCTTCACATGTTCAGCCAAGCCACATTTATGTTTTGATGTAAGTTCTGTTCATATAGATGGGATCATAATACCTATCTGAAGATAGTCTAGGAGAGCCTTCTTGTAACCGCTAGGGACTCTGGCCTTATGCATGCCTCCACAAAGCAATTGTCTTGCATGAGTAGAAAGACCAGACCTACTGTGTAGACAATGTAGGAAGTCCAGACTTGATTACCACTCAAGCTGTGATGCCTTTATAGATTGAGTTTATTCCTTAAAACATTGCAGTGGCTGAGAGAGACTTTCTGCTGGGGTGTATGGGCAGTTTACACACCTTATTTTGCCTGAGAACAAGGTCAATCAATGTTCAGAAAACATACAGGGCTTTGTTATGTACTATGTATGTCATGAACAGAATGGGGGAGTCTGGGGTCTTAATTGCTAATGGTGTTATTACTGTGAAGTTGGCTTTAAAATTTATTTACAAATCTGGTCCATTTTATTTGTGGTCTTGCTCATGAGTCTGATGCAATCATTTAATTCCTGAAACTGAGCATTCAGAGACAAACATCAAATATTGTGAAACTTGCTGAAACCATGAGATCTGGCAACACCACCTTTAAACTGGCACTACAGTTTTATGTTAATATACCTACCATGTTTTTATATACTGCTATCTACCATCAAAAAGGCTTACACTGGCATTTTCCCTGTTTTATACTTTATTTTACAGTTGACTTTAGAGAGTATTATGTAATAATGTTAGTTAAAGACCAGACTCTGAAATCCTGGCTCTTGCTGAAGAATACTTTTCTCCATCAGTAATTCCAGAAGAGTCAGGCTTTACGTGGAGAAAGCCACTAAAATCAGTGTGAGGGAACAAGAATTAATTGTCTACCAGGTTAATGTACTCCAGAACTTGAAGACCAGCTTGTGTTGCCAAATCTGCATGGTTTAATTTTTCAGTTTCTTGGCAGAGCTTTGGTTATTTCCTGTATGCCCAGAGCATGACTTTGAGGCCTAAAGGATTTGAGTAGATGATCCAATAGCATCAATGTCAATGATGTGTGATAGGATCCAAAATTGCTAAGGAAATAAAGGCTGCTTGTGCAGGATTTTTCCAGTGCTAACTTCTGTGGTTCCGGGATAATTTTATTCAAGTATCACAGTATGAGAAAAAAAATCTGCCCTGGTAATTGAAACTTTACATCAGGCAATCATTCATTTTAATATGTCAAATGCACACATTACAAGAAACTGTTGAAAAACCCAGACTGGAAAACCCCAGGCCAAACCATATACCTCAAGATTGAAACCGATTTAAATTCCAAGAATAAGTAGCTGACAAAGATAATTTTCATAGATTAACATTTTTCACCTGGGTTTTATATATCTGGAAGAAATATACACTGCATTGGTTATGCATTGATCAAACTTTTATTGTGCCAGCTGTACTTCATAGACCTGAAAAAGTGATTCAAGCAAAACAAAAGAGAACATAAAAGCACAACTGTAATGGTTTTAAATCCCAAAGAGGCAATTACAAGTTTGATTCCAGTGATGCAGCTGGACTACATTGGAAAACTAAACACTTTACACATATTAAGTAGATACGAAGGCTAGGACTAGGACTGTAAATAATAAACCCATCCTGCAGTTTTATTTGTAAAGTACAGCCCTTTTAATAAGTTAGGAAAATATAGCAGTAAAATTCACACTAATTCTTGTGTAAAATGTAGTTTAACAGAGCTGAAGTGTTGAAACGGTTGTGTGTTTTTTTGTTTGTGTTTTTTTTTGTTTGTTTGTTTTTAATTAAGTTGCACAATAACTAATCATTTAAATATTTAAATAAACAATTGGAAAGTGGAATAAAAGAATGTTGCAACAAGAATGAATTAGAATTCTTCAGCCTCTATATTAGGGTATATGCAATGTTTTATATTCTGAATGCTTCTTGGCCTGTTTTTGTAAAGAAAAGACCAGTAATTGTAGTACGTAATATTTGTATTTTCTCTGGAGGCTAAGAAGAAAAGGGAAGAGCAGGATAGCACAACATCTAACAAGCCATCCAAACAATGGCACAAAGATGACCTGAGGTTTAAAAGCCTTGTGATACAGATGGCAACCAGCTAGGGAGACCGGGAGGGGAAGGAGGCAAACATCCGCCCCTATACACTCTGTTCCCAAAAGCAGCATTTGCATTCAGGGTATGTGCATGGGGTCTTTGCCATCAGGTCAACTATTCCGGCATAATGTGATGTGCTGAGTATAAGCGAGTTCTGCAGGCTCCTTCAGTAGGCACCCAAGAGACATTTCTGGAGGGCAACTCATCCCACAAGGAGCTGTTTCAGGCTGAGGTGTATCAGCACTCTCCACTGAGTGCTGACAGATACTAAATGGGTGGTTTCAAATAGACATCTCCATTTTAGATGGTTGAAGTTACGTGAAATTAGTCCTTCCCTCAATATATTTTTGATCCATCTTTTCTCTTCTTCTTCTTGTGCTCTGGGCACACAGCTGAAGACAGAGCAAGCTGAGGAAATTCCTGGGCTGTTTGGAAAAGTTTTGTGCATCTCTGGAGTAAAGTCTTCCTTGTAGCTCTCTCTGGATGGAGCAGGATGTGAGGGTACTATCTGTTTGTAAAGGTCAAACACCAGAGTTTGGGCAAAAAATCTAATACATTTATTCTCCAATATTTTGGCTCTCAGAATTAGAGAAAAAATAAAATAAAATAAAATAAAATAAAATAAAATAAAATAAAATAAAATAAAATAAAATAAAATAAAATAAAATAAAATAAAATAAATAAAATAAAATGAATCATAAAATTAAAGAAAACAGGAGGGTAAAACTTAGCAGACTGCAAGGAAGGGAAATAGGACACTCAATGAGTAAGTCTAAACCTTTTTTATTTTAACTCCTTGTTTCCTCTTTTGGAAAATTCAGGTTCACTGAAACAACAATAAAACCTGCTTGTAAGAAAGGGTCATCTTGGCTTGTTCTGAATGAATCTGAAACATTTCATGCAGGGGGTGGGTGTCTTCTTGAAATGTTCCCTTTTGTAATTTTCAAGAACAGTTTACTCTTTTATAATTCAAGCCAATATTTTCATTACAGTATTTTAGTTAATTTATAATTTAAAGAGTTAATAAGAATAAGAAAAAAATACATACATGAAATATTTTAACAATTTAATCTTAGTGACTTCTATTCATTTGTCTTTTTGAACAGCATTATTTTCCAGGTTTTGGATCTTTGCCAAAATTCAGAAATTTCTCATGTGACAGGAAAAACATTTGCTGCTTAGCTTAGTGGTTATAATCTAGAAAGATCTTTGGCTCAAAAATAGTCAATGTTGCATTGTCAAATTTTGTGTGAACTATGAATCGTGTGTTGATGCTGCTTTCCTTGGGAGCCTGGTGGGTTTGCTTCCTCTCTTCACCAGACACTGGTCTGGGAGAATAATGTTAAATATCCCCTAACGTTTTAAGAGACCTATCCTGAGAAGTACGATTCAGACTGATATTTGCAACTGCTTGGCCTTAATATCTGAGGACATCCAGAGAACATTGGCATATTCCCAGGTGGTAGAGGTGTGTGAACTGGCAGACATGGAGAGAGTTTGTTTCTGCTTTCTAAATGCATGAGTAGTGTGGCTGAAAGTGTTTCTGAATGTATTTAAAGTCTGTGATTAACACCTCTACTGACAGCAAGGGAGAAATGAGACAAGAAGCTGTAGTCACGGTCCGCAAAAATAAATGAAATCATGGGCTGAGATGTTACGAACATAGCTAGTGCCACCTATAGGTGTAAGAGATGTAACTGGTGGAGCTGTCTGCTTTGCTCTTGAGGGGCACTGGAATACCTTTTGGGTTTTGACGGTACGGATGGTTGCTTGTAATATTTGCAAGATTTGTAAATGCGTTGTATTTCTTTACTTTTTCCAGGATTTTCTGATATGGAGATGCTGTTAATATAGCTAGTGATTTGAATCCATGGAAGTGAACAGGGGGATATAGGTGATGAAAAGGGGAACGGTTGCAAAATAGTTTATTTTAGAAAACAGCAACAACAACAAAAACAGTCTATTTCATATTTTTACACTGTACCTAAAGGAGTCTAGGAAGTGTCTTGAGGTGAGGGACATGCACTTGTGTTTAGAGTCCTTTGCAGCAGGACCAGACTAGGACTGTGAGAAGAAGCTGAACTAGAGCTGACTAAGCAGGAAAAACAAAGCCATCCTTGAAAACAGACTAGGTGCACAGTGAGTTTTTAAGGAAAGTTTCAAGGGATTCTCTAGCTTTGTAGTCCTATTGCAGTTATTATTACTAATTAAAAAAGAACTTTCAGACCATATAAAATACTGGTAGAATATTGTGTTTTGCAGTTAGGTAGGAATAGTTTGAGGAACACTATAAACTTGACATCTAGCCCTTGGTACCACTCCTACTTCCAAATTTTTTCAGTGTCTATAGATTTTAAAATACATTTTTCCCCCTCTGAAATATCTAGGGTATCTAGCGGGATAACATGAAACTCAGATGTTACAGATGGTAGAGATGTTCCTTGCTCCCACTTCATGAGACCCCATAAAGTTTTGAGGCCAAACACATTGACAGTTGCAGAACCAGGTTCTGGTTCCCAAGTCAGGAGAAATATTGAGATTGTTGAACTCTCAGTGTACCCACAGGTTACATATGGAGTTAGACAAGCTCAGTGACACCACAAATGAGAACAAAAGTGATGCCAGGTGGAAAATAAAATTGATTTTATGTGCCAGGGTACACATTCAATAAAGAAAACATATATAAAGCTATCATTTTCACATCCTTTTTCAATTCTATTTATAACAATAATAATTGTTTTAAAATGTTGTGTAGAAAAGTGACTCTGAAGCTGACTTTGTCCTGTGCTGCTTGTTTTAGCATCTCCCAGCAGTTTTAAAAAAAAATGTTTTGTAATGTTTCTCTTTTTATACAGCTCAGATATATTGTCATTTTTCTTCCTTGTTTCCTTCTGTCCCTATGTGAGGAATGTGACATTACTTCACATGGGATTTTTGTGTTGCCTTTCCTTGCTTCTTAGTGCTTATCCTTAGTATGTGCCATGACACTACTTTTTGGTTAGTGCTATGGTCTGATGTTCTGTTTCCATTTATTGATAAGTACCAGGATTTGTACTATGCCTCATATTGCTAGGACTAAAGATAAAATATTTTGTTTTTCTAAATCTCAGGATATCCTCCCTGTCCAATGCTTTGTGTGTTGTTGCTCTTTATTACCAATGTGAAGTGAGTTATTGCCTTTGGGGTAAGCCAGAGAAAAAACAGTGTGGCAGGCTTTTTTGTGAGCCTCCAGCTTCTTTGATCATTGTCTCTTAACTCTTTTCTCCAGTCAACAAAAGTCTGAACATTATTTTCCATGTTTCTCTATGTCTTTTAAAAACAAGTTGAACAACAGTTTTTTTGGCAATGATAAATAGATTTCTTCTGGCTTGCCAAATAAGAAAGAGGGATTCTCATATCTGTATTAAGCACAAGTGATAGTTTTAGTAGAGTTGCTGTTAATCACTGTCTGGATTTAAATGTTTGGGCAAAGATTAGCTGCCAGTACAAAGTAAATAGCTTGACTGTTTAATCAAGATCTATCATTCCTCCTGGTCAGATGCTGCATTTTTTGTTTTAAAGCCCAATATAATGGAGACACAAAGCATACTGAGAGGTCCTATTACACTATTAATAAATGGCTAATATTAAGGAAAATCCAGTTTGTACCTTGGTGCACACTCAGGAGTGGGAAGAAAAAAAAAGGGGGGGCGGGGGGAGAATCGGGGGTGAGAGGGAGAGAGAGAGAGAGAGCGCTTCATCTACAGATAGATAGGTAGGTGTGTAATTGTCCTGGTTTCAGTTAGAACAGAATTAATTTTCTTCCTAGTAGCTGGTGGAATGCTGTGTTTTGGCTTAGGATGAGAAGAGTGCTGATAACACCCCGATGTTTTAATTGTTGCAGAGCAGTGCTTATACCAAGCCAAGGACATCTCAGCCTTTCGCTCTGTCCTGCCAACAGGCAGGCTGGGGGTGCAGTAAGAGCTGGGAGGGGACAGACCCAGGACAGGTGACCCAAACTAGCCAAAGGGGTATTCCATACCATCTGACGTCATGCTAAACAGTATATAGGGGTGGCTAGCCGGGGGGAGGGGGCCGGACTGCTCGGGGTTAGGCTGGGCATCGGTCAGCGGGTGGTGAGCAATTGCATTGTGCATCACTTGTTTGTACATATTATTATTACTTTCCTATTATCACCATTGTAACATTATTGTTATTATTGTTATTATTATTTTGTTATTATTATTTTCCTGTCTTATTAAACTGTCTTTATCTCAACTCACGGGCTTCACTTTCCATTTCTCTCCCCCGTCCCAGAGAGGGAGGGGGGAGGGTGAGCGAACGGCTGCGTGGTATTTAGCTGCCAGCCGGGTTAAACCACGACAGTAATTTACAGTCCTTTTGAAAATATCTGTAAAGTTGGGGTCACGACTTTCAAAGGTACAGACATTTAGTCACTAGAGGGAGACATGATCGCGTATAACCCAGAGCACGTCTTCCACCACCCAGAGATCAGTGATGAAAATTTCCCTTGCAGGGAAGCAAATGTCAACCAACTTGGAATGCTGTTACCCAAGTGAAAGGCTGCTGCTGCATTAAGCGTTTTGGGGCTGCAGGATTATGGGGCAGTGAAAGAAGCCTTCATGGACCTGCTTCATCCTCCAGGATACTATAAGCAATACCTTTCCATAAAACACATCTGGGTTGGGCTCCAGATCAGCTTTAACTGCAATGAGCAGAAGAGGCTTTGACCACATCTTTAGCTAGCACTGGCTGTGCCACGCTACTTGTCTTTCTCAAAAAAAGACACCATTTCTAAGCCCAGAGCTATGTGGCTAGTGAAGAAGAGCAGAAGGTCACCACAGAAGGCCCTGCCTCTCCTCAAGACCACTTCTACTATCAGAAACAGAAGCGTACATTACTGGCTATTGCCACACACTGCCCAGTAGCCATCTAATCTCCCACTGCTGCCTTTGGGCTGAGCAAAGACACTGCTTGGGAAAAGCTGGTGAAGGAAGGAAGTGCAGGGAAGGCTCCTGAACCATTTGTTGGCATGGGCAGAAGACCTATTTTGTCTCTGTACAAGACCTGTAGGTCTTGTAGGGGACAATCTGTGCAACTGTTTGGCTGGAGAGAGTGGTATGCAAGGCTGGATTGACAGGGTCTCGCCCCAGTGATTTACAAGCTGAGGTGCAAACATTAGAGGCAAATTCTGTGCCCACTGGAAAGTACTTTGATCAAAGCACCAAGCCCAGTGCAAAGTCTGTACAAGTGTTATTATTCATCCAAAAAACAAAAAGAGCAAGCCAAAGGCCCTGTCCACATTGGGATCAGGATTGGGCTAGCAACAAGCGTGTTGATGCTGATAAAACCACAGGGAAACATCTCTACATCTGGAGCTTCTGTTCAGTGTTAATCCATACTGGGATGCTGTTTAATAATGTATTTAACTAGAGTACTGCAAATGTGTGGTAAATGGCATTTTTTACCATTACATTAATAATAGGTGTTATTTATCCTTTATTGCCCAGAAACATTTTAGGGACCGTTGTTAATATTTCCTAGAAATAAATGTTTATGGAATCATTAACTCTGGTTTTATTGGCCATATTTCTAACAAAGCTTCTGAGTCATGCCTTCAAGTCTGCTAGGATTTGTGATCCTATTTTCTGTTTGCTTTGTACATTTTGTCTGTCTGTGTAATTTGAAAAGAGAATCGTAGAGTGTAAGATGGAGGCAAGTATTCTTTATTTTAATTAAAATGCTAACAAGAAATTATCTTATTGAATGATTGTGTTGTAACACAGCCACTTGCTCTGCCATACAGTAGTTAAGTGTGATTTGATGCTTCCTCTAGAATGCTTCCTATTCTCCAGGGCTTATACTGTAGCCAAAAAAAATCCCTCTAAGCTGTAACTTGGCACACAAATTCTCAGCTAAACTTCAGCGCTGCTTGAAACTTAAAATACAAAACTTTGTTTTCCCATGTTCAATTTGCTTTGGGACACCACACCTGTAGTTCCATGTATTGCTTTTTTGTGGAGTGATCGAAGAGCTCAATGTCTGTTTAATATTAAAAATGAAATGCTTCTGGCATTAATTTATAAAGGGGATTCATTACTGCCAACTGAGGGAAAGTCCTATATCACAGGACAAATGAATTCTGGATGGACAAACGTATGTCAGTGCACATGAAAAAAAAAAATCCTGTTTTTATTTTTTTACTTTTTTTTTTTTTGGCAGGGCCATCTGTTGCCCTGTCTAAATGGAAGTTTCTTACATTTGTGGAGGAATCTCCACAAAAAGGGGAAAAGCCTCTGTGTTTGACCCATGTCAGAGACAGAGGTGTCAGCTAACTGAAAATTTGGTCCGATCCAAGCAAGAGCCCTCATCTGTTCTCAAACATCAAAGTGAATATGGGGACTGACACATGTACTGGGTCTGGCTGGAATGTTAACTTTCCCGGCAGCAGCCCATTCAGTGCCGTACTCTGTACTTGTAGCTGGAACAGCAGTGTTATCACACCAGTGTTGTGTCTACTGCTGAGCAGCAGTGGCACAGCATTGGGCCTTTCTCTAACCCTCCTAGGGGGTGGGCAAAAAAGTGAGGAGAGAAACATCACTAGGGCAGCTGACCTAAACCAATCAAAGGGATATTCCATACCATGTGGTGTCACACTCAGCAATAAAAGGTGGAAACAGGAAGAAGAGGGGAGGGGTGGGCTCTCGTTGAGAAGACGTCGGTCCTCCTCTCGAACACCGGCTGCGTGCGTTGAGGCCTTGCTTCAAGGACGTGGTCAATCATCGCTCATTTGTGGGAAGTAGAGAGTAATTTCTTTCCTCTGCACTTCCATATAGCTTTCATTTATTTTGTTCGTTTGTTTTCCTCCCTTTTTCCCCTTTCCCTTTTATTTTCCCCTTAGTTAAATTGTTTAGTTCATGGTAGTCTTTATTTAATTATTATAATTATTTCCCTTTAATTAAATTATCCTTATCTCAACCCGTGAGTTGTTCTTTGCTTTACTTCTCCCCCTCCTTATCTAAAGGAGGGGGAGTGAGAGAGCGGTTGTGGGGTTTAGCTGCCCAGCACGGTAAAACCACCACAACACAGCACCAACAGTGTGGATCTAGACTTTGCTGTAGACTTTAACCAATATTTCGTCTATGATTATTTATGTTTTAATAGTTTCTTGAAGCAAGACAAAGATGTTGTTGAGCATACTGCCTGTTTCCATGCCATTGACAATGGAATCTGATGGGTCATTTAGATTTGGGTAGATCATTTGATCTTTTGATGAATACATAATATTTAGGAGAAGAGTGAAAGTTACTGTAACCTGGGGACACCAAGAAATTGAGTCTAGCATGTCTTCCACACCTAGGACCAACAAATACCTGTGCAACAAGGTTATGAAGTTGAGCAATAGATAGGTACCTAACTTTTGTTGTTGTTGTTGTTGTTGTTTCCAGTAAATTGTGTACCTGATTAATTTCAAGCCATTTTTGCAACATGCTTTTCCAAGGCCTTTACCACATACTTCATAGTTTCCAGATGACTGGGGAATGTTTTCTAACAAAATTTATCTCCTTATTTTATTTACATTCACCTTTTGAATTTTCTTTACACATAAAAAATGAAAAAGACACTGTTTATTAGACAAATATATCTTTGTCTACAAGATGCCTTTGCAGAATGTTCCTTTGATAGAAACAAGGAAAAAATAGCTCTGTTACAGGAGAAAAGGAGCGTTAAAAGGTTTGGGGGTGGTAGAAGTACCAACTTACATTTGAGAACAGGAAAATAAACTCACAGGTAGAAGAATTTACAGTCATTTAAGACAGTCAAAAGTCAGAAGGAACATTAGAAGAAAAAATAGGACCTAACACAATGGCAGAGGAAAGTGAATGTTGATAAATGCAATTCCATACAGACCTGAATTTGAAATAGCCTATCTATTTCCAAGGTTTCAAGTTAGCTTTAATACACAAGGACACTTCAGTATACCACTGAACACAACTCAGTCAGACCTAGTCAGTTTGTAATAGTAGCTCAAAGGTAGGCAAGATGTTAGCACCTTTGAAAGTTGGACTATAAAACTATGTCAATCAATTGCAGTTACAGAACAGTTGTAAACCTGGTAATGTCACCGTATGGCTCAGTGGTGTGTTGTCACTTGCAACATTGGATCAGAGATGTCCCAATACAAAAGATGCAGAACTAATTTTCTCCCTTCAGACAGCTCTTCTGTTCCTAAAACATTTGTCAAAGTCCAATGCTTGTATATTAGCATAGCCTAGGAAATCTGCTTCTGGCTGCAAAGACTCATAAACTGGTGAGGATTTCCTGGTCTACCTTTCCTGTGCCTTTGGTTATACAAAATTGTGTAGTCCAGAAGAAAGCTTGAATTATGGTTTTTACTTTACCATGAGTAAGCGATTCACTTTGTCTATTTTGAGACAGCAAGCCTCCAGTGGTTGTAAAAAGGTCCATTTCCATGTTATGTCACTGATCCTACAAGAAGCAAAGTGTTTACCTCCCTCTTCACCAAAGCAACTACTTATATGCTTGTTTTTGAGTATATAATGTCAGAGGACAATGGGGTGAACTAGCAAGCAAGGGAGTTCACTGTGTTTACATGGAAGAAGAAGGGCTTCTGAAAAATGAAGCCTGACCCTGCTCTTGGAGATTATAAAAATAACTGGCCTGAAATAAATGGAGTAACATTTATGCAAAAGTGGCTTAAGAGGAATGAAAACCTGGTCTGAAGCCTTTTCTGGGTTAGTCTTTTCATACTTTTGAGAGCAGAATCAGTGAACAAGGTGAGTTAATAGTACACAAGTAAAATTGAAGCCTACAGCAATTAAATTAAAAGCTAAAAAGATTTGGAATGGTAAAACTGAATACATTTTAATTGAACATAATTCTATTGAAGACTATTAAATTACCACAGTGGAATAGAAGCACAAAAAAACATGATAATGAGTTCCTGAATGAAAATTTTAAATGGATAAACTGAAAAATTACAGGTACCCCGGTGTATGACATGCAGAGTGCTCATGATATGAGAATATGAATTATTTATATCTTCTTTAAATGTAGCATGTAAATTTGTTTTGAATTAATTTCTATTGGGAAATCACTACACAGTAAACATAACTGTCTCTTAGGGTGATGTTTTTTCTTTCTAATTATTATTATTATTATTTTATCATATTATTACTTGGATAGGGGAAGAAAAATTGCATATTCTGTGGCAATAAGACATTTAAGTAATGGTTATATTGAAAAAAAATGCAGTTCTTTACTTTGGGGTGAAATATACTGTAAGCTAGACAGCTGTCATGTAACTTAGGATTCATGTACTCCACTTTGATGTTTCTGTGCCGGGACAAAGAGGTTGGTGTCTCTCCTTGTTTCTCCTACAACAATATAATAAATTGGTAAACTGGTAAGGGACATAAAAGGGTCTGGCTTCTGTCCTATTAAAGTTGTACATGCAGAGGCAGGTGTCAAAACTTATGCTGAAACAATTAAGACCATAGAAATAGTCTAGTGATGGAGGGAGGGATAGCTTTTGTGACTAGCCCTCACTATCTTTAGTGACATATAGAATCCTGATTTCTCAACTTTGTGAACTAAAAGGAATGAGCCACTGTTGTTATTACCTTTATTCTCATTTCTGTGTTGAACACACCCATACAAGTGTGTTCAACGGTAGGGTAAATGTATCACTTTAGGGAAATTAGGACAAACGGGTTTGTTGCAACAATTATGTTAACAATATGTTACATATGCTTGTAGCTTGTCTATTTGTGTTCTTTTATCCAAGTGATTATTGCTTCTCCTTTGTAATACTGCTTTAAAATGTTTCCAGTGGAACAATATGCATTTAAGTCTGGACTGAAGTCACTGGAGAACTAGGTCTTCCAGCTGTGTTTTGTACTCCTAATTTTAGAAAAGTTGAGGGAGAAATCTCCTTTTGGTTTCAGTGGGGCTTAGACCTTCAGGACTGCTGAAGTATCTTTGTCTAAAACTGAGTTATAAGGACTGTGGGTTTCACTGAATGGCTTGACCTTTGCAAACCTTACTGCTCATTTCTAATGACACTTTATTGATCCATCTCTCCCACCCCAGGGAATGAAAATATCTTGTGAATAACAATACATAGCAATTATTAATTTTGAGCGGTAAGCGATAGATTAAAAATATTAAATTATTTTGCTAAATATACTGCACTATTTTTTTGTTACTTGTATGTTTGACTTGCAATCCATCTGGATCTGCAACTCCTCACTAGCTGCAAACTATGTTCTGCCCATTCTCAGTCCTGTGACAATGGGAAGACAATGAGCTAAAAATGTAAAGATTTTTGTTCTTATTATTTTGGAACAACTGCTCTCCCATTTTCTGCTGTTTTCTTTTCATGGACCATTAGCAGCTTCCAAAGGCAATATCCTTTCACTGTCACACTATGCCATGGGGTGCCGTTTCAACAACTTCAGACGAGGGCATTAAGTACAATTCTGGATGAGAGTCAGAGCATAACCAAATAAAAATAATAAAGGAAAGCTTGTAAGAGCAATTTGGAATGCTGTCCTGTGCTGAATTCATTTGCAGCTTAGCAGAGAGCTACCAATCACTGGTGATCAGAGCAATACTCCGCAGCACCTTATTTAATTGTAAAGTATTTCATACCCTAAGAAACATCACTGTTCATTTGCTTTTCCTTTTTCGGTGATCATCTTAGCTGAATGCTGAGCGGTGAATCAGTGGGAGGGGAAGAAAATTCATGTTTCTAATTCAAGGAGAATAAAAATGGACTTCTTGTTGTTCCTCTCCCTTCCCCCTTGCAATTAATCTGGCGTTATGCATTTCTTAGGATAGTTAAAAAAAAAAAAAAAAAAAAAAAAAAAAAAGCAAAACTGGAGGGAGGAAAAAAGCCTTCATAATCCTTCAGTAAATCTCTTAATGCATAAAAGCCAAATTCTGGCACATGTTGCAGACAGGTACAAACCAATCCTCCTGGCCAGCAGCAGGACTGTGGGGCAGAAGCAATTTCCTTTAGCTTGCCTCCCAAGGAGATCGAAGGACTTTTTCTACAGGTCCTCAAACCACCCCATGCTTTCTGGAGGACTCAGGCTAACTACGCTCACTCAAATAGCCCCTAACTTGGCACTGACTGATCTAACACTGCTTTTTGAATTCAATGCCTGAACGAATAACTCATTCTTCATAGTGGGGAAAATCCATAAGGTGTACAATGAATGGGCTATTCAGAGCAGGAATCCAGGCAGCCCCTGGCTCTGGTGCTGCATTCCCTCTCTGTGCCTCTTTGGTGGTGATAGATATGCCACTTAGCAGGCACTGGTTGGAAGTGTGGTGCAGAGATCCATGTAGAGTATGTCAGCTGGAGAGCAGATCAGTCAAGAGACTTAAGCATGGGGCTGGAAGGTAGCTGGGATGGTTGCTGTCTTGGCTATGCTGATAGATCACTTTCAGCTAGGTGCTTAACATCTGTGTATTCTGCTTTCTCCTGCTGTAAAAGGCTAATCTCTCTACACACGCATATCAAAGTTTTCTCTGGAGCCAGCCTGTGTAATATCTCAACACCAACATGGAAGGTGTTGTGAGACTGCAAATGCTGCTAAAGTGCTATGAAACTGCATTGGGATAGGTGTTGCATGTTACTAATACCTCACTACCAGAGTGTTTACATTTGATTTGATCCTTATGTAAAACACAGTTTTATACTGCTTCCTGCTTCCCTGAACAGTGTTTGAGGTCCATGTCATTTTCAGGAGCTGGACTTGATGATCCTTATGGGTCCCTTTCAACTCAGAATATTCTATGATTCTCCTGAAAAGAGGAACTATTTCAGCTTGACATGATAGTCTAGACAAGGGTGTCCTTTGCTGGAATAGACTGTAAAGAAAAGGCTAGGGTAGACATTCTCTTATCACAGTTCCATTCAATTAGTACAGATTACTAAATTGGTAATTTGATTACTGAATCTGATTACTCTGATCTGTACTGATCTGATGTGATTTTTTTTAAAAAAATAAATCTGTATTTCCAATCCCCTTCAACATCTGCAGCACCCATTGGCTCCACAGCCCCACAGCATCCACAGCCCAGCTGCATCTTATATGATAGGGAAATTCTTTCAATTAATTTTGAGTTGTCCATTGCTAGTTTTATTTTACATGCCTTGCTTCTTATGTCAGAATGCATGGCAGGTGATCACTCCCTCTTTCACGGCAGCACTCATGGCTTTATATATTTATTTATATACCCATGCCATTCTCCCATGCCAAGGTGGAAGAGTCCTACTCAATTTAGAAATTCCTCTTTGAAAAAAATGTGATACAAAAGCTGTGTCCTACATTAGAGCATTCTTGCCACCATTCCCTTTCAATTCCCTGCTTTGGCGGGGGGGTTGGACCCAATGATCTCTTGAGGTCCCTTCCAACCCCTACAATTCTGTGATTCTGTAATTCTTAGATCCTCTACATTCTTTTAAAGTAGTGGGGATGGGCTGAAAAATAAACATGTAGAAGCCCCTTTTTTTTTTTTTTTTTTTTTTTTTTTTTTTTTTTTTTTTTTACAAATGCTATACTTGGACCTTTTGCTTGTTTTCTGTGACAACTCTGTCATCCACATGCTTGCAATGCAATTATTTCAGGTGTGGAAATAATATTGTTACTGTGATGGGGGGATATGTGAATCAATGATATCTTGGTGCTGTGTGATAGAACAAACACTTATCACCACTGTAGCACTGAGCATAAGAGGAAGGAGCCGTCCAGACAAGCACAGCTTCCTCTCCATTCTGCCTTGTTTGCCTCTTTGTCTGCTTTATTATGCCCCACATTTTATTCGTCACCTTCGATTGTTTTCTTCTTATTGTATGTTCACTAGAAAAGCAAAAAGCCTCTCTAAAACTGCTGGACTGAAAATGAAATATAGGATGGCTGCAGGCTATGTTTTTCTTTGCTGGGAAGCACTACCATGATAATTGTTTCTACAAAAAGAAACTACTACTCTGGCAAAAAAAAAAAAAAAAAAAAAATCAAAACCACAAACACCCTCTGTTTGCTTGAACCTACCATAAACTATTGCTAGTAATTATAGAAGTCGACTGCACAACAGCTTAATTTGACTTAATTGGCAATTTTTTAAAGCTGCAACACAATAAAAATAGAGAACAAACTCAGTACGCAGGTTCTGGAGATGTTAAATTTTACTTTAGGAAAAAGCTGTAAACCTTAATGCAATGTGTTGGTTTGAAATTTACTTCAGTTAGTAACATATTTTTCTTCTTTTCTTTTTTTTTTTTCTTCCATTGTGATATGAAAGTGTAGAAATATGCAGAAGTGTCTGAAAGAAGATTAATTTTTGCCTCTTGCTCTCAGTGCTAGGTTCCAGTCTGATAGAAATGTTTCACAGTGAAAGATGATGGAGAGGGAGATTATCTGCCAGCCTTACTGCTCTATTAATAGCCACAGGGTTGGGGTATTCTCTCTCTCTTTCTCTCTCTATATTTTTATCCTTTTTTTTTTTTTTTTTTTTCTTCTCCAAACTGGTCTTAAGAAAATGGTGGTCTGCTAGAGGCACAAGTCCTCCTTGAGCTACAAATTTATCCATTGTGGATTTAACTTTAAATAGATTAGTAGTCCCCTTTAAATCAATTGAGCTTTAGTGGGTATTACAGAAAATTAAGCCATCTGTACACACTACCAGTGAGATGATTTAATTACCCAGTGTTCTGATATGGTAAGAGAACAATTTATATTAAGTCAATGTTTATTTATTTGAATGTGAGCTGAGGTTTGTATATTATAATATACAGATACTATACAACTTGATGTGATGACAATGAATTGATTTATACCTTAAGTATCTAAAGGCTGAAAATCTATGTAAAAATATAAATATTTTAAGTTTATAATATAAATAATATAATATAAATATAAATATCTACGTTTAAATGTAAAGTCCGGAACTGTAAAAATTAGAGTTCAGACTTTACATTCACCACATTTCACACATTTCCTCTTCCATATGAAGCATCTAGACCCAGCTGCTTGGAGAGTTGCACTGGCTGTGGGAATCCCTCAGAGCTCTCCTAGGTCCTTCTCTAGAGAAGACGTTGTAGATGGAAGGGACTCAGGAAGGACCTAGGGCACGTTATGGCTACTGGATGTTTCCTAATAGAAGTTTTCCAACGGATAAAGTTTACTGCAGCTGCAGACAAAGAACTAATCAAAGAACTGTTCACACAATTCATAAACTCAATACTATGGATTGGTGATAATAGTATAATTTCATGATTATTTTACATATAATAACATGGATTATATTGTACTTCATAAAATAATATTATATTCCATTTAATAATATGGATCTACTCAAGACTGATATTATTTCTCTGGCATCAGAGAACAGACTATACACTTTGTCTAAAGGAGTTCAAGCTCAGGAATTATAGGTATGTGAAGCTGATTTTATGCTACGTTTGAACTTACTTCATTCTAGAATTGGTGCACAATAAGGCTCTTTTAAGTTGCCTAGCTAGTCCCAGCTAGTAACCAGTAGGTAAGATTGCTCCCCTAATTTCTGTGATAGTGGCTGGCAGAATCATTGTTTCCTCATTATGGCTTTGTCACAATGATGGTTTGACTTGGTGGTATAAATGGTTCAAAAGTTGTCAAGAGAAACACATGAATCATTCCACTTAATGAAGAAAAATGAGCCCTACCTACGGCAGAGACTGTACAAGGTGTCCATAGTGCATATTTCCAGTGAAAAATGAGCCACACTACATATCACTTGGGCAATCCTGGAAAAAGACATTGCCTACACTCCCATACTTTGCATGCTTTGTGCTTCAATGAAAGAATTATGCTGGATTGTTAGTCCTCAGTAGTTTAAGGGACTCTTAGTTTGGTTTTTGTAGGAACTCCCTACACTGATGCTGATGAATACCCTGCTGAAGTGTGGCTTAATTGTGAATCAAAGAGAAATGTGATGGGCATAGCACTGATAGGTTTGTATAAATGTTTTTGAGATATCAACTGATGCGTCTAGCAGCTGAAAGCCCATAATTCCTGTACTACACATGGGACAGGGTCTATTTTTGTAAGGAGATCTTGTAAACCAGCACAAGAGAGGAGGCTCTTTGGTTACAACCTTTCTTTCAGGTCTGCTGCCAGATCCAGGGTACGATAGTCACTCATTTTGTAGACTCTCTGTTTCATGTGACAATCCTTAAAGACAGAATGTAATTTTCTGTCACTGATGCCATCTTAAATACAGCTGTTTTAGTGGTCTGTCCTTCACTGTCCTTCCTATCCTGGTCTCAGCATTACACACACTGCAAGCAGATTATGCTGGCCGTAGAAAAATAGACTGAAAAATAACTGTAGATCTTTTTACTGCTTTATTCCTGCAGTCAAATTCCTTTTAATGACAGAGCACCAACTTATTAATAGTGGTTTTTGGTTTGTTTGTTTGTTTTGTCTTAACAGCAAACTGTTGGAGCACTTATTAATGACTGAGAGCCGAAAAGCTAGAATCCAAGTTGTCTAATGAAACTTGGCATCATGTAAAGTCTTCAGACCAGATTTAATGATGGCATTTAGGGGGCCATGGAAAAAGAACTATCTGTTGTACTGAATTCTGCAGGTAAGTTCTAACATTATGTTGAGATACATAGATGTCATTTTTATTTATTTATTTATTTATTTGTGTGTGTGTGTGTGTGTGTGTTTTTAAAGCTTCATTGATTTATGGAAAAAAGAATCATTAAACTGTGGAACTAATGGTCTCATATTGTCCAGTCAGCATTTGAAACCTATGGGCAAGAATGTCCCTGTCTTCGTGGCTATAGACTTTTAAGTCAGAGCAATAACATGCTGCATGCTCTTCACACTGTTTAGAAAAGGGAGAACATTTGAGACTCTGCTGCAGCGTGAAGCTACAGGAAACTTCTATTTAAAAATGGCAGGAGCTGCCACATGATCACATGAATTTTGCAGTTAGTTTTAGCTTCCCATGATCAAGAAGAAATCACTAGCAACAGGAGAAGGAGTGGAGCTTTTAAACAGTCCTAGCCTGCATATTTATTACCTGTCAAATAGCAACAACAAAGTCATTCATCTAATGTGTTCATTGAGCACTGGAGAACTGTGCAGCTTGATTCGTGGAAGGTAACAACATGTCCCCCTGTTATGTTCTCTTATCTACTGAAATTGACTGAGGGAGAAGAGAGTGACATTCACAAAATTCTAGCTCAAGGACAGTGAGTGGAGAAGTTCCCACTTTGTGGGAACATTTTACATTACATTATTCCTGAAGCAGATGTAGATATTTTGTTGTTCTAATGAAAAGTATCTAACGGCATCTGAGAATATTATGTGATGTGGAAGTTATACAATAAAATACTAGATCTGTTGAGAACATGAAGATGCTCAGTCAAAACACTGAAAACTATGTCCTCCCCAAAGTACTTCCACAACATACAGTCAGGTGATAACTTTTACCCCAACCTAGTGGCTTAAAACTTCAAGAAAAAAATTAAAAACATTCAGGTGGGAATTTCTTTAAGATAGTCCAAACCTGGAGTATTTGCCTTATATTTATGTTAACAGCATTCTAGCTAGTAAACTGCACTCTTTGATTTCATCTAAACTGGAAGTACCACAGTGAAAAAAATAATATTAATTATACAATAACATAAAACAGAATCGTTAGTATTTCCACTTCAAGGGAGTAAAAAGCTGTGTATTTACAAGCACATAGAATTAAATGATTGTGTGAACTTTTCCAAGGCTCATTAAAGGCTATGTACAGATATATCAATTCTTATGTAACCTGAGCTAGTTTGAAGTCCGTAGCTGGGATACTCCGGTTACCACACAAGCAAAACATTGTAAATTTGGATACAGAATGGCTTTGTTGTTAGTGAAGATTAGTTTATGTGCTGACTTGCATATTCTTGTATTCTTTTCCCTATTATACCTGTCTAAAAATAAATAAATAAATAAATAAATAAATAAATAAATAAATTGTGTGTAAGTAGCTCCCCTAACTTAAATATTAATTTCTTTTCCATGTACATTGACATTGCCTCTGGCTAAGATAACTGCATGAAATGAGTGAGTGTGTAAGGTAGAGTGAAGAAGCTTCTGTTTTTGTGGTTTGGGGGATTTTTTTCCCCAGACATTAATGGTTTTCTTTTTTTTTCTTTTTTTTCTTTTTTTTTTTAATTTCATATGGGAGTGGTGAGCATGTGCTAAGGGAAAAATGAGACCCCAAATGCAGCAAATATACAGCCCCTTTTGATTTTGTCATCAGATTTCACCTACACCTGTCAGAAAACTAGACGAATTGACTAAGAATCTCAGCTGGATTAAGTCGGTGTTCCTCTACTGTCTTCAGAGGAACCATAGCAATTATAGGTGTTGTGCTCTTTGGTGGAACTGACTTAACACAGCAGAGAATGTGGCCCCACTCTTTTATGGATAAATTATTTCAAGATGTTCAGAGCTGTACTTCCACCAGAGATTAATGGACATACCTCAGCATGATGGGAAGCATCTTGGACATCGTGTAGTCTTTTCATTCTTGTCATTGAAACATCTCTTGTTCCCCTCAAGGGACTCTCTCTCAAGAGTGATCATGATGTAGATAGTATAACTGTAACCCATGGAGGTATTATATAGGTACAAATGAAATGTAGGTAGCATACCTTCTTGACACATCATATATGATTTTGTTCTCATTTCCTGCCATATCATTCTGTTTGGCGTAAGAAGCTTGTCTGATTTTAACACTGAAAATTTGGCTTTCTGCCTATACTCTCTGAACTGTTGTGTTGTGGGTTGTTGTTGTTTTTCCCAACGTAATGTCTAGCAATACTAAGCACTGATCTGAATTCTTTTGGACTTAAGAAAAAGTCAATATATTGCACATGGACTTTCTCCTTATTCCTTTGACTCTACATAAAGCTTAGCATGATGTGGTTAAAATAATACATCAGAAAGAACTGGTAAAAAAAAAAATCACTTGTGAGTTGTGGATCATTATTTTTTATTACCTCATTTAGAGTCCTCTAGAAAGCGAACTGCAGTTTACCATGTGTTATTATACTACTAAGGTGTTGTAAAGAACTCAGTTTTTAAAAAATGCAGAGTAGTCCACCAATAAAAGGCAGTATTTAGTTCAAATAGATATGTGCCAGAGGTATGCCCACAGTGATCAGAAAAGCTCTGTAATAATTTTCCATTCCCTTATGTGCCTTAGGTTTTATGCCTGGATATCTTACATTTCATACTAAACTTATGCGTGGTCAGAATAGTGTATCTCCAAAAATTTCTTAATATCCAGGTGGCATCTGGAGCTTATTCTTTAAATTTATTTCACTGTGGGTGCCATCATGACGTAATGGCTTCTGTTCATGCAACCTTTCCTGCTCAAAAATTCAGTGCCTGATTTTCTGTGTTACTGGATGTGTTGAGTTCCTTCCTTTTAATATTGTGTGTCTACTCATTGTTTTACACCTGCTGCAGTTCTGAGAGATATAGCATTCTGGAATCAACTGTAAATGAACTCTGACCATTAATGACAATCTATTCTCAGGGATCCTATATAAATGTATTAATGGAGTCAGTCAAGATGACTCTAATCAAAAACTTAACAATTTAAAATTCTACACCTCTGAAACAATTAGTATGATAAACCTATAAACCTTCTTTTTCATTTCCACCCATTCCAGAAACTCTTGCTTAAAGAGATTTCATGTAAAAATGTAAGGCCAATGAAGGATATAATTTTTTTTCTGATCACTAATTTTTTAATGAAGGCTCTTTGAATTTATTTTTTATTTTTATTTTTATTTTTTTAAGGCATTAACCTTAGGATAGTTGTCTCATACTTAGAAAATACCCTTCTCTAATGTTCATTGCATGGCACACACCTCATTATTCTTCACCTTCTAGGATCTTCAGAAAGCTTCCAAAGACTGAAATAAGAATGGATTTTCCAGATGTCAGACTCAGCAGTGAACGTGCAGGTGAGAAAGGGATTCCTTTTTTGATTTTTTAGGAACATGAGAATCAATCTGCAAGGTGAAATCACTTCTCAGTGTTCTCTGTGGGAAGAAATAGTATTCTTTTCTGAAACCATGAGCAGTAGATGTACAACATTTAAGCTGGTGAATAATAACAAGCTGTGAGATACATTAAACTCTGAAGTGATGTTTTAGTGATGGCTTTAACACATGCATTATAGCAATTACTGGCAAAGTGATGACTCGATGAAGTAGGTCACAGTACAGTGTAGGTGGTCTTCTCTCCAGGTGGAGAAGGACATCCTAAAAGACCTTGATTTAATTCTTGGCTCTGTCATAGTCTTTTTATATGGTCGTAAGCAGGACATTTTATCTGGCAGTTACTCAATTTTTCTTCTGTCCATTCATCTCCCATTGCAGTTGTACTATGAACTATATAAAAAGGAAATGCCTTACTCTGTATTGCACAAAGAAGAAGAAATTCTAAGAAAAATCATGTAACACAACCCAATTTTACTGGTTTTAAGAGGCTGACTCAATTCAGTGAGTAGCATGATGAACTCTGAAGGGCATGTACTTCATGACGCTGTGTGTGGTCTGAAATCTTATGCAAAGACAGATTGAAATCCTGATATTTTAATGAAGCTTTAGGTATGAGGAATAATACACTGTCATATTAAATGACCGTAGTGAGTTATTTCACCAATTTGCAAGTTCCCATAACACTGTAAACAAAAATTCAAAAGCCCTACCCTTGGAAGATTTTGAAAAAGAATCAAATCACACAGAAAATCTTTGTATTTGAGAATAGCCTAAATAGAAGAGTTGCAATATTATCACAATAATTTCAAAGCAAAAGGATAAAGCTAGGAAGCCAAGTATTTCATAATGAATGCAGCATATAGCTTTTAAACAGGGCTAACATATGGACCACTAATGTGAATGTGAATGCAAATTAGATACTTTTGATTGCTTGAAATAAAGTCAGCAGAATCCAAGCTTCAAAAAGCAAATTGTGTGGATTTAACTACCTGAGTGCCACAGAAAGAATACCATTCCTACAATATTTCCATATGAAACAAGGTAATGAAGCTAATTAAGCTAATTCTAAGGCAAGATGCCCTAGATAACTTGAAGATGAATTGTATATTTTCTCTGTCTTTTCTTTTCTTTTTTTTTTTTTTTTTTTTACCTGAGTTTCTCAGCCTTGGTTTTATTTAACCTTTTGAGTCCACTATCTGCTAATTTTGTCACCTATAACTACAGGTGTTTTGCAAGGTAGCTGTCATTTTTAGAGGTGATGCAGCTTGCTACAAATATGTTGTTTTTTAGAAGAAGCAGCACAACTGGTGCTGACTGGAGCAAGCAGTCATTGGAAACTCCTCAGCTCATAAACTATAAAGGAAATTTAGCAGATAGTGTGATAGGGCTTTTAATATATTCTGGCTCAGATAAATAAAGGTAGAAAAACAGAACTTGCCCTAAACCTTTGAAATTCTTGTGTAACATCTCAGCAGGACACACATATTTCATTCTGCACCTAACCTTGCTGGGCTGTGAAAATGGGAAAACTGTAGAATAATATTTATTTTCTCCACAAGGCATTGCCCTTCATGAAAAAGCAGAAAGCTGCTCATGGTGAGGACAAACAAGAGGGCTGCGTACTGCCCTGCATCTGGCATGGCTTGCCCCTGTGCAGCAGGTTTTTTGTGTCCTCACTGCGAAAGGTGGTTTGCAAGTAGCATGGCAGATGCTGTCAAGAGCTTTTGTGATGAGTGATCATGAAGCTATGTAGCCTGGAGGGGGAAAAGAGCAACCCCAGCTAGTAGGAGATCCACAGGTGAAACAGCTTCATGTCCTGCTTGCCAGCTCTGGTCCCATTTTATGGCAAAATCTTGGGCTGTACCAGAAGAGTGTCAAGAGATGGCCTCATTCACCATACCTCCCGATCCCATAACCTTCTTCTGTCAAGCTCTCTCTCTATCACCCAGAGACACCAGCTAGGCTCCAAACTGCTGTTCCCTGCAGGGAAACCCACCCTTAGCACCCCTCACAAATAGTTTTGCTTCACAACATCAGACATCTCAGCTCCCACCCCTGGCCTGACTGCACTAAACACAACCCCATCCACACCCATTTACTGCAGATATTCTGGGTACTCATCCAACATCCTCCTGCTACATCTGGACACCTTCTCAGTCCACTAGCATCCTGTTTTGTAGCGTCTTTCCCATACTCAACCTGGCACATGGATACACCAGCCCAAACCCTGACTACACCTGCCAGGTTTGGGGCTGTTGCCTGTTTCCTCATTGTCATAATTTGGGGGAGGGCATCATGATCCCAAGCTGAAGTTTAGGGGAAGAGGAAAATAACTAAATGAGCTCATTTACATGTTTGCCAATCACTTGCCAATTTGCAAATATGTGAATTAGCGCATTCTGAAATTTGCATAAATTCACACATGGAGCAGTGCAAGACTTGGCAGAAATGAAACAAAAAAGAAAATATATTAATGGCTGTGCAAAAAGGAAAGAAAACTGGTTCCAGAATATAAATGTCTTTATGACTACATAAGGAACAGGAAAATGGCTTTTGAACCTAAAATTGCTTGTCAGATTCAGCACTGGTAAAAACAGATGTAACTTTGTTAATATCAGCAGTACCCATTTAAATAAGGTCTGAAATTGGACTTCATGATTCAGAGCATTGGCTTGAGCTCCCTTCTTTTTTGGTGAGCCATAAGATATGGTTGGGAAGACTAGGAAGAAAAATACTTACCAAAATAAAAAGTGGTACATGAGGTGTTGGCCAGTGTTAATGAAGTTTTTTTTGTTTTGTTTTGTTTTTTTTGAGGGGGGGTCTCTAACATACACTGCATGTTTCACACCAGCATTACTCACCACTGTCTGTATGCTTGCACACTGGGAATGATTTTGATTTAAGCAAATAATGTTTCTAACTTATGGCTGTGTTAACATCTTAAGTTGAACCCGGAGAGCTTTCTGGATCACTGTTGTCGCATTCATGTTCATGCATGGGGCTTAGCTAATGAGGCTGCAGAGCTCCGGCTGCAGCTTGACTCACAGTTTTCCTCTGGAGGGCAACCAGAGAGCCAGCAGGTGTGTGCCATTTGCAGCTAGAGCTCACTGCAGCTGCTGATTGGTCTTATTTGTGGATGTTTCCTCTGTGTCTTCAGAAGTTTGTAGGCAGTTTTGCTGGATGGTAGCTCCTACCTCTCAACAGGGTGCTTACTCTAAAGCGTGTGTTCACATAGGCTTCCTAGCCTGTTTCAGGGACTGATAGATAAAGCATAATGCTACTCGATCAGTTGTGCTTTCCCAAGTGTTGCTGTCTCAAGCTAGGTATCACAGCAGGCAAAATTGGCTGATAATGTCAGTGAACACCCAAGTCAATCTATACCACACAGTTTTTATTAACAGAGGTGTAACTGCTGTGGATAGGCATGGCAAGGAGTGATTTATGACATACGCACTGCAAGGGACGGTATTTTATGCTAACAGAATTGGGCTTTAATCAGTGTATTCTACTTCACCTGCAGACGTTGGAATAATCAGTGCTGCAGAAGCACCCTGCCAGTGGCAAAAATGAGAAGCCTTTGCTAGTCCTAGATCCTGTTATTGTAACAAAAGCTGCTTCATAAATGAGTCTGGCCTCTGTTGCTCATTGTCAGCACCAAAATCTTTTATGAACTGAAAATCAAAAGCATAAATCTGTGTACAGCAACTAGTATTATCAGTGTTAGAGGTCACAGAAATCTCTTTTCTTGAAAATGCCTTTTTATAACAACTGATTTTTGACTAGAATGAAAATGATAAATTTGACTGCAGATTGTTGAACTTGTAAAAGAAATTCAGACTTCTGTTATTACAAAAGTCTATCTTAGATTAAAATTGCATGTATGTGTTTTCCTTTGGAAAACCAATTTTATTTAGGGGATTTTTTTTTCATGAAATATTACAAATACTTTTATGGAAGCAGAAGTTTTGGTATTTTTTATTTTTTAGGCATTAATGCTCAATTTTAAAAATTCAAACAAAACTGAAATTCAACTTTTTTCTGAAGTGCCTTGCTACCATGGTCTTCAGGAGCCTTGCTAAAGCTTTTTGAATCATTAGGTGCATGGTATTCACAGATCTGTTTTTCCTACATAAAAACAGTGGCAACAGATTTGCCCCTGGCTGACTGTGTTCACTGAAACCTACATAGGAGTATGTATCTGTAAAGGAGTAGTTATTAGAAAGAAGTTATTAGAAAAAAAAAAAAAAGAGAGAGAGAGAATATAAGGGGGGGAGGGGGAAGTGGTATAAAAACTAGTATTCTGTTACACTTTTCTGGAGTGCAATCCACACAGTTCTCTGAAGTATCTGGAGAGGCTTGTAGCCCTCAAAGTTTTCCCCGTTCATCCTTCCTTGATTTAAATGTCATACTCCATGCTGAATATGTTCAAATGCTACAGTCACTGAATACCTTATAGACTACAATAATTAATCTACCAACACTCCCATTAGTATGGATGACACAATTGGAAATCTGTCCAGGTAGAGACAATTATGTGGAGACCGAGAATCATAATCCTTTTGTCCCTGCAGTGGCACAGTACTTATTTGCCACTGTTCCTGTGTTTCTCCTTGTCAGAGTCAGCAAGTGTTTCAGTTTATCTCCTTTTATTTACTTTCAAGTCATGATTAGATTAGAGAATTCTGTTGATACCTCCCTGCCTTAAAATCTAGGAAACCAGAGCTGAGCTGATTCATTTTTTAAAGATCATTTAATTGCCTTAATGAGTTTGCTTGATTTTTCAAATCTCCAGTGAAGTCATAGGCAGAAGTTGAAATGGTTTTATTTGCCTTAGAGAAAATATATCCACTTTGCACTAAACAAGTGGTTTACATGTGTAAAGCCAAAGCATGCACAGCCTCAGATTTCCCTAGCAATGGCGAGGGTGCTCTGGTACTGCCTGCAGCACCTGGTGATATGCACAAGGGGTGCGATGTCCTGCTAGTGCAGGAACACATTATGCAAATCTATTAATGCAATTATTCATTTTTGGGATGCTCAGCTCTGGACAATAGCCCTCATATAGGTTTTATTTTGTTATCCTCTGAGAATAGATTCTCTGTTCTTCAGAAAGAAAGGGAAGATTATGGGCCTGGGAAGGATGGTGTGCAAAGTCTTGCCCTGCTCCAGACTTCCCAGGTGTCCTGAAGCAGGTCATTTATCTTCTCTGAGCCTTTATTGTCTACCTGCCCAGGAAAAATACAATACATAAAAATAAAGCCATTAGAAATTGTGGGGTGCTCAGAAGATATTATGATGGTCATGTGTGTAAAAATACTGCAGAAATAACTTAAGTGCAACTGGCCAAGGGTCACGTGCAGTCTCCATACCCTTCAAACAACTAGGTTAATTTTGTATAGTGATTTCTTGTCCAGTTTCTGAAACAAACAGATAGCAGTGGGTATTTCTATAGTGGCAGACTTTAATACTTCACTGTCTCTTTAGGCTTTCTGAATTAAAACAGAGGAAGTTTGTTTTGCATTTAGGACTAGGCAGTATCCTATCTGCTACTGATACACATAGCAGACATGGAGCTGCTGTGCAATCACTTAAAATACCGATCTATAACAATTTTGGAAATCCCATATGTAATCTTATCTGTGAGACAAAATACAGTATCATTCTACTGAGATACAAGATTTCCCTACACACAAATATTTCCCTGGCTGAATAGGGGGGTTATTATAAAACCAAGCAAGAAATCATCTCAATGGATCTAGATAAGCATCTTCCCAACAAACATTTGGGGGCAGTTACCAAATACTGGTTTGTGCTCAGGCTCCCAGCTGAAGCCATTTTGCAAAAGATAAAAAGGGCGTGAGTGATTAACTAGTTATTAGTTTCTGCAGCAGAAACAAATTATAAGGGCTGAGCAGTGTTAGAAGAGTCCCAAAGATATGTGAGGCTATGCTAAGAGCACAGGAGAGTAAAGGCAAAGGCTGACCCAAAGCAGGACACCCTGGAGAGCACTTTTAGTGGGCTCCTATTCTTCACTGAGGGTGAATCTTCTGTGAGTCCAGTAACACAATTGTCATTAGTGTAATCAGGAGAGCAAAGAAGGAAAGCCAGTCAAGTGCTGCTATGCCTTTTTACCTGCCTCCCAGCCTGCTGAGTAATTTGGGAGCAGAAAGCAGGAGCAGGTCACCTCATCTCTTCTCTCTGCTGTGCTGGGTTGCCTCTCACAGGCTCACTGGTAGCTAGGACTGGTGCTTGGGTTTGCCAAAACCCCTTACTGTAAGGGGTTATCTGCCTTCATACCAGATGTGCAATGCAGGATTGAAAGCAATTTCTCCTTCTCTCTTTTTTTATTCTGTTTCATCTTGTCTGAGAAATAAAAGGCTACATTTCAAGCACAATAAACCACTTAAGCATTATTTACAATAGCTTTACATATTTAATAAAGGTATTTCACAAGGTTTTTGATGTTTTTGTCTGTCACAGTCAGAACATTTTGAATAACATTTTCTTTTTTATAGTTTAGCACTGGCCCTCTCTTTCTTGATCACAATTAGAGAAATTAAGGGTAAGAAATAGAAAGAAAACAATTGCATACAATCTTTTACACTTCCCAAAAGGTCTGTAATCAGATTTGTTTCTGATGAAAGTTTGAGTCATTTCTTATTTAACAGCATTGTTTTCCCTCCTCTGAATTAATTTATCCTAGAGGCAGAATTGTCTTGGATCTTTCTTGATTGCTTTTTAACCTGTTCATAGAACATTCAGCGCTCTGGTGATGTGCTTGTTTTTTGAACAGTTGCTTGTAGTTTAGAGGTCTACTGAGTTTAGCCTCGTTGGTCTCTGGAATAAATTAGTGTTCGTGCTCTGCTTGATCTCTGTGTGTCCAGGTTGGACAAAGTAATGACAGCAGTCCTGACAGAAAAAGGAATTTATTTTGATATTTAAATTCCATGTACAACCATGCAGTGAAGTGCTGAACTGACATGGGGCATGGAGTAAGATAAATAAATTATTGGAACTGCATTTTATAACAAATATGAGCCTAGCATGTTTCCTGCACAAAAATACTTGCCCATGTGCTGCCCAGGAAGTGGATGGTACTTGGGCAACATCAGATGGACTGCATGCATGTGGACAATGCTTGTGATAAACACAGCATGAACTGGATGTGTCCTGGAAGTGACAGATCTGGTGTATCTATACTGTAAGGTTTATTTGTACTTGCCCATTGATCCTTGCCAGGCATAATTAGGGCAAAATTTTTTATTTCACCAAGCAGGAGAAGACAACTCTGAGGGACCCCAAAAACAGAGTAGCTTTATGCACATTCGTTTGAATGTAACCACTTAAAGGTGACACTGGAGATTGCTTATTGAGTAAAAACAACATTTTCTTCTTTGATGAAAGGAACAAAATCACCCTGTGGAGATAAGTGAAAAACGATGAGATGCTTTGCTTGTTCCATGCACCTAGAAATGCATTATTGAAGCTTTAAAATTTAATTTAACATCTTTTTAGCTCAGATAGAACAAACGTCAAACAAAAAAATGACTGACATCCTTACTGGAAACACAGGGTATAGCAGCCAGGAAGAATTTCTGCTAATCTTTTGTTAAATGGTGGCACTGCTAATGCTGGCGTTGCTAAAAGAATTAGGAAAGCACTTAGTGGTAAGTGGTTAAGATGTTTTGACTCAACTGCAGACTTCTGGCAATAAACGTTATAACATCCATATACTGCAGAAGGCAAAGGTCTAACATTAAACACACAACAGAAGCAAGTACTGTGGTCAGCTGAATCCACACATGGAGTAAATTAAGATCCTAAGGAGTAATTACCTGTCTTGTGATCTCTGAGGTGTATCTCCCCATCTCTCTGTGAATAGTGCCTTGCATGTAAAAATGTGTATTTTACAAATTGGGTTTTAGAGCTTTTAAAAAATAAGCCCATTTGAAATATCTGTCAGTGTGGACCATACTTACAGGCACTAAAAGTCTCAAAACCTCTCGTAACTGTATCAGTTATCACTTTCCTTATCATCTGCGACTGGCTAAGCTGATGTACTGTGTATGCTATCAGAGGGGACAGAGCAAGTTCAAGTAGGTTGCACACAGCTACAGAGTATAAATTCACCTGTGAGAAACCCCTGGCCTTCATGTTTGTCCACCAACATACTTCATATTTTTTGTTGTCTAAGTTCAGTTGCTAGCAATCTGTGAGCTTGCAACCAGCCTGCTTTGTGCTGCCCTAAAAAGACCATATCATGCAAGGACCCCACACTGATGCAGTGACACTACAACACATGCCTTGTTTAGCACATCTGGGAGCCTTCTTCCCCAAACCTCCTCACAAAGAGAAGGTGAGTCATGCTCCAGCTGTGGATGAGCTCAGATGCGTCCAGGACCCTGACTGCAGTGCCAAGAGACATGGTGGCAACATGGGCTGTTCTAAGAACCCTGCAATGGGATGGAGACAGTTAGCACAAAGCACCTTCTTGAAACTAAAAAAAAAAAAAAATAAATAAAAAAAAAAAAAAAAAAAAGAAAGAAAGAAATTTTCTGCAATCTTGTGTTTGGAGGCATGACATTCATTCAAGGAAGAGTGCCACTGCAGGTAAGCAGAAGGACAGTATTGGCCAGTGTGGCAGCTGATTGTCACAGGCGGAGCTAGAAATGCAGAACAGTCATTTCTAAACTTTTCTCTTGTGACTTAGAAATACAGAGGAAAAAAAATAAAGTAATTCTCCCAGTAAAGATATATATTATTTTTTTTCCTGACGAATAATATTCTCATAACATTGCTAGTGCTTAATATTCAGGTTTGTTATGCTGAATAAGTATGGGGTTGCTACGCAGGCTTTCTAAACTCTTTCTTTAAAAACAGGTGTTCCTCCTCTATTTGTATGAGAGCGTTAGGAGTGTGGTGCATCTTATCTCGTGCCAGGTGTCCGGAGCAATTTTCTGTGCTTGAGCTAGGGAGCTGGGTTCTCTTTGTAGTCTGTCATGAGAAACAAGACTTTGATTTGCCTGGCCTAGCTATGACCTCCATTTTATGCCTAGAAATGCTTTTTCCTCTCTGCTCTCAAGGAAGCTAGTTCTGGGTTCTAGTTCAATTGGAGATAGCCACACTGTGAATATTACATTTGGGTAAATAAATCTATTCTAGATATCTACATATAATTTCTGAGAATTGTGGGTGTAATCTTCCTTTTGTTTTCATGTAGGCAGTACTGTTGTTTTTATTTTTGTTATTTTGTACTCTTTCTCTTTTGAGCTCTACTCTTAAGTAAACCCCACTCTCTCACCACAAACTTGGTATTTCAGTGTGCTGTTATTCAAAAGGAAAGGTTTGTACTGATTTAGTTTATATACTAACAATATTTTACGTGTGCTAGTTGAAATATATTTACCATATTTCTAATTCTTAAAGAGCTGAAATTCTTTTTCATATTGGCAGAACAGTGAAAACTATAAATCCTTTTTTTTCCTTCTAATTCCACATAGTTTTGAGAAGAAAAGGCAGAGAGTTACATTTCATAACTCTTGAAAGTTTTACACTTCCACTTTCAGCACAACCTGCAGCAAAGTGGTCAAGTCCTCTACAGTCTGTGACAAGGGAATTTTTGAACAATACATTTGCTGGAACAAAGCAGGGTAGATGGGTGAATGTTGTTAAGTCCGAGAGAATGCACAGAAGATACTGTGATGGGGTTTGCTTGCAAACATGGTGTCCTGGTTTCAGTTAGGACAGAGTTAATTTTCCTCCTAGTAGCTGGTAGGGTGCTATGTTTTGGCTTAGGATGAGAAGAGTGCTGATAACATGCTGATGTTTTAATTGTTGCAGAGCAGTGCAACAGAGAGGGAGGGGGAGGGCGAGCGAACGGCTGTGTGGAGTTTAGCTGCTGGCCAGGTTAAACCACAACACATGGCATCACATTGGAGGAAGATGACCTCCCATTTGAGGTATCATCACTTTTTCTTTTCCTTGATTTTCTGTTTTCCCCAAGCATTCAGAAACCATGAGTCAAGCCTCAGAAGAACACTGTGAAAAGGGAAAAAAAAATACCTGACTTCCTGACTTGGCATGCTTTTCATTTGTCCCTTCACAGTTGGCTTTTACAAGCTTTTTCTTTTCTTTTTTTTTTTTTTTTTTAATTTATTTATATATATATATTTATGTTAGGAGGACTGCAAACTCATTTTCTCTTCTTAACAAACAGCTTTGAATCTTAAAGATTCACATGATTTCAGTAGTTGGAGCCTTAGGAAGATTATCATGGTATATTTGTTAGTCATGATATATTCATGAGAGCTGATAGGTGTGAAAGGGATCTGGAGTTGAAAGTGTAGGAGTGAGCCTCCTCTTTCTCTAGATACTCTGATCTAATTGGGCTATAGCCTCCTTCTCTGGGAGGACTTTCTTTGGGTCAGAGATGCAGTGTAGCCTCCTGGCCAGTCACCTCACTGCCCATGCATCCAGCTTTGGCTCTTGGTGGGAGGTTTTCTGCAATGTACTCATGCTCCTCTCCCCCTGCTCTGGTTTTAGAGGATCCATTTTCTTGACCTGTACAATAGAAAGCCCAGGGCTTCCTCTGTAATGGGATCTCAAGCAGCCCAGGAAGTGCAGAAGCCCTGCTTCCATTTTGAAATGCATAGACATAAGGGGTGATCTCTGAACAGTGGTGGGACTTGTAATCATAATTTCTTGTGTGCCATGTTGACCGTTTACATTTTGCAAAAAACTCTCCCTACAGAATTAATTTTCAGCATTAGGGAAATATGGGCAGCTTTTTATAGTTTGATAATAATTTATCAGCTTCTCTCCTGCAGTCCTTTGCTGGCTGGCTGCTCTAAAAGCACACAATCAACAAGAGAGCAGTGAACAGAAATATTTTCAAGAGCAGATGGGATGTACCTTCAAAAACCAGGATTGTCCCAGTGAAACTGGGACATCTGGCAACCCTAAAAAAACCCAAACTAGATGAAATAAAAATTATGAGATGGAGGAGCAGAAAAATATGTCTTTGCATTGATTAGCAGGCAAAGTAATTAATCTCCTTCAACTCCCCTTTTGGTCCTTGGTGTAAAACAAGGAGAAATAGTGATATTATTGCTTTGCCAAGCATTAATTCCTGTATAGTGATTGCCGAGCAAGAAGAATTTTGCATCCTTGCCTCCCTCTTTCCTGATACCCCAAATACCTCAGAAACAATCTTCATATCATTTATAAATAAAACCTTTTTTTGATATCTTTGTCACTGAGCCTAATTCAGAGTTTTCCCCTTGTCTTTAAGGTGCCTTGGATCAAATTCAAGCTCATTTTGCTGAGCTTGTTATTGTACAAGATATCAGCCTGTCCACAGTCCAGCTTGGAACTGACTTTCTACCCTGGGACAGTTTTATAACAAATTGACATATATTGGCCTTCTCAAAACACCAGACAGATGAAGCAGCCTCATCTCCACAGTTTCACATGTGTCATCTGGTCCCGTGGTAGTTTTGAGGTGGAAAGTTCACTAAAATGCTGAGTGTGAGAGGCATTGACAATTGATCTGTCAGTTTGAGAAATTCATATATCTTGCTAGAAAAATGTTCTAGAACTCTAAGAGAACTATAAAATTATTTCATTTGGGTTGTAATGATTTCTGCACATTTAGAAGATGACATGCTTATAGCATTTGTGCATTATCTAATGCAGTGAGATCCTGGACCCATTTGGGGTTGGGGCCCCAAAATCGTGTGAAGTTACAGATGATAAACTCTGTGGAAATATTAAACAATACTGTTTTTTTTAACCATGTTTCTTCAGCAGACAGTACAATATGTCCATAGTGGGCACTCCTAGTTTCAGTAAAGAATTAAATAGTAGAGAGGTGTTTGGCCAGCAAGTGCAAGTGTTTTTAATGGCAGTGTGACAACATAGAGGGAGATGTTATTCTAAGCACCCTGGCACCTGTCAAATGTCAAAGGAACCCAAATGATCAAAACTCCATGACATCCAGCACAACTGTGTTTCGTCCTACAACTGTATGAAGGTTAGTTACTCACAGCTCTCCTCTCACAAGCTTCTACTTGTTATCTGAATCATTGTGTTACTGTCCTGGTTTCAGTTAGCACAGAATTAATTTTCTTCCTAGTAGCTGGTGGAATGCTGTGTTTTGGCTTAGAATGAGAAGAGTGCTGATAACACCCCGATGCTTTAATTGTTGCAGAGCAGTGCTTATACTAAGCCAAGGACATCTCAGCCTTTGCTCTGTCCTGCCAACGGGCAGGCTGGGGGGTGCAGTAAGAGCTGGGAGGGGACAGACCCAGGACAGGTGACCCAAACTAGCCAAAGGGGTATTCCATACCATCTGACGTCATGCTAAACAATATATAGGGGTGGCTAGCCGGGGGGAGGGGGCCGGACTGCTCGGGGTTAGGCTGGGCATCGGTCAGCGGGTGGTGAGCAATTGCATTGTGCATCACTTGTTTGTACATACTATTATTACTTTCGTATTATCACCATTGTATCATCATTATTATTATTGTTATTATTATTTTGTTATTTTTTTTCCCTGTCTTATTAAACTGTCTTTATCTCAACTCACGGGCTTCACTTTCCATTTCTCTCCCCCGTCCCAGAGAGGGAGGGGGGAGGGTGAGCGAACGGCTGCGTGGTGTTTAGCTGCCGGTCGGGTTAAACCACGACAGTCTTTTTGGCGCCCAACGTGGGGCCCGAAAGGTTGAGATAACGGCAGATCTGATCAGAGTGTGTTAAACTAAAATTGGTGTAAGGATTAGACCTGCTTAATAGTCACTTGTCATGATGCTGATTGCTTTAATCACAACTCTGCTGCGCCTGTTTTCCAAATTGAGTATTATAGTACATTATTTTCCGTATTTGCTCTCTGTAGTGTTGTTTCTCCTCTCCGGGCCCTGGTTTCAGACCATTATGGTACTAAGTGTTATAGCAATGGCTTATGAGACGATAAAATATCTGGTCATGACTCTAACTTGGTATTTATACTCAGTAACATCGTGGACTCTGTACTTTGGAAACAGCATCTTGGGAACTATTAGCAATTATACCTATTGTTTTTCTCCATTAGAGAGTCAATCTGTGGAGGGGAAAGGGGAGGATATTTTTCCTTACTTGCTTACTTTCCCTTTCTCCTTCACCACCCCTGTATCCTCCTGGGTCACTCTGCCTTCCTCCTTCACCACCCTCTTATCCCCTGAGCTTGTCACAATAGCTCTCCAAGATATTGAATATTTCTGGAATACTCAGAATACCATAGTCTTGTTGTTCTGCCTCATGAATGCACTTCAGATTCTGCTTAAAGTTAAACAACTACTTATGAAGCTCATCCGGAGATCTGCCCGGAGGCAGTATAGTTGTGGGTGGCAGGGAGTATGGGTGGATATGGGCAGGCATCTAGAGCAGTTGGCACCCCCAGTGTGTTGGAAATTCACCCCTGAACAATGGCAAAATCCTCAAAAACTGGCAGAATGCTTGAAAAAAAGGTGTAATGATTCTGGCAGTTCCAAAGTAACACAAATCATTGTAACGTGCTGGGGCCTGGCTCATGCCTATCGAGCTGCCATTGATACTGCTGTCAACTTAGTGACAGACCCTGCGGCCACTCCAAACCCTGTGACAGATCCAACGGCCACTGTGACCCCTACGGTGGATTCTGCAGCCGCTCCAGTCCCAGCTCCTGCAGCCGCTCCAGTCCCAGCTCCTGCAGCCGCTCCAGTCCCAGCTCCTGCAGCCGCTCCAGTCCCAGCTCCTGCAGCCGCTCCAGTCCCAGCTCCTGCAGCCGCTCCAGCTCCAGCTCCTGCAACTGCTCCAGTCCCAGCTCCTGAAGCTGCTCCAGCTCCAGCTCCTGCAGCTGCTCCAGTCCCAGTTCCTGCAGTCGCTCCAGTTCCAGCTCCGGCCGCTACTCCAGTCCCAGTTCCTGCAACTGCTCCAGTCCCAGCTCCTGAAGCCGCTCCAGCTCCAGCTCCTGAAGCCGCTCCAGCTCCAGCTCCTACTGCTGCTCCAGTCCCAGCTCCTGCAACTGCTCCAGCTCCAACTCCAGCTCCTGTAGCCGCTCCAGCTCCTGTGGCCGTGTCAGAGAAACGAGCTGTAGCAGTGCAAGTTGACCCTGCAGAGGGCATTCCAACCCCTGTGGCAGACCCTGTAACAAAGTCAGAGAAACGAGCAGTAGCAGTGCAAGCTGCCCCTGTAGAGAAGGTGAAAATATGGTATAGAAATTCAAGTCGTTTAGAACGCAGAGAGTCTTCTGCCAATCCAGGTAAGGCTTCTGCCAAAACTAAGTATAGAGATGACGAAGATGATGACGACGCTGGGCCGTCAAGGATTCAGGAGGAGGAAGATGAGGATGCCGAAAGAGCAACAGTAACTACCCGAAGCCTAAACGAGCGCGAGCTACGAGATGTGCGAAAAGATTTTGGTCGCTGTATAGGTGAGCAGCTTGTCACCTGGCTGCTCCGGTGCTGGGACTCTGGAGCCAATTGTGTGGAATTAGACGGCAGGGAAGCCAAGCGGCTGGGATCCCTTGCTCGAGACGCCGGCATTGACAAAGCAATTGCAGATGGAGCACGACCCACCAGCCTCTGGAGGCGTCTCCTCTCAGCTGTGAGGGAAAGGTATCCCTTCAAGGAAGATATTTTATGTCTACCAGGCAAGTGGACCACTATGGAGAAGGGAATCCAGTACCTGAGGGAATTAGCCGTACGGGAAGTGATTTATGAGGATCCAGACCTCAAACAAACATCCACAGATCCAGATGAAGTCAAGTGTACACGACCCATGTGGCGGAAGTTTGTACGGAGTGCACCATCATCATATGCCAGCTCATTGGCAATAATGGCCTGGAAAGAGGATGAGGAACCCACAGTGGGTGAAGCGGCTAAACAACTCCGGCAGTACGAAGAAAGTCTCTCCTCTTCCTTACAGGCCTGCGTCTCAGCTGTGGAGAAACTTTCTGAAAAGGTTCACCAACTTGAAGAGAATCTATTGTCCTCCCCACCTGAACCAACCAGTGCCCACCGACCAAAGGAGAACACTTGGGAGAAACTTTCTGAAAAGGTTCACCAACTTGAAGAGAGATTATTCTCCTTCGCACCTGTACAAAGCAGTGTCTCAGCTGTCAGGGGTAGGCGTTCACCCACACAAGGAAGACGATATGGTGGGTACTCACCCCGTGCCACCCTGTGGTTTTACTTACGAGACCATGGAGAGGACATGAGAAAGTGGGATGGAAAATCTACCGCGACCCTAGAGGCACGGGTACGTGAGTTGCAAAAGAAAACAATCAGGAAAAAGGGATTCTCCGAAAAGTTTGCTGCTCCAACTTCCAGCAGACAGTCCTTCAAACACAGAAACGAGGAAGATTCTGACCAGGATTAGGGGGGCCCTGCCTCCAGCCAGGGGGAGGAAAGGGACAATCGAGTTTATTGGACTGTGTGGATTCGATGGCCTGGCACATCACGCGCACAGAAGTATAAGGCTTTAGTAGACACCGGTGCACAATGTACTATAATGCCATCGAGCTATAAAGGACCAGAGCCCATCTATATTTGTGGAGTGACAGGGGGATCTCAGCAGTTGACTGTATTGGAGGCTGAAGTGAGTCTGACTGGGAATGAGTGGGAAAAGCACCGCATTGTGACTGGTCCGGATGCTCCATGTATCCTTGGCATAGACTATCTTAGAAGAGGATACTGCAAGGACCCAAAAGGGTTCCGGTGGGCTTTTGGTATTGCTGCCTTAGAGACAGAGGGCATTAAACAATTATCTACCTTGCCTGGTCTCTCAGAGGACCCCTCTGTTGTGGGGTTGCTGAGGGTCGAAGAACAGCAAGTGCCAATTGCTACCACAACTGTGCACCGGCGGCAATATCGCACCAACCGAGACTCCCTGATTCCCATCCATAAGCTAATTCGTCAATTGGAGAGCCAAGGAGTGATCAGCAAGACTCATTCACCTTTCAATAGTCCCATATGGCCAGTGCGAAAGTCTAATGGCGAGTGGAGACTAACAGTGGACTATCGCGGCCTGAACGAAGTCACGCCACCACTGAGTGCTGCAGTGCCGGACATGCTGGAACTTCAGTATGAACTTGAATCGAAGGCAGCCAAGTGGTACGCCACAATTGATATCGCTAATGCATTTTTCTCCATCCCTCTAGCAGCAGAGTGCAGGCCACAATTTGCCTTCACTTGGAGGGGAGTCCAATATACTTGGAATAGGCTGCCCCAGGGGTGGAAACACAGCCCTACCATTTGCCATGGGCTGATCCAGTCTGCACTAGAGCAGGGGGAAGCTCCTGAACACCTGCAGTACATCGATGACATTATTGTGTGGGGTGACACAGCAGAGGAAGTTTTCGAGAAAGGGAAGAAAATAGTCCAAATCCTTCTGAAAGCCGGTTTTGCCATAAAACAAAATAAAGTCAAAGGACCTGCACGGGAGATCCAGTTTTTAGGAATAAAATGGCAAGATGGACGTCGTCAAATCCCAATGGATGTGATCAACAAAATAACAGCTATGTCTCCACCAACTAACAAAAAAGAAACACAGACTTTCCTAGGTGTTGTGGGGTTTTGGAGAATGCACATCCCAAATTACAGTCTGATTGTAAACCCACTCTACCAAGTAACTCGTAAGAAGAATGAGTTTGAATGGGGCCCTGAACAACGACAAGCCTTTGAACAAATCAAGCAGGAAATAGTCCATGCAGTAGCCCTTGGGCCAGTTCGAACAGGACCAGATGTGCTCTACACTGCAGCCGGGGAGAACGGCCCCACCTGGAGCCTCTGGCAGAAAGAACCTGGGGAAACTCGAGGTCGGCCTCTGGGGTTTTGGAGTCGGGGATACAGAGGATCTGAGGCCCGCTATACTCCAACTGAAAAGGAGATATTGGCAGCATATGAAGGAGTTCGATCTGCTTCGGAGGTGGTCGGTACTGAAGCGCAGCTCCTCCTAGCACCCCGATTACCGGTACTAGGCTGGATGTTCAAGGGAAGGGTCCCCTCTACGCATCATGCAACTGATGCTACATGGAGCAAGTGGGTTGCACTGATTACTCAGCGGGCTCGAATAGGAAACCCCAGTCGCCCAGGAATATTGGAAGTGATCATGGACTGGCCAGAAGGCAAATACTTTGGGATATCATCAGAGGAGGAGGTGGGTCGTGCTGAAGAAGCCCCACTGTACAACCAGTTGCCAGAGAATGAAAAGAAATATGCCCTGTTCACTGATGGGTCCTGTCGTATTGTGGGGAAGCATCGGAGATGGAAGGCTGCTGTATGGAGTCCTACGCGACGAGTTGCAGAAGCTGCTGAGGGAGAAGGTGAATCGAGTCAGTTTGCAGAAGTGAAAGCCATTCAGCTGGCTTTAGACATTGCTGAACGAGAAAAATGGCCAGTTCTCTATCTCTACACCGATTCATGGATGGTAGCAAATGCCCTGTGGGGATGGTTACAGCAATGGAAGCAAAACAACTGGCAGCGTAGGGGCAAACCTATCTGGGCTGCTGCATTGTGGCAAGATATTGCTGCTCGGGTAGAGAACCTGGCTGTGAAAGTACGCCACGTAGATGCTCATGTGCCCAAGAATCGGGCTACTGAAGAACATCAAAACAACCAGCAGGTGGATCAGGCTGCTAAGATTGAAGTAGCTCAGGTGGACCTGGATTGGCAGCATAAAGGTGAATTATTTATAGCCCGATGGGCCCATGACACCTCAGGCCATCAAGGTAGAGATGCAACATACAGATGGGCTCGTGATCGAGGGGTGGACTTGACCATGGACGCTATAGCACAGGTTATTCATGACTGTGAAACATGTGCTGCAATCAAGCAAGCCAAACGGTCAAAGCCTCTTTGGTATGGAGGACGATGGCTGAAATATAAGTATGGAGAGGCCTGGCAGATTGATTACATCACACTCCCTCAAACTCGCAATGGCAAGCGCCACGTACTTACAATGGTGGAAGCAACCACCGGATGGCTGGAAACATATCCTGTGCCTCATGCTACCGCCCGGAACACCATCCTGGGCCTTGAAAAGCAAGTCCTATGGCGACATGGCACCCCAGAAAGAATAGAATCAGACAATGGGACTCACTTCCGAAACAACCTTATAGACACTTGGGCCAAAGAACATGGTATTGAATGGGTGTATCACATCCCCTATCATGCACCAGCCTCCGGGAAAGTTGAACGATACAATGGCCTGTTAAAGACTACCTTGAAAGCAATGGGCGCTGGGACGTTCAAAAACTGGGATACGCATTTGGCAAAGGCCACCTGGTTAGTCAATACTAGGGGATCTACCAACCGAGCTGGACCTGCCCAATCAAACCTGTTACGTACTGTAGATGGGGATAAAGTTCCTGTAGTGCATGTAAAAAATATGCTGGGTAAAACAGTCTGGGCTACTCCTGCCTCAGGAAAAGGCAAACCTATTCGTGGAATTGTTTTCGCTCAGGGACCTGGATATACTTGGTGGGTGATGCAAAAGAACGGAGAGGTCCGGTGTGTACCTCAAGGAGATTTAATACTGGGTGAGAATAGCCCATGAACTGAATTGCACCATGTTAAATAGTATATTATACTGTATGTTATCACTACCATGATTACTATAGGTGACTAATTAGAATGTATGGAAAAGAGTGTAACCTGAGCATGACATAAATGGTATGGAATAAGGGGTGGATAGATGTCCTGGTTTCAGTTAGCACAGAATTAATTTTCTTCCTAGTAGCTGGTGGAATGCTGTGTTTTGGCTTAGAATGAGAAGAGTGCTGATAACACCCCGATGCTTTAATTGTTGCAGAGCAGTGCTTATACTAAGCCAAGGACATCTCAGCCTTTGCTCTGTCCTGCCAACGGGCAGGCTGGGGGGTGCAGTAAGAGCTGGGAGGGGACAGACCCAGGACAGTTACTCACAGCATTCATTTTGGATAATTGTATATTTTAATCAAAGTTCCCTTTCTTCCTATTTTTAATTTATTGCAGTACAATAGTTTAGTGCCTTCTCATGTTCATGTCGTATCTGTACCGTACAGACATTTCTTAATTTTCAACTTTTTTTTTTTTGTAATTCCCAATTTATAAACTCTCTCTTTTTTTTATTTATTTTTTTTTTCTAAAGCTGAAGACCTAAATTTTGCTCCCCTTCCTAATATTCAAATGTTAGTATGTATTAGTTCACAGTTTGATATCAGCATGAATGGTGTACATGCATGTGTCCTAGTGTACATGGGTGATATGTTAGAAATGCCCCTCAGTTCCAGGCGTGCCAGTTAGGCAGCACACACAAGGGTAGGATTCAGCCTTCTGGGAAAGGAGCCGCAGATGATGCTGGTAGACATGAGGAAGAAAGGGGGAAAAACAGATGGCTCACATTTACCCACTGCGTTTTTATAGAGACTTATAAGCTGTATTATTGTTGTATTGGCAATTTTTTTCCCCAGACAAATAGAATTTCTCAGGAAAAATATTCAGGCCATCAGGGTTGCTTAAACTGACCAATCCCATATGCACAAAAAATGTGAAAGCTGGGATTTTGTTGATATTTCACAGCACAGACTGTTTTTTTTTGATCAAGTTAAGAGCCATTTCTTAAGCTTTTTAATATTCTTTATACCACATCTCAGATTACTTGTTTTGATGAGGAATATCCAGGGCATTGGGACCATAATTTAGGATGTTCACTTAGATAAAAGGACAGCTTTTTGAGAGTTCTTTTAGTTCATTCTAGGATGAAAATGACCTCTGGTGGCGGAAATTTGCACATCTGTTCAATTAATCAAGTATTATCCATGTCTTTTCATAAATATTTGTGTCCAAATGATGTTGCCCTGAGTTCTCAATGTATTAGCAGCACTCTTATAAGAGAAACTGGGATACTTTAGAGATGCTGTATGTGAGAAGATTGCCAGCTGTCTTCAGTACAAAAAAGATACAGACCCGGTCAATATTAAAAAGGATATCACAAATGCTTAATTAATAAAGGAAATATATATTTATATTTATACAAAGTATTATTTGTACAAAGTATTTTAACTGTGACACCCACCCCTGTAGCATTGTCTCCTTAAAAATAATGGATGCTCTCATAACAAGGAGAAAAATGGATCAAATAAGTGATACCAGAGTCATTTTACTCTTTTTTTGTACAGAAGATGGATTTTGAAGGAAGAGCATCATTCTGCACTTACTAATAGAGTCTGTCTTTCTGATCTTTCTATAGGATCCAGAAGGTTCATGGTCTGAGTCATGTTTATAAAATGTCATTTTCTATCTACTTGGAAATATAAACAGGACTTAGTGAATGGTAATAAACAACCAACATTGCTCTGATAGTGGCATTATTTCATGTTCAAGCATGGAGAAATAGAAAATGATGGCCAAATAGATTTCCTGGATTATGCTAGTTTTGAAATGTTCCTTAAAGTCACAGGTACCATTTTCTAGTCATGAGTGTACTATTCTGGGTGCTGGTGTTGGCTGACTTTTGTTATTGATAAAGGTCTGAAAATACTCAAGGAAAAAAAGGTGGTTTCTGTGTCATGTCCCCCCCCTCCCCCCCAATACTTTTTCTAGTTGTGGAGCAATGTTCCACATTGGAACACTGTAGCAGAGTGGGAAAATGGGATGTGAAAACACTGGTGTCTTTCTAAACGTGCTTGTTTAAAGATAATTAAAAAAAAATAATAATCTCACATAAAAAATATACTCCAGCTTGTGAAAGCTTAATTCTCATAAGAATCTCAGTTTCAACATATTTTTCACTGGGGAAAGAAAGTTCTTCAGAAATTTTACAACCAGCTGTCTCCAGGGAGCATGTAGTCACAGGACAGGGCAGGGCCCCAGCCATTTAAATGCCGTTTCCCAAAAAAATTCCCAAATGGTCTTTAGCACTCTGACTTAGAGTCTCCCATGTGACAGAAAGGGGACAAAAAATAGGTGGCAAGAGCCCAGAATGAGCTTCTTGTGTCATAAGTTTCAGGAGAACAACTATTAGTTGTTTCCCCATCCAGATTTGTTCTTTGTCTAGATCCTGGCTAACTCCACAGGGACTACTGGAAAAATATATTTTCAGCACTTTTCTATAATTTTGTACACTTCCTGTACATGTCCATAGATACAGAGACACATGAAAATCTCTCCTTATTAATGACTGTTCCACTGATTTTTTTCCTATGGTATTCTAGGAATAGCTCTGAGAGAAACAGTTTCACTTCGGTGTCGCAGATCATCAGCAAAACTCTTATTTTTTTTTTATTTGTACAGAAGCCTTCTGTGGTTTTAAATCTCTGACGAAGAAGATGAGCTATTTGATATTTTTACAAGAGATCAGGAAGAAAAATTAAAAAGGTCATTGCAAACAAGTTGACAGAAAATCTACAGCTGAAAGGGTGAGTCCAGCATCAAGATAATGTTTCAGCCTGGGCTTAATTTCACGTGCAAGTCTGTCTTAATCAGCATAACAGTTCATACTGTGCTTCATTCTGAGCACATGCTTTGCTGCTTCAGAGTGCAGAGTCTGAAATCAGTGGGGTAGCATTGATGTGAAGAAGGAAATTTGGCTATTATTGTATTTGCACAAAGCCACCCCTTCTACTGAAAATGTAAGCTCAGATCTGTTGGTGCAATCCCACATCCTTTGTAGAGACTGAATGCCTCTGGTAATGAATGAGCAACCATTTAAGAACAGCTTTTGCAATAGTCCTCTCTTCTGGCTCATATGGAGCTAATACGAAAGGTATGTGCCATTTGTCCTGGACAGAGTGCCACAACCAAGTACATCTACTCTCAAGCAACAGCCAAGGCTTTCTTCATAAAACATGAAAGAATGCATGGAGAGAAGGATGTGAATGTGCTGCAGTTTCCCACAGAAAACAGAACATTTGCCTACAAATCTGAGAAGCAGTTTACCACTACTTGGCAAACATCCTGATCACGCTGTTTATCAGAAACTTTTACTGCTTCTTACTGAGACAAAGCCATGTCTTTTGACAACCTAGATGTTCCTGTGATTCTGTGACAGGACATGACTGTCCTCAAAGTAATCTGAGATGAAGAGGAGTGGTGGAGAAGGGAAAGGAATTAGACATAAAGCTGATTAGATCTTTTTATGTTTTCCTCATCAAAAATGTTGGTCTTCCAAAACAAGAATGTTTTATAAAAATAGTTCATCTTGATCAAATCTTGACCTGAAATTCTTTAAGACAGACTTTCTTGTGGACTTGTACAGAATGTCACATTATAGCATTTTCATCACAATGTTTTTGTCCACTCCAGAACATCTTTTTACATAGAAATGGAGTTTATTAAAATATTTTCAAATCTAAATGATAACATTTAAAATTAGTTGTTTTGGTATTATTTAAATAGAAATATTTAATGGGTTTGAAAGAGTTTGTAAAACTTTAGTTGGCATTTTTGGAGCAGGGAAGGGGAAAGTTTTAAATAAAAATGATGGAAAGATCAGAAATCTAAGAAAGAAAATGAAGGATTTTGTATATAGGGAAAGTTTGGTGTTTAGAGAGAAAACTGAGAACACCATTTGACTCAATGGGGTACATATTGGAGAGTGAGATGTTGTCTAAACCCCACTTTCTGAGCCCTGATGAAAATCATCACATAATATTTTTTTTTTATGTTCACTAAATTATGCTCATGGTAATGATATATTACTTCATCTTGTCTGTGGCAAAAATATTAGGGTACAGTGTCTGACTTGGTTAAAGAGCACTGGAGAAAAAAAAATAATGATGTGTTGCTGTTAGACTTTTAAGCTTTTTTGCTTTTTTTTTTTTTTTTTTTTCTTCATTTTTTACCTTTACTACAACAGTCCACTGAATGCCCTGAAAATAAAGGAAGACAGGTGCAGACAAATTGCTAATCCAGGCTGGTGATGTTTTTGCTCTTAAAGAGGCTGGGATTTCAGTCAAGAAAATTGTAACATAATAAGCTTGTGAGGATGAGTTTGCTTCAATTTTTGCACTGAATTGATTATACTATAGCCTCCAAGCTGCAAGGGTGGATGTGTTATGTGAACATCATGCTACACAACTTGCGTTGAGACATCCCTGCAGTCTCTGGTGGGCAATTTGCTACATGGTGCAGCAACTAATGCTGTGAAACTAGTTTACCTCTGGTAAAATGCCATGCAATGGTGCAAACTAGTTAACACTGTACACCAGGAGCTTGATGAAGCTCAGTGCAGCTCTGCTGTGGTTCTATTAGTTCCAGCTTTGCACATCTATCCTCAGTGAGAGTGACGGATAGTGAATGGACTGAAGTTACTCGCAGACACAACACCAGTTGTCTGTATTTGGCGTTTTCTCACTGACAAGATGGGAACCCAAAAAGTATAGAAGACTCAGAGGAAGAAAGAGGGAAAGATAAAGTACAGTTAACAAAAGCAGGTGTTATTTATTTGAATTGAAGTATGGTAACTAGCTTCTCTCCGGGAGCTCTTGCAGAGCTTCAGGTTAGATTACTAGATTTTCCTTTGATCTTGATTTTTCTACTCTCTGTATTGGTTTAATTAATCTACTTGACTATGCTTTCATGACCTGGCTATTTCACAAAGCCCACCCACTATGAACTTTGAGCTTTCAGTACATGTGGAGGGAGAAATTATGAAGACTTTTCTGGTCAGGTTTCCTGGCTGAATGGCTGCTTGAAGGCACCTTTTCCCTCATAAATTTTACTTTCTGAGTTTGTAGCATGTGTTTGTATAGATGTTTCAGCCCTGGTGAGGACTGACTGAAGATAGCTGTAGGTAATATAAAATACTAATGTATAAAGTGGTATGTGTACATTAATACACTGGGATATATGTGCCAGGTTACCAGAATCCTTATGTTATAGAGAGTACAGTGTAGAGACAAAGAAATCAAAATACATGTCCAAAATACTTAGTGGAAGTCAGTGCCTGAGCCAGGCTAAGGATATAAGATTTGCCTGAGGTGGTATCCATGTTGGCTGCTCTGTTCAGTATTCACATCTCTGGTGTTCTGGAGCTATTCAAAGTGGCCTTGAACTTTCAAATCTGCCCCCAGATGAAATGGCACATCTCGTAGCAGTTGTGCATTTGGTAATATTGTGCTGCTGAAAGTAGTTTTGCAAGGTTGGATTTATTGTTTGTCAGGCTGTTTATTTACTTTTTTCAAGTCTGATGAGAGCAGCTTTGTAGGCTTTGGCTGTGTTATTTTCATTAGATTTCAAGTGCTCAGTTTGTTTTTGTTAGCTTGTCTGTTTGTTTTAAAAATCTTGTTTGTTCTTGGGATTGAAGTTGGAGAGCACTGTGCCATTTCCATGGGTCATGAAGGCACCAGGAATTTTTATTTCTCTGATGAACTCTGCGGCTGCCACCATCCCCTGACACTGGACTGACAACTGCCCTGGGGTAGGTTGGCTTCCCAGGGGCATCTGAACCTTCACACCTATAGGAGATGGTGTGGGCTGACCATGCTAAGCCAGGCCAGTTTTAGATGCTGTTGGGACCTCTTCCCAGACTGTGTTAGCCTCACTGCAAAGACTGCCCAGGATGTTTTGTGTTCATGTACAACTCTGTGCACATCCAGGTTTGCTTGTGGCATCAGCAGGGCAACAGCCCTCACAACACATCTCAATGACCCTAAAATCTGCACCACGTCAACTTCCCACACGGCTTTAAGGAAAATCTCAACTGTGCAAAACTTCCTGAACACATCTGTTCTTAAGAACACTTATGTAACACGGAGTAAAGTGTATTTGAAAAACAGGTTTTGGTGTGAATGGGTGGGGATTATGAAAATATCTGCCCAGGTTATGCAAATATTTGCCCTCTCTCTTTTAGGAGCAATGAAGGCTGCCTTGGATTTTCAGTGCTGTTGAGCTGTTACGGGAGAGCCTGCTGGAGAGCCTCACCTATCTGTTTTCTGGCTTCTGAATAAGTGTTAGAGCATGCAGTATCTGTACTGGCACAGGTAAGCCTTATTTACTTTCCCTTATTCTTTTTCTGAAGCTGTATTTGTAATGTAAGCCTACCCCAGCTAAGCACTGTTGGCAGAAGGGTGATGCCAATAGAAGCATTTTTGGAGGACAACATTCCTTTTCTGTTATTCTACCGTGAGAATAACAAGTATATCTAATGGAGAGGGAAGAACAATTCCATCTTCAGTGGATTACCCTATTTGTGTGGGACAACCCCATTACCAGTGGCTGAAGCTTGAAGTTTATGTCACTGAGTAATTAAATATAGAATGTCTAATGACACTAGCATCTAAGATATTGAGCCATGTAGTTTTACTGGTCTGTATAAAGTCAGATTAAGTTATTGACTTTTTGACTACACACTTTGTTTCCTCAGACATTGAGATAGGATTAGCAATTGTTTAAATGCCATGCCTGTTTGCATAAGGGACAAAAAGTCTTGCCTACAACATATTGCATGTGCTTACAGTCCCACTCCTACCTTTCCCTAGTATGCAAAGCATATGCTTATCAACACAGAAAAGCAAAACATTTGCCCTCAGGGTTTCCTGTGTCAGTACACAGATGGGTAAAATCAGTGTTCATGAGGGCTAGCAGAGTCTGGTGTGGACAAAGTTTGAACCAAGTTCTCAGTGGGTAATTTTCAATTGAATTTTGTAGGCTCAGAACTAGACCTGAAGTGGCTCTCAGGTAAATCAGGAGTAATCTGGGGCAAAACGTGTCTACTTCCATATGCAAGTAAAACCAGTTGAAGCTTTGTCCTGAAGAGAAAGAGGGGAACAATTATGGTTAAATACCAGTCAGAGCAATTCTGGTGAGCATGTAGTGCCTTCAGCCTGAGATTTCCTTCTTGCACCTGAGGGAGGAGGTTAGCCTCATCTGATTTCTTTCCCCATATGCTGGTGTGTAGTGAGCATGCTGGCTTCTGACTGACGTCAGTCAGGCTGCTTGTGGACTAATCTAATACTGTCCAAACCCATTGTAACACTGAGTATGTCAGAACTGGTAATGAGAAGTTGCAAAGAAGCAGAATCAGTGCCTGCTTCTTTGTGCTATGATGCTACTGAGACTCTAGTGAAAGGCATATCCATCACATCATCAGTACTGGCTGTGTGAACTGTTGTTCAAATCAAATAAGTCTAAGCTCATATATAAGAATGGAGAAGGAGCATAAGGGCTGGTGAGAACCAGAACTCTCCTGAATTCTATTGTTATAAATAGCAATGAATGTAAAAATAATTTACACTGATGCTATACTTTGAAAAGAGCCCTGTAAGAATGACATTGCAAGGGCTGATTCACTTAACTAGTGTTATATCCTTTATGACTTGAAGATCCCAGTTTTATCAAGAAAAAAAAAAAAAAAAAAAAACTGTTCTAAATTCCAGTTCTGCAAATTTAGCCTTGTCCGTACGACCGTAAGAGTCAGGATGAGTTATTTCTGGCTTTGACAATGCTGAAAATAAAAATAGCGGGCCATTTACCTCTTCTGGGATATCTGTCTGTAACTCCCTTGAAACCAGTGGAAATAGCAGGAGATCTGCCATTTATAGATTCAGCATTTTCATATAGAATTTGCAGTCATGCTGATGTGGGGAGGAAAGAACACCAGTTTTCCCATCCCTGTGGTAGTTATGCAAGATTAATAGAATTAAAACAACTTTAAACAACATTTTCTTTTTTAAACCAAACTAAACAGGGAGGACTGAACACACAGAGGGAACAGATCTATTGATTGGAGAGCTAAGCCCAAACTTATTTTCAGACTTTAAAGAAAACAGCGCTTTACAAGATTATTCACTCTGAGTACTTTTGTCATTCAAGAGATTTGCCATCCAGCCTGCCTCACTGCATTTTTGCTTGCCAGTGCATTAATGTTTAAAGAAATACCAAGAAACCGTTCCTAATCTGTTATGGTGCAGAGGAATGAAAGGAGCCTGAAAGTCAAGAATCTAGGACTAAAAGTAAGTGAAATACTAAGTTCAGTTTTTCAGGAGACCTATGTATGGTGAGGGTTTGCACCTGCTTTGGTCTGAAAAGACAGGCTGATCCGGTGGTTTTCCACGCCTTTCCTGTTGCTGTTGCAGGGTGCATCTGGAAGAGTACTGAGACCAGACGATGGGCGAGGGCAACATGTCCTCTCTGCTCTGCAGCACTTCAAGGGGAGCCCGAGGACTTGGAAGCCCTGGAGAGCTGTCAGAGACATGTGGACAGAGCTACCAGTCCAGGTATTTGCTGCCATTTCAAGTCCCTCCTCCCTCTCCCTTCTTGACCTGCTTCCTAGGCTGGCGTGGAGAGGGAGGAAGAAAGAGTAGGGTTTGGGCTTGGGCCTTATTTCCCTGTTGTATGCTCTCAAAAGGTAAGAAAAGACTGAAGCTCATACATGTAAAGTCTAATGGTGCTCAGACAGGAACCTCAATGGCAGGGAACTATTCCTGTGTTTAACACTTGCCTGCTTCCCCGTCCTTCTACCCAGCAGGACATTCCCTGAAGGACTCTGTCCCTTTGGTGGTTGTTGGCAGCAGGTAACAAAACTCTTTTGCAAAGCTTCCCATTCTTTGCTCACAGTGTTTGCTCAGGGACACAACAGCAGTGGACTTGAGCTTTCTGAGAGCACGGTTTCAGAAATGCATGCAGGGCTAGGCATGGTGCCAGCTGCTTGTTTTAGTGGAAAGGGAAAAGACAAACACATCTGGGGCTTATTCTGCTCACGCTCACTGACACCAGCAGGAAACAAACCCACCGAAGTGACTGGGATTGCATTGGTGCACAGCTATTGTTTTGTGGACCCTCTGTTGGGCCACTAAAGGATTGGTGGTCTTAATTGTGCACACACACACGCACCCACAGAGAATGGTGTGTGAGGACAGACAGCGATCTGTCTGTGTCCTCTATATCACAGGAAAGCTGCTTACCTAGTGCTGGTGGCCACAGGCTGCTGTCCTGAACTAGGGAGCCAAAAAGAGTATCCTGGTGTGGTATAGCTGCCACAGCCCCACCAGAGATTGCCTGGATGCCCCATTCAGTGCTCGGGGAGGAAGTAGTGTTTGTGCCAAATGTCTGATCTACTGTTCCAGTTAATCCATGGCTAAGTTTCCTTGGAGAGAAAACCGTCAATTCATGGATCTGGGCTCACTGTTTGGGATCCAGTTCTTTTTTAACACAGACCGATGGCAATTTGGCCATTTCTATCCATAGAAACAGGGTCATACTGTTTGTATTCCATGTCAGTTGAAATAAAAATGATGTGTGACTATATATCTGCCAAATCTTAAAGCAATAAAAAAGAATTACTGACAATCTAGCAATCTAATAGACAAACAATCATCTGCAATTTGTTTTAGGGAAATGAGACAATTTCCCTCTTTGCTATTAACTGTGCTGCACTGGTTCCCACTAGGTCTGTTTAGGGGACTGTTCTTCTTACTCATTTAACTGGATTTTGTATAAAATTAAGGTACTTTATGTAGTACTTCTGCAGAATGAAGAGGACACTCAAATAGATAAAAGCTGTTGCATAAAAGCCCAGCAATTATATGACCTAGCCACTCTCTATTCCATTCCAGTATCTGTGGAAATCACTTACTCCAGTTTACCAACATATTGATTCAGCTCTCATTCCCCATGGGAAAAAGCTGGAAAGCTAAATGATTGCCATACATATCCATTAGCTATTTCACATGAGGTAGCACAAGGAACACCATTCGTTTTGTAGGTGTGTGTGATTCTGCTTCTGCCTGATCAGAAAGGCAGCATCCCATCCCTTGTTTTCATGGTATCAAGTGCAGGCCCAGAGCTGTGGTCGTTTTCCTTGTGATCATTCACGTGGAAGAACCAGGGATACTCTGTGGCCAGAATATCAAGTTTGGTGTCCTTCATCACTCCTGGTTGTTTGCAATGCAAATGGAAGGCTTTGTCTCACATAGTACCATATCCATGGTAACCAAATGAAGACAAGTTTGCATTACTTCCTTAGCAAAGTGTAATCCTTCCCCTGGCACATGTGCCAATGAGGCATACACAGTTAAAGGGACAGCAATATATTTATTGGAAAGGGAAGCAACCAAAACAAATAGTGGCTGTTTTTTTTTTTTTTTAATTTATTTATTTATTTTCCCCTCCTGTTTAGGTTATTGCTGCTCTTGCTCCTCTACCCTCCCTTTCCCATCCTGTCATTTTCTAGAGTTCCTGTTAAAAACTAGACTGGTCCTGATTTCTACTTTCCCTTCGCCTGGAGGCTAAGCAAACAAACATCCATCCGAACTGTCAACTTAAACACCACTTTCTTGGCAAACAGCCTCTCCTTGCCCTTCCTGGTATCTTAAAATAAATAAATATATAAATAACGGAGGTGGAAAGCCAAGCCAAGAACACCAGTTCATGTCCCCTAGTTTTTCAGGCTTTGGGTCTGTGGCAGAGCAGAGACGCAGAAGCACTAGCCTGCAACTATTCCATTGTACTAACAACTGGATCAAGCCATACAGGTTGGAGATTATCATTTTTTTCTTGTTAAAAATTTAAATCTGTAAAAAATTTTAAAAAGTCCTTTTATTTGCCCCTTTTCTGATCTGTAAGATATGTGTGAGAAATACATATATATTTAATTTTCTGGTTTAAATTCCAGTTAAAAGAACTTGACATAAAGAGCTTTGATTTTTTCAAACCTTCACAGACTGTCTCTCTTGACCAGCCAGGAAACATTTTTAGCAAAGGGACCAGATTCAAGCTGAGTGTACTGCAAAACTGTTGCTATTGTTACTGCTTTCACTGTTGTTTTGTTGTCTTGCTTGTGACAACCTGTGCACTGAATTTACGCATTTTCCCTTATGTATCTGAGAGGCTTAAAATACAACTCTTTCTCTCCTTCTTCATCACAGTCTTATGTTGTTTCAAATAGAAATAGTTCTGGCTATTGTTATTTAGCACTATCTGTTATATGTTTCCTCTCAATCAAGAGTGAGATTGCATTGAGATTAAAATGCAACATGATGATATAATTGACTTCCAGTGAAGTTATTCACACTGAGCAACACTGATTGTCTCAACTAACAGTAGGACTTCTATTTTGAAAGGAGTCAGATTGTGGCCTGTAAGCAAGAATTGTACCGAAGACTTTACACAAAATGTACCCAAATTTGCCAATATATAAGAAGGCTGGAAGTGTTATTACAGCTTACACTACCTGGTGCATTTCCAAAAAAGCTTAATTCCCCAGAGTAACTTCACTTAAGGGAATCTTGTGAGTTTTCCCATGGGTGTTCCAGGGTTGCTTTGAACATCAGACTGAATTCTTTCCTTGCTTTCAATGCAAATGGAGACAAAGTAAATGAGTGTCTTCCTACACCAGCTATGATTTCACTGCACTTAACGGCTCACAGGTTGATGGGCAGGGAAAAGGGGACTTCAACTTCATTTAGCTGTCTAAAGTCAGGTGCTCAAGTTAAACACTGAAAAGACTTTTGTCATCGCCATTTGTTTCTAAGTAGGACAGAGAGAAAACAAGAGTCTTCAGTCTTCAAGCAGCGGTTTGTCCACAGAAATGGCAACTGAAAAGAGTGAATACTGCAGAAAAGAAATGACACATGTTCCTGCCTGAGGGCACTGCAATAACTGCACCTCTCTTCTTGTTTACTGGAGCAAAGATAGGTAGATACATACCATGAGCTTTCTTTTCTCCCTGAAGGAGCTGCCATGAAAAGCATAGCTAAGCCAGAATGCCTAACACAACTGTATCATATAAAAGACTTTGAAACAATAATTAGGAACTTCCCTTTCCCTGTCCCCATCCCTGTCCCATCCCTTCAGTGATTTATTCAGAAATTGTATATTTGAGTTCATAGAGTCAATAATATAGACACTTCTCATCCTGGATTTGGCTTCTGAAAAAAAAGCATTATGTTTTCCTTATTCATTTTGTGCTGTAAAAATGTACTTAGTGTGCTGCTGTCATACCTAAACAACCTGCAAATATGCTAAAATACTCTTCTGAATAGAAATGGAATGTCTTGGACATTTAAAATCCTTCTTAACTGAAGTATCTGAGATTTGCTGCTACCTCTTAATTTATATCTCTAGAACTACAAGTTTACTTGTATTTCTCAATATTAAAGTTAACTATCAGCTGTCTACTCAAGTATTGCTGCACCTGGATATGGAGCTGTTTGCATTCATAACCATCTAAAGAAAGTGGATAAATATTAAAAAAGTGTGATTGAGTAATCACTTGACAAATGGAAAGGGAAGAGTAATATTAATAGCAGTATCTGGTAGGTAACATGCAGTGTGAGGAACGTGGTGCGAAGCTGATGAAGTTCAAGATCCTGTTTCAGTGAAACAAACACACTTTACTGTAGTTGATGGCAAGGAGAATGGTTCTGTTAAATTCTGGCAACTGAAGTGAGACAAATCTGTCTGGGAACCTGCCATAAACTGTTTATGTGTTTTTCAATTTTAGAAACTTTATTTCTTACATTCTCTAGTTAAGAGCTGGTATAAATTGCTCGCTGTTGCAGATTCCTCAATTTCTACCTTGAAACCTCCTCAGAGGGGAGGAGGAGAGGGGGGAAAAAAAAAAAGAAAAAAGAGATTTCCAAGATGTTCTCAGTGTGTTATCAAATGAACAAAACACACAGAACATGGAAACCAGCCAGTCATTCATTCCATCGACAGATTTGCAGAGCTAAATTTGCTTCTGGAGAGCAGTTAGAAATTAAAACACACAGATGATGAGTGGTGCTGGCACCCAAACTGTGATCAAGAGGACACTCTTGTCTGAAAAGATGTACCCTATCAGATTAATCATTATGTGTTAATTAATTTGAAATCAAAAGGATGTCTTCTTCTGTCTATGCACAGGAAATTAATGGTGATAACACTAATTAAATGTAATGGAAGTTACCTCTGTACTTCTCACATCTGGGGCCAAACTCTTTATTGCCCTTCATGTTGTGTCATTTACAGTTCAATCCCATTGTAGCATCTTACCCTCTTTGTACCCTGCTGTAAATGGCTGAGCAAGTCATCAGGCAATGGAGAATCAGGCCAATGGATTACTCAGCTGGGAAACAAGCTAATTTCAATTAAACTAGCTCTAAACTTTGATATCTAGCCACAAGAAGGTGTGTCATTGCATCTCCTCTTCTGTAAGCCATTCTAACACAAGAAAATGGCTCTTTTGCCTCACTCTCTCCCATTGCTCCCCAAAAGCAATACTATCTTTTCTGTGACCTCCTTCTGCTGCATTACTCCAGGCAGCTTCTGTGGCAGGAGGGAGGCTCCATTTCCTCACAGTAGGGCTTACCTGGGGTCCTCAGGTAAGAAAAATTCTCTGGTGCCAAAGGATATGGAGGGAATTTCATTCTTCCTGCTTTAGGTACTGGTTTGCCAATGCATTGCAGGGGGTAAGGGGCGCAGGAGATATGTGAGGACTCTTCTGCATCCTTTTCTGAGGCAAGACAGACTTTTCACCTCGCTGATCCTCTTTTCAACTGTCTGGCAGAGAGGCATATACATTGATCTAGAAGGCGAAAGGAAAAGCTATCTCTGGACTCATTTTGACTACTTTTTCCCATTTACCTTTACCCCAAATAACAGCAGATGACTCTCACTGTGGGCAATTTTGTTGTTGTTGTTATTTATTTGTTTGTTTGTTTGTTTTTCTTTGATCAATTGCAGCAACAGGATTGGCTGCTCTCAGCTGCATCTGTGCTCAGGATATGAGATTTTCTGTACGCTGCCATCCCTGTTCTTCCTTCAGCTCAGTATTTTCTCACCATTCTTATGTAGCTGAAGTTCTTCAACTGAAAGGAATTTGTGAGGAATCTGTAGTCTACTACAGCAAGTAGACTAGGCTCTAGACTTTCTCTGCCACAGGGCCAAAGGACTTGTGAGCACATTTAATACTGTACATCCCATCCTCTGCTAACCTTTCAGTATTTATTCAAGGCTTTTTATTTGTTTTATTAGTTTTGAAGTCTTCTATACAGTAACAAAAATAAATTACCTGGTGTATCAACTCTGTTATGCAAAGACAAATTGCTAACTACAGCTAAAAATCTAAGTTATTTCAAAGGCTTATAAGTATCAGATACTTAAAATGATTCTTGTTATAACAATAGTGATTGCAATTCACTTCCTTCCCCTTCATTGGATGGGGAAAAATTACCATGTGTTGCGAAATCTGATTTTATTTCCCTCACACTTCATCTTTGTTCTACTCTTTGTACTTGTAGTTGGATGAATGTGCTACTTGTTAAAATACATCACACCCAGGATTGACTCACTAGCTATCGCAAAGCTCTGTGATTAGTCTCAGGGCAGGCTGCTTTTTTGGTCTACAAAGAAAAGCATCTACAAACAGCTCTATCTCTCTTCCTCCTACTGTAGCAGAACTTCTGTGGTGGTCCCCTACTCTTTGCCCGTAAAGGGAGCCTAGAAGGTTGATGTGGGGAAAACGTACTGGTTTATTGGAGATTTTAATCTTCAGTGCAACAGTGATGAGCTTTCAGGGTCACAGCTGAGCAAAGATTGACAGTCTTAAAACAACTCTGTTGCTCTGTAGTATAACAAAAATCAGAGAAGCCTTTCAAATCCATGTATTTTGTATTATATATGTCAAAATTAGATTTCTAAAGTTTTGAGTGTAAAGATCTCTGATTGCCGTACCGTTTCCATGTCTTTTCACTGTGCAAATCATGACTGCACCATTGAATCTGCATGAGAGTATTTCAACAAGAACATATCCTGCTTTGTCTGCCTGAGCTGCATTGAAGATCAGCTCTTCCTGACTGTCATGGAGAGCAAGGCAGCTCCTTGAGCTGGTGATCCCAGTGGCTTCAGATGAACCTGAAGGAAAAGAAGCCTGTTTGTTGCACTTTTCAGCAAAGAGCTAAATACTTCTGAGTCATCTTTGCTTACCTTCAGGTTAAAAACTGAACTGAATGGTAGGAGACCTGGGACCCTCTGCTTGCTCTGCCCCAGGCTTCCTGCATGGCCTTGGGCAAATAAGGTGAATTACATGTGCTGTGGTTCCCCTGCTTGATAAAAAGGAGTCTTTTAAAAGGATCATCTTCAATGATCCTCCCTCTACACAAGAGCAGGCTGTCTTGTCCTTTCAAGGTATGGCAGGAACTGTGCCTCAGGTTGCAGTCATACAGAATCAGAATAGCTGGTTTTCCATTTGCATTGGGGCTGCTAGATGCTTTCAAATCATAGATGATTGGCAGATAATAGAGTCAAATGAATAATTCCAGATTTTTCTATGCTTTCGAAATTTGGTTTTTAAATCCTCAGATTACCAAGTTAAATGACTAGACCCTTCTCCTGATATATTCATGCATTCCAAGATTCACCAAAAATCAAGCAACACAATGAGGTAGTTAATTGTTATAAACTGATGTGGTAATACTTTACCTGAGCATGTTACTTTTATTTTTGTATTTAGAAGACTCTATAGAAGAGAATATTCTTCACTGTTTGAATTCTTTTTTTTTTTTTTTTTTTTTTTTTAAGTTTTGGTCACACTATTCCTTAATCATTTGTTCCCTGAGTTCTCCAAAAGGAGATATAATGTCTGCAATATTGAAATTTTCTTTAGGAAAATCATGACCCCTTAAAAATTCAGAACAAATTATTTTTCTTTGGCTGATGTCAACCAAATAATTTATTTTATTTTATTTTGTTGACCTGCATCAAAACATTCTTTCACAACTAGTCAGTATTAACTGACATGCCTTGCTTATGATCCAATGTCTCATGAGAACAGTTCTCTGTTCAGTTCCAGGGTATTCTTTGAAGGATAACATTTTCCATCATGTGTCCGGATAGCTTTCTGATCAAATTACTTGGTACATCATGGGAATTTGATAATGCTACATCCTCATGGGAGGTGTAGCTTACCACATGAGTGTGATTTATGGCAGAAACTGTTGTTATCACAGAATCATCTAGGTTGGAAGAGACCTCCAAGATCACTGAGTCCAACCTCTGACCTAACACTGTTATATATACCTATAGCTCCGTGAAGCAATGGGCTACCATAGGGAAATATAATTTAACCTTGAACTTACTTAAATTTGTGTGTATTTTGTTCACCAATATTTTTGTATTTCAACTTTTTCTACTGTTTCAGGATAGAAAAACTCTGAAAGACCAGTATTCTCATGAACTGAAAAATACTGAGTCCAGGACTCCATGCATTCACTGCAAATGAAGCTTGTGTCTATTTGGTTAGAGTTGAGGTTGTACCAGAGAAGAAGAAGAAGGGAAAAAAAGAAAGGCACAGCATTAGGAATGATGTTTGGAGTATGGTAAGGTATTGCAGGGCTGAGTATTATCATTAACAATTACTATGTCACCAAAAAGGCTTCTGTTTACATTCCTCACACTCCTTCCCCTGGGTAACCTGATTTGATTAGATTCTTGGTAAAATTTAAGTTCAGTAGTGACAGGCTTGACTCATGCAGAATGTTAAAATTTCATGGGCTTTGCCTTAATCACAAATACAAGATTTGAATCTCAACACTTAACGGAGGCAAGTGTATGATAAGAAGAAAGTAAGTGGTGTTCAGAAGCAGCAGAAAGGATGGGCTTATGGCTCTTCGTTCTTCTAACAGCCATCCCCATTCAGCTGATTTATGCCCCAAGTGCCATTAGGGTGGGTGCCTGCCCATCCAGTTGACTCCCAGACCTAATCTATTCTCAGGAGAGCAGTCATACTTTCAGGGAAATTATTTTTACAGGTGGCTTACTACAAAATATCAAATACCACAGACTTCTGAGGGGAAGGCACCAACGGGAAAAAAGCTGGTGTTCATGGATATGCTGTGTCTTCCTCCATTTGGAGATATAATGAGAAGGTTCTCAAATGAGGTTTTCAACAGAAAAGTCATAGGATCACCTTCTTCACTGGCATAAGCTGATTTTCGTCTGTTAAAGGAGTGGAGGTCTTTAGGATTGGTTTTCAGAAAGGTCTGGCAGTTATGGCACAAGAGGTTCAAGTGTGCCTGACATGAATACAGAACTTCTCAGTCTTTTCCCGCTTTCCTGATTTGCTGAATGTAGTGAATTCAGAGATATTTATTTATTTACTTTTAAAGGAAAGAGACCAAAAGAACAGATCACTTCTCAGGTCCTTATAAATTCCTGAAAGTTTCCACATTTTTAGTGCTTTTGGGAGCCCAGTGCTTCCATATCTACACTTTTTATTAGTTTCACAAGTAAAAGGTGCAGTTCAATAATATACAATTCAATACTTTCTCCTGTTACTCAGATGTTATTGAGGCTAAAATGTTTTATCGTCCCTCAAGTATCAGAGGCTACATTTCACTTAGCAAAATATGTTATTCATAAGCAAAGATATACTTAGATGTGCAGTTAAACAGAGCACCAATTAGCACCACAGTTGGTTTACAAAGTATTTTTTGTTTGTTTGTTTGTTTTCGTAAGATTTTCTGACAGATTTCTAAAGGGCATTATTTCCCCCAAAGTATCTTCCAGTTTGGTAATGAGATTCAGTGTTTCTTGTGTCAGGAATAAAATACTTACACAGATCATGAAATGTAAATACCATACCCTTCCCATTACTATTTCTGTGACCTCTTAAATATGGAGAAAACAAGCTCTAATGTTTCAAAATGTCAAGCTCTCTAATGAGGAGTGTCTCATGAGAATCTTCTCATTCGAAAAAGAAGTGGAGATTCCAGCCATGAATGAGACAGCCCATGCAAGTGCAAAGTTTGTCCAAGTCATGAGGTGGATATGGTTTCATGAGTAGATGACTGTCACTTAACAGGTTGGGTGGCTTAGCCTTCCTAACTCTACATTTGTATGTTCTTCACACATTGTTTAACTTACTTGATGCTACAAAATATAGTTAGGGTGTCACAACCAGTGTTTTCCCAGTGTAAGAGTACAACCACAAGCAGCTACTGTCTCTACCTGATGTATGGTAACCTACCAAGATTTGTGCATTTGATCATGAGTCTCAACCCTTCATTTTTCAGTGACCTGTTGCTACTTAAGGCCTCCTACAAACAACAACTTTCTCATCATTACTTTATTTACTTAATACCCTGGCCAGTGTTTCACACTGATAGATTTTTAATTTGGCAGTACTTGTGTTCATTCACTCCCAACAGTCTGAGATATTGAGGAAATAAAAATTGCAGCAAGTTTGTTGTTGTGGGGTATAATGTTCTGTTATGGAGAAGAGTGCCTACATTGTGCTAGGGAAAAATTGTATTAGCCCACACTTTTAGATCATTTTTTTGACATTCTGAAGCATTTTTATAGTGAATCTACAGCTACTGTTGGCACATGGGTAGGAAATTGTATACAACGAGTAGCTGATTCTTATTCAAATTATGCTCAGCTTGCTGCTAGAAAGTCTGATTTATGTTGCTACAGCAAATTACAGGATGTCAGTAACCTTTATGTTCTCAATTTGGATGGATATCCTTGCGCTGAGTAAGCCAGAAGGAACTTATGTTAGAATTTACGAGCGGAAAAATAATCCAGCAGAGAACACGAAAGGATGTTTTCTCCTTTTTTATTGACATAATTTTGTTAAATAGAAAACAAAATTTTAAAACCTAGACAAAAATATTCATCTTGTGCAATGCAGAAAGTTATCTACTGCCTTTCCTAGGCAAATGCTACCCCAGCTTTCAAAGGATCAAGAATTGTGTTATTGCAGCTTTTGGAGAGGAAGTGATAACTACAGGCACTGCGTATTTGCATACAACTTACTTATTGCCAGTATAACTAAGTTAGTGAAATGATAAAATTTGCACCTTATAGCTCATAGATATAGCATGCATGTAGTCCAGTAAACAATTTTAGCAGTTCTTGGAAAAATATTTTCTGTTCTAGAAATTCTTGTAAGTGTCCTGCAGCTGTTGTGCTCCTCTCAAAAGCATTTAGGACCATGATGCAAAACCAAATGAAATCAATAGTAAAATAGTCAACAGCTTCAGGGAATTACACCTGAAAACTGTTAATCACAAAAAATAAATTAATAAATAAATTGTACCAGCATTTCCTGGAATTAAAATTTAAAGTAATGTATTTAACTATTGTTTTCTTCAAAAATCAGGGATGAAAAGGTATTTTAATCTTATTTGTTGCATGTACATCTTCAGTGGTTTTGTAGCAAAAGGTGGAATATACTTGATAGTGTCTACATTTAAAGAATAGAACCTTAATATATCACTAATGGTTTATGAAATGTAAAAGCATCTATTTTCCCCTTCTTACTGATTTCTGTTGCAATTGTCTGCGACTAACTTGTACCATGAGTTGAGTTTCCCACAAAGGTATTGTTCTGCAACTTTGCCACTTTAGCTAAAATGTTTCTTTACATATATTTTGGTCTATTCTCTAGTTTGACACATTTTCTCTTTTGAAGGACAAAAATGGAAAGAGAATGATTTAAAAAAAAAAAAAAAGTTCTTGTTTGCAGTTTCCTTGTCAGTACCAGAAATGCTACAATTGTGCAAAGTTGCAGGATGTAGGTGTCAGACACTGTAGTGATCTGTTATAAGTTCTTTTTTCTTCCTTTTCTTTTTGACAAAAGGAGGAATTTTATCTAGTACATTTTTTCCTTCCTCAAATGGATAACAACATTGTTAGTTCAAAAATCTGCATATTGCTTGCGGTTTGTTGAAGACGTAAACTGAGGGATAACCTGCAATGAGAAAAAATGGATCAATGTTTCCTCTGTATATAAACATTTGCTACTGATCTTGATAGGTACATGTAGGTAAAATTTAGCTTGGGTCTAACAAATGCATGCCATCGTTCCTGTTAAGAAAGACAGCTATGCCAGAGCTTAGTTCCTTTTGCAATGAGCACGTTCTAAAAAACAGATATTTCTCTGCAAGATTACCGGATACAAACACAATGGGAAGCTAAGTAAAGAATTGTTCTCAGATGCCACTCCTGCTGCTCCAGCTCATTGTGCCTTGTGTCTCCAAAACTTTGTTAAGAGTAATTACATCTCTTATAGTAGGTGGCTAGAGAAACCATGCTCCCTAAAGGTTCCTGAAAGATTCACCATCTGTCAAAAGTGAGCCATTCTGCCACCTTTATAATTAGCATTTACTGGTACCTCACACCTACGTTCTCACACCTACTGTAACATACTGTTCTTGAGAATAAGCGTATTGCCACGCTCCCATGCCGACTCTTCTTCTAAGGCATTGCTATTATGTATCATTATAAACCAAGAAAAAATGCAAATGTTTACTCTAGGAAAAAATCATAATGACATCCCAGAGGAGCACATGAGTAAACACTTTTTATTGTTGACTTTTTTTTCCAACCAGATCCCTGCAAGAGTTCTCAGAAAATCCGGTTATGTCAAGATGCAACAGTCTCAGCTCTGCCCACTCTGTCACAGGTGTGCCACAGAGGTTAGTTGTTTCCATGAATTTCCAGCTAAGAATAGGAGGAATTAGCCCTTTTAGTGATCAACGGATATGAGTACAACTTTGAGCATGCACTTTCAAGTTTTAGTTCATAAAAAACATCTCCTCATTTATTTTAACAAGATCAAAATGACCTTCTTAGTAACAAGCGTCTGATCTCAAATGCATTTGTACCAGTAAAACAAAATAAACAGACAAAACAACAAGAAAAAACTCACCTGAAACTGCAGTGTGCTTTGAATTCATTGGAAGATAAAAAGCTACAAGGTCTTATGGCAGCTGCAGCATCTTCCCTGTATTGTGTCTTGAAAGAAATTATCTCGCAGAGCTGTAAACCTACTCTTTTTATTAATGTTCCTCTTGCTTAGCTCTCTGGGTACCATGCCACCAAATACCTCTGGGGTAAGAAACCTGTGTTACTTGTAGCATTGTGACTGAAAATGACTACTTTCACTTAAGCAGTGGTCTCCACAAGAGGGGAGAAGGGAAGAGAATTATTTAACAAAAACAAGCCTATATAATAGTTGCTGAAAGAAAAGTGGTACCAAGACAGTAGTGTAAATAATCCTGATGTTTTCACCACAGCATCACTGAATGGCTGGCACTCTGGGAAAAGGATCCAGTAGAGATTCTTCTTGATTTGGGTTTTGGTACAGAAGAACCTGATGTCTGCACTAAAATCCCTCCTCGGTTCCTCAGTGGTGCTTCTGTGGCAAAAGGGATCAACATCCGTGTCTTTTTGGAAGCTCAAAAGCAGCGGATGGACATTGAGCAGCCAAACCTATATGGTAAGCATTGACATTTTGGCAAAAGGCAAAATTTCAGCCAGGAGGTAAAGCAAACAGCATGTGGACTAAGAGGGTAGAGAAGAAGAGGCTTATGAGAGAAAATGCATGAAAAAGGGACACGTATTCAGGAGACATCAAGAATCCTCATGCACCCCTTTGGAGTAATAACAATTCCCAATGTGGGTGAAGTACAGTTTAGCTCTCTTCAGCTGTGGGCTGTGATTTATCTGCTGGAGGTAGCTGCCAGTGTGTGGCATTTTAAAACATAACCACCAGCAGAACAGAACATGGCTCTGTTGCCTCAGTCGCTTCACCAGCAGCACACTCACATGTGTCTGCCATCAGTGGTGGTTTAAAGCAACATGCAGGATTTTGAATTCAGCCAGACCAGATGCGGGCTTGCATTCCTTTTTCCTTTCTGTGGGGGCAGGACCCCTCTCACAGGGAAATGTGCAGAGCAGTTGACAAGATCTTAACTTCCCATCACAAGGGCTGCCAGAGCTTGTGTATCAGACCCATACATCTCTAGCTAGACCCTCACAATTTTGTGGTTCAAATATGCCCAAAGATATGTATGAGGATCTTATCTTATTTTAAGCACAATAAAATTGCACCATTTAAAGAATGAAGTCTTAATTTTTATTCACTTTAGATGGTTTTAGTTCTCATTTTGTGTATTTAGCAGTTGAGAAATGAGTGCAAGGTCCTCACCCTGAAGATATATCTGCATTAAAATAGCATTGTTAATTCTCTGGTATATTGCCCATCTGAAAAGTCCAATTTTGACATCATTTCCCCTCATGTTTGCTGCATAGGATAGCCAGATGGCTCTTGAAATCTTCTGTTTACTTAAGATGCTCAGTGAAGCAGGATCTCTTGCATAGTCCGTGCATTCCCATTTAAAATTACAGTAAAGAAGCAGTATGGATGGAATAAGAATTGAAACAGAAATGTCAGAGCATCATGGAAAATGTGTTTTTTTCTCCCCTCTCTCTTTTTTTATAGCAAGCCCCATGCACACATTTCAATATTTACAGCAAACTGACACATCAGACAGGTTTCTCAGCTCTCACTTTCTCTTTCTCTAACTCCTGAAAGAGAGGGAGAGAGGAATGGAGATCATCTGTATGAGTAGATGGTGGATGAAGATCTCAGGGAAGAAGGTACAGAGCTTAGAGTGAATGAGAGGAAAGAGCTTCTAAGAGAAGGACTTTGCACAGTGAAGGCAAGCAGTGGTAAGGCAAGCAGTGGTAAGCCACGGTGTGAATTTAATAACTAGTTTTGCAGTAGTTCTCAATGGGAGCACTCTTAGTACACTTAGTGGCTTATCTGTATGGGGGAGTTACTGTGAAGTTAATTAAGGTCTGAATTTCTATTTTGGTGGGTGAGATGTCCATCAGAACATATTATCTTGCTTTTGACAGGTTGGGAGGGGGTTTTCACACCCTTCAGAGATGCTTACCTCTTCTTTCTTCACTGACTCTACATGTTTCCTTATATGTGGTGATTAACCTCATAAACCTTGCATCAAATTATAGGCATTTAGCTGAAGCACAGTCTCAAGGATCTTAATCACCACAGAGTCTCTCCATCTCTATAGAGAGTGGAGAGAGTCAGGCACCTCACATCATCCAGCCACTATTTCAAACACCTCTCAGAACAAGCCAGTCTGTCTAAGTGACCATGTAGGGAATCCAGCTTGTTGTACCTTCCTACAACAAGTGTCCCAAGAGAAGACTTACTGCTAATAGGAATGCACCTGGCTTAGTGTACAAAATCATAAGGAATATCCTTAAATGGACTTTCAAGGCATTTGCTTGCAAGCTGTTCTTTCTAATCTTGCCAACCTTAGGTTGTCCAATAATTTTGCAGTGAGTTGTATAGCAAGAAGGAGGGGTGGAAAATTCACGTTTAATAGCTTTGAAAATAGATTGCATTTACAGATTGGGATCTGATCTACCTGCCTTCAACGCTAATGCTGCACCTACATTTTCAGACACATAATGAGCCAGCTCTTCTAAAGCAGAAGCCCTGTAATGGCATTAAAGAAGACAGGTGATTTTGAAGGCCTCCAGAAGAAGATACAGAAAAAGATCTTCCTTTGTAAATCAAGTAGAAAGTTTGGGTCTAGTGATGTTTCATGGCATTTACGTTTTAAAAAACCTTTTAGGGAACCTCATACCCTTTACTGTTGGAAGACTGTCTCACTAGGGAATGAAAGAAATAAAAGTGCCAAATTGAGACAGACTGCATACCATCTCTAGAGACTTCAAGACTCTATTAAACCACTGTTGCCAAAGACATACTGGATGAATTTGGTTGTTGTCACCTGGTTTGGCTGCTTATAATCACCGAACTATTTCAATGCAAACAGCCTGAATTGTTCTAATTTGTCTGCAGAAAGTGTTTAGTTTTGGTTAGTGAATGCCGGAGAGATTATCTCATTGTCAGTTTACTTTCTCTTTTTCTCTGAAACAGCAGAGAAAGCTAACTGATTTAGTATGACGTGTTAGTCTGAGAAAGGGACTGATGGGGAGGATAATAGGTATAATATGGGTGACAACAAACCTGGAGGGGAAAAAAAAGAGGAGGAACCTGAGAGGGACTGGTGACTTTCATAGCAATGATCTCTCCACTTTAATATTTCCTTCATTTCCTAGTGCGATCCTTTTCTTTCTGTTTGCCTCTTCCCTGCTTGTGACAAAAATAGTTTTCTAGAGCTGCTCCATTGTTGATCTGACCTTTTAAAATGCATGGGGATTGTTACAGAGTTATTTGTTAATTGTCTCCTTGCTTGGTGCTGATTCTTCAGTGTTGTCAGAGTTTTTGAAGGGTTCAGTTCACAAAAATAAGCTGCATTTTCAAAAACATCAGTCACCCTTTAGGTAGCTCAGATCCAAAAGAAAAGCTTATCTCCATCACTCACTGGTGAAAATTTTACTGATGTCATCAGAAGTAACATTTGATTTCCTAACTGGTGGAATAAAGTCTCTTGAGAATCAGAAGTTACATTAAGTAAAAAATAATGATGCTTCTGACTATGTTGTTCAAAAAAAATCTTTGAAAACTTCAGGTTTATGAACATTTTAGTGTAAAAGTCTTGAAATGTTTAAATCTTACAATTAAAAAAAAAAAAAAAAGTACCACTTTTCTATACTGTGGTATCTAAATCTACCTCTTAGATTTTTTTTTTATTTTTTTTTTTTCCTGGGAGATTTTTACTTATTTCATAGAATCATAGAAGGATTTGTAAGGAACCTTAAAAGTCGCCCATTTCCAAACCCTCTGCCATGGTCAGGGACACCACCTCCCACTAGATCGGGTGGCCAAAGACCATCCAACCTGGGCTTGAACACCTCCACGGATGGGGAAGCCACAGCTTCCCTGGGCAACATGTTCTAGTGCCTTACCTTCCTCACTGTGAAGAATTTCTTCCTTATATCTAATTTAAATGTACTTTTTTTTTTTTTTTTTTTTTTTTTTTTTGGTTTAAAACCGTTACCCCTTGTCCTATCACTACACTCTCTGATAAAGAGTCTTCTGCCATCTTCCTTTAGGCCCCTTTAGGTACTGGAAGGCTGCTAAAGGTCTCCCTGGAGCCTTCTCTCCTCCACGCTAAATAACCCCTACCTCTTCAGAGGGAGAAGGTTACCATCTCCTTCAACTTGCTAGCTACACTTCTTCTAATGCAGTTCAGCACACACTTGGCTTTCTGGGCTGCAAGTGCACATTGCTGGCTCATGTTTAGCTTTGCACCCACTAGCACCCCCAAGTGCTAGTGCCAGCACAGAGAGAGACTGCAGGGCTGCTCTCTATTAACCTGTCACCCAGCCTGTGTTCAGGTTTGGGATTACCTTGATCTGGGTGTTTTAGCTGCTGCAAGCACCTCACTGAAGGAGTTGTTCAAGTCTCACTCTCCTCTGTGATGTATTAAGCAGACACCATTTTCCATGACATATGGTTGTGCTGTGACAACCACAGTTGAACAGTTGTGCTAGGCAGGATGTGCACAAATCACTAGATATATATCAGACAGTAAACCCATCCCTAGAAGAGAAATTAAATGTAAATTGCTAAATACATTCTTTGAGCTACAGCTTTGGTTCAAGCAATGACAGTATTGCCTAGGCTCACAAAGAAACAATCTAAAAAAGGAAAGTATTTTAATATATGACAAGTAGAAAATGCTGAAATTTCATTTTGATTTTTCTTGAAGAAAAACATCAATTTCCATTTATTTATTTATTTATTTAACACTGAAATCTTTTATTTTTTTTTTTTTCCAAATTCTGCAGTTTCCTGTAAAAAAAAAAAAAAAAAGTTGACTGAAAAGTTCTTAGTGGCTCTGGAAACACTGTGTTCCTTCATTCTTCTGTGAGTCTTTTGAAGACTTTCCAAATCTTTTATGCAGATAACTGTGTCAGCCTGTGCAATACCGGATTTAGGGAAGGAGGAACAAAACTGTGAGCTTCTCCTCCTAAATTCTAAAATGGGAGATTATAAATTCATTAGAATTGCTCTGAAAAATATAGATTCAGCTGAAGATTCATTGATCTTGTTTATGGCAAAGCCATTTGCTGATTCTTCTGAAGTTTCTAGTGAAAATGAATCCACAGTTACATCCTTCAGTATTTCATATGTGGTACAGATTTAGACCGTTTTGCAGCAGGCTGAAGAAACTAAACTGTTCATATCAGCCTCTTGCCTATTTGAGGTGTGCTCCTTGGGGAGCACCCTTAGAAACCAAAGCAACAGCTTACCTGGAAAGAAATAGTCCACAAAGCAAAGCTGTCCCTGACATAATTTCTTCATGACATTGCACGTGAGTGAGAGGATTTTTTTATTGTTGTTCATTTATCATTTTGCTCATTGTTTGATTTGTTCTTTAGGTGTCACAATCTCTTGGATATAATTTACCAAAGCTAAGCAGTGTGTAAAAACTATTTAAACTTGCAGCAGTTTTGATTCTGTTTCAAATCAGAATGTCTGGACTGCTCTGCCACTGTCATTCAAAGCAGATTAGCACTTGGCATTTTTATGGCCTGACGTAGTGGGAGCCAGATAAAATACTGAGGCTAAAATGGCTTTACATGGGGAGCATGTGGTAGCACAGTAGATGTACATAACCAGAAATGATGTACTGTGACTTTCCACACTTATGCAAATGAAAACTATCTAAAATGGTGTACCAGTAGATCAGTACGTCCTTTAAAAAGCATCAGGTGACACTTCTGACCATGTCATAAAAAGTGTCAGCAATGGCAACATCTTCCAGTGTTAAAAATCAGACAATATCTGGGGAAAAAAATAATATTCTTGAGATATGGTAACTATTAGGAATTATACATCATGGTATTGGTCCCTGATGCAGAGGACTGACTCAGAGCCATGTTAAATATCCCCTTGTTGTCTAATTGTTGGTGAGGCAGCATTACCAACAGCATGCATGCAGTAAATCTAGCTGCTCTCTAAGAGAAATGGCAGCCAAGAATGTTAGCATTTTGCCATCTACTGTCCTCAATGAATCTCTCAAGGAAGTAGAAGTCCTGGTGACATATTCATTGCCTCAGGACGGTTGCTGACATAATGCGCAAGCAAATGTGTTTCATTTCTTTGTATAAATAACTCAATAGTGTTGTAGAGATGGATATGTCCAGGATCCCTTAAGAAAAACATCATTCACTTCTTTTTAAATGTTATGCTACAGAAAAAGTGATGCAGAAATTACAAAAGCTTGGTACAATGAAAATAAATGGTAACCTCTGTACAATATCCTCTATGAGTTTCCAGGGGATAAGAGTTTTGCTTTATGCTGTTCTGAAATCAAGGACATAGCATGTATCATCATTTTTTATCAGTATATATTTATTAGGATATATACATTTTTCAGTTATCCTGGACAGCAGCCAGCTGTAAATATTTAAGATCAGATTTTAATAACCTTATCACATGAATTTTAATAAGTTCTTAAATATGGCACTTGAGTCTGGTCCAGCCAGCTGGAGAATATTAGGCAGGATTCTGTAACCTTTATTCACACAGCATTCAGCTGTACTTGACCCAATGATTTCAACACTGTTAAGTGTTTGTCTGATATGAAGAACTGTGCAATGAAACATATATAGCCTGAATGGATCTTCTGGAAGCAAATGGAAAACTTCAGCCAATTTTGAGTCAGGTACTTTGTATGTTTCTTGGCAGTGAGGGGTTTGAATAACCATTGTACCTGATTATCTGTTTTGAATTATATTTTTAATAACTATGTTACCTTCCTTTCTGCCGAACTTAAGGACGTTTTCGACAACTGGAAGTACTTGACCACATCACTAATGCCCTCTCGTCTTTGCTGACGAATGTGAACACCCAACAGACCATGGCCCAGGACACTGGCAAGGTTGAGACTGACCTCCTGGGTGCTGCAAAGACCAGAGCTGTGGTCACACAAGCAAAGAGGAGAAGAATAGGCCAGCTCCTGAGACGGGCTTCTCGGCAGACAGCACTACTGAAACGGGGCTCGCTGGCACCTGGGGAAGTCCATCTGCCTGGCATGAAAGAGCAGCCTCACCCTTGTGCAGATACTGCTGAGAGGGGAACAATCCAGGTGGGATTTTCTGCACATGTTACCTTGGGCTCTTTGACCCAGAAGCAAACCTCCAGAGACAAAGGTTCCTTGGCATACGCAGTATCACAGTGTCCACCAGCTCTGCCAGGGAAAACCTGGGCTTCATCACATTTAGTGACTAAACAGCCCCACCTTTCTTCTGGATGTGAGGTGCCTGCCAAAGACAGGCCAAGAAGAGAGACACATTTGCTTCTGGCCCACACACTCAAAAAAGCAGCAGGCCTACACTGCAAGCCTCCAGACTCATTTGAAATGGAAGAGGTGAGGTAGATTTTTGCATATGGCATGCTAGCAATGTCTCCCTACCCGTATTTATTGTATAAGTTTGGATTCTTTTTTCAGGATGGAAGCTAGAGTAAATTACTTCAAACACCACGCTGTAGCATTATGGCAAAAAACAGTGGGATTTATAGTGCTCATTGGGGTTTTGATTATTTTAAATTGTCTTTGTGTTGGGATACTGTCAAAGAAGTTGGCACTGAAGTTACTGAGGTAGGATTCATTCAACCAGTATGATAGTGTAAGATGCCAATATGTTTTATGCAACGCTAGTTTTTTTGTGTGTCTGTGTGTGTTTTATAGAAGGAAGTTGCAGGAACACTAATACATATGGTAAAGGATATTTTTACAGATCCAGTCATTAACCATTTTTTTTTTCTTTTTTCCCTGTGTTCATGTTCTGGTGTGCTCTTTCAGAATGTTTCATCACAAAATTAGCCTTGGTTTTATAGCAGTGTTTGAAATATTTTATCACTCTGTAAGCTAAGCATCCTAAAAACAGACTAACTCAGAACAGCAGCTTGTTCTCATATCTTCTGTCTGCAAAGTCCAGGATGCACAGCTATCTATATGTTTTAGCAACAGTGGGTTGTCAGTGGGGTTCTGCATGAAGTAGCAGAGACCAGGATACTTGCCAGTCCCTTTCTTACACCTAGAATTGTGTCAGCAGCAGTTTTTCTGGCCACACAACTGCAGAAAAAAGGCTACAGTAGGACAATCTCCAATCATACAGACTCACTGGGATGCTGACAAGAATGCTCTTCCCTTTCCATCCACCCATCCACCCACCCACCCATCCACCCATTCATCTATCCTTTCCAGCCATCCTTCAAGAGTGAGGAAAAGGAAGGGGTCTTACAACTCAGTTGTAAGAAGCAAAGAAATAAGGAGAAATTAGACAGTTGCCCCCCTGAAAAATTAGGGAACTTGGGAAGGAAGGAAGGAAGGAAGGAAGGGAGGGAGGGAGGGAGGAACAGCAAAAAGCCTGAAAAGGTGGGAGGCATTAAAAAAGTTTTACAGTTCTGAAAGTATTGGAAAGGTCAGGTTAAGGTGGTGGCATTCTTCATGAAGAAAGGATATTTATCATTTCAAGTCCCTTCCAAGGGTATTTTTCTGTGAAAGGTTTGGTGCAGCCTTTATATCTGCAGAACTGATTCAAGAGTCAGAGCAAGGGCCTGATTATTAGCTTTGATAAGGAAGAAGGTTTCTCCCAGAGATCTCCAGCACAGCAAATTTATAGTCCCGAAGTAGCCCATATGTCTTCATAAAGTACTTATCATGCTGGACTTGCAGCTCTGTGACTAGTGGCTCATGCAAAAGTGAAGACATTGACAGGGCAGTGAATGCAGATGATAGTGTACTCCTTAGTTTGACGTCTAAGACAATTTTATGAATGTTATAAGTTCAAATTAGACTCGGTATGCATTGTTTAACTTCTGGGTATTCTCTACCACATCATTAAGAAAACTAAGGCTGTAAGAACCGTGTACTAGCTGAAAGCATTGGGCCACCTAGCTCATTAGTCTGACAATGGCCTGTAGCAGATGTCTAGGGAAGAGAATAAGAAACATGGGTATAGAGTGATTCTTCCCTTTCTGGCCTTTGACAAAAAGGGATTTAGAGATGTCTTGACCTGCAGACTGCATCTAACCCACACCTAGCATGCATGTGTATGCATTACTTTTGTGTAATGGATCCCTTTTTCCATAAGGATTTTTCTGAAGGAGGATTATGCAGTATCATGACATAATGTTCCCATTGATACCATGAAAAAGACAAATAGATCTTAATTCCTAGAGGAAAAAAAAAATAAATCTGACCTTACATACACTCTTTGGCAAGATTTTGCCTCCATATGGCTACATTTCTTTGGGTTTCTTCTACTAAGTCATGAATTTTTCTAGGGGGAAATTTTTTTCTGAGGCTGTTCAGACAAGATTGTTAGTGTATTTACAGGTTAGGAACATGTATGTATTGATTATCTGAGGAAGGCTAGGGAAGCTTCAGAGACTAGAGCCTACTTTATGTCAAGAACACACACACACACACAGAGACATATATATTTAAAGGAAACAACCAAAAAAAGAACCATCTGAAAGATTTAATGTTTTCACTTTGAAATGTCTAGATATTTTTAATTCCAACCCCCTCCCTGTCTCTGGCAATAATCATCACCATAGATAAGAATTTTTCCTCTTCATTTTCAGATTCAGAGCTTTGACGACGAAATTCCATGTGGAAATGCTCCTGACACCACTTCAGGTGAGTGTTAAGAAACAGACATTTTGCCAGATTTGTTTTTAAAGTGGTGTTCCCATGTAGTTGCTTCTAAAGCTTATAAGAATATGTTTTTCCACTCCGCTCCCATCACCTCTGGCATTGGATGCATTGTTCTAGACATACCAATCTAGCATGGCCAGTCAAGACCCGATAAATGACAGGACTGTAAAATGTACTCACCTTGTCAGTGAGACACGGAGCGTACACCTGAAAAGGGTACTTCATATGCACAGTTCTGAGGGTTTGGGGTCTCCACCTGATGCTTTAAGCAAACCACTCTACTTTTACCAGTGACACCAAAGCTTCACTCCCACTTGGGGACTCATTTGCCAGATCTGAATGACCCCATATCTGCCAGATCTCAGATCCTAGGATCTTAGGAGATAAGTCAACAGGGAGGTTGGAGTTAGCAGCTCTGCAACCATTCTGTATGCAGTTCAGCCAAGGCTATGCAACCAGGACATTCTGGTGGCAGCATGGCCTCTACTCCATCATCTGAATCTCCTTTATCACATAGACTGTCATCACATGAGCAGACATAGCATTGAATCATGTTAGGAAATAGTTGTTTGAGTAGTATATGAAAGGATTAAACACAAAGCTGTTAGACCAGATGTTATACTGTCATCTGGGGCAATATGAGCTTGGATCCTGAGAAGCATTTTCTGACAGGGGTGGTGGTACTGGAGAAGAAGGCTGTTCAGCCTCCAGAACAGAGAGCGTTTGGCCTTGCTCCCTAGTAACCCTTGCTAACCGGTGCTTAGAGCAGGACTATTACATTTTTTATTTTTATTTTTTTTATACTTGAAAAGGAATTTTGTATGAAAGAAGAAATAAATACCAAGAATCAGACAACAAGGGACAAAAGTGAAAGCCTGGTGAGCCCTCAACTTTTGAGGACTGTGTTATATCACTTTTGAAGAGCTGGCACAAATAATTAAGTAACCCAGCTTCATACACAGATATCTAAAAAAATTCAGATAGCCACTGGAGCTGATCATTCATGGATGCCATTGGCTGGAGCGACAGCTGGATGTACAGGAGTGAGCCTTTCGAAACCAGTGGCATAAGTCCCACTAACTTCAGATAGGCCAGCAATTTCATCAAAGTGTGTGGGGTTTTCTTGGTAATTGGTAGAGCTGAGTAAATATGATGGAGTATATCATGAATCCTTTGGATGACAGGGGGTTATTTTTTATTTTGAATACTTTTTGTTGTTGTTTTTTTTGTTGTTGTTGTCATTTGTTTGTTTTATAATAAATTGCATACCTATGGCACATCTTCTGGCAGGATTGTATGTCTTCAGTCTATCACTGCATGACTCCAACGAAGGGAGTTAATGTCAGGTCCTTGACGCAATTCAGGCTCAGTGATTTGTCACCTGAGTTACATGACGTTGTTTTTATTTTGTTTTCTGATGGGTGTCTTGATCTTTATGAACAAAGGCAAGCCCCATACCAGTGCTCATAGCAGTATCTGTGCAAAGAATAGCAGTTCCCCAGGACATGTGCAATGCAAAACACCATTTGGGCAAAAAATCATTGAGAAATGAACAAAAGAGAATGTGGACATATCCTGATGGGAAAAAAAATATAAATAAATAAATCAAAATGTGATATCATACTTACAAATGTTTTGTTTTTTTTTTTCCTTTCTTTGCCCAGATGTAAAAATGACTGTGCTATTTAATGATAGAGGCATTAGTTAAAGGATTTTGGAGATTAAATAGGTATATTAATCATGATGTAAAAAAAAAAAAAGATAACTGAGTAGTCTTTGAAGTCATAGGAATAAGCATGTACTTGGTAGTAATTGGTAGTAAAATTGGTAGTAAAAAGCAAAGAATGCAGAAAGTAATAATTTGTTTCTAATCCTGGTATGACTGTCCTCCAGTTAAGTGATCAATATATTATACAAGTAAACTGAACTTATGTATTATTTATGCCTTCAGAGCACCACAATACTATTTTAGACTTTTTTTTTAAAAACACTGGAATCTCTCTTCCTCTGTTGTTTTAGAGTTATTGATGCTTGGCCTAAATTTAAAGACCAATTTCAGTCTTTTTTTATGGGCTTTATTTCTATTCTCTCTCTTTTTTCCACTGCTCTTAAATGGCATTCGTACTCCATACCCATGGGATTCTTACTACAACTTCAATTTGCTGCATACCATGGAAGCAGTCTAAAAATTGCTAATTATGAATGCAGTATTGTTAGTAGTGAATAATACCTAGATCTTACAACAATTGCTACCAAATCAGCAGAATTTGTGTCAGATTGATAATCAGGGGTCCTCAAAGCAGGAGACAGTAGGGAACAAGGTCCAGGTTCCATTGGTAGCCTATGCAGGGAGAACCTCAGCTCCCAGGAGAGCATGTCTGAAATTAGATTTGGACTGTAAATCCATTGAGGCATAGACTGCCTCTTTTTCAAGGCTCATGCAGCGCCTGATACCATAGGGGGCCACTCGTATTTGGTTGTGGACTCTGTTGGAAAGGGTTATGAGAGCAGCGATGAAGATGGGAGAGCCTGGCAGGACCCTGCTGAAATGGGAACTCACCTGAGCAAAGAAGTGTGAGGTGCCCACTATGAGAAGAAATAGAGATAGATAGGAACAGACTGCTTTGCCTAAATGGAGCATATTAGAGCCGGGTGACTTATGGAAGTGCTTGTCCCAGTGGTATTGTCCCTTGGCTCTGTAGTCTGGCCTCAATTTTAGTCCAATTGCTTAATTTTCTACACTCCCCATGAAAGCCAATTCCCTGGCTGCTGTGTGTCTTCTTTATATTTCTCCATAATGTAGATTCTGGCTGTTTAACTGCAGTAGGCTTTATGATAAGGCTTTTTTTCCTTCTCTCTTGGCAGAACGCTGAGACTTAATTTTAAAAGACGCTCAAACCCCCCAAACATCTCTGAATGACTTACAGGGAAAGCAGAGTGTTTTCTAGCTCTGTTTTAAAAAATATTACAATCTTTTTTATTAGGCAATTTTATCATTGTTATAAATAAGTAATTGTACTGGGGAGAAGGGATAATCCTTATTTAATTAAATTCATCTATACTCCCAGGTTGGCAGCAACCAGACATATGTGAGACTAATACCCACAGCCTGCCTGTATGCATGTGCAATTAAAAATTCACTCTACAGTAGCACTGGCAGTTTAGTGTTGCTTTTGGCATTTACAAATTCTTTTATTTTGTGACTTTTTTTTTTACCATACACATATGCTGGAGCAGATGTTGCTTATTTGTTGTTTATTCAAATCTGTAGGCTCTGGCAGCTAACTCCATTGTTCTGTAATGAAGCTTTATTCACTGTCCTGTATTAGGATCCAGCAAATGCATGACAGGCAGAGTTAGCTCTCAGCAGGAACTACAGTTATTGTCCTTACTTATTGGCTGTTTATATTCTACAGCTCACAGTTGAGAAAGCTGGCTGGGCAGGGTAAGGGGTTGGGGATGCTGCGTGCAGAGGAAAATTACTTGACTACACTCACTGTATCTTTGCCCTGATGAGGTGCAGGCTTGCATGTAAACTCATCTGTTGCAGGGATTTCAAATTCAGCACTTGAAAAATAGAGCTGTTTTCCCCGTCCACCCCCTCTTCTGCCTTGTTCCACCCCCACCCCTGCTGCTCCTTCCTTTTTCAATTAGCCTGTGTAAAGCACTGGGTTTAACTAAAGGATGTTTCAGCGTTGTTCACCCCTGTTCACTCAGCACGTGCCTGAAAATTCATTAGCAGCCACATCTATTAGGGAGGTATCAGAAGCCAGTGTTACTTGGGGGTGCCTTGTAGGCACCTGCTCCCCCTTGCTTCTTATTTACTTCCCTCTCCCTCTGTGGGGATGGCCACATGCCCAAGAGGCAAGAATTCCTGTGTGGTGCTGACCCAGGCGGACGTGCTGCTCCCGGGTGCTCGAGTGCCAACAGAAAGGCATTAGCCTGCTGGAAAAGCCCTTGGTAGCCCAAGAGGCAATCAATCAGGGAAGTAACCACCTCCATCTGGCTCTCTGTGACATGGTAGCTCGCTACTGAAGCATTTGTGATTCATCTTGTCCCAACGAGTGGTGCCAGGGATCGCATACACCCAGTTTTTGCAGCAGCTGGGAACGTTCTAGCTTCCCCGCATGCTGAGCTAACGCGTTAGCTCCTGTGACTTATCAAGTGGCAATTCTTTCAATTATCACACCTTCACTCCTCCTACTCACCGGCTCCTCTTATGGTTTGGCACCATGGGAATATTCACAGAATGCAATTGGCATTTCTTGTAATTGACAGAGTGCCAAGAACGTGAATCCTGTTTGTTATCCATTATCCATTGTAATGTCTGTGTGCAATTGAAGGAGCAATGTCTTCTAAAGTGCAAGAAGAAAAGATGTGTATATTTCCTATGCTTTGAAGAGTATAGGATTTTCCAGGTACTTCTCTCTATTTTCAATGTAAAGAAGTGAACTGTTATTTAGAATTTCTTGTTTACTGTAGTGCCTGCATCATGTTGTTTTTCTTCACTTATAACAATAATTTTTAGTTTTAATAACAGAATAAAGAAAGGCAAAGAGACAGCCAAAGAGGTCGCTTGTTAAAGTGGCAGTCAAAATCTGGAACTTAAAAATTTCCTACAGCTACTCTTCTGTTGGTACTGCTTGATATTTATGTTTAGGTTTGCCATTAATGATCACATACAGTTTCCTCATATGGGGTCTCCTAAAACATGATGAGTAATAGATCCATAATACACTTCTATATGTTCATGAAGCAGTCATAGCACAGTTCATTTGAGTTAGCATCACAGATATTTTCACAGGAGAAAAAAATCTCCAGTCCTTTAAAAAATATTCACAAAGATCTCACTAACAAGAACACTCAGAGGGTCCTGCATTTTCTACAAAAAATAGTTTTGCTTTTATCAGCGTTATTTGTGGAATTTGCTCCTGGATATTAATCTTTATGCATCCTGAGGAGAAGTCCTGTTTGCAACAGCTTTATCTTCTGCAGGTGACCTGGCACAAAGGAGTCATCTGCTTTCTTTAGTTTCTTTGTGTTACTTTCATTTGTTTTATGATGGTGAAGTCTATATTTTTTTCCATCTTCTGCACATGAACCGTTTAAAGGCCTTCTAATTCTTTCCTATTTCTTTACATTAGAGACCTATAAGGGAGATTAAGAGGAAGCTGTGTCATTTTCATGCATTTTGTAGCCTGAAGACATCTTGAGGGGAAGTTGTGTGATCCCAGCAATAAGCAGAAACTGTCAGAAAGTAGAGGCTGAGAGAAAAGAGCAAAAGTGAAAGGCAAGGTTATAAAATTATGAGTTTTCAAACCTTCCTGTATCTTCTGCCAGTACAGAAACATCTTCAGTTGCCTGATCCCCTCAAAGAAGTCCTCTCAGAGAGGCAATTCTGTTGCTCTTGAGAATACACTGACTGCTTCACTTTGTCACGGTCTTTGACATGTGTCACTCATCAGCATATATCCAAGTTCAGCAATGGATATTAAGGTGAAAACCCAGCAGGTGGTGATGCCAGTCACTAGTACAAAAAATAGATGGGCAGCAAATAAAGGAAGTCTGACAGACTTCTGAAATGGTTGTTGGGAGGTCGTACCTCCTGCCGATGGTGCCAGGAGGCCAGTCTTCAGGTCAACGCAGCTGTCCCAGGAACACTGGGGCTTGTATGATTTTCAGTGAGTACATTCCTAAAAGTCACTGTGCATTTATAACATTTTGTTGCACATACGCATCATATTTTAGGTCCTGCTGCAGCAGTCTGATTCATCCTGGTGGGAAAGGATATGCGCACATCTCATACTTAAGGCAGATGGCCTAGTGAAAGTTATAAAACCTGCTGTTGTTTAAACCTTGAGGGGGGAGGGGAGGGGGTATAAAATACCTTAGGTAACCAAGAGAATAACCAAATAGTTTGAGGGATGGATTTAGATTAATAGCCATAGCCTTTTAAACAAGAAAACTTCTGAAATGAAATCCAGTTGTGCTAAAGTTGTGCTGAGGCCTTGAAAGAAGTCATTTTCTATTTTTTTCTTCTGCCTTTCCTTCCAACACCTTCAACAGAGCACAGCAGGGTCAGAGCCTTGCCAGACCACCGTGATGCTGCACTCATGGTGCCAGCTGAAAGAGTGACCATTGAACCTTAAACCTTGTTACAAAACTCGTAATTCCTGACACATATCCTGCTCAGGCTTCAAGCCAGGTTTGTGAGAACATACATTTCTGATGCTTTTCTGATGCTTCTATATTGCTTTGCCATGGCTTTTAAAAGAGGGGGTTGATTCCCCCTACTGTCAATGACCCTTTTGAGAGGGGGACATTGGTGTTACTGTGGGTATATTTTTGTGCTCTAGAAAAATCAGATTTCTTTCCAGATGAGAAACATGTTTCCTATTCCATAGATCTTCTACATACTTGTCATCTACTGACTGATACTTAGCATTTTTCCTCAGGAAAATATCACTGACACAGAGAGGCAGGCTTACTAAGCCTAACGCTCTTAGACCCCCTGAACGCAGTTTAATTGATATTACCATGGAAATAGAGCTACTGTAATTGGCTGTTGATCTCTACAAAGTAATGCCCAAAAGCCAGGCGTGTATTTTGACCTCCCAATTGCTTTGACCACTGCTGACCAGGCAGCAGTTGCTGAACCCTAGCAAGAACAAAGGGGCTTTTTGCTCATTTTTCTCAAAGGTCTTTGTAAGGTTTGCCAGAAGCCATCCGTCCTTTTGTGAGGTGCTCACGGTTGCAGGGAGCCCTACAAGGCTCACTGCAATTGCTTATTTTTTATTCATTATCTATGTGCAGCTGCTACTGGGAGAAGTTGTGATGTAACATGATCTACAGTGTAGGCTGATGACATTCAGCTCTACCTCTCATTTTCATCAGAAGCAGACACAACCATCACCCATCTCTCCCGACATTTGGCAGCAGCACGAATCTGAATTAATGACAGTTGGCTGAAGCTCAGTTGAAATAAGATGGAAGTAATACTGACTCTCAAGGAAAAGTAGGAGGAGGACCTGGCAAAGTTTGAAGCTGTTTCATCAGCTGAAGGAAGATAAAAGACCATTGTCAAAGTGACTGCAATTTCAGGTTTTGACTAGATTCATCACTACGCCTAACCTCCCAGACTGCAGAAACATCATTTATCACAGATAACTGCCTACAGTGTTCTCTCTTTCGCTGTCAAATTCAGCTCTTAGATTACTCATTTATACTTTTATCATTTCTAGGGCAGTGTGTTCTTGTGTAGGACAAGCAAGAAATGATCGGAAGCTCTGAGTGGCAGGCAAGGCAGACGCCTTACTCCCGAGTGTGGCAGCTTGCAGGGGTGTGTCTGCTGTTCTCTGTGACAGCCTGTGAGATTCCTGATGTCACTCTGTATAACCAAACCTGATGTGACCTTTGTCCCCAGATACTTTAAATACTCTAAAGGGGGTTTCCAGACTCAGGAACCAAATTGTACTTATCTACTTCTTAAAAGAGGTAAAGTCGGAAAATTCTGAATGGTGAAACCCTGCCACTGAAGTCCACAGACTGACCTCCTCTGGGGAGGCAAAGGAGAATTCACTAGTGCTAGGCAGGTAATTATATGATTTTCAGTAATGCAAAAGGTGGTGAGCACACTACTTCCTTTGTCTATATTCATCTATGATTTGGGTAGGAAGGAAAGGAAATAAAAAATGTTGTTTTTTGTTTTGTTTTGTTTTCTTCTCTTTAACAAGCAGCTTAACAGAATATTATCAGCTAATTCAATTCTTCTGCAAAGCTTCTTTCCACACATGAGCTATGGACAACCCATAATGTGAGCATGTGAAAGAGCCAGCCAACCCACCCACCAGCCCCAGGCATTTCACAATGGAGTATATTTATACCTGCTGTCACGGCGCTGACTGTAGGGTACAGCAGATGTACTGAAGCTAGTTTTAAATCAGTAAATATGTCCACCGGTTTTAAAGCACGTTAGTATGTGGCTTAGGTATCAGTGGTTGTCTAGCCACAGGATCAGGGAGCCAAGCGTGCCCTCTCACCCAACTTCTGTGACAGGTTTTGCAGCCTGGGCACAGCTCCAGGCTGCTGTGCTCTGCCTGCTGGCTGTGCTGTGCCATGAGTGTGCTAGACATAACCATCCTATATGCTGAATCCTAAGCCAAAAGCTTGGCTGGAACCTGGTGCAAAACTGCTTTTTCTTCAGGTGTTTTGTAGGACAAGAATTGAAGTTGAATGTGCTGATGGTAGACATAGAATTGCTATGCAGCTATTTCTGCCAGTGCAGTTTGCACCTTTAATGCTCCCTGACTTGGTTCCCTGAGGTGCTTGCGGCTAATATTTGGAGAGCATGTAGGTCAATCTCCTCCTAAAGGATTTGGGAGCGGTGCCTTGGGCAAGGAGTAGGAGCCTGCACAGGAGGACACAAAGCACCATGTGTGCACCCCCGGTCACAGGGTGCGGGAGCACGCCTGGAGCTGGGCATGTGCCTCCTGCTAATGATGGCCATGACATCCAGACCCCATGGATAAAAGAACTGCAGACTGAATGTAGAGATGAATCAAAATATCTGTGGCTTTCACATGACACACTCCCTCTGCTTTTCATCTCTCCCCTGGCCCTGTCTCACCACCTTGGGGTACAGCATATGTATACTCTTGGCCTACGGCAGTTCCTTGCAGTTTTGGGGCTGCAGGACCTTCCCCTCTTGTTCAGAATGAGTTTGGCTTCATCCCCATGGAAAGAGATGCATGCCTGAAGTCTTAAATATACCAGTGTTACCCATAATAATGGGGAGAAAATTATTGAAGATTGAATGAGAGCAGGGGGAATAGGGTTTTGAGAAGCATTAAGAAATTCCTCAGAGGAGCCAGATTGTGTTCATCTCTACCAGACACAGACCCTTTTGTGCCATTTGTACGCCGCTTATCATCACGGTGTGGCACAATTAATAACAGAAATTAACCTCACATAGAGTTTTGTTATTGTGTTTAATGTATTTTCACCCAGTCGCACTGTGTTAGATGTTTGCCATGGAATTCCCCTTCAATTTTTTACTTCAGAGGGACCAAGGGACAGACATTTAGCTATGCTTGGTTTTGAATAAGAATAGATATCTTTGCTGCATCTGATGCATTTTGGGGTGTATAATTTGCTTTCATATAATATGACTATTCTAATAAGATGGTTTATCTTATTTCTGTTACAATGTCATTGAAAAATTAAATCTGCAAAGGATGTCGTTAAAAACTGTGGTTTATGTTGGCCTTTGGAAACAAAATTTGTGGTTTATGTGCTGCTGCCATCTGGTGATTGTTTTCCTGAAATGCTGCACAAAACAGATGTAGCTGTATAGAGAGGGATCAGTCCCGCAGCACCATTATAGTTAGTGTTTCTATACTGATGTCTCTTACATGCAAGACAGTTGTAGAGCTGTGTATTATGCTTGGCTAGAAAACAAATGATATAAATAAACCTTCTTAACTTAGTTCACTTGTTCATCATCCTTTCTGCAATGTGGAAAGTGAATTGGTGTTATAGAAGTTATACAGGAATATTTAAAAAAAAAAAAAAAAGAAAAAAAGGATTAAGAAAAGACTTTCTCCTGCATTTCAGGCACTAAGTAAAATGTTTATGTCCATAGTCAACAGCCAATAATCAATACAGTTGCCTGTGAGGGAGCTACCTCCAAGTAGGGAAAGACAGCATGGTTTTGCCACATACATGGGAACCGATATGAACAGCAACATTTCTTTCCCTAAAATGCTGAAAACTGTACAAAATAATTTCTTCTGGTGCAACAAGGTTTAATGGGCTTCAGAAAATCTACTGTTCTGGGTAACAATGCCAAAAAAATGGTTCTTTGTGACTTATGTGAAATATATATTTTCAGTGGAGTTTTATTAGTCCTTATTGGCCATATAATAGAGTGTGAGACCTAAAATCAGCAGTGCCAGTCCTCTCTGAGTAGCAAGAGAGGGGAGTAAGCTGCAGCAACTCTCCCATCACAAGACAGGACCATCTGTAACTGCCATGCAGTTGATATATTCCTCTAACACACAGCCAGCTCTTACTGCAACATGCTTTTTTGTAATGTTATGGGCAGGACAGTGCTGTTAAGGGTAACGTACAGACCTACAATTCCCAGAGCAGGAGGGATAATATGTCCAAATGGGAAGGATATTTGTAGGTACCCAAAATAAACCCATTTCTGTTTTGAAAGTATTGTTCAAAAACGTATTTCTGAAACAGTTTTTGTCCTATAAGACAGAAACCATTCATTTTTATCTATTTATTATTATTTATTTATTTATTGCAATATTTTGGAGAATCAGAGCCTTCACATCTTTTACCTGCTTCTGCTAGAGCTGTAGAGCTGTGCAGCTTTGGTGCCTTTGGTATTTGATGCCTGTTTTTGAGAAGCAAAACACAGAACATAAGAAAACCTCTATTCAGTTCTGGCACTTCCATGGACGTGGTGTGACTTTCATTCATTCCACCTCTTACTTCAGTGGTACTTCCATTCAACTGTTGTTGAATTAAACTATTGTTGAATTGAAGTGTTTTGTCAAGCCCCAATCAACAAGGTATTTATGTGTGCACTAAACTCTGGGTGTGGGAACATTATGCATAGATTTAAGCCCAAATCTAGTTTTCTTGCTGAATTTAACATGAGTGTTTAAGTTGTAATGATGCTAGTGCCTTAAGCATTTCACGTGAGAGATTGCATACTGTCTTTGCTTGTATAGCTAAGTGAAAAACTTAGACTAAGCCTTTCAGGCTTCTCTTACTTTCATGATATCTGACTACATTGTGGTGCCTCTGCATTGTTTAGTCCCATGTATATAACAGATAGTTTTAGAAATGCCTAACTACATCAAGGTCCTTCAACATTTAAATAACTACAGGGAAAAAAAAAAAAAAAAAAGGCATTGCTAGGCTGCAATTGGCTGTTCTGTTATTTCCTATGACAGGATGAGTAGTCCAGATTTTAATTTGTGAATTTAAAATTCAAATTTGCACAAATGCTCTTGCCTTTGAAATTTTTGTGCCTGTGCTTCCCCAAATACTCAAATGAGGTAGAAAACAAACACTGGAGTGCACTGACCCATGTTAATGTGATTCACTAGACATACAAAAAATATAGTATGATTTATAAGCAATGCAGAAGTTCTCATGGCATCTTTTCATGTTGTGAGTATTCTCCAGGTTGGAAACTAGAAAGAGGTTGTGTTGTTTGCAGCCAAGTCCACATAAAACCAGCTGCAGAGTCTTCAGAGGAACCCAGAACTGCACTCCAGCACTTATTTTTTTTATTAATTAGGGAATATTCTTTCATTAGTGGTAAACCTAGAAGCCCAGTAGGTTCAGAAAGATCCTGCATGGAAGGCTGGTGAAAACGGAAGCCACTGTATCTGCATGCCAATAAGGGGAGAGAGAAAGTCTCTTAATGAAATTGGATTGATCAAGTAAATGGTTGGAAAGCTGTGGGACCTTTGAGGTTTGGAAGGCATGTACTTTCTTATGTGGTACAGAATGAAGCAGCAACCTGATTAGTAAGTTCCTCTAACCTATTTTTATTTAAAATTCAGGCAGAACAGAAATGGAATGCAGGAGCTAAACTATCCCAGTTCAATTAGCACAGAAAGGCGAAGAGCCAAGGTTTTCCTCACCAAGGTCTTCAGGGGCAATTCTCAGGTTTCCTCTTTCCAGCATAGCCAGATGTATTCTCCGCACAGGGCCCAGAGTTGTAATTTTTATCTCATAGTTGAATACTGGTCTGCGTCTCTACTTCTTCTCCAAACATACTTTATCTTTCCTTTGTGTGATGCTCTGCATGTATTTGCAGAATCTCTACAGGTTTGGGTGTCTCCACACACTAGGAGAACTGAGTGGAACTACATGAATAATGGATAATTTGGTTCACTGGATGAACCAAATGATTGGGGAAAAATGTGGTTTAGGTAGACTGGAATTAAAAACATGTTTTGCTTAATGTTCAGGTGATTTAACCCATTTTTTTTCACCTTTCTACTTTAAATTAAAAAATGAAGTTACTCTCAGAAAAAATAAAAATAAAAATAAAGGTATATTTGAAAGAGAAAGGAACATTTAAAAAATGCCAAAGTATACCATGCAAATTTTGCTGATCCTTCCTACTGTCTTTTTGGTCAACTTGTATCCTTCCTAAAGATGCTCTTCCTGTTGTTGAAAGACTTAGTTCATTTAAAAATAAGGAATTGTTGCTTCTAAGCAGTGAGAGTTTTTTAGATGCTAGCAACAGCATACAGTCTGGATGTTTTCAGAAAAGATGATATTTATAGGAATTTGTCCTGGGAGACCTAGCAGAAACTTGGGCTTATAGCTATCCTCACCAGGTACTACAGCCTGCCAAGAAAAACTGTACTGTTACCATTGGCAAACTATTAACTTTCACAAAGAGGGAAACTGTTCCTTCTCAGGACAGCACTAGCCATGCTCTAATTTTCAGCCTCACTTACTCCCTCCCTGCTTGGGACACTAAGTTGAAACGAAGTGATAGATTGGCCCAGTCCTCATCCAAAGCATGGTTTCCTCAGTACACAAATGCTGCCTTCCTCTCACAAATGCTGCAAATATTACTTGACTCTGGTATACAGACTTTAAACCAGACATAGTTTACTTGACTCTCATATATAGACATTAAAACTGAGCTGCCTCAATTTGAAAAGGATATCATGTTTAATCTAGTTTCTACACAGCCCCAGCCTGCAGCATGACCTTTCTTCCCAACACGGCACTGCTTCACATTTCTCCCGGGAGCATGCGTGAAGTCTTGAAGACTTGAAGTCTTTGTGGGAGCACTATGACAATCTTTATAGCTTTTCACTTCTCCTTGAATTGGAGGATCGTATTTGTTTTCACTACGTCTTATTTTAAATTCAGACTTCAGTGGAAATCACTGAAACTTTCACTGGCTTTGAATAAAGTGTTCCAGAGTCAGAGAAAAATCTCATCTTTTAAAAACTCCTTATCTCCACCTGCATGCATAGCCTAGATATGGCCTGGCACATTTGATAGGATCTCACATGTCGGTGTGGGATGTAATGATTAAATTAGGCGCCTGAATGTACTTGGAAAAGATCTGCAGCACAGATCCTCAAAGACTTCACTTTACATAGATTAAATGGGGAATTTAAGTCTTTACGCTGGAAATATTAGTTAACTACACATCTAACATGTAGGTAGGTGCAAATTAGATGCCTAACTCAGATGAAGGTGATTTCACCTTCAGCGGTTTGACTGAATTGTGCTTAAGATGGTTCTCATTCAACCATGAATTTATTTTCTCTTGGAAGTTTCTATTTTGCTTACATAAAAATTGTAGAAACTGGATTCATACTCAGAATGGTCATTAGGTCCTGTTACATAACCATTTTTTAAATACAGAGACAGACTTCCAGAGTGGTTTGAGCCTTGGTTTATGTATATACCTTGAATGTTATTTAGTGAGAGCCATGATAGCTGAGCACACCTGACACCTACTTCCAAGGGAGTTCAGGGAGGCTTGTGGAGGTCTTTCTGTAGCCTAATGGCAATGATGTTAACTGTCTCTGTGGACATTTAATCCAGTCATTATGTTTCACCTTGTGACTAAAGATCAGCCCAGAGTGTACCATCACATACCTTGGGTAGTGCTCTAGCTAGTTAATGGTGTGTCTGGACAGACTGGACGGTTGCAATACATAAACGCTTTTGACTGTGTTGTTGGAACAGATGCTTTGCATTTCTTCAAGTAATGGGCCAGACCTGACTACAGCCACCTGGTCTTGACTAGGTTAGAAAGTGAATTCTAACAGCACTACTCTTCCATTAAAAGTTATGCGTGTTGTTTTTTTGTTGTTGTTGTTTTTTTTTAATTCTTTTTCTTTTTTTCTTTTTTTTCCCCCTATATATAATTTCTAGTAGCATTTCAGCTACTTTTGTATTCTACGTGTTTCAGGATTAAAACAGGCACTAAATAAGCAGATAACGTGGTTTTCTAACTCTGCAGACTTTAAAGCATGAAGGTCAAGTTTTGTTATATCCTCTGATGGAGGGTCTTTCTCTCATGGGGCGTTATTTTGAGTTTCATAGTGGCTCAACTAAAACATTTATACTTTTCAAAAATTTTTAAGCCTTTCTACATTTTTATGTATGGAAAACTATAGGCCAGACTAACACACTGGAAGCAACAGCTGGCAAAGATGCAACGGGTAATTGAAACAGCTTCAAAAAAAAAAGTTTAGAGAATCTGTAGAGCAGTCTCCCTGGGGGAGAAGCTGAACCACGATGTCGTTTGTGGGAAACTGCAAAGATGAGTTTTGAGACCACCCACAAAACAGGCATTTTTCAGCAACTTCGTTGCAAATTTTGTAATGTCTGAGATGGGAACCACGTATTTCTCATCTGAAATAGAAAAGTGACTGATATGCTGATGATACTAAGTGACAACGCAAGTAATTCATTTAAAAAACATAATATGTGTTTTTGGTTCTGCAGTTGCTGTCTACAAATAGATTGTATGATTTTCATTATTTGATGCCTCATCCTTTTGTTTCCCCCAGCAGAGGTGATGGTGACAAGAACAAGCAGCTGCCAATCAGACAGCAGTGGGTTCATGGAGGAGCTGCCAGAGCCCTTAGTTTTGCAAGTAAGGAATCGATCAATATTCTATATTAATCAGCAGGTCTGTGAAAACTCTGTAACCCTGGCACAAGTAACAAACAAACAAATAAATAAATAATCATGGAGTCAGGAAAGCTTAATGAAAACAAATTCACCTTCCTAGAAAACCTCATAAGGCAAGAAGCATTCTCAGAGCTTTGTGCAATTCTCCCACCACACTAATGCAAGATTTGCGCAAGGTTAGAGAAGAAATGAGACATGAATCTTTGACGGAACAAAGTAGTGGTTGCTAAATGAAAATGATAGTAAAACTGTAATTAAAACTGTAATATATATATATTTTTTTTTTCTCCCCCTATTTTTCCTCCCTTTTTTTCTTCTTTTATTTTCTTCAGAATGCATCTTTGTCAGGAAAGATGAATATTATTTCTGATAACTACAATGAAGAAACAGCCCTGTCACATAGGACAAAGTTTCCTATGTTAAATCAAGATTTCCAACAAAATCCAGATGATTGTGTTACTGAGGTCTTCATCACAGCTTATGAGAGCATCTTGAAAGTATCTAAGCCAACAAAAGCATGCAGTGACCAGGGAGAAGAGATTAGTCTCCTGCTGACTGCAGAAAATGGTGATTATCAGGCCCGTAATGTTGAGCTACATAGTCTTGTCCAAGAAAGATTACACGATATGGACAAGAAAGAGCATAAAACTGGAAGAAAGCAACTGGAAAAAGAGGAGTGCATGAAACAGTACACTCCTTGTTTTAAGAGTGATACTCAGGATGAAGGAGATCCTATCTCCTCAAAATCTGATCATCAGTTTTGTTTCAGTACAGGACATAAAAATGCAAATATAGCCTTCACTGAACTGAGTGATACAAACCATGCAGTCATCAGTGAGGGCAAACACAGAGGCAATGATGAAGGTGAGAGGTGCCTGACTGAAAAGCACATTGGATTTGCATATCAAGAAAATGCCCATGGAAGCAGTATAGAACATGTTAAAGGACAGTGGTGGGGCCAGGAAGTGGTTGGCAAAGATGGTACCCTGCTTGCAGTGAATGAGGAGACAAATAGACAGATGCTCTGCAACTTGGATAATAATGCAAAAAATACAAGATACTTCTCTGAAAGGGGGCTCACAGAAACTCTGTGTCAGGGCATGGCAGTGCAGAGTGGGAGTAGTGCCACTTCAAGCAGCTCTTCACAAGTATCTTGCAGTCCTCTGTGCTGCCTAGCAGAAGGGCCTGGATTAAGCTCCCCTGAAGATCAACAGACTGGTAGCATAAGGGAGATGTTAGGTGCTGACAAACCTGAACAGGCAGGCACTGTCCAAAACTGCGAAATGACTCGTACTCCTCTGAAATCTGTTACTGTTCAGATGCCTTCAGGGCTGGAGTTTACTTCAAGGGTGAAGTGCAAAGGGCAAAATGCTCCTTGCATTGAAAGCCTTGCTAAGGATGACCCTGTGGACATGTTCAGCATATTAGCGCTCCCTGATGGTCGTCATCTTGTGTGGTCAGACCCAGGGGCTTCAAAGGACGGTGTGAAGCAGACCACTGAGTCCTCCAGCCAAACTGACACCCTCACCAGGAAAACCAGGCCGTCACTACTGCTTTGTCCACCCCATAGCCACCTGACAAAATCAGCCTCTCTAGACAGCATGCTCTTTGGCAAATACAGATCGCACCACTGGGGTGAAACCTCTGGCATCACAGGTGCACAGGGCAATCACTGCTGTCGCTGCTGCTGCTGCCACAGCTGCTGCTCAGGGACATATCCTGTGGCTGTTTCTCCCCATCGCCTTGTAGGCTGCTGCTCAAACCACGCCACCACCAAGCTGCAGCTCTTGAAGACACTGACACTCCTGCAGAAAACTGCGATGCGAAATCTTCCTCAAGTGAGTAGGTTCCTTCAAATAATAATATATAGATGGCTGACACACTTATTTGCTAAATGCGCAAGCTATCTTTATCTCTCCTCTGCTATTTTTCTTGTTTCTTTAGTGAGACATATCTTGGGAATAAAACTGAGAAAATGGGGAGGGAAAGAAGCACTCCGTTCTGGACAGACATGGCAAACATGTCTGTGTACCTTCAGTTTTGTTGGGCCGCTTACTTTCATAATGTATGTTCATCAACTCAGTCTTAAAATATTTACTGTGAATGAAGTAATAAAGTGTAATAAAGGTGATAAAGTTTTCAGGTTAAGTGCAGAGAAGAAATAAGATTTGATTTAGAGAATGAGTTTCAATTAGTTTCTGTGAATCGGATGATTTACAGTAACTGAGTATTGTACTGGGTAGAAGAAGCAAGGTTATATAATTTAGTGCAATCCTCTTTTACTGAGAACTAACAATTTATATTATAGTGTTTGTTAAATACTGAATGTACATATTCAGATACATACCATAAGCCAAACTGATTTAAATCAAAGGGAAGAGCAACTTCTCAGAGCCTCAAGTCATTTTATCATGGTAGAGTAAGCAGTTTTCATTAAATCTAAGGCTGTGTTAAGATGACCATTTGCAATAAAAAGATCAATAGTAAAAAGTCACCACATTATTATTTTTTTGGTCAGAATTGTTGAGAGGTCCCAAAAGTTGTGAAAGACTCAGGATGTGTTGGGTAAGAAAGAAAGGAATGGAACTGAGAAGGGCTTTTATGTCCTGGGAAAAATGTAGTGCAGTATACATCCAGATTCTTTGCAGGACTTCCTGTTTTTCCTCTTTTGATGCCACATCGTTGAATATATAAATCTGCAATGTCTTGTCTTTTAACATTATATGGAAAAACATGCATTTGTTAGCTATCATGCTGTTGCCACAAGATGGCAGTGAATCAGTAACTTATGGTGGACTAGAAGCTTGTTCTCACTGATTACTACTTAATCACTCTTCCAATAGGGGCTAGTGGTGATTTTTCTTCTGCAGTCTGTGGACAGGGAGTGTGGGAGGAAAAGGCTTTGCACCATACTGTTATCCAAGATCTGTCCTTAGGGATATGGCTTCACATCACCATCACTGTGCAATAAGAGAGTGAATATACTGAATATTAGCCACTCTGTAGATATTTCATGGTTGCATATTTTTGCTTTACACTAAAGGTAAGGTAGTTTCTACGTATTTTACTGTAAGAAGCTCTCTCAGGTTCTACCCCATTTATCAAGGGCATGCACAGGGAATGCAACCACTGTGGAGCAACTGGTAGATAGTAATGGTACCCTACTTGTACTCACTTTACTTGAAAAAATGGCCTGCCTTGGAGTGTTCCTGGGCAAGTTAGTCCCCCCCCTCCATCCCTGCTGAGATTGAACTATGAATAAATCTATGTGAACATGTGCTCTGTGATATGCCTGAACAGTCAGTGCCAGGGGAGCTGTCCTTACCTCATCCATAACATTTTCACAAACCTCGTTATACTTTTTGGATCTTTTGCATGGTGTTTTCCAGATTTCTGTTAGTCTTGAGGAATCATTTATATATAGTCTGTTGACTTCATAGTGACGTGCAGGACAGGAGCTCTTCAGTCTCATTTGGGCACACCTTTCTGATGGCTAGATATCCTGATCTCTAGATTTGGTGGTGAGATGAAGTCCTCTTTATTATATGGGTACTGCTGACTAGCAGTACCTAGCGCTCTCATCTAGGAACAGGCAAACTTCCTGAGGATCAAGATTAAAGACTGTGGAGGGGAGCTGAGGGGGGATGAGCAATCAGCCAACACTTGATCCGAAGGTCCTCGTAACAGTTGACTGCTTCAGTGGGGTGCATGATTGTTGCCCTAACCTATAGCATTAAGAGAACCAACTGTGCTCCACATGGAGTAGACTCTTAGGAGAGCTCTGCTCCACTACAGTCATAGGACCAGCTCTGTCAAATCACTACCAATCTCTGATTAGCCCTTTCTGATGCCATCCTATGCCACTTGAAGCTAGATAGTTCATTTGCTGTTATGGGAAAGTTTATCCCTGGGTTCATACACATCAAGAGCGTGCCTGTTGAAATGGAGATTGAGGATGAGGTTTATCAAATGCATGGGGAACATCTTTTGCTCTCGAGCTGAAGCTGTTCCTTCAGCAGGGCTGACTTCCTCATGTTTCAGGCCTTGGTGGGCCTGAGGGACACATTCAAGCATACAAAAATGAAGAGATCTTCAAAGGCTGTGATTCCAGGGATTCAAAGAGATCAAGCATTGCCACACTTTGTAGACATGACTCTTGCTCTTGGTCAGTTATGGTAGTCAGCAGTGGAGTGCAGGTTCCTACACTATCTTCCCATGATTTGCTAGAGACTAAAATCTGCCAAAGCAAGAACATGCTGAACTCCTTCTTGCACTCTGAGCAATTTAAGATGTAATAGGGACATGCCTTCAGAAGGCAGGTGGTACTGTCTCCAAAATCACTTTGATGATGCTGTCTGCATTACTTCCTTTAATGAAGTGTTAAAAGTCAAGGAAAAGTATGTAATATGTCTAGAAACTTAGACATCTATGGACTATAGCAGCAGGATTTATTTTGATGTTACTAGCAGGTTGCACTTATATTATTCCTTTGCTCCAAAGTAGTAATGGGAAAATCTTAACGATTTTTTCTATACTATTGCTACTCATTCATCTGATCTTCTTTGAGACATTCCTGGTGTAGATGTTTACATCAGAGTAGATGTAAGTGATTAGTCATACTAGATTCCTTCTCTCAGTCAAAAAAAAAATAATAATGGTGACGTTTAATGATTCTATGATTTATGGCATAGATCCTCTGACATGTTATGGGTGTCTAATTTTGAAACAGAACAATTGCTCTGTCACCGTACTTGGATGTTTATCTGTTATGGTAAATGTCTGCACTTCGTTAGATAAATCCAATTCAAGCTGTCTAACGGGTAATAGATGAGAAATTATCAGAAACTTAGCAGAACCTGTCATGAAAGACATTTGTACCTCTCATAGTACTTATATTTCTTCACTCTCATGCTTACTCTCCTTCTCCCTCTTCTTAGTTCTCTTTTTCAAAACAGTTTCTAACTTTCAGTGGACAGTAATTTCTCATTAATTCATAGTAACTCATCCTGCTGGAAGATAGTATCTGACGACAGCATAATATCAGGATTTGTCGCATTTTGCCAGATTTTTGATCAAAGTCCATTTCCCACTTCCGTGGCAAAAATGAAATTCCCATTGACTTGACTAGTGCCACATCATCCTACATCATTTAGGAAACAAGGTGGTGACTGGTATGCGAGTGATGCACCCAGCACAAACACACTTGAAGTGCCATCTGGACTTTCATGGCAGCTGCTCACAGAGCCCCTGTTGTGCAGTTAAGAGATGGGCCCATGTCCTTTGCACTGTCAGCTTCAAATGCACTTGCCATGGAGGCACTCAAAGAAAAGTAGTAAAGTGGGGTGTCTTCTTGCTTTTCTATGCAGTGTACCCTCCAGGAAATAGATCTGATGAAGATCTCCTGCCAGCACTTCCGTGAGAAGCTGGATGAGATTGAACAGCACCTGACTGAACAGCAGGCACTGCTTTCTGATGTTATGCCTGATGAAGGAAGGTAAAGGCAGCCCCACACACTTACTTAAATCCAAAGCTAGCACCAGCAACAGCCCATGGGCACTTACAGTCTGTCTGGACACTTGTGTTACCATTACTGGTCAGTGAGTTACAGCCGTAGGCATCCTGAAAGTGGAAAAGTATTGTGATTTTTGCTTAGAAGAAAGTCCAGCTACTCTCCATACTGTTCAATCATGTATTATGAAGGGGAAAATTGCCCTATAAATGTAGACTAGATTTTTAGTGTGGAATTACTGTATTTTAATAGTAATAGGAATCCAGGAATAGGTATCAGTTAGCTTTTCATGGATTCTGCCCACGTTCACAGTGATTATTGAGAAGCCTCATTTATACAAAAAGTTCGTAGGGGCTTCTAGTCTTGAGCTGCATGAAAGTAGGACATTTATGTAGTCTTTGTGATAGTAATATATCAGAACTGATGAACCTGCCCAGACTCAAGCCCACTCTACAAATGCAACATGCTTAATTTTGCAAGTGGGATAACTGAAGACCTGGAGTTGAGTGGACAATATTTTTTATATAATTTTTTGTAAGTTATTCCATGATCATGGGTAGAAATCAGATGGCAACAGTGTGTGATACAGGCATTATGGTGGGGCAGAGGAAGAGGAGCGTGCTCATTGCCCATTCAAGTGTGCTTTCACTTCTGACCCTGCAGGGAGGAAAGCAGAAACCTGCAACTCCTACAGCAGGCCATTCGTCAGGAGGTGGCAGAGCTGGAATTTCAGCTGAATGATCGAACTTGCCAAGTCAGAGAGGGCATCCTGATGGTATGTTGCACAAGCCACCACTCTGGGTCTTGTGGGAAGTTTTTCTGACAAGCTTGGGTTAGAGGGTAAAGACTGTAATGGCCACTGATAGAAGTCCTTTTGCAGATTTTACATTAGATATATCTGTTGGAATAAAATGTCCTCTAGGCCTTTCTCCTCCTTTTTATGGCAATGTCTCATTTGCCAAACATAGCATATCTTCTTCAGACCAAGCATAAGAAGCAGGCATGCTTCATATACTCTTGTGTATCCTGCTTGATTCCTTCTATTATATTTTTATTACTGCAATATGCTTTTCCTTCTATTTTCTCTGCAGCAGCTGGACCAATTACTGGTAGAACAATCCCATCTGTTTTCTGAGCTTGGACTCTCTGATTGGAAGGGAGAAAGAAATGCCCAGAATAAACAAGCACTTCCAGATGCTGCTGACATTGTGCATCCTAGAAGTGGGTGCTCAAAAATGGTACTTCAAGGAGCTCCTAGCAAAAACATCACAGCAGCAGACTCTCTATCTGCCCTGCAGCCAGGGGCACCCTTGGCACCATTTTCTACCAAGACAGTGCCTGAGCTGAATTCAGGTGAGTCTGACCCACAGGAACCCTCCACCAGCAAAAAGGAAATAAAAGGACCTCCCCAAGCAAAAATGGACTTTAAGACCTTTATACGCAATGTAAGAAGCTGTTTTAGTCTCAGCCTCAAAGTTTTAAGTGGAAGGGATTGCTGACTCACAATGCAGTTGAGCTATGCAGTGCCTCGTTGCCGCAGCCTAGATCAGGACACTTTCCTGCTAAACGGTGTGTTCATCCCAAGGGACAGAGCCTGTGCTTCAGGGCACTGTCAGCCTGCACAGACAGCACAGGAACAGGCTGGGACTGGACCTGCCTTGCTATTTCTCTCTAAGCTGTGGCAATGACCCAGATGCTCCAGAGAGACGCATATATAAATACGTACATGATGTCTGCTAGGCTTGCTTGAACTCTGGATGCAACTGTTCAACTAATTGGTATATTCAAACCTCTCCTATAGTGTGAAATTAGTAATTTATGGCTTCAGTTTGCAAAGCCAATTACCTGGTTTTACAAGGGCAGTAAAGGCAGTGAAACGGAAGGTTTGTTGTTTTTCCAAAGAAATTTAAAGTCAGCATTTCTGACAGATCTGATCTCACAATGTAATCATAAAAGAAAAAAAAAAAAAAAAGTTTGCTTGCCTTTCTGTTTATTAAATATTTCTAGCTAATTTCTTATCTGCCTTACACTTTGATCTGTTTTATCTCAACATGTGTCCCAATTTTTAAAGTAATGATCATTCTTTTAAGTGAACAGTTAGGGTCAAATTTTGCATAACATTCATATAAACAGTTGGAAAGAATACTCTGTACTGTAGTATTACACTGCTTTCCTGATTTATGCTGATATTGCTATTGGTATTACCAAGCAGAATCAGATTCCTTTGCACACAAATCAAAGAATGAGAACCATAGACAGTAAGGAGCAAAGAACTGAAATTTATTTGATATCAGGTTTTGTCATCCTTTTGTACCCATTTCCTTTTCAGAGTAATCTTGGTCATTTTCTCAACATAACACATTTCCTTTTGTTTATTTTTTTTTCAGCTGAAGAAATCTTTCAGAAGTCCTTTAGGTAATGATTCAGCAGAAGGGAAAGACTGAGGGAGGACAGACTGATGGATTTTGTTATTAATAATTGTGGCCTTTCTCCTTCAATACATGGTATATCTCAGAAGCAAATGAGCAAAACGCTGCTTTATGCAAAGTTTTGTTCACAGCAGTTTCATTTGCAATCAGGTGACTGGCCAGAAAAGCAGACATCTTCAAAGGATATTTCAAAAAGAGACACTGCATTTTGCTATTTTGTGAGTGCAAAACTTACTGTATTACTCTTGGCATGACATGGGGCTGTTCTTTGTAAAGTCATTTACAAAGAAGAGGAGAGGGCTTGTCTTAAGAAGAAACTTACAAACTTGTGGACAGCCTAGAAGGTACCTCTAGAAGCTATTCTCCTTAAACCCAGTTATTTTAACATAGTCCTTCAACCAATATTAACCCTCAGGTCCAAACTACCTTTTATAGCCAGCCCCTAGCCATCTTCTAGCTTTTAACTAGCTAGTAAAACCTAATTTGCCTCTGACTAATTTTATGAGGCTTGTATCTGTTGTCCGTATCAAATCAGGATCTCACTGACAATGTATAAAATGTTATATACCCACACTGTCAAACCATTACTGTGGATAGTCTCCTAGCTGTCCTCTTCATTTTCATGTTTGCTTCACACAAATCTAACTGAAGAAAAAAAAAAAGTAAAAAATAAAAATCGCGGGATTATAAACCTTCAGTCAGAATCCTGGTTCAGTTTTCTGGGGAGTGCTCAGAACTTGGATTCATGCAGAAGAAAAAGAAACCCCCAAACCAACAAACAAAACAACAAACAAACAAAAAAACACTAGAAAAGACCTCTCTGGTTTGGAGTTTAGCAAAGAAATCCAACTAGCTCATTTTCAAAGCAGTTTGTTCTACTGCTTTCAATTTAGCCCTTCCCGGGCTGTGAGACATCCTACTGGCTTGTTTGTTTAATGCTCTGGAGGGATCTTAGATGTCATTTAGACTTTGGTGTTGCAAATCACAGTTCTGCAAAGGTGCAAATAGAAGTAGCATTTGCACATGTTTAAGGAGAAAATGGAGTCAAACATGCTGAGCAGCCTGGAGGCTCCCTGCACCTCGATGTTTCCACAGATGTTCAGGGCAATAAAATGATTGGGGGAGAGGTACATAACACAGGAACCGACAAGATCCCCCACAGCCTGCTGGGCCATGAATTTTGCTAGTTGAAATTTGCCCCTTTCTTGAGACCCCGCATGGGATTTGTACACCACTTTCACACTATCAAGTGTTTAAGAGTTTATATATCAAGATTTGTGACTTTGAAGCTGCTGGGATTAATCTTGACAGCAAGCGGCATGCAAACAGGACCAAAATAACCTTCATCTCCAGTACCTTATGAACTTCAATTGCAGATGCTGTACTTTGTGGAGTAAGGCAAATAAAGAGCAAGGTGAAAGATATACAATGATGCCAGTGCCAAAGGACTCCTGGAAGGAAGAGCAGCTAAGAATTTTCTTTTCCTTATCCACACCATAAAACAAGCTACTTTTTGAATGTGCCACTGCAGCATGTTAAGTAAAAGCTTTAAGTATGTATGTGATGCTACAGACACTGTATGCCTGTCCTATATCCTTGTGTGCAGGTGGCAGCTATTCTGGATCACGAAGATCACATGGGACCTCTGGTGCCATTCAACTTCTACCATCTGCATTCACAGCCAGGACTGAATTTGACTCCTCATAACAAAACTTTCCTGTTTGAACAGTCTGTAGGTGATTTGTGTGTGCAGTCCAGTTCCTCACTTCACTTTAATTATAATCTCATACAAGCTGTGGCGGGGATTGGGTTCACCATATGCAACACTCAGACATCCATAAATACAATGGTTAAGCTATAACCTCATAGCAATAAAAAACATACGAAGCAAGGGGAAGGGGTAAAATCTTCTGATTTATGGTGGAGTACAATTTCATAAGTCCTCCAACCATATTACAAGGATGTCTGGATTGAGTCTCAGTGCTGCTGTTGAAGATGCAAGACCAAAAAAAATCATGCAGTCGTTTTGTGATTAAGAAAGCCTGGAGTGGTACTGGTGACTGTAGCAACCCAGCTGTGTACCTTCTTTTCCTTCCACACACAGTGTTACCAGTCTTTTAAATGCTATCTTTTATTTCCCCTCAGGGCAGGGGAAATATTTACTCATAAGTAAATATGATGGGATTCTTAATGATAACTTCACAGAATTAATGGAATAATATATCTGATTGAGAAACATAATTGCTCTAGCTAGCTAAAACCATAGCTTGCAGGCTTACAAGGCATCAGGTCATACCTCAAGGGGGACTACATTCCTTGTGAAAGCATTAGTGCTAACCAGTTCACAAGTCTGAAATCTGAAGAAAACTGACTTTGTCACATGTTTCTGGGGAAAAAAAAAGTAAAAGAAAATAGGTGGAGAAATGGCAGTCATGGCAGTATTTGAACTAAAGACTGTTGTCCTCCTTATTCCAGCACTCAGAACTGACATGGGCTGAACCAATGGCTCTGTTTCATGAGACTGTCAAGGCCCCACAGATGTTCATGCAATATTGTTCAGATCTGCTATGGAAAAGTTATGCATAGGGGTGGACACTGCTGTTTTATAGTGGTACTGATTCTCCCTGCTCCAGCCCTCTTTCAGCATCTTTCACCTTCAAGAATCATAAGACTGCAACCTCAAATTCTTGTAACTCCATGTTAAGGGCTCAGTACCTGTGCCCTGGTAACAATTTCTGGAGTATGAGGTCCACATGCTGTCTCACCAAAGCATGTGAGAGGAAACAAATTAGGAAGGCCAGGGGAGATCAGTAGAAAATAAAATTATAATAGTAAAAAAGGAAAGGAAAAAAAAAGATTCCCTAAAAAAAGCTAGAAAAATAAAAAAACTAATGATTTCTTTTGCTCACTGTAGTTCAGCACCATTAGTGTCACTTGGATTTTATTTTTTTGTCATTGTCTTTTGCCTTCATTGGTTTTCCCTGATGCCCCATAAATCTTTAAACCCTGAAGCTAAAAGAGGCTGCATTGTGCACCAGCTTTAATGTTGATTTTGCTAGAGAGTATAAAATCTAGAGGGATAATAAGGAAATCCATCTAAGGTACCCTGCCACGGGCTCCCATTAGTCGCTTTACCAGGCATCAATTCAATAAACCCTCGAGAGCAGCACATGAATAAACATCAGAGCCTCCCTGGCATATTAATGCATCAGTTGCCTAATTGTCAATGCTGCCAACAGACTCCAAGAAAAGAAGTATCTTGGGAACTCAGTCCCTTTCAACTTCAAGTCCGACGTAGGTTTGACACCAGCTTAGGAGAAGGCCGGGCTCAGGAGAGGGGTATGACAGCCAAATAGCAGGGGACGGCTGCTTTTGGTGTGGTGCTGACCTTCTGCTGGATGCAAAGCTCAGCTTACATCTGCTGTCTCCATGCTGCACGTTGACGAGGTGCCCCAGGTCAGGCCCATGACTTTCTCCATGGAGGACTGGAGTTAGTATTTGAAAAAAAATTCTCAAATCTTGACCTGAGTAAACTTGTTCTGAGATGCTTGATATGAAAGCCTTTCTCCTCCAGGGCTACCAGTCAGCCTAGGTGGCAGGAACCCTGAGTCCTATTCCTGGCTTTTCCGTGTGTTCCCTGTGTGACTCATGTCTTTATCCCATGGGGACCCTTCTTCTATATTGCCTTCTTTCTGTCTCATCTAATGAGGTTTTAAATTGCTCTCAGAGAAGTTACTCTTTCATACTCTGTTCTTACAGAGCTGGGCATGGTCGGGACCCAATATCAGTTGGGACCTCTACTTGCTGCTAGGATGATAATTTTATGAGCAGGGTTTCATTAAGATCCATTGCTACTTAAGAAACAGCTGCAGTGTCACTTTATAAGGCTGTTGACTGTTTTAACTCCCCCCTGCTCCAGAAACAAGGTTTTGATCTTCCTTGTAGAAATGAATATGGACAAAAGAGGATGAAGCATGAACAAAAAGGCAATTTTCTTATCAAATGGGAAAACATGGAACCTGAGACTTCCAGGAATTAAAAGAACATGAAACAATGCTATTCTCACTTCGCTGGAGAAGTGTGTTTGAATTCATCCATCTTCATTTCATTCTTTTCCATTGTCTTTCCATGGGCACATCACTCACTCAATTAGCACAGTTCATAGCTAGTAAGAGGGACACAGGTGTGTCCCATTGAGGCAATTGAGCCTTAATATGGAAAACATTTATTACCATGACAAATAATGCAGAACACTGGCAGCATTTTCCTGAAATTATATTTTTCCCATTAAAATAAATGCCAGTTAGGACATTGGTGCTTATAGTTAATGACAGTCACAGAAGTAGTGAGGAGGTAAGAAGTACAAGAGACTGGAAATCAGGAGCTAATGAGTTGTTTGTTTGTTTGTTTGTTTTCCCACCTTTTATCCTAAGAGAGCGTGAGGGCTCCCTGGGGCCTAAGCTGAAGATACTGACACACGTATATCCCTTGCCTGTCACTGGCAAACTCTGACCATGTCACCTACAAAAGGCTTCCACAAATACACACAGAGGTGAAATATTCCCCCTCTTCTGTGCTCTCTTCCTGGCCAGCTGCCTCCAAGAATGGCTGCAGCAAGCATTTAGCAGAGGGATTTCAGAGGAAGCAAGCATCTGCCAAGGGTGGCAGGCTGCCTGGGGTCCCAAAACAGAGCAGGGTGAAGGTCCTCTCTTCCAGAGGGATGGTGAAAAAAGGTGAAGTGCCCATTTCAAGATTCCCATACCTCATCCCATTTCAATTTCACCTAACAGCTTTTGGTGAGAAATCATTTTACATCAGTTCCCAGTCTATCAAAAGAGGACAGTAAGATATACCTCTGACAACATGTAAAGATTCCTTTCCAACAAGTGAAGCTATTGCAGCCCTATTGTGAAGCAAGGTGTGGGGGGAAAATGTCTGCACTTAAGTATCATCCTGCTGGTGATTCAGTTTTTAAAGGTCACCTAGATATTCCAGAAGATTTTCTAAGCTACTAACAGAAAGAAAATTTACGTGGAGAAAGGAATACTTTTTTTTTTTTTTTAAACAATTGCTTAAGGAAAAATAAATAAATATAAAAAAATAAAAATCTAATTACTTGAAAACTAGGATTTATTGTATCAGTGATGCTTTTGCAATGTCCTGCACAGGGGCTCTGATGTCCTTAATTTTTGATCTACAAGGAGTAGCAATAACAAGGAAACTCATGGCACCAGGAGAGCTGTTCCAGATCTAGCACTGCTCTAATCAGAGCAGGACACACTGGAAGCAGGGTAGCTCTGACTCCTCTCATGCTTGTCCCATTTAACAAATAGAGAAGTGGAAGCAAGGGCACCTGAGTCATCCCAAACCAGGCCAGGTACATGCGAGAGATGCCTTTCTTGGGTCTGTTTTTCCTGCCAAGCTAACTCATGGAGGAGTCTGTGTTTGTGTAGCTTGGGGTGGAGGGGAGCTGGAGTGAGATGTCCAGGGAAACTTGGAGCAGCTGGTGCCAAAGAAATCTGAATCTGGGAGATAAAGTAACAGCCTTGTGTCAGCTGGGTGTATCCAGCTGTTTTCTAGCAAGCCCATCTTCAGAGACAGGTACCACAGAGCAGTTGGTACCAGTTGCATGCAGCAGCTCTGCTGACTGACACCCAGGCATGAAGTGAGTGAGGAGGCTTGTGAGCAGCCCAGTAGAAATTTGGCTGTGGATGGGGAAGAAGAATCTGAAAACTAGGTGTAGGCACAGATAGACATGGAGAAAGAGTGATAGTCAACTATTCTTTGTAGGTATAAAGAAAATGAGAGACAAGGAGCTACAAAAAGCAGGGATGAAGCAGGCTAACATGAGTAGTTCATTTATTTAAAGGTAGCCCAAAATGGTTGGGTCCAGTACAAAGAGGTCCTTCAGTTAAATAATTGAGCTGACAGTCCTCATGCAGAAGCCTAGGGAAAGAAATTTACTTGTTATTCTTCCCAAGGTCACTTATGAACACTTCAGGACCTCAGACAAGTAAGGGATTTAGGGACAAGGGGCAGGTAAAGACACAGCACAAACAAATAGTAAGTTTAAGGCTCTCCAAGCCCTTGATACAGCACCCAGTGGTTAAGGACACAAGAAATGGGCTACAGAACCAAATCATCTGCAGCAAGACTCTAGCTTTGGTAGAGAAACTCTTAAATATTTTTGTGGGGAGAACCTAGATAGTTTTTGTTTGCTTGTTTTACTCTCCTCTCATGGCACCAGCAGCCACAAAGGTTAGATAATAGACATTAGCTTGTATTTTTCTGCCTATCTCTGTTAGCAGCTGTTAGTGTTACGGAATCACAGGAGTACATGTTGAAAAGGACCCCATGAGACCATCTAATCCAACATCCCACTCAAAGAGGGCCTATCCTGCCTCCTTCTCCATCAATGTGTTTAATCCTTTTGTACCTTCCCACCATGACCTTCCACTGCTTCCTGTGAAATTGAATTTCAGAAATTCACTACTTATGCAAACTTTTCTACCTGTTTGAAAGCGATCTGTTTCAACAGATCTGTCAATGAAACTGTATCTGCTACTTTTGATGAATGTCCCCTAATGTTAGAACTACAGGACTTGGTGCATAAGATGTATGCATTCATCTTTTTCCACCATTTTCCTGATTCTGTAGACTCTAAAGAGCCTAACATCTCTGAGCTGACAAGTTCCTTTTAGTCTTTTCTCCCCAGGCAACTCCTCCATCCCCTTAATCATCTCCACCCAAGTCTAGTTGGATTCCAGAAAAAAGGTTTCCAGACTTTCAGTTTTGTGTGTTTCTCTCCAAAGCTGTTTGAAACCCCATAGAGTATCTCCTCTGGTCCAATTTACAAAGTCAGCTTTATTACAGCTATTCATTCAGCTGCCACGCTCCAATCTCACAGGAAAGAGCTGAGTCCGAAGTTGTTACCCTCTTCTATCAGAAATATCATGGAAGAGAGCTACATGTGCTTATGAATTTTGAGCAGAACCACCACAGTCACCTCAAGCTCTTTTCTCTCTTCTGAATCTGTTCTCAGGGTGCAACCCTTACCAAATCCAAGTTTTTACCCAATTATAAATACTCCTCTAGTGCCACTGGAAGTGTTATGGGCAACCTATAATCTCCCCTCTCTTTCTCCTGTTTTCATTGTAGTCCCACATCTTTTGTCAACATTATGTCCCTTCTTCCATGGATTATTTTTACTTGGATAAGGATAAAAGCACAGTGAGAAACAGAGAGGACTGAGGAGAAGAGCAGCAAGAGGAATGCAGAGTCAGTCAGATGAATGGCTGAAAACAGGTGGAGCTGGCAGACTGGGTTCCCGTGCTAGGGGCCATGCTTAAGAGACAAAATGACTATCAGGAAAGAGGTTCAGTCTTTCCCAGGAGTGGGTCCATGGGGAAGGCAGGGACGGTCACAGACACTACTTGCCCACCTCATTCAGCTACAAGAAAACAGACACATCCATGCTGAATAAAACCCAGGGGTACATCAGCAAAGTATCAGGTCAGAATAAATTTGCAGATCCTGGCTAGGACCAGAAGATGGATAAATGATTTTTCCCATGTGCTGTGTGACCAAGTAGACACTTTTCTTTTGCTGTTTTCCCCTTAGTTTATAGTTTTGTTTCTTTTTTACTACTTTATTATTTACTTCTGCCATGGGAGCTCCATTGATTTTATCATCTCATATTCAGTCTTTTTTGTGCTTTGTGTTGCAGCCAACTTGTCAGGTAAAGCTTTGGAGCTCACAAAGAGAACCTCAGAGACTCTCCACGGGAATATTTAAGCAATAGGAAATGCTGGTCTTCTTCTAGGCAGCTAGCACTGTGAGATCGCAGCAAATTCAGTACAAGAGGGATGATGTTAACACAGTTAAGCATGAATTTAGACATGTCACTGCTAATCCCTAGATTAACAGGAGCGAAGAAAATGTGTCAAAATAATAAAGTACCTATTAAAAAGGCTGTAGAGATAGACACTGATCCATAGTTAGCACCGATAGATGACAGAACGTCGTCAGTGAAGCGTGAGCCATCATCTGGCAGTGTTCTGTTCTGCGGAAACCAGCCACGTTAGGGACTTATGTCAGACTCACTGGGGATTTCCAGAGATTGGAAAGAGAAGTAAAGAAGAAAAATTGAAAGAAAAAAAAAAAAAAAAAAAAAAAAGGAAGGAGGGAGGAAGAAAGAAAGTAAGAAAAAGGAAAAACTTACCTTAATTTAAGGTCTCTGGGAGTTTCTTTTGCATTCAATTTTTGCTAAGGGGAAGTGGTGAACCATCAGGGCACACCTGTGAACTGTATGAAATTGATGACACAGTCACTAATGTCCTTTGGTGGAATAAATTAATTTCTGTCTTTAGATCATAAAAGGAAAGTGGAAAAGAGTCTCAGAAAAAGAGAGATAGGGACTCCAAAAGTCTAAGACAGCTGGGGCAACTCAGAGGTTATGAAAGCACAGGGCTTTTCAGGCGCTAATCCCATGCTGCTGATTTAGCATCTCAGTTAGCAGCAAGTACATGAAACTCTGGCTAGTGTTGCTTCTTAATGCTTGTTAGTGGTTATGGTTTCCAGAGTGGAAAGAAGAGCCTATGAGGTGCTTTTTAGAGACACCCTGTGATGAGCCCACTATCCCCTCTAGGGTTGTTGTGGGAGAACCAAGCTACACCAGAAAGCTGGTGATGGCTGGAGCCAGCACTTCAGCTCTGCCTGACCTCTAGATGGCACGCTTCACACCGACAACAGCTCAGAGTTCTTTAAAAAGCTTTAAAAATGAAAAATAAGGGGGGGGGGGGGGGGGGGGGGGGGAGTGTGTGTGTGATTTTTTTTAATTGCCTTCTTGGTTTGGAGCCTTGTTCAAGATTTTCCCTACAGTCTAGGAATTTAGCTGGATGTGCCATTCTCTATCTTGTTAGGAAAGTAAGCAGCGTACATTAGTATTTGTGCTTGTGCATGAAGTACATGATAAAATTAAAGAGGACCAGATTCATTTCTCTTTGGTCTGGCACATGAAAATTCTGCTGGATACCCTCTGAATCTGTCTCTTCCAAGCATTCAATAATAAAGCATAAATTCTAAGAAATAAAAAAAAAAAAAAAAAAAAAAGTTTTTTTTTTTCTCCCAAGCATATCCAATGAAATGTTCAAGGAGTCACATTTCTCCTTTCTCTGCAGCTGTCTTCAGATCTGCTCATATGGTTTCAAGGAAGGTTCATGTGTCCATGGGTATTTTAAGGTATAAACTTGGTATCTGATTATTGTTATAGTTTGGTTTCTTAATTATATCACTCCAAGAGAAACATTACAAGGATAAAGATTAATTGTTTTTAATGTTTCTTCATATTTGTTATGCTGCAGATAATGCTTGCTTTAAGTAAGTGGAAACAGGTGTGTAACAATTGATTAAATTAAATTAAACAAGCAAGTAGGGAATGAAATGCACATGGCTATTTTCAAGGAGAGATATTGTAAACATTAGTTAAGCAGCTGGAAATTACTAACTGCACAAAACTATTCCCTCTTCCCAATTTTATGACATGGAGGAAGTCCTGATATATTCAATCATGACATTGTTACTTATACTTTTGTAAAGTATAAAGGAAAGGTGCCCATAACTAGGCTAGAGATGACATGGATGCAGCCAGTTGAGTTTTGTTATCTGTGCCCTTCTGTAGAGGGCCAAGAAGCGTGATTTAGCACCACTTTCACACAGCCTGTGGATTTCCAAATGGGAGGAAGGCTGTCTAAAGTCAATCATTTTCAGAACTAATTAGCAAAAAATAATCCTTCATTCCTGTTTTGGCTAAAATTAAGCCCTTTTATATAAATTAAGATATGACCATTACCTTTCCAATGTTGCATCACTATACAAGACTATTGCAAATTTTGTGTATATGAATAAAGAAGACTTATGAGGGGGGGAAATAGATTCACAAAATTCTCCAAAGACCTCAGAATTAATTTCTGCTTTTAGAGAGTCTCTGTTACAGTCGACCTTCTCAGTCAATAGATATGCTCCCTGCAGAAGCTCTGAAAGGCTCTTGACTTTTGGAGCTAAAAGCATCTTGATTGCTTTTTATTTAACTGCTAGCAGGAGTCAACACAGCTAAAGCAGAGCAAGAAGTTACTTTCCAATTTGTTTTGTGCAGTCCTGTGTATGGCTATATACAAAGCTCCTAGCAGCTACAAGTGTACCAGCCCACAAGAGGCAACAGAAGGGTGACATTACATTCACAGAGAATTCACAGCTGACAGTCTGATAGGAATGAGCTCCCAAATCTTCCCATGCTGGTTAAGGAATGGGTTTCACAAATGCCCCTGTATCTAGTGGAGCAATGCTTGTGCTGGCAGAGGAGGGGGAATAGGTCCTACTGCTCAGAAACCGGTGGGCAGCCCTGCCTGCTTAGCATTTGTATTCATAAAGTCTGGATCTGAGGCATATGGTAAATCATTACAACAAAATGAAGTGTGGTGGAGAGGAGAGAGATGCAGTCCTCTCTTTTTGTTCATACAGGAGAAACTGAGTGAAACAGACTCAATCTCTGTCTCATGTATACCACTGCCAGCTGATCCTTATCCAAGCCTGGGCATACTTCAGCGACAGGAGTGTGGCATGTCACAGGGTCTGGCATGCAGGGTGTCTGGATGGAGGGAGCTGCTCTACCTGACATAAATAATTAGAAATTAATTGGAACTCGGCCTGGACTATGCCTGCCTTTCCCAACCCCACATCTTCCTAACTCTGGCAGCTCCCCTCCTTGCTGCCTTAACAGGGAAACTGTTGGTCCCAGTCCAGAGGGAGGGGAACTTGGAAGGGCAGCAGAGAGAACGGAGAGGAGAGGAGGGTCTCCTCTCTCCTGGCTTTGCAGGTATGCAGCTTCAGCTTTTATTTGGGGTTGTAAGGACATTAGGAGGCTTCAGGGGAAAGCTGGATTGACTGTCACTGGAGCACCTTCAACAGCGTCACACTCAGATGCTTTCCTGATATCTCTGTTTGGTCCTACTTCCTCTCCCACCATAAATATAAAAACATTTCATAGAATCACAGAATCACAGAATGGTTTGGTTAGAAGGGACCTTAAATTAATCTAGTTCCAACCCCCCTGCCATAAGCAGGGATGCCACCCACTAGATCAGGTTACCCAGGACCTTGTCCAACCTGGCCTTGAACACCTCCAGGGAACAACATCCATGACAACAGGCAACAGAGATGGGCGCCCCATCATTACTCTCCACAAAATCTTCACAGAGGTTTGGTTGTGTCTGGAAGCTCATGGTGTTTGGTTTAAACATGAGTCATACCTCTAGTGGGTCAGAGCTTACTTATGTAATGAAAAGAGGGTTTGGTTCAACTTGTTCTCAAAGCCTACTTGCTGGAAGATGTGAACACCCTTTCTATCATGTTTTATGTCAATAATTTCCTGTCTGTGATGAACAAAAATAAGTTGTCTGTGATCTCATTGGACTATTATAAAAGAGCTTTCACCTGTCTCTGCAAATTTCCTGATATTAGGAAGGTATTGTTCAGATGTTTCATCACTGGTAAGTAGGAAACTTACTGAAGAATGGATGTTTAATTAAAATACAAGCAAAGAGGTACTTGATGATTGGGCACTGCATGAATTGAAACGGTCTTCATTAACATCACTGAAATATATACTGACCATTGAATACTGAGTACACAAACATCCCTATCTATGATATTATTCTGGCATTGTTCCCTTTGCATAACACAAGTGGGCTCTTTTCACTATGAGTATTACTTTAAAAAAGACCTTTTTCAGTGCTTTACAGGCTTAAAGTGAATATGTGCATGATAGTCCTCAAGGGCAGAACAGTTGCCCAGATCATTCTTATGTCAAAACTCTATGCACATAATGGAAATCATATTGCGTTAGTTGATTACACCGAGCACATTTTCTGTGCATTGCAACAATGCTCCTTATTCTAATGGCTGCCTCCTTAGAAACGTCTTTCTGGTAAGGTACGGAATTTGCCTTTCTGAGACAACAGAGAGTTACATCTCCTGAGGTCCAGACTCCATTGAAGTCACTCTTCTGGGATAGTTTCCAATTTTTATGTTGTGTTGGGAAATTAACTTTGTGCCATCTTGGCCCCATTAAACCAGTGGGAGTCTTGCCTTGGACTGCAGTAGAATTAGGATTTTGTACACTCTATAATAATTGAACTGGAAATTATAGGAGCACAATCTTCCTTTTGCCCTATTAATGAGCTTAACAACTTGCTAGGAGCAAGCTTCTGTGGATAAGGAATCCGTGCAAGTATTTACACAAATCCCACATGAAACAAAGCTTATGCAGCTCTAATGAAAGACATGTAATGTACCCATGCTGGGATCAGTGTTCAGCATCTTGCTGCCAAACCTTCAGCTGGGCTCAGCTCTGCTGACATTATATGAATGAATAAAATGTTAATGACTAATGCACCTTTTTGCTATTAGAATTACAAGTTTGAAAAGGAGGCACTGAAATTAAGGTGAGTTTTAGTCTTAGTTTCAGTGGAAGCAGAGCTGCTTCTACAAATCCCATCCAATATAAAGGTTTTGTTTTTCTCCTTTTGAAATATTTTGTGCTTTCTCCTTTGTAGCACCACACATCATGAAAGATCACCCCAGACAGTGGACAGCTTCCTACTCAGAACAGCAGGTAATAATTTGCTTAGCAATAGGAGCAATGCAAGGACTGTTTGCACATTTTCTTCCTCCTTCCCTTCATTTTGCTCTGTGGGCTGAGGGAGACAATGTGGCAAACCCTGTATGTCTGCTGTCACTGGCCACTCTTTGGTAGCAGTAGCTTTATTAGAGGCATAGTTCCTTGTGCTACTAGAAGTAGCCACCAGCCCAACTGTAGCACTGTGACTGCCATGCCACTGCCCTGCAACTCTGGTCCAATACTTGTTCCAAGTCACTGGTTTCTGAGGATTCTCCACAGGATGCAACATCCTCTTGTTTCCCCTTAGCACTACTACACTCCTCAGGAGCCAGGACCACAAAGAAGGCATCTGCCAGTCAGCTCAAAACAAACAAACAAACAAACAAACAAATAAATATCCTGGTACCCTGGTATTTTGCAAGAGCTTGGAGTGCTCTCACTCACTCTGACACTTTCCTACAGCAACACAGAGCAAAAACGTTTTTTGGGGATCCTTTGAGCAAACTGCACAGAACAGAGACATTCAAATAAGCTGACTGCATGTGTCCTGCAAGATGTTTTTGTGTGCTATATATCTGTGCTAAAATGTAGGGCTCTTTAACATCTTTATTATACCTCCTTAATTGAGTGAGTATAACTGTTTTCCAAAAAAAAAAATCCTGGCATTACAAATGGCAATATCCACAACATATATAGATATATTTATATATATACATGTATATGTGTATTCCATAGACATTAAAAACTAAACACCCCCCCCCCCCCCACACACACACACACAAGGAAAAAAAAATGTTTTCTTCAAAAGCATACCCTGATAAAAAGAAACCAACAATCTTAAGCCTGCCAGCATCACCTGATGGCCATCATGGCTCATGGCTCAGGCTGAGCCAGTCAGTTGACCATGTAAGCACTTATGTCAGACATTTGTCAATGAGGCCTCCCAGAATGCAGTAGAAAGATGTGGAATGTATGAGACTACTTCCTTGAATTATCATCCCGTCTTCTCTAGCCTGTATCAATTAATCTATTATAGTTTCTTATCTGATGAATTTTGCAGGACTGTAAGTACTGAAAACTAGATATATTTTCCTTCTTAGACCCCAAGGAAAAAAAAATCAGGATATACAAAGGTAAATTCTTGTTGGTTCCTCCACAGAGAAGGTGCTCAACAATGGCAGAGATGCACCTCATAGCTTTGCTGCTGACAACATGCCGGTAGACAAGTGAGTATCTCCGTCCAGGTTCCCCCTCAAGACCTGAGCCAGCTGCTAACTGTAAGTTCATTGGCATGGAGATGAGCTCCATTATACAGCAGGACAGTGACTAGCAAGGGCTTGTGGTGCTGCCATAACATGAAGAGTAAAGGGTGAGTATGATTTTTTAGGATGCAGGATGCTTGCATTGAACTGAGAGATTCCCAGTGAAGTTAAGAAGAGACACTATTCAGCTTCCCCTGAATTTATCCTTGAAATCCCTCCCATATGGAACATTGTTTGCTTCTTTGTTTCATGCCCTGGGTTGAAAGCCTTGTGATTTGGTTTCCAACAAGCCTAGTTTATTCCTCTTCTGATGTAACATTTAGAAGATACTGGAGTATTTAGCAGATAACATGCACTAAAATGCCCTTTGTCTGGAAAGTTCATAAAGCTCAGATGACTTGTCTCTTTGCCACCTTACTGTGAGGCACAGACAGCCCTAGGGACAGTCCGAGTTTGCCAACGAGTCTCTGTCTCTAGTCTGAGAGATAAGCATGTTGTAGACACTGTCATTTCTCACACTTATGCATGTAATTTCCAGTCATATAAAGCATTTTCTTCCCAGGTTTGGAGTCTAGCAAAACAAAGCAGCCAACATGGAGGGTGTTAGAAAGGAGAACAAATACAGCAGTATTTTATCAATCATTTAATATTTTAAGGTATAAGTACAGAAGAATTGTGATTATATTTGGAAATAAAAGCTCAGATGCCTGGTTAGAAAACTCTGTAATCTCATCAAGTGTTTTACCAGAAAGCCCCTGTGTGTCAATGTATGGGAAGATGCTGATTAAGCACCTCAAACTAGAGCAAGAAGCAGGAGGGGAAGGTGAGGAATCACAGCTCCAGCATAAGAAACAACAAGACTAATCTAATGGCTCAGAAAAAGGAAAGAGAGAAACATTTCTCAGAGACAAAAGATGGTTCTCTCTTGATCCCAGCTCCCACCTTGACCCTATGCTGTGTAAGACAAGTACATTTATGGAGAAGCACAAGTTACATGGGCCAGAGGTTATCCAGTACTGTTTTGTCCCTAGTCTCTCTGGAATATAGTTTTCCATGCCATCTGCCATTTACTGAATGACATCTGTCTTTCCCTAAAAGTAACCTCCCCCAAACCTCCTGACCTAAAGATTCATGAAAGCAGAGGAATGGAGTCTTTAAGAGTGACAAGCCTGAAAAGTTTTCTTCCTCATCTAAAACCATGTCCTTTTCTTTCCTTGTTTTCTCCTTATTACTCCTGGAGTACGCAAGAAGACATAGTTACAGACTAGCTACAATAGAAAATGCTAAAGTACCTATCTAAATGTAAAAGCTGTATGATCTAAAGTCATTTTCTTTACAAATTAGAGTGACTCTTCTTTTCCTCAGCACTGCACGAGAAACCCTGGCATGACACTGATTCTTGACAGAAACTCCCTTTACCACTCTAAATGGGGTTTTCATCTTCCAGCATTTAGGGTCCCCTTAGTAATCCTCCTAACCTTTGCAGGGGCAGCAGAGAAGACGTCCGTGTGGACCATCTGTCACAGCACATACAAATCCCAGACTCCTTTGGGCCTTAGAGACTGTTCCAGCCTTGAAGGTTTCACTCAGCAGTACAACAAACACAGATGGTTTCCCTCTTGGACCTGAGACAAGCGTGCTGTCTTCCAGGACAAGGCAATGCTTTTTCTAAAGTGAACCTTCTGTTTAAAACACTTGAGCCATCTAGATGTTTGGGTCTATGATAAACACAACTTAATAACCTTTCCATGCATATTCTTCTACATATAAGGGAAAATGTAAATGTGTATAATCATTTGTCTGAAAAGTTAGGCATATTATGGGCAAGTGTCAATCTATTGCACTTTTAACACCCCTCCATCCCCCTCCTCCATCTGAAAGGGAAACTACCAAAGACAATAATTGACTGTACATCAGGAAATCTGTTTGATAGAAAAGCAATGCTTCGCATTGGTCTATTGATCAAATTAATCTGGCTGCAAAGTAACTTATTTAATAAACCACAGTCTTATGCCTATGATGACATTTATAAAATGACCAAGTAAATAAACGAGTCCTTAGAAGCTACAGTTCCTCAACTCTCTATGTATAAATTTATTTTGGGCATGTACATGCATGCAGGTTAGTTAACACAAACCTGAACAAAACTTTCTGTACAATGCAGAACACTTTCATGTAAAAATAAGCAGCACAGGCTGAAGGTGGGCTTGAGCTCATCAGGATAGTGTGAGGCCTGAATTTGCTTATCCAGAGGGAATATTAACATGGATGTAACTACACGTTACTGTACAGAAAAGCCACTTGAGGCTGGACCATTAATAGTTTTAAATGCCTAAGAACTGTTAAAATGAAATTACCTTTCATTTCCACCTTACCTTATCAGCATCTCTTATTTCATCTGAAAACAGTGCCAGGGGTTCAAAGTTAAATCTGAGACAACCTTAAACAGAAAAGCACGAAACCCCACACAGCCACAGTGAAAAAATCTCTAACTCTGATTATATACTAGTTTTTAAACAATTTGATGGTCTTTTGCAGCAGATGTGGAATATGCTATAACATCTTTTGAACAATGGACCTCCTGGTACCGATATTCATGCTCACCTTTGTCTCTTTAGAAAGAAGGTTTTTGCATGAGGCCTTGTAGGCCGCCTCCGTTATATATGGAGCCAAGTCCAGTTGGAGGCCAGTCACTAGTGGCGTCCCCCAGGGCTCAGTGCTGGGGCCGGTCCTCTTTAATATCTTCATTGATGATCTGGACGAGGGCATTGAGTGCACCCTCAGTAAGTTTGAAGATGACACCAAGTTAGGTGCGTGTGTCGATCTGCTCGAGGGTAGGAAAGCTCTGCAGGAGGATCTGGATAGGCTGCACCGATGGGCTGAGGTCAACTGCATGAAGTTCAACAAGGCCAAGTGCCGGGTCCTGCACCTGGGGCGCAATAACCCCAAGCAGAGCTACAGGCTGGGAGAGAAATGGTTGGAGAGCTGCCAGGCAGAGAAGGACCTGGGAGTGATGGTGGATAGTCATCTGAATATAAGCCAGCAGTGTGCTCAGGTGGCCAAGAAGGCCAACGGCATCCTGGCTTGTATCAGGAACAGTGTGACCAGCAGGGCTAGGGAAGTGATCGTCCCCCTGTACTCAGCTCTGGTGAGGCCGCACCTCGAGTACTGTGTTCAGTTTTGGGCCCCTCGCTACAAGAAGGACATCGAGGTGCTTGAGCGGGTGCAGAGAAGGGCGACGAAGCTGGTGAGGGGCCTGGAGAAAAAGTCCTGTGAGGAGCGGCTGAGGGAGCTGGGCTTGTTCAGCCTGGAGAAGAGGAGGCTCAGGGGCAACCTTATCGCTCTCTATAGGTACCTCAAGGGAGGCTGTAGCGAGGTGGGGGTTGGTTTGTTCTCCCACGTGCCTGGTGACAGGACGAGGGGGAATGGGCTTAAGTTGAGCCAGGGGAGTTTTAGGTTAGATGTTAGGAAGAACTTCTTTACTGAAAGGGTTGTGAGGCATTGGAACAGGCTGCCCAGGGAAGTGGTGGAGTCACCATCCCTGGAAGTCTTCAAAAGATGTTTAGATGTAGAGCTTAGGGATATGGTTTAGTGGGGACTGCTAGCGTTAGGTCAGAGGTTGGACTCAATGATCTTGAGGGCTCTTCCAACCTAGAAATTCTGTGATTCTGTGATTCTGTGATATTTGTCATTTTCCCCAGACTGTATTGTTTATTAAAAAGACAGTGTATATTAAAGAATACTAGCAGCAAAATCCGTTGTGGTTGAACTATTTTAATGATGGTACAGAGAGGAGAGCAGAAAATAAGAAAACACAGACCTCATCATTTTGAAGACCTTACAGAGTACCAGGTTTATTGTCCTCTGTGCTCAGCAAAGCTGAGGAATCAACTTGGAGAAATTTCCCTTCCATCGTAAAAGTGGGATTTTTATTTAATGTAAGACATGTTTCATATATCATGTATGATCTGGCCCAAACAGTAGTTTCACTTTTGCCAGAATAAGCATTACACACATAAGGAATAGAGTGTCATCTGGATTCCTAGTCTATAAATCCAGTGTTTTGATTGGACCATAGTGGATTGTCATGTCTGTGAATGAGACTTGCTTTTGGCCTTCATTTGGAACAGATTCAAAGTGAGTTTGCTGCAAGCAAAATTACAGATAGGAAAAATCAATACTAGCTACCACAGTGATGAAAAGCCAGCTGTGCTTGCGTTGCAAAACTAACTGAAGACCTACTATGTAACAACAAGTGTACCATCAGGGAACACCATACTTCTCGGAAAAAAAAAAAAAAAAAAGATAATCATTTACTTATGCTTTGCTTAAAAGCTTCGGTAAGCCAACTATTTTGTACAGCGAGGAAAGATTTTAAGACGAAAAAGTATCAAAGGAAGGCCATACTCTCACTGCCCTTTGGACATTCACAATTTTGACCATTGAATTGCAAAGCAAGCCAGAAATAAATGTAAAAATAGCATGCATAAGTAGGTAATAGTTATATATACACATATGTATACATATATATATACGTGTGCGTGTTTATCTGGTTTCTATTATATTGTCCTCTCCTTTCCCATCTGTCGAAGCTGCACCACCTGTCTTCTAAAGCACTAGCCTGGAAACTTTTAGACATGTGCTTATCTTTAATTACAAGATGAGTTCCCCAAGTGCTGATGGGAATACTTGCATACAAGGGAAGGAGGTTAAAGTGCAGATTTGTTACAAACTCAGACTATTTTCCAGGCTGTGCTTGTGAAATAACTGAGCAGGAAGGATTAGAAAGCTGGAAGGGGTCCCAACCTTCTTACAAGCAGGACAACAACTGTAAACATTTAAAAGATCAGATCAGGAAGTAAATCCTCCATCACACCATTAATGTGAAAGTTCCTCTGGAAAGACTGGGATAAGTTCTCTACTACAGTAAAACATTTTTTGGCATCATACAGCACCTGACAAATGTAGAATGTGGATAGGGTTGGATGTGTGATCTTGCTGAGTGCGATAGGCCCCTTTCCTCTTGACTAAAGCTATCCTGTAATATTCCCAAAACATCCCTGAGATCTGGGGACTACAACAGGAAACAATTTTCTCATCCTTAGGGAATTTTTCCAGTGCTATAAATGACTGACTGACTATTCCAATCAGGAAAATCAAAATGTAAAAGGCAACCCTGAGCTGAGTTTCAAAGCATATTTCAGATTTGTGTTTTTGTTTTGTGAACCCATTTTTCAGTGGCTCATTCTGATTTTGCTAAGTTCATGGAAAAAATAAAAATAAATTATGTTTCTAAATAAAAAGCATTTCAATGTGAAAACAAAGTTTATTTTTATTTAAAACTGACTGCAACAGAGTGGTCTGGACAATGTTGAAAGCAAAATCAAAGTTACAAGGAAAAGGGTGATTTAAAAAAACGTAATTATTTTTACGAGCAGTTTTGGGGTTATGTGGTTTGGAGATTTTTTTTTTTTTTTTTTTTTCCAGTTAGAGAACTCAATCTTGCCAAAAAATTCTTAGTGTAATTTATGTAGAAGCCTATAATCCATTTTTCAGTAGTGATTTAAGCCTTTATGAGTTTGCTTTTAAAGATGAGTTTTTGAGGCAAATAAACACATCCAAATTACACTCTGCAAGGTAATAAATGTTTGTCTCTCCCAGACATTGACAGGGAAACCTGGTATTGCTTTCAGGTGGTGTCCTGAGAGCATTTAATTTACTCCACTCTTTGTGTCTGAGGATCTGAGGGTGCTGCACAGTTTGCAGAAATGGGAATTAGCACTTTGCCCCTTTGGGCCATCTGTACATATAATATTTATGAAAGAAACCCAAAGCATGCACCACATGCTGCTGCTGCTGAACAGCAGTTACTGACTGGGGGGAAAAAATGTGAAGATAACTGCAAAGAAAAAAAAATATCTGTGAGCAGTCAGTGTTTTAAGGATGTTTTAATGAAAGAGGATAGAAAAAGGCATTTTGGTTGCAAGTGAATACCAAGAGGGGGCAGTTCACAATCCCACCACTGAGTAGAGTGCTTCTCACAGAGCTTTTCCAACATCAGGCATGTTTGCATAGTTTTCCCTCGGCTGAAATAACAGCTCCATCCAAAGCAGTGGGCTAAAATAGGAGAGACTGGTCTCTGCTGGCAAACAACAGGCAGCCACAGAAGACTCCCTGCCTGGCCCCATAAATACCATGCTTGTGTAACTAGCTGTGGCCAGCTACACACACAAACACCGCAGTCATCGCCAAACCTCAGCATGTCCATCACTTTCAGTGCTCCTGGTGCTGTTCCTAGACACGTGCCCTGCCTCCTTGCTCCACTTTTATCCTCGGCTTTCCCCTGGGTCCCAGACAGCATCAGACTTACTCCCTCCCCTTGCCGTTTCCTTTGCGCCTCTTGACACGGTGGCTGCAGCTTGCCTTTTGGCTCCCTTCACTACACACTAAAACCTTTGCATCCCTTCTTGCGCCCTGAGCTCAGCAGCCTTGTCTCCTGGCCGGAGAGTTGCCTTCTCCTTGAGGCACTGCCAGTGTCCTTCATCCTGACCCCTCTCCCACACCACCGGGACCCGCTGGTGATGCTGATTCCCAGCCTCCCAAAGGACGCCTGATCCCAGCATTGCCATAGCAACTGCTCCTGCTGCTCCCTAGATAAGGCAGGCGGCAGCGCCCAGTGGCACCCCAGCACGGAAAGTTGGCGCTCCAGGGAGCCCCAAAGCCGAATCTCACCCTCCCCGGCACTGCTCCGTAAGTACTGCAGCCACCCTCCTGCCTGGGTAGCCTCTTGCTTCACTCCTTTCTTTTGCTCTTCCCTTTCCTCTAGCAGACACCACCAGCATCTCGTATCACACATTCCCTCCCTACAGGGAGTGGGCTGGGGATGCTCCCATGCAGGGAAAGTTGGGATGAGGCTGCACCAGGGCTAAAAGGAACGGGATGGGGTCCTGGGGAGTGGAGGGCTTTACAATTGCTTCAACTAACTTTTACTGCTGGGGTGGGACACTTTGTAAGGGGCAGAATGAGAGCTGGTATTGGGACACTTTATGCCTCTACAAAGGGTTGGCACATGCAAGGGTTAGTTTACACCTCGAGGAAACAATTAAGAAAGATTTTGCATTTTTTATTTTCTCAAAGACAAAAATGTTGTTGCCAGAACCTTTGTGCATTTTTCCATTGATCAAAGTTAAAAAATTCAGATTATTTTTGTACAAGTTTACGAGAAGTACTGGTACCCTATCCCCAGTCCAGACTGGCTTTCGAACTAACACTAGAAATGCACTGTCTGTGACAAAAACCTGCTCCCAGACAGTTCTGTGGGATCTTTTGCAATTATTAGTAGCAAAAGTTTTGACAGAGGGAGACACCAGCATCAACACCTAAATATTTCCTAAGAAGTTTAAAGTATGCTTTAGGGAAAAAAAAAAAAAAAAAAAAATCAGATTAATCTGAAAAGAATGGTAGGAAAAAAAATGCCTTTTGTTCATATAATTGAAGAAGAAACTCTGCACAGTAATGTGAGGCTGTTCTGTGTACCCAGGAATATGTCACTCCAAGAGAGTAATGTTAAAAATACAGCAAAACTTGTAATGGAAAGTTTGGACTGGAAGGCAAGAAAATTGAGACTTTCTACTTTTAAGGCATCAAATTTATACTCCAACTGCAGTAGATTGATTGCTTTGCTTTGTTCACAAGAGTTGCCTGGGAAGTACTTGTAGAAGGGTAGGATAGGAGCAGGGAATGAGTGAAGATGCCCATTGAGGAGCCAAGGCTGCCTGCTGGGTGCAGGCTGAAGGAACCAAACACTTGCAGGTTCAGTACATTCCCTGTGGCCCCAGAAATGTTTCAGATGAGCTCTGTGGCTAGCAGGTGGGTGCAAGGTGACTACATCCAGATGATGGTATCTTACTCCCTCTTACACATTTGTGAATGACTTTGTGAAAATAAGGTGCCTACTGACACTGTAGAAGCCTGCAGAGGACGTGCAACAGAAACAAGGACAAGTCTTACTTGCACATTTACTGAAGGAAGAGAAGAGCTGGTGAGGATGCTGGGAGTCTGCCTATCCTTCCTTGCTCCTGTGCACATTGAAACCAGATTGAGGAATTAAATAAATAAATAAATAAATAAATAAATCAAAGCCTGTCAGGAGAGCATAAGGGTGTGCACTGTGGAAGGAAACATATCAGTCTCAGAGGGCAAACCCTGATCCTTCAGCAGCTCTTAGTGAAGTGTAGCGTAGCACTGCCTTCAGTGCAGTAGCCCCTGGCTCATATCTTCATGTGGCAGCACACTGTAAGGTAGTCCCACGTGCTTCCATTTCCAGCTGTAGAGTGCCTCAGCGGCATCAAGGCCAGGCCTGTGCATATGGGAATGCAGAAAAGCATGTGTGCATGTTGTCCCACCCCAAAGCCCCAGTTGTCTCCATTTCTACTCTTGAACTCTTCTTCATCCAGTATCACTTTGGCTTCTTCCCCAGGAGTAGGACACAAGCACGGACTCAAACAAGGTTATAGTGAGGGGATAATCCACTCCAGGCTGCCCACAACCTCTGTTTTGTTTTTCATTCCCCTTGCAACAAATGCCATTAGAAGAAAAACAAAGAGGGAGACACAACTTCCACCACCCTTCTGACAGGGAACATGTAGCCTTGCACTGAGTGGTCCAGCTGCCCCAAGATCTGTGTACTGTGATCTGTGTACTGTGATCTGTGTACAGAGCTATGATCTTTATTCACAGCAGATGCACATACTTAAGTGTTTGGGGTCCAGGAGCAGATAGGCAGCTGGTGTCATGAGGCTTCTGTGGCAGCATTTTTATCAACCTATCAAAACAAAAACCCCTTCGGTTCAGATTGCCTACTGCCACCTAGAAAAAGGATATTCTTAAGAGTACTTTTATTTAGGTAGTGTCCATGTAAACATGTCAAGGATGTTGTTAATGATGATGAATGTCCTGCAAACTACTGCATGCTTTTTGGAGGGATTTTTGTAAATTGTGGAAATAAAACATTCCTCTGACCAAAAAAATAACAATAAATTTATGCTTATGGACAGCAATAGATGGCCTACTGAAGCCCTCAAAAACAGTTTGTGGAGACTTTACAAAAGGGCAGTTCACAAATTCTAGGGAAAATAATGAAAGGAAATGACATGTATGTGTAACAAGCCATGTCCTTAATGGTGAATACTACTGATGTCTGTGCCCAATTAGCCCCTGTAAATTTCGATAAAAATTGAAGAAGAGAAAATATTTTCTCCATCTTATGGGCAAGAATGATCACCTAGTCATGACTCATTTGAGAACTGCAATGTCCCTTTAGTCTGGTTCCAAATAAATATGGGCACCTAATTTCCATGTAGCTTAAAAACCTGAAAATCTTAGAAGCAGGCAAAAAATGCAGATTCAATTTTCCTCTATCCAAAGTCTAGATCAGAATCAAATGAGAAAAGTCCAGTTCTTTAGTATTATCCTCAAAGCTTTAATTTTCTGCCTCACAAGGGAGATTTTTCTCACGAGCTTTCATTTCAAGATGGTTTGAATGTCACATGATCAGAAGACCTCAAAAATTTATAACATTTTGGAAGAAGTCTCTGAGAGTGGCTTTTCTGAGTCTTCCTTAAGCTCTACTCTGACCACTTGAGACACGTATCTGCATTAAACTAACCACACAGTAAAACAGTAAAAGAAAACTGCTCTTTTTGTCCATCTCTAGGTAAAATATTTATATCTAATGGGACCCTAGAATTGGTTGTATTGGCAGACTTTTTAACGAAGCCCCACAATTTAGGCAAAGAAAAGAATTCTATTATTTTCATGCATTTGTGTGTGTATGTGTTTTGAGACTATGTTAGTGAGTGGTATGAGCTGTACATCTCCTTTCTCTGGATATCCATATCAGAGCACTCCAATTACCAAAGACTTCTGATAAAACAAAAACTAATAATAATAATAAAAAAAATAATAATAAAAAAAAAAAAAAAAAAAAAAACAAATCAGAGGATTTGCTTTAAGCTACATAATACCAAAGATGTCATTTAGAAAGTGAGAAGTTCAGGTATTGTTTCATTTGAATTTCCATCTCTTACAAGAGTGTATATTAATAGGAGTCCTGCTATTGTATGACAGTGACTCAACATGAGAACTAGTCCATGTGAGGCTGAAGTAGCTATCAGTTGTACCTTATCATTTCTTGTTCTTCTGTCTCTGTGTGTAGAGCCTGTCCTGTCTGATGTTGAATGCTTGTACAAGGAAACAAATAAACAAAAAACTATGTAGGCAAAATCAGAATTTCTCAGCCTTTACAGAAATATTTAAGGCATCTCTGCTCTGTTGTTTCTCAAAAGCAAGAGACTCCAGGTGACTCCTTTGAACACACATCTCTGTGGGAGGTTGGTACAGCCTGGGTGTATTGTAAAAAATCTAAATGACTACTGAATTCTAATTCATATGGAAAAGTCTATATCCATTTCAGAAAGTGTCTCCTGCTGAGTGTGATTTAGAGCTTCACTGTAAGCATTAAAGCTGCAAGAAGGATGAATGTGGCTCATTATGCTAAGAGATACAATAGAGAGAACGAAAAAAAATCATAGTCCACCACTTAAATAGCAGGCTTTGCCTTAGAAGGTGACTGACTGCAGGAGAGCACAAAATGTGTTAGCATGAAGGTGGGTAGGAAAGAAGTTGCACTTAACACACTAAAATCTGAGAATGTGCTTCCATTTTTAAAGGCATACTAATAACTTCATACAGTCACTATGGCAGTCTTCCTTTCCACATGAAATATTACTGGGGAATCTGTTTCTTTAGTGTCAGGAATTGATTTTAGTGGTTTGGGAAAGCACCATTACAATCCTCACATACATCACCTCCTTTGAATGAGAGACCTGTGTGTAATGCACAGCAACAGGAAATAATATCACTCACAGTTTCGCACATCATATGCAACATACAGAGACCCAAGACACCACTATGCATTCTGGTAATCCTTTTCTTTGTATTCTTTTGTCACAAAGATTGGAAGTACATTTGTAAACATGGCAAAACTTTCTGCTGGGCAAATTTTTCAAAATTATTGGGGTCAGAAGTTAGGCTGTAAAGCTATATTTTAAAGCATGCTGAGGGCTTGATGTCTGTGCCTGTGAAAATATAAAGACAGATCCAAGAGATGTAGATTGGAAAATTATTGTTCAATCTATTGAATTAAGAGAAAATAATAAGGTAATCTCTTATAATTTGTATATACCAATCCTAGATGAAGTCTCTTTATGAGTTTGATTTTCATTAGGTGAAATAACTCCATGAAAGAGCTTAGTGAAATCAGACTAGTGTTAAGCAGATTTTAATGGTATAAGTTACTACCAATTTTACAATTAAATTTTACTACTTATTTCCACATTTTTTTCACTCAAGACCTATTTTAAAAAGATCCATAATCTGAAATGGTATCCCTGATTTTACTGAAATCTTTCTAAATGGGGTAATTTTCAGAAAAGAATGTTATCCCCACATAGTATTTAGCTAACAGCCAGCATACTTTAATCAAATCCTATAAAATCCAATGGCACAGAATAAATAAACAGTTTCCCCCTCTAATCACAAAATGTAGTGTGACTCTTCATATGGCTATATAATAAGTTTATGTTTTAAATGAAACATTGGCTGCTTTATTTTAAGCCATAGTTACTGCTTTATAAAGTCAATAAATAGAGCAAGCATACCATTTTAAGGTGCATTCAAAGATTTCTTTATGAAGGGACTTCCTAAGTAGAAGATTTTTATGTATTTATTTATTTTGTGAAATTGTCAATTATGTTTTTAGGCAGTATAACCATTTAGTACAGATGTGAGGCTAGACGAGGCCAATACTGCAGAGGTTGAACCCCTTACCCAGTCCTGATTCAGTAAGATATTTATGAATTTATGGAATTTTACAAATTTCTGTGAATTTTTAATTCTGAAGGGTATGGGAGTTAATGCCTTAAGCACATTATGAGTCAATGCTCCTGACATTTATTACTGTAAGTTAATGTCACACCACATATTCTGAAGTCAGTAGAGTTTAGGACATGTTTTTCCATCCCCTGAAGAATTACCTCATTGGATGATTATGGTTCTGACCTTTCACATTTTGTTTGGCAAATATTTATGTGACTGTATTTTGCTTGAGGTTTAATTGTTCTTTATATAGATGCAAGTTTAGTCAGAGGAATGAGGTTAACAGCCCTACTGTTCTGTTTATTGCTGACAAAAAAACACTGCAATTTACAGATACATTACATTTATATGTAGTTTCTTGACCTCTAGCAAGACCAAAATGAACTTGCACAGTACTCTCCTGTTCTCTCATCTTACCCTCCTTTTCCCTGTTTTTCCTCTAACTGCCATTTCTTTCACCTTTCTCTGTTATTTACCCTTCTTTCAGTACCTCCCTTTCTTTCCTCTTTAATTTTCCATTTCCTTCTACTATTAATGTTGCCTCCAGCTTTTTCTCTTCATTGCCTTCCTGCTCCCTACAAGAAAGTCACAGTCTGCTCTTATTCCCCAAAAATAAAGAACAGAGGTTGTGATTAGGAAACTACCACAGCTGTAGCTGGCTTAAGCCAGTGATGCCCAGATCACGTAAAAAACACCTTCAGATTGACTTTTTTTTTTTATAACATATATATATATATATATATAACATTGCTCTGTTATTCTGATGGGTTTCTGCTCAGCAACAACAGAAATTATTGACAGTAAAAAAATGGTCTAACCAACTTTGCCCTGTGATGACATCTGGAGTGGGTCCAGAGTGAGCAAGTCCAGTATCAAATCTCAGCTTAGGGGATCCTGGGGATGCTCAGGTAGAGAGAGCACCTTGAAGCCCAAAGTAGTGATTCAGTGAGACCTACAAACACAGATGCTTAAGCAGCTTTATGAAATGGGTCCCCACTGTTCCTACCAAGGCCATGAGGTCACCTAACTCACACTAACTCTGGGGTTTGCAGGCACTGACCATCTTCCAGACTCAGCTGTCACACCTGGGTCTTTGAGAGTATCTAGGCCATTTTAGAGGAACTGGAATTGTAAGAATAACTCATCAGCATTCCTAGTTGGATTGAATAATAAACACCAAACATGATCCTTAGTTTACAGCTGAGGAAAAATGTAGACTGAAAACAAAACAAAATGTTCTATTTCCTAGCATTTACTTTGTGTACGTGATAGCACTTTATGGACAATCAAAGGCAGTATTCTTCCACAGAGCTGATATATTTCCTGTGATTGTGTGGGTTGCTTAAAGCAAAGTGGGTGGAAAAATGGGATATTACATGTGTAACCAAGGCTGTGAATAAATGCACCTCTTAGCATGCTTGAGCTAAATCAGGTCAGCAGACTCTATGACAGAGAGCAGCTGGAAGACAAGAACTTGCCTTGATCTGGCTAGCAAGTGCATACCTAATACTGACACATCTGCTTTATGTCATGCTGCCACCTTCTTTTTTTATTTTATTTTTTGGTGCTGTAGTTTCAAAGGGGAAGAAAAACCCATTTCAATGATGTCGACAGAATGTGTTCAGCCACTTGATATCCCAGAAGACAGACTGGACAAGCGAGATTCACACTGTAACCATTTAGGTAAGTGTTGTTAGATGATGTCATTGCAGAAATTGGAGAGGTGTTGTCTTCAAATGATTAGGTCTTGTCCAGTGGCTGTTTTTCCCCTCCAGCAATACAACTGAGTCCTCATGAAACCCGATAGATTACACCTTCTGCCGACACTTCTGATGCCAGATGGAAAAGCAAAGAGTGTTTTTCCTTCATATAAATATTAGCTGAAGCTCTAGAGCGAAGTTAATTAACAAGGAAAAAGAAAAAAGCGTCATTGTTCTTTTTCGCTAGAAAAAGTAGAACAGTTTCTTCATGTATACTACAATAAACTGAAAGTCAGGATATTACTGATCCCTCCCTAAATATTTATTCCATATGCAATTTCAGTAACAGATTTCAAACACCCCCCTTTGCCTCCACTGGGGCAGCTTTCTAAATTCTTTTCTCCTTTCATTTTCAATCTGTTTCCTCTCTTGAACCTATTTCATATATAACTTTTGCACTAAGAGTACCAGAGGCATCTTGTCTCCACCAGACACCTAAATACCAGACTTCATACATGATAGATGTGCTTTTTGCATATTCATGGTCTTTCTCTGTGCTTCAAATGCTATTACTTCACCCCAGCCTTGCAGAATTGTCATAAAGATTCAGCAGCCCAGAAAAACAAAATCTATTTGCTTGTTGTTACCCCTCTGATGACAGTAATGAAACACATGCAATTTCTATTTCTTGTCAAAAAAGTGTCTCATCTCAGGCAAGAAGAATTTTATGAACTTTCTTTGTCTAGCCTAGGTATCCTTTAAGGACTTCCTTTGTCTAGGAAGGTATCTTCATCCTGCCTCTGCCGCAGCATTTCTAGCCAAAGGCACCACTTCTATAACTGTTGGCATGCTAAATGTAATCGTTCCATAAAATTATGTAGTTAAATAAGTACAGTACTAGTTCCACTCTACAAATGTTCCCATCAAGGGATGGGAAATTGAGGCAGTGGGAGGTTAAATTAGTTAACATGCATGGTTAACACCATGCAGAAAGCCTAGGAGGGCTGCAAAGATGATCTGCATCTTCCAGGGATCTAACCAGAGGGTTGTCCATGGGGGTTGGGGGGACCCGCTGAAGCCAACCAAGCAACATTTGAGAAATCAAAGCTTTGGTTTGTGTGATAATGCTAATGACAGGCTAGACTCAACAATTTCAGTTTGCATAAGCACCCAGAAATGCAGATCCTTTCAGAAAAAAAACATGCCAACCATCTGAGTCAAGGCTTGTTTGAAGAGAAAACCAAAATTCCAGTGTAATGTTATGTAAATCAAAAGTGAACACCGATGGCTCAGTGGCTCTGGAATAAAAGCCAGCTCTTGAAGGGAACAATATGCTGGCTTGGTTTGCCAATACCTCAGGCTGAGCCCCCACACATAAATCTTTACCTCACAGAAGTGCCCTTGTAACTCTGTAAGACAGCCTGCACAGTTAGAGCTGAGCGAAACAGTGATGGACTGCATGATGATAGAGCCTTCCCTCTGACACATAACACACCACTGTCCACAGCTTTCTCCCTCTACCACCTACAAAGCAGAAGGACCACCTAAGTCACTTGACTCCCACATAGTGTGGCATAGAGGCCTCTTGTACTGACTTTCTATTTAGAAGATACTCCACAGTATCCACAGTTTTAGAAGAAACTCCACAGGTGTTTTAGACTACTTGGATGAAAGCAGTGTTATTAAAGCTTTTCTTTTCACCTTCTGGTTTATTATTTCACTTCAGCTTCAATTTCTATTCATCTTTTTTTTTTTTTTTTTTTTTTTTTTTTTTTTTAAATACAGAAGACCTTTCAGAGCAACTGATTAAGAGTTGTGACCTCAAAAAGAAACCAAGAAAAGGTAAAACTATTCAGCCTTCCCAAAACACTGAACAGGAGCAAAAAAAGCCAAGGAGAAAAGATACACCAGCTTTACATACACCCCCACCACTAACAGGTAAGCAATACGTATTTTGACTTCCAAATCCCAGTTCATCCTACAGAATTGGCTGGGAGACCTCTTTATATCCCCTTGGAAGTAGGCAGGAACACAGCTGCATGCCATGTGCACCCCAGAATACAGGTGAATGGAGAGAGGCTGATTTTTTCAAAGGCATTCCCTGTTATACAAAGGGCTTTCTCACAGCATATAGGAACACCGAGGTGTGTGGGTGTGTGTGCCTGAAAAACATGCTCCCTTGGGGCTCACAGTCTTACTGCCTTTAGGTGATAAATGGCATGTGCTTATCTCCATCAGCTTCGTGATGCTAGACACCCAGATTCAATCTGGTCCAAAACTAAAAAGGATCCAGTTCAGGCCCTGTACCTCCTTGTGCCCAGGGGAAGGCTGAGCAGGAGTGAGGCTGGGAGCAGACAGGAGAGGCACACACAGGCCAGCTGAGGGTTGCTCCTCCTGGAATTGCAGAGCTCCTGTGCATATGGGGACCCTGGCAAAGGACATGTGTTTAGATAAGAAACACGACAGCAGAAACCACCACAGCAACAAAGGAACTCCTTGTAGGATGCTCTTTGCTGCTCTGCACCAACATACCTCTGCAGTTCAAGAACTAAACGCCACCAACCAGGGGAAGGGAAGAATGAGCAGGAGACTGCCACTGAAACCTGGTAATTTTCCAAGATCAACAGGAGGAATAAATGTTTGTCACTTCCCTCTGCTAACATGATCTCCTTGTGTGTTCTCTGGGGAGAGAGCTGTGCTCTTGTATCAACTGCATTGACTTCTTCTTCCCATGCTACATACATGCAGAGGAGTTAGCCAGTAACCAAGTGCATGGTCCCCTGTGTGCCTGCAACAAGTCACACTTACTAAGTGAAAAACAAGTATTGGAATTCACTGGGATTTTCCAGTATTTATAATCCAAATATTGAACTCATCACCCCTGACTCTTCAGCTTTCACACGTATCTGCCTCTCAGTAATTCTCTCTCTTGGGAAATTGCTCAGAGCCTGGAAAGCTGCATTCTGTACCCCAGGTAACAATTTTATGAAGAGTAAAGAGTTTCTCTAGTTAAAATAGGCCACTTTGGAGTAGCCACAATGCTCCCATGCAGAAACTTGAGCATCTATATGATTAAACTACTTTGATAATAAGCCTAAGCTTCCGAAATAGAGCATTGCACTCATCTTTACCATGATTTCTGGTGGCTACAGTTTAGCCCATTAGGTACAGCCATAAACCATCTGCCTGAGAGTGTCGCTGTCTGTAGCCTATGGGATATAATTGACTTAGAAGAAATGTATTCTGTTGCAAATCCAGAAGGGAAGGCACACCATACGGAGCAGAACATATGCATCCTTACTTCAAAGTAGCAATTGTGAGTTATCAGGTGCAAATTTCTTCAGCGTCTGCAAGGCCAACGTGGCATTTTCTTTTATTCTTTCCTGCAGGCATACTTTCAGACTTCTCTGATAATCTGCTGAAAAGGTATGGTATCACAGAGAAGCCACAGAGAGATAGAGTGAGTCCAGGCTCTCAGATCACTGAACTGCAGCAGAAAAAGCCAAGGAGAAAAGATACGCCTGCAATACACATCCCACCCTTGATAATAGGTAAGAAATTTAATTAAAGGTGCTCCAAGGCTGAAAGGATGTTGTTTTGCCCAGTGTACTCAGCAATTCCTGCTGAACTGGATCTATTTGATCAAACTATGCAGCAGTGGTGGTTCATGGAAAGTCCTTTCTGTATCCACTGCTCATGCTTTTGGGACAGAAGGGTAGGGGAGTAAGAGGAGACATTATGTCACATGATTATCTCATGCAGAGATGATTTTGTTTTTTTGTGAAAATCCAGCCACTGCCCTACTTTTCAAACTTGAGCACAATGTAAACTTTAAAGCCACCAGCACCAGTGTAGCTCACACTGCCTCAAACATACTGGAACAAAGCTGTCCTGATGAACCTCCTGTTAACTTGAGTCCCTAGCAGGCACTGAGGAAACCGAGCTGTGAACTTGCAGTTAGCAGCACCCTAAAGAAAGTTCTGTGCTTCTGGCACAATACACAGTGCAGCAGCTAATTTGTTTAATGAGCATATGCATTCAGCCACCCATGTTTTGGCCCTAAGACCTTTTGTTTGCTGAGTTTCCCACATTCCTGTATCACAGAAGAGCCTCAATTCATCAATGTGTCTGAAGCCTTTTTAAGATGTAAAGCACTGTGGAAGTGTTAATTACTGCTGCAAACCATGGAAGCAGGAAATAGCACAAGTATCTATGCTATACACCAGCTGTTTCCTGATCACAGGCTGGAGCAAAAAATGAATGAGTGAATGAATAAATGAAGGAAAAACAACAAATCAGCCAACAAACACCAGATCCAAAACTAGTGCTGAAAGTGGAAAATCCTGTTCCCTTAGGAAACTCTAGTATGAACCAATTTTTCTGTGGTTTGGCAGGACCAAACTGTAGGACACATCAGATGAAGAGGTCCTGTGACAGATGCTTTCGTCCTGAGTGACTAAGCAACAGCTCAGTAGATCAAGCACCTGAGTTCTAGGTACTCATGGGATTTTCTGCACACCTGAGAATTATAAGGTGTGTAAATGGCTTCAGCAATCACAATAGGTGCTTATATTTTTAGACATTTACTATTCTTATGAATCTGATCCTTCATGACTGACTCAAATGTGCAAGATTTTTTTTCATTAAGCACCTTACATTAATCAGCATGGAGCTTCCTAGAGCAGAGAGGAGTATGACTAAACTTGCAGGATTATGGCAGCAAGCATTGCAAATACTAGTTCCTTGCAAACTGATCTGCTCAAGCAAAGTACATTTTTTTATGCACTCATTGAACTCTTGTATCTAAATGGCCTCTGGCATTTAGACCACAAGTGAGTCACTGGAAACCTGGTCTGATCTTTTGTTGGGTGGAATTAGTTCTATCATACAACTTCTGAGGCCAACTGCAAATGCTCCACTTTGAAATATTTAATATAGAACACCGATAATTACCTGCTCATATAATCGCTGCAGGAAATTATCAAGCAAATCACCCAGAATTTCACATGACAAATAAATTAGGTAGGAAAATATCATAGTCTTTCAGGGACCAATTCAGAAACAGAAGCAGAGGCAAAGTTTATCAAATAATTTGTAACAAATACCCCTGTGGCCCTTGGAAGAAAATTGACATTATTTTGGTCAATTCAAAAACACTCCCAAGAAAGTTGCTTTCAGCCATTTGTAGCACCTTTGAGTATGCAGTGTGTCCTTTGGACTTCAGAGTATATACAGAGAAGGAGGATCTGAAAGTAAAAAAAGTGCTCGATAGAAATCAAAGATGAACTGTGTGGCAGTGAAGCTGAGATGATTGACTCTTGTTTTGGTTTAAAAGTAATTTCTAGCTAAGAGGATGTAGCAAGGGAGAATTATTTCTTTGACACATCTCAACAACACTCTGGTTAGATTAGCACTTATTACACCATGTTTCTAGCCTAGCCTTAATTAGCTCAAGTTGGCACTTAAGGGTGAAATACTCATTTTAAGGATCTTCTCATCTTTCCTCCCATGAACACTTCTTTAATGTTAATAACTTTTATAGCAACAGGAAGTTAATACAAGTTATGTGGTAACAAAAATACATCCCCAAATGGTTTAGTAATCACAAAACTCAAAAGGAAAGAATACAAAAAAAAAAAAAATGCAGTGACTTTCAAATATGCTACAAATTTCCAAGTGTGTGCATTTGCTGTAGAATGATAGAAACTAATACATTTTTCAATTGTTTCCATTTATACTTCCCATGACTCTTGCCTACTGGTGAAGACACCTTCCAGCACTCAGCATGGATACAAAGCAGCCTGCTAAATGCTGCCTCTACCTGAAGAAAACTTTTTCAGATACTGTTCCCTGTGTCCATTTGCTAATGATTGACTGCCTCTGGCAGACTTCTGCTTCTACTGGGGGCAAAGCAGCCTATGTGTGAATGCCTGACTGTGGTTCCCTCTCTACAGATGCATATTTTCACGATACGTACCAACATACAGAGCTCTGCTGGTTGAAAGCTGCCGGCAGCAACTCAGTGTCTTGCTATGAAAAAGTGACTCATTGTGGCTGAAAGCTGGTCTGGTATTTACTACTTGTTTACTTTCAGGGTTATCCCATCAGGTCGCAGACAGAGAATAAACAAACTGAACTCTTGTGGAACAGCTGTGCAAAATAGCATCTGAATTATAGACTCAGAGACCCGAGAAGCCCCAGCAGGGCTATGTGAGCTAAATAAATATAGAAAGGCCTTTCTGTCCCTGTGTTCCTGGTACCAGCATTGGAGGAGGAAGCAGCACAATCAGTGCCACGTGTACCTCTTGTGACCTGTGTTTAAGGATTGTTCTGATTTCTGATTTCCCCTTCTCATCCCTCCCAAATGTCCCTGTTCCTGGTGTATCAAAAGCAATACAAAAAAAAGTCCATGTAATTGTTTGTAGTAACAGAGAATAATTACTAGATTATCTTTTTAAGCAGCTGTCCACACACATAGCTTTGTTGATAATGTAGATTAAAAGGGCAGCTGTGTTATTGCTCGTTGTTTTGACCAGCTGGTTACAAGTGCTCTAGGACAGTCCTCTTCCACCTTGAGTGGCTAGAGACTAGATCACAAATAAAGTCAAACAAGCTACAGAAAGTGACAAAAAATAATGCATCTACTGGATGCAGGTGATCTGAATGAGAAGTAGAATCAGTTTCACACTTTGCAAACATCCAATACAAATGGAAAATGGAGTTATAGAAAGGTGGCTGCTAAATTAGGATCTTTATGTTGTTACCTGGGTGAACCCATATCTCCCCGTTGTCTGCAGGTGACTAAGGAAATCAGTTCCTGAGCCGACTTAAATGTCTAAGCATGGACATCACAAAAACCTACCTTTCTTTTTAATGTACTCAGGCTTCAACCTCCTGTTGCAGCAGCACAAAAAACATTGTGCCGCGTGTGTACAACTGAGCCATGGAGTAGAGAGACCTCTGCAAGTGGCCAGCTCCCCTTCAATCAGCCAATTCCTTGGCTTTCTAAAGGGATTAGACTAGAAGAAAAAACATAATCACAGTTCTAAGGTGGTTTTTTGTTTGTTTGTTTTGTTTTGTTTTTTTCATCACATACAACAGTAAATGATTTAACTTAATCCAAAGCCAGCACTCAGCTCTGGGACACTCTTTATTGCTATCCCAACTTATGAACATATTCAATTCAATTTGTAAGAGCTCTTCAGGACTGCAGGTTTGAGCAAGAATGTAAATGCAGGTGTAAATATGGGAGCGTAAATGTGGCTGCATAGGGTTTCTTAATCAGATCAGAGATAACTAGTAAAGCCACTGTGTCAAGCCCTCATTCTCTCTTATGTCCTACAAACCCAGTTAAGGTAGCTCCTTTAGGATATTAACTTCCCTGCTCAGTGAAAACCCTTGCATAACATAGGAGCAGCACAACCCCTTTCCTTTACAGGGGATGTGACTGGAGCACTCGAGTCATCTTCCAGCCCAGCTGCAGGAGTTGTCTATACACAGTCAAGTGGAACTGGTGCCCTCTTGGCAGTTTTCTGATTTACATCCCAGGGGAGAGGTTTAGATCTAGGTGGTACCTGGCAAATGGTTGATCTAATCCAACTTCTTTTGCCTACATCTGAGCTTCCTAATAGAAGTTCTCATGAGCTCTCTGTGAGCCTTTGAGGTCCTAGTCTCTAGCTAAAAATTGCAAGTAGTTGCAATTTCTTTGGGGAAAATATGACTACACTGTAATTCTATGCTGCTTTCTTAATCAGATCTCTTGGCAGATATTAACAGAACAACCTGCCAATCCTTAAAACAGATCTGTGGGATGAGCTACATTTCATAATATGCACAGCTGAGAAAACAGAAACAGGGAGGCTAAATGATTTACTTGAACAGTAAACAGAGAAAGACTGATTTACAAATGTTCTCAAATTCCCACATTCTACTTACTTTTAAACTTGTAATTTCCACGGTGTTCTGTAAAGCAGGGTTTCTCCACAAGTGATCATATCAAGCAAACAAACAAAAAAATTACTTCCCAGAGTTATAAATGTAATTCCAGCTAAATCATATCATTTGTATGTACCACTTTTCTACTGTTTCACATTAGAAGTCTGATGTTAAAGACACATGGTTTTTCTTGAAGTGGCTGGTGGTCCACATTGTAGAAATTTAATATCCTGCAACTAGAGAAAAGAGAGGCTATACCATCCTCTGGGCTTTGAGTTTTGAACACTACTGAAAACCTTTGGAGTTCACCAGTCACTAAAATGACTCATTGAAAATGAGTCATCATCTTGCTATTGATCGTGGTAAGCATCTGGTGTGCTTCTGCTGTAGGTCCACATGAGAGCTGGATACTTCTGCTTGTCTACTACCTTCCAGATGTGTCTAGGGCCTGCTCTAAAGGGGCATGTAATCATGCCATCAGAATTAAACTCACTTTTCCTGCGTGACTTGGTAATTCAATTAGGAGTGAGAGTGGACATGATCAATTACAATGCAGCTTCGATTAGTTTACATTCCTGATCTCTTATTCCTGAGTTTATCCTAAACACAGGTTAGCTCTCATCAAATTAAGTATTTGAAAGCACAACTAAAATGCTCTTAAAAAGTAACTTCAATGTTGTGTTTCCAAATACTTCATGAAGAAAACAAAGAAAGAAACAACAAAGACAACAGAAAAACAAAAGTCTGCATTCATCTAAATTGTCCATAATGAAGAGAAGTCAAGGTAGGGAACATTAACATCCATCTCCATAACATGACATAATTCTTTGCTGTTAACAATCATGGTTACTCAACTGCTACTTGAATATATTAAGTCCTTTTTGTTTCAAAATAGTATTCATGCACACCTTTCAGTTTATCTCATGGTCCTGCTGAAACCATCTATTTCACAAGAACCTCATATAAAGGAAGCAAGAGGTAATTTAAATGAAAATCAGTATAGGTTAATATTTTTATTAATTCATCAAATCTCAAAAAGACTCCAAAGCTGAAGAAAATCTTCCTGTGTGGTATTGCTCTATTTTCAGACTCATGAAGGCTGAAAGCCTTCTCTGTTCAGAGTGCTTTCAATGCAGAAAGAAGCAAAACAGGTTGGTTTGACAGAACAGCTCAGCTGGTTAGTGTAGACTAAAAGCAAACACTAAGACTGAATTAGGGTGATATTTCATTGGTTTCGACTCAGTGGTTGCCCTCATCCTGTTTTTAGACTATATTGACCTCTACACCAAGGAAGATGACCATGAACTATATCTTACAGGTCGCTTGTTTTTTGCTGGGAACAGGCAAAACCAACACAATCTGTTAAAATAAGGATCAGTAATATTTTTAATGCATTGTCCTTGTCCTCTCTTTGCTTTATTAATCTAATTTCTAATAAAGAGAGCAGTTAAAGTAACAGTGACATTATGATATCACATAAAAGCCTCAAGGTCTTACCGTTTTAATTGAGAGAGAAAGGGAAAATGAGAAAAGGGGAGAGATTTGTAGGAGATATGATCCACAACCTATCTATCTAATTAATAAAGACTTTGAAAGTAGAGAATACTTAGACATGGAAGATATGTTACATAGTATGCATACATCTGAAGAATCTGGTTTCTGGAATCCCCATGGTGGGCTCTAACTGTGTAATCAAACTTTCTTTCAAGTTCATGTCACGTTGTTCTTCAGTGCTTTCATGATAAGGATGGGGTCTTATTTTTCTTCTATTACGGGATAGATAGGCCTTAAAAGCTTGTTCAAACCCCAAGCCTCAGTAATTCATATACTTGCTCCAAGTCTTCAGTAACACACCAGAGTCTGTTTTAACATCAGTCTTAATCCTGCTGCTTCTGCAGTTTATTGATACCATATAGCTTCAGTGGGAATGGTACGTGGTGTATGGGTATTCTAACATTTGTCTCTTGTGTATTTGTGAAATCTAAGTCATATTGCTATATACATATGGAAAGCAAGAATGCATACACATATTAATTACAGTATTTATTTCACCAGACAAGCTCTTTCTTTTTTTAGGTTCCCAAACCCTTTTAACAAACAGGTTACCAGACAAATCTTCAGTGTCTCTTTTCACAGGTAGCAGAAATATGCTGTATTTAAGAGTGCTTGGTAATTTTAGCTAAAAACGCAGGGATCCAATTCTAGTTCATGAGGAGATGGATGTGCCAAAACTAAATGAGGAGTAACTCCCATGGTGTTAGGAAAACTACTTTAGGACCAAAAAAAATAGAGAAGATAGAAAAGTCTTCTTATCCTGATATTTTCTGAAGAAGTTCTATTTAAAATCAATTCATTTTTTTTTCTCCCTCTCTTGTTCTTCTGTTTTTAAGGGACTAAGCTGCTTACAGAAGAAAAGCAAACAGTGATTATGGAAGATGAAGAAAAGGATGGAGACACAATCCCTAGCTAAGATTACAGTGATATTTTCAATAATGCAATGTAAATAATTCTGGGTCATTCGAAGTGGCAGCACATAGAAAAATAAGTCCTTTCATTTTTATAAACAATAAGTTTCTCAAACATGCACTTGAATTTAAACTATCTTCAAGTGCATATCTGCATCTCATGAAATCCCAGAAAGCATCACAGGATATGACAGAAAATTTGCCTACATGTAGGGTTGGAAGGATTCTCTTGGTTTACTAAAAGCATCTTCCCAGGATTTTTGTCTCTGAGGGATCCACCTGAGATCAGATCTAGTATCATGTAGTGTGGTGATGAAGACTGACACAAAGGACTGTACTGATACAGTGTAGCTGGCACTAGACACCGGAGTGTCAGTAAGTGTATGATAACACATACCACCGGATACCACAGGGTGGTAAAACCTCAGCTAATGATTCAAATTACATTTTTCTCCTGACATTTCACCTCATTTTCCCAGCTCTTCTCCATTGGAATAATGTTGACCACAGTGAAAATTTCCACATGTAGGGCAGATGTGGTTGATGTTCCTGAAATTCAAAGCCAACACTTCTTGTGCCTGTATCTGCTCATCAGTGGTGTCTGTGAGGAGAAAAGGGTAGATGTACTGTAGTACAAAAGCTTACAGCTCTGGGCTGTCAGCATTGACACATCAAACAGAACAGAGGGCAGAGCTCTCAGAAGAGAAACATACGGGAAGCACAACACTTGCCTGTTACACTGATTTTTTTTTTTTTCTTTCAAAGGTTTTATTCCTGAGTTGGTGAAAGATGAACTAGCTGTACATTTGATCCTTTTACTCCATGTTTTTTCTTTTTACACTTGCTTTTTAAACTCAGTCCTCAGTTGTCAGCAAGGAGAGGCTGTAAGGATTAAAAATCACAACAGGAGATTCCAAACTAGTAAAAGGAGTAGCATTATTCACTGCCAGATGCATACTGCAAGGTGAAACAGCATAGTGCTTTTATTATTATTATTATTATGTATTTTTTAATAGTTTAACTCATTAATTCAATCAAGAATTGTTTTCACAGCCAGCTACAGTCTTCAACATTTGTGCAGAGACGGGTACTTGTAGAATATTGTACGTAATAGGTAGGGCTGGATAGATTTCTGCTTACCTTATTAGCTCTGTACGCTAGATGGAGCAGCACTGCCAGCTGGACCCTTAGGGACCTTGGCAAAGAGGTTAAAGATCATCTAGCCTGGCAGACTGAATTCAGCAATCTTTTTAATACACATAGGCAGACAGCTGAGGAACATACTAGTTTGGACTTCATTTGCCACAGTGACTGACCCAGCATCTTTCATGACAGTGCAGTCCATTCACAGATGTTCAGCTTCAAAATGTAATCAACAAGCTTATAATAAATGATAGTACATTAAAGCATGCAAGAGAGCAGTTTTATTATTAATGGAATGTGTGATACCTAGCAGGTATACTTTTAATCCTGTTAATATATCTGAAAGATAAGAGAATATTTAAAATATGACCAATCAATATTTCATATAATAACATTCACTTAAGGTACACAGTAAAGTATGTCACTGCAAGTACGTGGTAAGAATGTAGACACAATAAGTATGTCACATCTATGAACCAACGCACTGTTAGTGTTTATGTTTGGGAACTGGAAGTTAAAACTCCATATCCACATAACATCAAGTAGGCAGTGAGGTCATCCAAACTCTATACCATGTCTGTCACCTGTGCCCTCTCCTTATGGATGTGAGTTCTTTGACCGTCAGACCTTGAATGCCCTTCTCACTACCAAGAGTTTCATTTGGATCCCACTCAAGTAGCTCAAACAAAGCATGATGATTAAATACAGGAATACTTACAGGACACAAAGTAGGAATGAAGCTGCTGAGGCCAGTTTGGGATCATGCTGTGCTTCAGAGATTAGGGATTCAGACAAAGAATAAAGGACATAGCCCCCTCCTGCTGCAAAACACAGACATAAGACAGATATGTTGCCCCTGTAAAAGAAGGTCCATGGCATAAGACTCCCTATACATTTATCAAGAGCCAAGGCACTACAACAACAATTGGGCTTTATGTAAGTGGTGCAGTTCCTAATGTGAAGAATATTTTTAGTGCTCTAAGAAAATTAATTTCAGGCTTGAGTGAGGTAAAGCAGCTAATCATGCATTTGCACACACTGGTTCACACCAGCTTCACAAAACGGTACACACAAGAAAAAAATACCAAGTTTTATTACTTATTACACCCATCCTTAGAGTACAACTGTGGCCCTGTTTCTCAAAAATAAATAAATAAATAACAATTCTCAGAATTTATTATCTTCTGGCAAAACTTATTCCTGTTTGGATTACACTTATGTCAACTGAGTAGTAGCTGAATTATTGAATCCCAGCTGAGATTCTGCACCTCTAAAACAGCTTTTGTCCCCCTACAGAAGCTTCTGCATAATGTAAAAGAAAATATGTGTAGTACTCACCAAGGGCAATCAAACTCTGCTTCTATATTGATGTTAGCAGTGGGGAGGAGAAGAGAAGAAATATGCATGAGATGCAAAGACAGAAGAGTGGCCATTCTGTAAGAACTCTCCCAAAACAGCATCAACACAAGCAGTGCTCATGCTAGGCCTTTTCAAGATTTTAACTATTCCCTCCTATTGCAAACCAGGATTGTCCCCTATGATGAAGGTGCCTCAGAGTTCACTTGGTACTCATACAGGACTCAGGAGATGTTCACATTTTTTTTTCCCAGCCAGCAGCTCCCCATGGCTCTGCCAAGCACAGTGCTTGACCCTTGAGGCTGCAGTACTTGTTTCTCTCTGTTTATATGAGTGAAAAGAGCAGCACAGTAGCCTTGGATTGCTCCAGGTTGGCTGCCCCAGGACTCTGGAGAATCATTAGAGATGCTCTGAGGAGCATAAAGGCTTTAGTGCATCCCCAAAACATTTTGTCACATTGTTAACCCAAGAATCAGTTTGTCTTCAAATGTAGCTTTGAGTGTGATTCAAGTTTAGTTTTACTAACAAAGTTGGTGACTATTTTCATTAACCCAATACAGTAATAGTGAGTAGGTAGAGTCCTGAAAAGATTCAAATGAACATCAGCAATGAATTAGCCATGAAAACACACATTTACATATGAAGGCTTCTAACACAAGGCACAAGCACAAATAGGATGTGAATGACTTCATTGCTTTAAAGAGGACATTTTTCAAAGGCTAGAGAATATTGACACAACTTAATATGAAATATATATACATAATTTAATAAAATAAAATAAAATAAAATAAAATAAAATAAAATAAAATAAAATAAAATAAAATAAATAAAATAAAATAAAAATAAAATAAAATAAAATAAAATAAAATAAAATAAAATAAAATAAAATAAAATAAAATAAAATAAAATAAAATAAAATAAAATAAAATAAAATAAAATAAAATAAAAAAGGCTCTAAGCTTACCATAGCACTATATGCTCTTCACTGAAAAGGAGTTATTGTCCCACTGACATCTCTGATGGCACAGCTGCCTGATTTACCTTCTCTGTATAGATCAACTTGAAGAAAGACCGTAAAAATGCCGTGACATACATCACTCTCTGTAGTTCATTTAGAATTGCATATTTATAGTCCGACAATTTGGCATTTACTTTTTTTTTTTTTTAAACAGGAGCAAAGTGGGCGACTGTACATCAAGTTTTTACATGCCCAATTGAGTAAATAAAAGGTTTTGCAATGTTCCTGGGAAGCAGTGTTGTGACATATCATTTCTCAAAGTTTTCATCTGCCTCATCGCAATCAGTGAAAATGTGGTGTTAAATTATTTGAGAATAAGATTATTTCAAAACAGATAAACGCTGTTGCTTTCCTCGGGGACTGCCCAGTGTGGGATGGTGGGCTGGTTGGGTTTATTGGTTGTCCTTCAGGCTCTGAACTCTCCGTTTAAGACCAGATACAGCTAAAACTACATTAATTGCCCTCCTAGGCAAACGTCTGGAGTTTGTGCCCTCTCAGGCAGAAATGTTTTTCTTTCCCCAGTGTCCCCTAAGGTCTCCCATGGCCGTTGCAGCAGAAACAGAAGGCTCCAGAAAAGACAAATTTTGCTTTCACTTGGTAAGCTTCAAGAATTAGTTGTGTCTGAGGACACACACTCTGGAGCACCACTTTGAAGTGCTGGTAGCAAATTCAGTCCTCGCTTCCTGCTGCCAGCTCTCTCCATTAAGAGAAGGATGCAAAGGAACTGGGCTGAAGGAAACAGGAAGGGCAGAAACAGGCTAAGGCCACAGACTTTCTGTAGCACTAAGACTGCAACGTTCCAGATTTAAGTCACTTAAGTCGTCTACATGTAGGCATTGACTATTCCAGGGCCTTAGTAGCTGGTTTGCATTCAGACATTTACTTGGAACTGCATCTCACCCCAGAAATCTACACTGTGCAGGACAACCAGTCTGAGGACTTATGGGAATGAAGTGTTCCAGTCAGTGAATAAAACCCTGTCTGCATTTGGGAGGTTGTTAATGGCTGATATTTTTATAGTGGATTCTCAATTACCTTTACCTAGAAACTAAGGGACAGGGTTGCATTTACAGTAGAACTGGGACAATAGAGCTACAATGGCCTTACGCTACATCAACTTTCAACTTAGGACTGCAGAAACACCATTACCCATCTGAAGGGTATGCAATTAGTATTTTAGTAGTGCTAAACATGAGGACCATAAGGTATGTGACTTACCCAACAAAACAGCAACAGAAACAAATACAGAGCAACATTCACAATGCTTTTGCTAACTCACTATCTATCTCCACAGATATAGCAGTATTTGTATGGTTTGAGTTTACCAACATTTACACTGAAAATGTGTCTGAAATTTTGTCTTACTGGCTAATAAGATGATACTTGTATAATGCTTTGACCCCTATATGTTCTTGCGGTATTCTTGTATGCAGAGAGGCTGCTCAGATATTACAACTACAGGTGAAAATCAAAAGTACAGATCAATGAAGTGCATTAGAAAATTTGGCTTCTATTTGTATTTAGCTAAGCTCATAAATGCATATCATTCTGTTCCTTATATCCCCAATAAAAGCCATGGACCTCTTAGAGAGAGTTAGTTCAAACAGAAATTCCATCATTCTGGAAATGTAGTGCTTTTAGTGTTTTGTACTCGTAGAAGTACAAAGAGTGAACATTAAAAGTCAGTTTCTACTCCATGATACCGGCTTATAGTCCTGAAGCAGGAATTCATGTCACTCTGTCAGGCCCAGAATCTGTGAAGTGAATCTTTGTCCATCCTTATACCTGCCACCCTGAAGAAGCTTGAAATGATACGGATTGGACAGATAGACAGAAGCAGCAAAATAAGAAAGCACATTCCAGAAATAAAAGAACACCTTCTGATGGACCATTTGCTCTTATTCTTATAGATGTAATGATCCAGGAAAATGCAAACTGCATATTTATAACTATGAGACATGAGGCTCTTTGGATCTTTCCAAGCTGTCCAGAGCTTTCCAGTCTTCAAAGTAGGTTTTAGCCCCACCACGTGGTCTTAGGGTCTGAGATAATGTTATATCTACCCCAGGTTTGTTTTCCCATATTCTGTCCAGCCTAGGGAAGAGAAGGCTTAGTGGGATCTCAGTACATATAAATTTCTGATGGGAGAGAGTAAAGAAGAGAGAGATGGGCTCTTCTCAGTGGTACCCACTTAGAAAATAAGAGGCAGTGGACACAAACTGAAATAAATGCAAGCAAGAAAACATTTCACTGTGAGAGTGGTCAAACACTAGCACAAAAACTGAGAGAGGTTGTTGAGTCTACCTCTGGAGATTTTTGAAACCAAACTGGACGCAGCCCTGAGTAACCTGCTCCAGCTGGCTCTATTTGACCTAGCAGAACTCCAGTGATGCTGTCCAGCCTCAGTGATCCTGTGATTATAGCCCAAGATCAGCACCAAGGGACCTGCTCCTTGATACTTAGCAGGTCTCTGAGAGGTCAGGAATAGTGTTTGGAATAAAGGGAGGAGTACATGCAAAAAGACAGTGAGGGATCAGCCTGAAGGTGTTGTGCTGGCCAGACACTTGAGGGGCAGAAGTCAACAACAGACAATAACAAGGAGAAAGGAGGTGGGGATACGCCCTGCCAAGAAACAGAAATTTACCTTGTGAACTCAATTGTTTGTTTCATGACCTAAAGAATTGGGAACTCCTCCTCCCCTTCCTCCTCCCATCTCTGTTCATGATGCTGTGATTGCCCTTGAGGATGTGAGAGCCAATCTCCTTTTCCAATCCTTGTTTGTTTAGATATCAAAATATATAAAACATAAAGAATTAACATTCAAGGGTCTCTCCTCTCTTGATGTAGATTTTAACTTTTAGGTATTTAATTCAGATTTTAATTATTTTCTAAAAAACAAAGAAACAAACAAACAAAAAGTGAAAAAACAGAACACCAAACTTTCTTACCATAGCAAAGTGATTCAGTGATTAGACTCAGTTCATAAATGTACTAACCAAACCAACCAGCCAAAGAAACAACTACATTTGCGAATATTGACAGTTGCAATGGATAATTCATAATGTTTCTAAATAGGTTCAGGGGTCAGATCATAAGACTTTTGGAAACTTTTCTATGCTGGTAACAAGTGGTTATCTTAGAAATCATTGGTTAAAAAAAAAAAAAAAGTGTGAGTGTGTTGTAAATGTCTGTTGTACTTCACTTCTGAACTTCGTACTTGGAAAAATTCTCTTCGGTGTACACTAGATGTCAGGGTTGGACTGAGAGGATGAGCACATCCTCCCCATACAGCTCTGCACATCAGACTGGATGCCAGCAGCACATCTAGTTTCCCTTAGGAATTATTTTTGTGACATGTCCAATATTTACAAGGAGCACTCTGCACAAACATCCTCACTCCCCCACTTTGAAATATTTGTTAGTCCTAAAGCCTGATGCTTTGGAAGAGGGAAGGGACATCGTGAGACATCATTCCCGTACAAATGACTATCTGCCAGCATTGTTCAACTTTCCCAGCCTCAGAAAAAGTGAAAAATAAAAACCCTTTAAACCACTTAGGTGAACAAATTGACTTTCTAGAGGGGACTCTACAGAGCAGCAGAGAACAGCATGGATTTGGTTGGAGAAGAGTGTAAGCAAAGAGAAAGCTGATTAAATCAGAACCAGATTAAATTTATGGCAGCCATATAAACTCCCTATGAAACATAATGTAGGTCGTTTCATTTCTCTGTGCCCTGACTACCCAGTAGTAAAATCAAGATTGCAACTTTGTCTCATGGCAATTGAGAAAGTGTGAATCAGGAAAGCAATGACAAAAAACTCTCCCATGTAAGACACTCGGGGCACAAAAACCATAGCCCTAGTAAATGGCTGGTAATAAGAAAAGTTGGGGGGAGGGGAAAAGAGTTTCCGGCCTCTTTTTAACTCCTGCAAGGGGCACAGTGAGCCTGAACCAATGCTTTCCATTTATCCAGATAATAGTCAGGCAGGACTATTAGGTGAATTAAGTAAATTGTTAAACTGTTCTAAAGGGAAGGAAATAACACAGACAGAACATGTGTTTGGAAGAATAGTATAATTTTGAGTTTCCATACAGCCTGTTTGTGTAAAACATTTCAGGGTACTATACAAGCAAAAAAAAAATATATATATATATAATTATTAGGGAACTCCTAGAGATAAATCACATTTCATAAACACATGGCTTTAAAGTGCATTCCTCTTCACATTCAGTCTAGGCAGTAATCCAGCCCAGCTGCTGGAGTCACAAATTCTGATGGTGCTTAAGGTCAACACCACAAACATCAAGCAAACAGCCAGACAAAAATAGCTGACACACGGTGATAATGGAACACTCGGGCAGCTGTATGCTGCGTTCACCATTTTGTAGAGATTTCTAGGAAAATACTGTAGAAAGGTGTCAGACCTTAGGGTGGAAGCATCTGGAATTACAGTGATCTTCTCTAACAGAGCGAGGGGCACCTGTAACATGATGCAAACATCCCAGCAATTTTCATGCCACTACTAGCTGTGATTTTACCATAACTCTCACAACGCAGTGTTACATACACTGGTGCATTTTTGATGATGGGCATGGTTACAAACCTGTGGTGTATAACAGAACATCATTTTCACAGTGAGTAAAGTTTTAGAAAATATAAAGAATAGGATTACGATTAGCAGATACAAATAGAATGTAGAGAAGCCAGTGTAGCTTTTATAGAAGTCCCACCTCACAAATCTTTGAGAGTTCCTTAGAGGAGACAATAATAATTTGTGGGTGTCCAGAAGACATTTTGACATATTTTTAGACACGTTCCTGCTAAAGAGGCTGTCAAAGGTACTGATCTGGAATGGATGAAAAGATCTTAACACATGAAATTACATAGATAAATAATGTGTTAACAATGGGGGGAAAAATGGGATTAAATGGTCAGCCTTCATAGTAAGGGAGGATTATCCTCTCTGCTATTCAACATGGCTATTTATCCTGAAGACTGTGGTTTGAAAAAGGTGTTGGTGGAAGAAAAAAACAAGCAGACACAGAAATGAAGGATGTAAGGTAAAAAGGAAAGACAAAAAAATAAGAAGAGGAAAAAGAAAAAGAAAAAGAAAAAGAAAAAGAAAAAGAAAAAGAAAAAGAAAAAGAAAAAGAAAAAGAAAAAGAAAAAGAAAAAGAAAAAGAAAAGGAAAAGGAAAAGGAAAAGGAAAAGGAAAAGGAAAAGGAAAAGGAAAAGGAAAAGGAAAAGGAAAAGGAAAAGGAAAAGGAAAAGGAAAAGGAAAAGGAAAAGGAAAAGGAAAAGGAAAAGGAAAAGGAAAAAGAAAAAGAAAAGGAAAAAGAAAAAGAAGAAGAAAGAAAGAGTAAGCTTACTTCCGTGTAATTGGCAAAAGCACCAGAGCTGCTAAATACAGAAAAATGCTAAAGGGGGTGGCAACCCTAACTGCTTATGTCCTCATGGGTTACATTTTAATTAAGAATTAGTATAGATAATTCTACAGAATATGCTATTCAGTACTCACAGAGGATCAAAAAGAAAAACAAAACTTAAAAAAAAAAAAAAAGAGAGAGAGAGAGAGAGAGAGATTCAGAGAGGCATGAAAGATGAAACAGAAAGTGCCATTATTATTATTTATTTATTTTTTTTTTTAAAGGACATTCTTCTATTTCTTGTATACCTGCATCTTGAGTCTTGAGTATCGTGTGCCAGTTCTAGGACCCTCCTTTCAAACAGGGATTTAAAAAAAATATAGAGAAGAGCAGTAAGGAAGATAAAAAGTATTGTAAGTTTCCTTGTGAGCAGAGTATGAACAGGATAGACTTCATCAGCTGGAAAGGGAGAGCTGGGGTGGTATATAAGTCACCAGGAGCCTGGTGAAAGAGGAAAGGGAGTTATCTGCCACTGTTTCTTACACTGCAAAATCTAGGGACATCAGAAAATTCTTCACAGAGTGCATTTTCTGCTGTGAAACTCAGGTCCATGTGTCACTGTGTACTGAAAGAGCACATGGGATCAAACTCAGATATATTAATGCCACAGAACATAATGTTATTAAACATTTAGCAGAGTTCACACAAGGCACAATTTTAATGTTCTGCTATGTCTTCTTTTCCCTAATGAGTGAAACAAGAGGACTCTTTGTATTCCAGCCTCCTTCTTTCATTCTCCTGAACACCTATCACACTACAAGAGGAGGACATTTAGTCTCGGTACAGTTTGGCAAGGAAAATCTTTCCTATGCTTTCTGAAATAGGAGTTATAGTCTTACCTGTGGTAGGCAGAAGGTCACATTGAGAACACCATAGGGAACCCAAGAATCTACAAAAGCATTGGCTTCCTTAATTTGACAGGAGACAGTGGTATACAATTACACTTTAGGGTAACAGACTAATATTTTAGTACTAAGTGAATGTATGCTACAATAATAAAGAAGGCTATTGAGAACATTAAAAAAAATGCTCATTATATTTTTTAAATCATACACGTGCTTTTATCTAGAATTATAGCTGCTGTACAATGCAGTATGGCCTGTGCAATGATTACACAATGTCCTTCACCAGCCTGGGAGGCATGTCATTCCAGAAGATGCTTCTTCATCTCTTCTGCTATTTCCTATTCCAGTTCTGGGAAATATTTTGGATTTTTTTCATCCTTCCCCTTTGGTCAAGGAGCTTATACCTCACTGAATGTTCCTCCGATTTCTTGTGGAAGGCTGGGAAATTGGATCCTGAGCTGTGAGTGGGCCTCTTGAGGTGACGCAGCTGTGGTTTGATGGCTGGCAGTGACAAAGCAAGACCAACAATGGTTAAATAGTTACCATGCTTAGCATTCACTCACTGGTGGACTAGAAATTAATTCCTTCAAAGCTGCATCCATCCCCTCAGTACATCCTGTCTGTGTAAAGGAGGATTTCTCAGCCAGTGAACCAGGACTCTTTTGGGTTAGATAGATACAGGGGCTAGAAAATTGGTTAGAAGAAAGTTCAGGAATAAAATATAATAAAATGTGAAAATATGTATTATAAATATGGATGTAAAACTCTAGGATGAAAAATAGAAATCTGGGCAATTAAACACTTCAGAACACCTGATCTTGAAATCATGCCCTTACTCAGACATCCTAGAAACCCAAAGCAGCCCAGGTGGATTCCAAGGAATGTTCTAGAGGTTAAGAAACAACAGTTTAGACAGAAGATCAAAGTACCAAAAAGTCCGAATGAAGAAGCAACTTCTATATTTACCTATCCACAAGTACACAGCTAAACACCTCACTGTTTTCAAACTATCAGCAAACTATCAAACAAAATCATTTTAAGACAATAAATCTGGACTGATATCATGTTTCCCAGAATTCAGAAACAGGTGGAACTGAGAGGTTTTGTATGATTTTCCAGTAAACTACAGGGCATTGTGAACGTCACACATGGACCTGTATCAATCTGACCATTCTCAGCTTTTTGACTGTGTTTATTTGAATCTATGTCTTGCTTTCTAACATCTTTACACAGGCAAAATAAAAACAAATGAAATATGACTATGACCAAAATGTGTTTGTCTTATGCTTAGTCATTAGTTGCAAAATAATGAAGTAATAACATGATAATTAGTATGATAAGCACTTTAAAGAAAAGTCATTGCTCTCAGCATGTATCCTAAAAAGAGAAAAAGATTCCCCTGTGTGAACTAACATCAAATGCTAGCACACAGTCACAGTCTCATCTTGTTAAACTCTTTGAGTGATTAATCATACTCTAAAATGTCTTGGAAAATAAAAAAACTATGCACTTCATAAACCTTAGAAAAACGCATCCAGATTTCTGCATAGTCTTATTCTTTCCTGTTCTCAACTAAACTAGACTGACATTCATTTAAAGCTTCAAAATATCCATTAGGTGAGTTACTGTTCTTTGAGGCGCATTCATTTTCCAGATTCATTCTGTTTTCTGTACTCAGCATGGATTCAGCCAAACTGTTATTGGATTTTCCATTGCTCAGCATGAGAGAATGTTTATTTTTAACTGGAATTTCACTGGAGTTGTTGCCAAAAGAGATGACTTAGCTAATAAATACAAGTGGTTTAACCAGGATACTGACAGTGCCATTTATCATCTTTGTACAAAAGCTGATAAAGGGAATCCATAATATTTAATTTCTTTGGGCTTTATTGATCTGAGGTAGATGGTGCTGAGGAGAAGATTCTCTTAAGACTCCAGAGATCTGTTCCCAGATTTCTCACTGACTTCTCATCTGACCTGGACTGTAACATTTCTCCTAGTAAAATGGGAATAAAAATGAGAAATACTTACCTTTTTCTGCTTGCAACACTACAATGAAGGACTGCCATCCTTGTACCACCCTTTGCCCTTCCTGAGGGACACACATACTTTTAAATGATGACTATATTTTCAAGGAGGTCTGCTAAGCAGAAGGGAGCATAATGCTCACTATCTGCTTCTAAGTTTTTGTTGAAACATTATATGTTGGGTATGATTCACTTTAGGTTTAACTACAAATTCAGAGTCAAAGTGAGGCAGAATTTGAAGATACTTGCAAACACATTTACAGCAGACCAGCTAACAGGTTTCAGAGAAAAATGTACCTTGTACAAATGTTTATGTGAAGGGACAAAAATGTTCATTTCCCCATCCCTTCTTCCCCCATATGTAACACAAAAGCAACCTACTACAATCCATGCAGCTCTAGAGATATTAATAGCTTGAGGCACTACACCAGAAGCTATTCTTTTGTACAAACAGTGATGGAAGCTCCCACAAGCAGCCATAGCTAATGTGTAAGAGACTCATTTGGAAGTGGTGGCACATATACAGAAGGGCAGGTGAATAAATTTGCCACAGTCTAAGCCATTCATCCATGAATCAAAAAAACACAGGGGTACCAAATACTGCCCCAAGTTCTGCATTTCAAATTGACCCTAAAATATGCAACGCACTCCCTGGGTGAGGTCAACTGGCATCAAAACCCACTTTGAGGGGGAGTCCTTGAATTAACAGTGTAGACAATGACAAGAGTTTCAGTTTCATAGAGAAGATGAACATAAGAAAATAGCTTACTGAGGAGTCTGCCCTCTGTTGACTGAGTATAATGGGCATTTCACATCTCAGCTTGAATTTAAGTCCTGCACCTGAGTCTGCAGGAATTATTATATACTATAGTCAAAATTTTAGCTGGAATTTTCTTGGTTCCACTCAGTCTCCTGGAAATTCAATTTCTGTTTCAGATTGTACTGATCTGCAATAGTTTTGGCCTTGTTGCAGTGGGAAGGAAATTATTATTGACGTAACTGACAAAATAAGGTATCATCACCTTGAGTATTTCTATCAAAAGTTGTTATAGCAACAAACACTTTTGTTATTACATAGTAATTCCACTCTGATCAGAAAACAAAACAAGACTAGGCAAAACGCTGATACCGTTTTCTTTTCCTTTTCAAGCATTTTACATCAGATACAAACATTTCTATTCATTCAAAAAGCACATCCCTTCAAAAAAAAAAAAAGCCATTGAAATGTCATTTTCTTTAATGTCTTCATTACATTCACTGAGTGAATAGCACAATTTTTACTCAGAAAACCTGCTGGGGAACAATTTGATTCTGATAAAAAATCAGAACACAGTCAGCTGAACAGCCACAGTTCCAAAAGGGGTTTGAGTGCTCTGTGCTGATACTTAGTACCAGAGGGAGAGGAAAAGCTGAGGGGAAAGAAAGCAGGAAACCAGAAGGGAGAAAACCCATACAGGCTACTCAGCTTTCACGTCTTTCCCCAGGCTGGTGGCAGATCCCTACTGCCACCTCTGCAGGAGCACCCAACCATGGCTCACCACCTTTGCAAGGAAGGAGGTCCAGCAGCGACACGTGCATGATTCACTTGACAGCACAGGTACTGGAGGAGGCTCTGCAAAGCAACACCAGTGAGTCTGGATGAGGATGAGGAATGAGGTATTGCTGTCTCTCCTAGCTGTACTCATCTTATGAGGGTACACTGTGGCTTCACAGAGGCTCTGGGGTGGAAAGCGTCTGGAACACAGCTTGGTCCTGACAGTGGTCTTTTTACTCTTCTCCAGACAGGCAAGCACTAACAGCCTGTGGCATAACATGGACAAGGCAGTAACACGTTCCCTTGCCAAATCATCTGCAGTTAGTGGCCTCCGGGGACATCCTGAATTCAGACCTTCTGCCATTTCAACCTTACCTCTCATCCCCCTGCAAGAACTATGGCAACTTTTGCCTTCAAATACTATGCAGGCAGGATAAAGAAAATCCTAGCAGAAGGGCTACAGGACACATGAAAGGCTGTTATAATCAGTAAAGGTGATAAAGGTGATTTACTTATTTAGTTAAATAATTCACCAGTGAAGTAAGGGAATTATTTCATCAGGCATTTTTACTATGAGATGATTCAGGAAAGCTAGGGATACTTATGTTCCTAATTCAGTGTTCTGCTGCTATATCAAAAGAGTATGCTCAAGAGGGCTTATTCTTTTGTCTTCTTTCCCAACAAAGGAGGTTTTCTGCTGTAAGTAAAGGAGAGTCTCCAGGACAAAGAAGCAAGAGAAACACAACTGTATTTCATTAAAGACACACAAACACTCAAGAAATATTCTAAACCTGGGAAGAATCAGTCTGAAAAAAATCTGTCTGCTCGCTCATACAAAATTCACTGTTTTCTCCAATGAGACACCTCAAGTTGAGAGTCTGAAGACAGCTACCTCTTGGGGAGTCACCATGGCAATAGCTGAGGGTTTAGTAGCTAAGGATGAGATTCTTCTGTCCAGGTATGCTTTTTAATCTACTGACTGAATGCATATTATACTTTTCTCCAAGTCCAGCCATCTCCTACATTAGCACCTAGCCTTATGTGACAACCTGAACACTGTAAGTTCCTGCTCCATAATATTGCATGAGATCCAACTTTCAGGAATATGAAGATGTGACATAGCTTGTAGAAAACTGTGTTGGTGGCTATCATCTGCTATATTAGTTTTCTCTGTACTCAGAAGAAAAACATGTGGGGAAGGAACCCTACCAGTTTTCTTCTTTTACACTCATCTATTAACAGAAATTGCACAAGAAGCAGAACAAATAAAATTGTTTTCCCAGGCTTCTATACCTACCAGACAGTAACACTTCTCAGGTCCCTATTACTGCAGAAAAAAAAAAAATGTGACCGCTAAAACTGTTACTATGAAAATGTGACTTTTAAAATTGGAACTTCTTTCTCTCCTCCATGCTGAAATAAAATGCCTCAATGATAATGTCAGACTTTTCTTCTCTTTAAAAGGTTCCAGTGAATAAAACCAGCCTTTAACAGGGTCTTTAACTCACATATTCATGCTCTGAAGTTTCTGTAATGCATCAGTTTTCTGCAGCTCTGTAGCCAAATGAATGCATCAAAGATTCAAATTAAATAAAGAATTCCTACTTCGCAGCTTTTCCACTTGTCCTGTTATCAAAGATATATATATCTATATCTATATATGTATGTATATAGATATATAAAGCATACATATATGTAAAAATTGGCAGTTCTAGAGAGGGTGTGAAATATGTAGAAGAAAGGGAGAAAAAGTTGACCTTCAAATACCTATTCTCTAGTCAGGGTACACTGCAAAAGAGTGGAAGTACACCCTGCAGGCCTGAGAGACTTCTGGTAAGACAGGAACAGATGGCAGCCAGGGCTTTCTCTGGTTTCACGAGTAGTCAAGCCCTGTGGGAGCACTGCCAGGGCTCCCTCCTATACACTGCTGCTTAGGCTCATAAACCTTCCCCAGCTTTGTGACCTCTTGGAGGTTTCTTCCTCCTGCTCACTTCAAATCAGCAAGGCATAGATTAAAAGGTTAGTGATCATCATGAGTGAGTGACTGGCTGGCAGAGAAGTAATGGGCTCACGTGCATATGTTGCCTGCTCTTGTCAGCCTCCCTTCTTCAGAATTGACTAAACTCAACAAAATAAAGCTCACATTCTTTCTCAAGTCGTTGCATGAGATTCACAGAAAGAACAGTAACATTTTCTCTAATTGAAAATTTTGTGTGTATTTACCGCAGAGTGTTTCTTAACTACACATTAATTAGTGGCTGCCTCCAGCAAAAGCAACCCGCCTGAAATGTGATCATATAGGGCATAAACAAACCAGCACCATAATGGCTGTAAACAAAATGCATCACTGGGCTACATAAATAGAAAATATGGCACTATTATCTACTCCCAACCCGTATTTTAAGTAGCTGCATAGGAAGGGCTGATTTGCATACTGTACTAGAGTAAACAGTGCGGTGTAAGCCACAGTAACAGGGCACATGTAGGAAGACATCAGCGTTCAACAGCCAAATGGAGAAAACCCACTGGGTCCCTGATCAATGCCAAAACATACAATGAGGTGGGAAATCTTTAACAAATGAGAGTCAAAACACAGCTCATCATTTCCACAAGTGCCAGCCAGGAGGCACCTTTACATAATTCAATGTGAGGTTGTCACAGTGAGTGTTGCTACTGGAAGTAAGGCAGAACTGGCAACAAATCCACAAAGTGTCCTTTAGCAAAAAAAAGAGAGGTTGCTGGGTTAATTGCTCCCCTCTCTTACAGAATTCCCCTACTGCTGGTTTTCTGTTGACCAGTTAACAGATCCCTAGATCTGATAGTTTTTTAAAGGGGAGTAAACAATATTCTTAAATAACAGATGAGTAAACTGGGGCACACAAGAACCATTTAAGCAAGGTCAGCGAGCAAGTCAGTAATAAACAAGGGACTGTACCTGGTAGCTTATGGCAAAACCCTCTCTTCTGCATTATATTTGCTACCTTCCTATTACAATGGTGGTCTGGAGGGTGAGAACAAAAGTTACACATAAAATGGAATGCAGGATTTGTTGTTTGCAGGTAGTCATTAATGAGTTGATTGATTAAAAGTGGTAATGACACTGGCAAAAATGGATGAAAAATTATACGTAAACATTGCTCATTAAAATTGAACACAGACCAATGCAAATATGCCAAAATGTATAAAAAGGGAACTTGTTTTGAAATTAGATCTGTTTACATTGCCTGCAAGTTATGGCTGGAGTTGACAAGAATGTTTATTCCACAATTTTTCCTTTAAAAAAAAAAAAGGTATTTTTTCTTCCAAAAAATATGTGTAGGTATCTAAAGAACAAGACCTCTAAATGCCATCTGCAAGAAAATTCTGGGTGAAAACATTCAAAGTAGTAGCCTCCCTGTGACTATAGATACAATAATTTAACCAGTGCTGGGACCCTATGAGACACGTGTTATACATGCACCTAATGTCGATGGTCACTGCCAATGATGAGATACTACAGAGGTTAAGAGGACACATTTATGGTGCTTACTGACTGTACTTTCTATCTAAAACTGTCTCAGGTTAGTTACGTAGAGTCTTCATGTGAGCATGCTGACCAGTGGTTTGAATTTTACTTTCAGTGATTGTCTTCTTTTTTGTTTTCACACAAGGGAATGTTCCACAGAGCACAGTGTTTTACTAAGGAAAAACAATATTTTGAACTCTCTCACATTCCTGCCTGCTCTTCTCTTTACTGGTACCCACGTGGTGGCTGCAGCTGTGCCGATGGAAACAATCTGCCAAGGTGGCGGTCGCAAAAGAGCATCATGCCATGAACAGCTTGGAGAACTGACACTGCACAGAAACATGCTATGGCATGTGGGCCTCTATATATAGAGCCACACCACACCTCATCTGCTGGCACAGCAGTCGCTGATGAAAATATCTGCAGCAAAACTTTTTGCAGTACTTTGCTTGAGATTTTTATTTCTTTCTTGGTGATTTCTTGTTGTTTTCCTATACATATACCTTTTCTTTCAATAACTGTGAATAATGCATACATGAATGCCTTTCTGTATGCCCATGACAAGATAATATCTTGACAATTTTTTCAAACTAAACCACTATCTTCTATAACTACTCCATGTTCCCCTCCTTTTCTTCTGACAGTTGTGTGGGACAAAGAGGAAGGGAATAAGAAAATGTCTATCATGGTGAAATAGAAACAGAACCATAGAATCACAGAATATCCAAGATGGAAGGGACCCACAAGTATCATAGAGTCCAACTCCTGGGTCCCCAAAGGACCACCCAAAACCAACCAACCAACCAAATAAAAACAGGAAGACCTGGGGGATAGGAAGGGCACACACAAAAAAAGCTACAGTTGGCTCCAGAAAACAGCTTCATTTTTCTTGTCAGCACCCATGTCATTGTGAAAAAGGCCCAAATTACATGTAGTTTCCTGATTGAATTAAGACAGTTTGTGGACAGTTTTGCGAGCCACAAAATAAAAGATATTTGTTTAAAGAAATGAAAGGCGGTGAAGCTTAAAAACAACAGTTCATTTGTTCAATCCCAGTGAATGGACTTAACTTTTTAATGCAATACATGAAAGTATTCCTTCTCCCACATATCATGTACTGCAATGCCTTTGTCCAAAGCAAATTATTATTATTGCCAACTGACCTGGCAATGTAAGACGGTTTGCTGAGGAACCTGAGCCTGGTGAACCAGCTGAAAGTTGCGTTGCACCTTTAAAGAGAAAGAGTAGTTTCAGCAGAGATAGATGAATAGTAGTCCCGCTAGCCACACAAATGCTTTTTGTAGTGCTGCCGCTACCATGAGGTGTTTGTTGTCTTCTTTCTGCCACTTCTTTTCAATGATTTTAAGCCAGGCTACTTTACTTGTGAGACAGGGCAAATAGGCTCACTTTTGGAGACCTTTCAATGTAGAGGAATCAATATCAAACATACCGTTATTCTTTTTATCGATTACTGAGATTGGGTGGAGATACCTGAGTTATTGATACTGGAAGTTTCACATTCTTAAGCAATAGTGGTTTTCCAAGGCTTTGGAGCCATGAACCATCACCACCTCTCAGACACCTTTCTCTTCGGCTATCTCCATGTCCTCACAGAACTGGCAATGGTAAATTTTATTGCCCAAGGAGGTTCTTAAGACAGTTACACAGCACTTACCTTGCTTCTGTATCACTTCAGTAGGTAGCTGGCATCACTTTGGGAACCACTGGTTGGTAGAGACTCCAGAAATTTCTGTCTCTGGCTATACACTCCAGAGAAAGGACTCTGATACTGTATTTGCAAGTGGAGTTAAGTCACTTAAGATGCCTTTTCCAAACCATCTTTTCTTCCCTCATGCTTATGTGAGAGGCTGGATTTTTTATTTGAAGACCATGGTTGACTACATCAATACCTTCAATATCTATCAGAAATTGTATTCATCTCTACTTGAAGAACTGGGGGTAAATTAAGAATCAAACCAAGCCAGTAAAGGCATAATATAAGCAGGTACAGTGGTGAGCACATTCTTCAGGAAATTAATACCAATGAACCTTTCAGAGAGGAAAGGAATGAATTAAAGCTGGAGTTTCAGGTAAAGGGGAATGCATGAAGCCTTTCAGGCTTGTACTGAATGTCTGTGAATGTCACAACTTTCTTGGAGAGAATGGCTTAGTTTCTGCCATTGTTTATCATGATTATTTCTTTTTTTTTATGGAAAAGATCAAATAGAAAAACAGTAGTGATATGGGAAAATTCTATTCATTATTAGTTCACAGGTGCTTCCAAGTCTGTCTGTGTCATAAGCCAAGTCTACCTGTGCCATAAGACACTTTGTAAAAGACAGCATGCATAGACATAGTTGAAATGCTGTGAAAGGAAGTTTGTAAACAATACCAGAACATGGGACACCAGCCCTCTGGGATAGATACACGTGTTACAACTGGCACAGAAAATTAAAAATCACAGTGGGCATGAATGAGGTGTGTTGTTGATTGAGATGCTTTTATGTTGTGATTCCAATCTTCTCACGAGAGACCTGGAGACCTGAAATATCTTTGTGTTCGAACATAAGCAGAGTCAATGTAATGCTGCAACAGGCTCTACCAATCTACATGCAAAATTGACATCTTCACTTGTGATTAATTTCATGAGGCAGTTATATGAATCATTGAATAATGTGCTTTTCCCTCCATTTAAATGATAAAACACAAATACAACCAAAGATGTCAACAGTGTTTGCTGCCGATTTATAAATGCACTTTGAATTTGAAAGAAAAATCTCCCATCTTTAAAAGCTGGATTTTGGGAAAGTAAGAAAGCCAAAACGAGAACATAACCTTTTTTGAGGATGAGCATCTGAGATGTTATTTGGTCTCAGAATATAAGGTAACACTTAGTTTTGAAACCAGTGAAAAGCTGGTGGGAATGAGTACATGCTCCCACAGCATCTCTGATTTCAGGAACATGTCGTATATTGATATGCAGACACTGGCAGTGCAAGAAGGAAGACTAAAATCAAGGTTTATGACAGACAGAGGACATTGCCACCTGGAGAAAGGGGGAGCAGCGAGGATGACACGTAATCTTCAAACATGTACAGGTTTGAGAATGTGTTTAGAAATGAGGTAATGCCATTAACTCCTCCTCACAGAGAGTTGTGGTGAACAATGGATGAAGTCCAAGCAATGTTCCCACTATGCTTAGAAAAAAAAGTTAATTATTACTATTACTCTACGGGGAGCTGGATGCTGGAAAGCAAATGGCAAGTGTCATGCCTGGACCATATGTAGAAAGCACCAGAACAAAATGAACCCTTCTGCAACTTTAATTCAAATGGAGTGGAGACCTCATTGCTTTTATTTGGTAACAGGATGAACATATATGGACTCAGTTACAGAAAAATTGGAATGTTGAAAAATGCTTTATACATTTAAGAGACCACAAGCCTCCTCTTTCAAATAAGGAACTAACAATAAATACATATTGTTTAAAATTATTCTCAGAACATTTGAGAATACTTGCATTACATGGCATGATTCATTTCAGTTTTGCATTTTTTTTCCCTTGTGAATCTTATCAAACCAAATAGGTTTTTTCATTACCCAACCCTCCCAGTCCCAGGAGCAAACTAGCATGGAGTTTTACTTTGGGCATGGAAGGTAATTTGTTTTCCATACCCTGGTGCAAAATAGCATAACAACCTGCCTCTTTCTTCCTTGAAAAATGTTAGAGAACAGGTGTCTATTTTTCATTGTAGTTCAGTTGAAGAAAGGTATCTCCATTATCATTTCTGCTAATACAAACACACTCTAAAGTTTATGTTCAGCTTCATACATAGAATTCCCTGCAGCTGAGAAAAGGTTATTTTACTAGACCAAGATCCTTGAATTTGGTTAATTTCCCCTTATCCCTCCTACCAATACGTTTGATTATTCTTAACTTTATTTAGGACCTGTCACTGAATTTCTAACCACAGAGCAGTGAAATCTACTGTCACAGATAAGCCATAATGGTCACTCTTCCTCCCTGCTGAAGGCAGTCAGTGTGCTGAGGATGCCTTTGATGGAAGTGCCTACTCATTCACATGGCTGCAAGAAGTAGCATCACAATAGCAAAGAGAAAGATATCATCTTTTTGTGGTGGAAGCAACTCCTACCACAGCAAAGGAAGACAGCACTACCTTGGTGCAATGGCTTTACACAGAACCACCCTGCTTTTAATGAGCTGTACAAGTCTTGGTTGTTTAGTCTTTGGCCCCAGATGCTGCAGTGGGGCTGGCAGTACTCTGCATGCAGCTTCCTTTGATTTCAGTGCAACTAAAAGAGTGATCAGGCCCTAGGTGTTATTTTGCTCTAAGTTGATGTTGCAAATGCAACGGCTTTTGTCTATCAGAGAAGAAGGGAGAGGAGAAAAGGGAAGGAAAATATTTCTGTTAGAATCTGGGCCTGTAGACAACCAGAAGGGCTGGTAAAACCCCAACCAGAACCCTACAATAAAAATAGCAAATATTTTAAAAAATTGCATATAAAATTGTATAAAAATATCATCCAAGCAAGAAGAAAAGGAAAATGCTCATTCTGTCAATCTACAGCTAGGTTTTATCACTAGAAAACGCCAATGGCCGTAAGTAGTTTTGTTTAATAGATGCACTCCTACAACCACCAGCAGAGACAATGGGATACATATATTCCTCCTACCACTGGATAGCTTCTAAATCTGGGGTTATGACAAGTACACAGCAGTTGACACATATGCACTTAGAAGAAATCAAAAGAATACAAAATGCCAAGAGTATGCTGTGAGGCTTGTGAGTGCTGTGAGTGCTGTGGTGTGCTTAGGTATTAGTGTAACTCTGCTAAAACTGAGCTCTGGACTGGGAAGCCGTGATTCAAGTCGAGAGCCAGCTGGTGTGAAGTGGCTCTGTTTCTTTCTACTCTGTGATCAAGTCACCAGAACAGAGAGAGCTGGTGCCTTGAAGCCAGACATAGCTGGCTGATAACGTGTCACAGTCCTGCTTGGGCACAGGTGAGAACTGTCCGTGCTTGTTCATGGTGAAAAAGGGACGCTGAAACAAAGAGAGGGCGGGCTCAACAAATGGAAATGCCCGGCCCATGTTTCTTTTTAATAGAAAATGGTGGCATCAGCAGCAGTCATCTGCTATGCTCTTACTTTGAGCACAGTAATCAGATCTGTGATCAGTAATCCAAAATAGGGTTGGCCAGGATTGCAAAACCTCTGTGCCCATGGAAGTAGGGAGACCACCGTGTTAGGACACACATCTGCCACTAAACTGAGATGGGAGTAGACCTGCTCATGCTGCAGGTGGCACAAGTGGGATAGAGCTCTGCACCCACTTCAGAGGGAGCAGAATATGCACCTTAAAATGTGAAAACATTCTTCCCTCCCTTCTGCCTGGCCAGATCCACGCAGCAATTTGCACAGAGGCTGTGTCATCAGGGCTTGCTCTCGTCCTCAGTGAGGGCATTCCTGTTTTCGAGTGCTGATGCTCAGACATCACTTCTGAGATAGATTAGCACTGGTCCAGCACATGCAAAAGCAATGGTTCTGTGGTTTTTAATTATTGTGTGAGGTGATGGATTAAAAGAGAGTAAAAGAGAAGCACTTGATTATGCTGTCATTTGCTGAGCATAAATGGCTAACATATGGTATAGATCATCAGGATGAGGTTCAATATTGTAGAATAAACTCGGAGGAGAAAGGAGCCAATAAGAAATGTTTAAGACTATCTCCTGAATTCATAGGGATGGGCTTGTTAATTCTAGTTGAGGCTACAAAAGTGTTGTCAGTTTCCATCATTTCCAATTTGAATGGATTACTATGCTTTTTAATTAAAAAACAGACCCATTGCAGAATTTGCAAGGACTAACAATGAAAGTGCTTCTTGTTGTCTTCAGCTAGGCAAGCTCATGAAACTTCTGATAATAAAGCAGCTTTGCACAGCACTACAACCAACGTTGTCTGAAATATTTTTTTCTTCCAGACTTAGCTTGTAAGACTTTGTATGTACATAAGCAAACATTTGCATATTCAAGTGGTAGTTTGTAAAAATGCCACCACATACCATTTTTCTCTGGCATAACCAACCACATTTTGGAAAGGTTCTCTCCAATCACAAAAATTCTGTTTGGAAAAAAGCAACTTTGAGACAAATGGAATTTGCCTCTTTCATTCACCCATCAGGAACCAGGTTCACAGATTTCACAGAATTTTCTAGGTTGGAAGAGACCTCAAGATTCATTCTGCTGCTAAACCTCCTACTGCACTAATATGTAGTGTATACATATACCAGCCAAAGCTATACAGAAGATTGCACTTTTAGACAAGCATCAGGCTGCTTAGATTGACTACACTGAAACACATTAAATCTAAAATAGAAAATATATATATATATATATTTTTTTTTCATCTGCCATTTATTTTGACACCTGGAAAAAAAAATAAAAATAAGTTGGCATCTGGCATCTATCTTGCTTCTCTAAAATGGAAAAAAAATGGTGATACCCATCATCTTTTTATAAGGAAACACAAAAATCTGACCATAGTTTGTAAGGAAAGCTAGTTAACGAATTTTGAGAGAGTATATCATAGGCAAACAAATCCCTTCTTCCACAAAGGTGAACAATTCTTGCATATTTGTCATGCAAACCAACAGTTCAAATCACTGATTGAGTGCAGAACAGAGAACTGCTACCCTTTGAACTACATAAATAATGAACAGTATAATCGATTTTTTTTTTTTTAAAGGAATAACACTTTTTTGTTTGTTTATTTAATTATAGTGTGTCCAGGAGTTCAAACACTAGTAGTGCTTGATCACCATGATCACCATGAATCAAATACCTGCTAATTCCCCAAACACCAGTGCCAGTTAAAGAAGGAAACACCGACAAGGTTACCTGCTTATCTTAATGGGGAGAAGTGTCTGGATTCACCCTCTCATATTACACAACAGTTTTGGGGATGTAAAAGATGCCTGGTACCCTTCCAGCAGGGAAGAATTTTCCAAGAGCACCAACCACCCCCACATAGAGGTGGAAGCATGCCATCTTTATCACACAGCTTCCCAGCTCGTTACATGCACTCTGACACCAGGATGCTTGGTGCCTACCAGTAGGACCTCCCAAATAATTTTGTAGGTTTTCAGCCTGGGGCCAGCAGTATGGGTCCTATATTTGCAACATTTCTGTATTATTCATTAATTGTATAGTCTAACTGAGGCATCTAAAAGGAAGGCATCGAAAAACATAATTTCTATACATCCAGGCAAAAATTAGGTAAGGATGCAACAACAGAAATCCTTTCTCACTCTTTATAAACATAGTCCATGACATTAGCAGATAAAGACCTAATTGTTTTCCTCTCTCTCTTTTTTTTTTCCTTCTTTTTTTTTTCTTTCATGGAATAAAATAAGAGAAAGCAGTTCTGTATTTTTTCTTTTCACTTTTATTATTTTTTACACAATTGCACAGTGGCTGATCTCTAGTTTAACTGGGAGGTGTCAAAACATACCATTCCTTGGCTCCCAATGCACGAGCACAATGCTGCAGAGTGTTCCAGGGAGGCAGGGGGGTCTGGGTATGGTAATATAGGTGTGATCTGGGATGGGACTCCATGAGATACTTTCATCTGGCCTACTGTCTTCGTAGGATCTCAGTTCCTAGATTTCACTTTCACTTTGTATATTTCCAAGCTAATAGAAAAGACTTCATGGGGATTTTTTTAAGTGACAATTAAAAAAAAAAATCTAAAAAATGCTAATAATCCACTGTACCAAATTCAGAAGAATTTAAAAGAGCAGGAAAATGTTAAAGCTAGCTGTGACTGGCTAACTGTATATTGCAAAACATTTTACTGCACACCTGTGTGCTGAGATCAGTAACTTCTCTCTCTGACTACAGCATCTTTTCTAGATTGGCATCCAATTCTGATCTGCAGTCCCTGAGCAGCAGTACATCTGCCACTTCCCTTATTAGCTCCTGCCAGTGGCAAATAACCCTGGCAATCCAGGAAAAATATTTTCCAGATTGACCTCATACCTTTGTGCCAATTCATAAGGAACAAGAACTGACCAGCTGTGAATTAAGCAGTCTTGCTTTGCTATCTGAAAGAAGTTAGTCCCAGAAAAAAAAAAAAGAAAAAAAAAAAAAAACAGAAGCAGATGAAGAAAAAGATTTAGATTTATTTTAAAAATTATTCTTCTATGCACGACTAAGGCATCTTTAGTCACAGTATGTTAGGTAAAGCTAACTTAGAAAGTATTGACTAAATCATCCTGCACCTCTGACCAAACTCTTGGTCACAATATGTTCTCCCTGACTTCAGGGAGGAGTCTGACAAAGCTGGGACTGAGTCATTGCTGCAGTATTCCATTCTGCATTATTGATATTTAATCAGTGATGTCCCTTCACAGAGCCTGGTCCAGGCTGGAAGTCATAGTCTACCGAACTTAACCAGGGGATGAATGCTGATGGTGGGGGGAAAGAGGAGGTGGGACAGTGCTGCGTGGTGGCACAGCGCTCTCCCTGTCACACGGCACAGAGTGTGCTCAGTGCTGACTGGGGTGCTCGGTACCACCTAATAGCACCCCTTCTTTTTTCACAAAATCTACCCTGGAAGGCATACAGGGCTACCACTGAAGCAGGAGCTCAATACTGGGAACAATATGTGCCTTGATATTTATTTTATTCAAATGAGCTGGTAGAGTGATGCCAATGGTGAGATCTAAGAACTGTTATTTTTGTACATCTGCCTTCTGAAAATATGTGATTTAAGTGCAACCTTTTCACAGCATGAACCTAATCTAAGCCTCTGGCTTTGATCAAACTCTGGTGTCCAATAAAAGAACCCAAAATGTCTCTAGACTCGATAATTAAAACCCCAAATACAAACACTCCTGAGTGAGAAGGTATTCATGTTTAGATGCAGATTTACGCTGAGCTGACTGCTGTGATTTTTGCTAGTGTTATGTGAAGCTTGTCCCTGTACATGCGCATTTTAAGCAGGAACAGAGGTCCAAGCTCTAATATAGGCTGGTGGTGAAGTCCTGTGCTTTTGAATATGAAAAGGAAACACCAAAGTGTGGCCCTCCTAAGCTAATGTTTTGCATGTTCTCCACATAGCAAAGAGCCATGACAGCAGTCTGATTCATTGCAGAATACATACATGACTAACACAGCAAGACCATATCCTGAGTGAAAAGATGTTATGCAGAAAACAACTGTATGTGATTGCATGTGTGTCTTGATTTCCACATGGACAGATAAAATTACTCACAATTAACTGGATCCTTACTAAGATTCCAATCCAGAAAAGCACTTACTTACATATATTACACATTTCTCATAAAAATATACCCTCCTGAATCAAGGCCTGAGTGAGTTTTTTAACATTTTTTTCTCTAAAGTGGGCTAAAATGATGGCTCCTGTCCATATGTCTAACTCCACAAAGAGTTAGAGTTAGTGAGACAGTGATTCACTGACTCCAGCAGTGTATTTAGGACACATTTTCTCATTTTGTTTTTGTTTGTCCATACTTCTCCAGCCATGCTTTTCCTTCCTTTGTCCTGTCCATTCAGTCAGTGATGAAAGAAATATCACACTGAGATGAAAGTAAGAATTGATCTGTGTGATTCCCTGCTGCCCTTCTTCTCTTAGATCTTCAGGCCAGACAAAGTGTGGTCACTGACAGCCAATGAACAAATGTGGGAAACAGCTCATTATCTGTAATCTCAAGTCAAAGCAGGCACATCAAGCAGTACATTAGTACATACTGTCAGAGCCTGACAACAAAATTTGCCCTAAGGGAATATCACTTTCATTGATTATTTCTTTCATTTTACTAACTGCAAAAACACAATAAAATCAAGGCTTGAGTGAGTCTGCCTGCTGTTTAGAAGCAAAAATATTTTGCTTATCATTGTATCATCCATGAATAACATCAAATCTTAACAAATGGTAGATTGACTCTACAAATTAACCATTCTTACACGTAAAATCTTCTAAGGCAAGGGTAAAACTGATGTCAAATTCTGTCTACCAGGAATTGGAAAAAAAAAAAACTCTTGGGGAAAAAGAAAAAGAGTAAAAGGGAAGTTTTCATTTGTTTGAAATTCTTTTGCATCATCCTAATGTTGGTTTCACAAGCTGAGACATAGCAAAGGGCAATACTATTTTTCAAAGATGACTCATCTATGAGCTCCACCTGTCCAGAAAATGGAACCATTTGCATCAGGAAATCACCAGATTTTTTTTTTTTCTTTTAAAGAAAAAAAATCTCCCCAAAACAACAAAAAATGCACACATACATAAACAAACAAACAAAAATAAATCTGATCCCCCAAAACAAGGCCCCCACCCTAGAACCCGGAGTCATTAGCTGTGAAGTAGCCAGTGGGAGGAGGAGTGTTTTGGAAGTTGTTTAACGCCTTCCTCAGAAACTGGTCTTTGCGGAAGGAGGAGGAGAACAGGAATGAAGAAGCTCAGCTAAAATGATGAAAGAAATTTGCAGTCTCTTTTTTTTTATATATATATTTTTACTCTTCTGTATCTGGAAAAAAAAAAAGAAAAAGGAAAGTGTCAAATGCTGCCTTTCTTCCCTGTGTCCAAGGAGCAGATGATCTGGGAGAGAAAATGAAGGGTATCAGTTTAGACAGACTCATTCCCTCGAAGCACTGTAGTTTTGCTTAACGGTTGAAAGGCTGCAAGGTGAGTTGCATGAAATCTGTGCCTCTTATTGACTTGCGTGGAAATATAATTTTGTCTTACACAAAGTGAAATCCATTGCTCTATGACTAATCCAGCAGAAATCAAACCTTTGACAATGTTGTGATTGTGTAACAGAAGTCATCCTGCTTAGATCAAGAGGTCCCAGTAAGTTTCTTTGCTTTAGAGCTCTATGATTACCCTTGCTCACTAGCTATTTCAGTACTTTTTTGGTCATAAAAGCAACAACATTGTACATATGGTTTGGGGTGATAAAAAGAAAATGCTCCAAACACAAAAGCATACTATTTTTTAAAAAGCTCCTGTCTCCCAAGTAGTTTGCAATGAAAAGCAGAGCCTCCAGGATGGATGGGTGTTTGAGACCTAAGGATATGCATATTACATTCTGCTTGACTTGTCTGTAACAGAAAACTGACTTAATACAGTAAGTGCAAAACTGCACCTCTGATCCAATTATGATGCTGTGTAAATTTGGTTGCAATTTGCTAATCTTCAGCAACTATTTGCCCAGGGTAGTGAGTAATGTCGCCAATCTTTGTATAATATCTGTAGGTGTTAACTAGAAAATACCGAAACAATACACAATATCAAAACACATGTTGATGGAGAGAAGGCATCTTCTCATTGAGAGTATTCAGCCCAAATAAAGTCTAATAAGTTCTTGAGTATGACATCTAGGAGCAAATGACAGCAAAAGACACTATCAGAGCTACGCATTCACAACAGAAGGAAAAACATCCCTGTGAGGAGAAGCTTGTCAGTATTACTCCTAGCCATAGTGTAATAACGGGCTGTCTTCCTATACAAGGAACTTGTACAAATCAGGTATCTAGGGACAAGCTATTTATGAAACCATCTCTCACAGCAAAGATACGATATAAAATATTCAGGACGCACTTAGGAGCTTATATTTGCCTTAGATAATTAAACTCCTTGATCTCTTCAGAAACGTAGAATGATTAAATGGAGCTAATAGAATTAACTCTTTGGGTAAATACAAACAAATCCCCTGGCCTCAGAATTAGGCTATATTTGACTAATGTTAACCTGAATAATGATAGGTTGATTTTTATAGTTATGCCACAAAGGAATCTTCACAATGAATAAATTGCCTTGAAGAAGAAATATGGGCAAGAATCCTTCCTCACACCCTTCTTGAGGAATCTTCTGGAAAAGCTTCCAATAGGAACACGAATATTTTATTCTATATTGGCCAAGCCAGTTTCTCTGAGTATGCCTGGCACTCTGCTTAGCTACTGTTACTCCAACAACATTTATGTCAGCAGAGTTTGAAAGTGCATTTGAAAGAATCTCTCAGGCAAGTTGTCTCAATCCAAGGACAGATGGAATTTACCTGCAAGGCTGTGCATGCCTCTGAAAATGGGATCATATAAAAATCTCTTTGTGTCCCTTTCAGAAAACCAGCTTCTCTTGTCTTCAAGAACATGCTTTTGGCTTATTTATTTATTTAAGCAAAGGCAAAAAGACAAAACAAATATCTAAGATTTTGCTGCTAGATTGCATCATCTCTGATGTATAGCAGTGGCTCGACTTGGTATCATTTTCTTCTACCATGTAGTTAGCAGGGGTTCTTCTTTCAGGATGGTCCCCTGTAAGTTGCTACAACAATATCTTGCTCACTGATGTGAGTCTAAAGACACTGTTGTGAAGAATTAAGCTTTTAGCATTTCGTCGGATTTATTTAGACTGAGCTGTCACACTGCCAGCACTACCGACAGTGTAATCTTCAGTGTTATAGCAGCATCCATAACAATAGTGCTACACTTTCTTGATGTATCCCTTCTAAAAAGTTCGGCCTGATTTACTGTCATTAACAGGATCATAATAATCCTGCGAGATGTATAATTAGATATATTTAAAAGAGAAGATACTGATCCAGAAGGAAAGGTAATCATTTGGAACATGTCCAGTAAGTGGAGTAAATGACAGCTTTGGTCATTATTTCTGAATCTTTTAAAAGATTTGCTGAATCACAGCAGGAATCTGAAGCAGAGCTCGAAGTACCACCAAAGTCTCCCTTTCTTATGCTATCTGTACTTACAAGATGTTTAACTCCTCCTATCCCTTTTAATGAAACAGGGATAAATGTGATGTTTTCTTCTAGACTTTAGAAGTTCCCTGCAGAGAACTGAGTCATATATTGCCTTTTGCTTCTGTCAGCCACATCATCAGCTTCAATGAGAACATTCCAATACAGCATTTGCTTTAAATTGTTTTTCTACTTGGTGAAGCAAATGTTTTGGCTTGCTGGCCGAGTTTCCCTTTGGATACAATATAGGTTCCCTAAAACTACCTTAACTTTGGATATGATTCAGCCTCTTTTTCATTTCAGCACAATAGATCCAGTGCAAATATTAGTACATATTAACAGAGGTAATTGAAAGAGGAAAAAGAATAAATACTCAGTGCTCTGTACACTGGAAGACTTGTAGATCACTTGGCATATACTGAAATTCATTAACTGAAACAGCCTCATCTGAATACATGTCTCTGTCCTTCAGTGTCACTGTTGAGTTTATTTTGTTTGTCAGGGTTGACTATTGGCCCTCCCCTTGATCACAAACGAAATGCCAATGACTTCTACAGCTCTTCACGAGATACCAGATCCCACTGCAAGAATATGAAGTCCATTTCTGCTATCAGCTTGTAGTTAACACTAGGGCATTTTAACATGCGCTCTTTGGGATATATATATATATATATATATATATATTTACTATTTTACTATATAGTCTGACATACCAAAGTGAAAATATACTACATTGTCTTTTCCTTCACACAGCATGCAACTGTATCTGTACAGCAAGGAAGCTGGCTGTCCATTTTGCACAATCAGTGATTAATCTCACACAATTGTCTCTATTATTGTCTCACACAAATGTTTCTATTTTTGTGATAAAACAAATGTTTTGGAGTCCAAGGCCTTGCAAGAACTACCTATTTTAACAGTTGGCATTTATTATGCCTGTCTAATGCAAACTTGCACAATCTGCTACCCAGTTGGAAAACAGGAACAGAGCCCCAGATGCATTTCGGCTGAGGTGAGAGTTTAGACTGACTCAGGAACTACACCTGCTCTGTAATGACTCATGCTCCTCTCCAAGCACGCATCTCAGGCACTGTGCTGGTTGGGCCAGCTGGAAGTATACGGCTGACCTCTCTCTGTACTGTTTTTGAAGGTGGCTGCTCTGCCAATCCAGCCAAGCGCTTGCCCTTTCCCTCCATCCCTTCCTCCCGAGCTGCTGAAAACAAAGTGCTTCCCGTAGAGAGCTCAAGACACTCCCCGTGTCCTCCCATGCAGGGGTATGCTGTGAAGACAAGACTGAGCCCCACGGTTTCCAAGTTTCATTTAAAAGAAAATTCTGCTATCTTATCTCCTAAAAATTGAATGCTGAATGTAGGCTGCAGGGCAGTGTGATGTGGAATAAGGATTTAGTGGTTTTGTTTGTTTGTATGTTTTTTCCATTGGAAAGCACCAAGACCACTTCCAATGTGAACATCAAATTTGTGAGGTTATTCCATTGTTTCTATTTGCTTTTCTCAAATATGTTTCTCAAATATTTTCCTTAAACGTTACAACCATTTTTGATAATGAGGGAAGCACAAGATGATATCACAGCCATCCAGGATTATACACTCAGACATTCTAAGAGGATTGTGGCAACCTTGCAATTCATTTGTGAAAAAGAAGTGTTTAGCATGTGTAAATACTTATCTTTTTGGCAGGCTGTATGAACACTTCTACAGGATAGCAGAACCCCACCACACTGACAAATAACTTTGCCCTTGAGGTACTATTGCCCCAATGTATTTTTGAGTTTGTATTTTAATCATGGAAAAACCTGAGGAAGAGAGCCTCAGTTAGTAGTATTCATCCTTATTTAACCCCCTACAGGGGTGACTTGTCATGCTTTTATGATACGAAATCATAAAGATAGCAACCAAAAATGTCAGCATACAATTACTTTTAAATGAACATTTTTGATTTTTGTATACTTTGTTCTTGAAAATTTGGGGGAAAAAAAGAACCCTACAGGTTTTCTCATTTCTATTAAAATCATTGCATCCTAGTAACAATAGTGCATAACACTGACTGTCAGTTTTATGTTCTAACATAAACAGCAGATATCAGGGGGGTTTCACCTGAAGCAAAGTTAAATATGCAAAGTTTATGTGCATAATGACTCTATAGCCTGAAAAGGGAGAGCTGTGGGAAGAATATAATAAAAGGCAAATGAAAATGTGATAGGCATTGAGAAGGTGAATAGGAAACAGTTATTCACTGCTTTTTATAGTGCAGGAAGGGGGTTATCAAATGAAATTATCAAGCAGTAAACTTGAAACAAATAAAAAGATGTGACTTTTCATATAATGCCCACTTAAATTTTAAATTGTGTTGCCTCAGAGTGCCCAGTACACTAGTGTACCAGGACTCAAAGGATAATTAGACAAAGTAATGGAAAAAAATACATCAGAGGTTATTCAAGTCAAAGATTTGTTCTCTACCTTGTTCCTTTGAGGAAGACAAAGTTCCAGAAGGAAGGTATTGCTCTGTTTTTATAATTTCTTCATTAAAATCTCTGCTATGAAATGTTGTAAAGTAGATGATGGAGAGCTAAAGAGACTTTTGGTCTGAGCCATCAACATTGAGTATTCATAGGAAAGCTGATATCGTATTTGAAAGTAGTCTCTACCTTCATTTATTTAAAAGAAATCAAAACAAAATCTCTCACAACAGATTTTAAAATATTGCATAAACTGAAAAAAAAAAAATAATCAAGTGCTCAAATTTTTAAACAAAATTTAGAATTTCCCAAACAAGTAAAAACTTGCATCAAACATCACATTTCTATGAAGCTCTTTCCTGAGACTCATTTTTTCCCCAAATTTCCAGCATTCCTGGAAGTTTAGAAATACTCAGACTGCTTAAAATTTGGATTATAAACCCACTTCTTACTTATATTTCTGACACTTCAAATACAATAAACTTTAAGCACAACAGATAAGCCTAGGTTTTTTAGAATAATACTAATTCAAAGCCTGTTCTCTCCCCTCATTCTGCTCTATCGAGGCACTGGGGGAAATGACAACAAAAATGACAAATTGTTGTATGGTAACCGATGTCATAAAATGATTACTATTGATGCAGTGCAAAATGAAGGGAAATAACAGTATGAGTAAATGTGTCTCAAATAACCCATAATCCAAAAGGAAGTTATCCTTAATACTACAAACAGTGAAAGTATTTTCAGCTGGTGGAACAGATCACTAAACAATTTCCATGGTACCCTGTCATCTGTTTAATTTCTTTTGTTGACTCACTCAGCATCTTGCAGGAGTGACCCCTTCATTTTACATGCACATCCCCAAAAGCCTGGTTATTTCTTGTCGCCCTGAATGTTAAAATGTGCTCAGATGTACATGTCCCTGTCTGAAAAGCACTTTTACAGCTACTCCTGGAGCTCTGAATAAAAGGAAGATGTCCAAAATCTGAGTGCTCAGTTCTCATTACTGGATGATTCTTTCTCCTGTTTAAACCATTTTGAAAGCATTTTTAAATAAAATTAACAAGAAGAAGAAGTAAATTCTGCATAGTTATGCTATTCTCTCGCTTCTGTTGCATCAGAGATGAATGAGGCCTAAGAAACAAAGTTCAGAAGATCAGTGAAATAAAAAGCAGATATGTATTACAAGTTAGTTCATCTCCATTATCTGTCTTTTTAATGGATGAGAAATTTTGTAATGATTATTTTTTCCAAAGGGAACAGAATATTACTCGAAGGTGCATGAGTCCTGTTTAAACCAAAGGAAAGAAATATATAAATACTGTTGGGAGAAAATTTTAAATACCTGTTTTGTAACTGAATTTAAATACCATCATTCTAATTTAGCAGATGTCCCAAGTGCTTAACATTTATGTTGCTGAGGGGGAAAGACATTAGCACAGAAGGTATTCTGATTTTTGAGTTTTGGCACATAATTATCCTTAAATCATTCATGACTTCAAACAATTTCAATTCCTGTTCACACTGATCTTGAATTTTATGTTTGCTTGACAGCTTGCATTACGCTTGACCTGAAATCATTTCAGTGATGGAAGAAAAAGATTAGTTTTGTTTTAACATATGTTGTATGATTACTAGTACCTTATAGAGATACTTAACTACAGAGAAAAGAGCAATGGATACATTGGCAAAAGTTTGGTTACACCAAATATGTTTGAATTTCCTAATAAGGCATGTAGGAAATAAATTAAAAACTCACTGTGCAAAGAAGCCTACAGGAAAAAGTGCAAAATCTTATTGTATATTTGATAAGCAAAAATAACTCAAACCTCTGAACACGTTTGTGGTAAATGCTAGATCGTGTTTTTCATAAAAACCTGTTCTGTTATGGATGCAAACTAAAACCTTAGTGCTTTTCAAGTCACAAGAGGGATGAGCTGCATAGACAGAATGATAATTGAAGCCAACAAAGTTTTCAGGCAAAGATACGAGTAAGAATTTTGTAATTAGTACTGAGCAAATAATTGCTTCTTTGATTGAGTGACTAAACTGAAAAATTAGGATAATTCTTAGCTCTGGGTCAGACAGAAGTAATTGCTTTCTTTCTCTCTTGGCAAGAAAAAAAAGTTGGAGAGTGTTTTTTTTTGGTGCTTGGGGCGTGGATAGGAAAAGAAAGATTCTTTCAACAACTCCCAGGTTATGATATTAAGAATACCTAAGAAGCAGTTCAGAAGCAGAGAAAAGAATGAAACTAGAGATGGACTGATTAATGGTAATAAATAATAACGGTTGCTATTAGGGTATTAGAGTATCAAAAAACTAACCTGTAAAGTGACTCTCCTTTTTGTCCAGCTTCTGCAAACTGAACAGGACATACTCAAATACTGTCAGTCCAAGGGACTAATGTCTCTTTGCCTCTGCACCATGGAGAGACCAGGCGCACAAAGCAGAGGTCAGGAAAGTACCCACCCACCAAGCACTCAGCTGGCAGTTTATAGAGGGGAGTCTTTACCTTTGGATTTCCATTCTGTTGATTTCTTCCCTCTTCTTAATGCTTCCACTTAAACTACCTTGTCTGAGTCCTTGTTTAGTAGGATACCTATATCTGGTCTGCTCAAGTTGGAAACTAGTTGTCCCATGTGGAACAGACAAGGTAAATCTAAAGATCACTAACCTTTTGAGGAGCTATTTAATATTTTTCCTTCCCTTCAAACATTCCCATAAGAAATGATCTTGTTTCTCTTTTGTGACTAAGTGTTGCACAGGGAAAAAAAGAGGCCTGGTTGTTACTGGATTTAACGTAAGTTTATGGAGGGAGAGAGCAAGAAGGACTGGCCTCTTGCTGAAGTAAAACTTTCTACACATCATTGCACATGCAAATTATCCTAAATGGGATAAGAAGGACTATAACAGAAGCAAGATCATAGCTCCACTCCCTGAATGGTGCAATAAAATGGTTGATGGTGCAAAATCAAGGATGAATTTCCACAATGTACTGCACAAGTTACACGTTTCCACTACACCTCTAGTGCTGTGGATGTTATCCCTGAGGAGCTATCTCTGAATGGAACTACATCCAAAGAATAAAAGGTAACCTGAAAATGCTCCCTGTGAAGTTAGCTATTCAAAAACACACTTAGGTACCTACTGATTTTTTTACACCATTCATCTGGATACTCCAAATATTCACATGAATCTGAAATTAAACCAAATGCCACGTCTGAGTTTGCAACTTGTCACACAATCCACATTCTGTGACTTTATGTAAAGCAGAAGTAAAAATCAATCAAGCTTTTGTACCAAGTCCTAAGGACTTCCTAAATACATGGCATGGCTTGAACTATGCTCCTGGAAAAGAAGCCAAAAAAGAGACACATGAAAGTCTCAAAGAAAAACCAGGTGCTTTCCATAAGATTTACACATACAGTCGTGAAACAAACAACTTGCAAAAACATACACATATTTATGCAAGGTAGCTCTCCATGCCTTCCCTGTATTCTCATCAAGTATGCATGCATGGTGATGTAATACTCCTGAAGTGAGGATGCTAACATGTATTTTGCATTTAGCTTCAAAGATCGCATCACATCATGTTCATCTTCTATTTAATATTAAAACTGCATAAAAGCTTCTCAGAATACATCCCTCTATGCAAATTCCAACTTGCCTTAGGTGTCACTTGCTAAACAGAACACACTCATTTTTTTAAAAAAGAGCACAGAAAGGATTTTAAAATAAAAAAGAGCACAGAAAGGATTTTAAAAGAACAGAAGGCTTTTCTCCCTCCTTTATTGCACTACTATGGAGCAATTGTTCAGCAGGGATAAGCTGTGGTGAAATACATCCTTTTGGATTGGAAAATGTCCTCATGCATTCAGGAAAGCTTTTCCAGAGGACGGTAGAACAATGATCTCCAATTTCTGACCTATGGCAATAACCTCTAACATAATTCAGATAACAGGCCATAAAAGAAGAAAAGGAAGGAAATTGTCTTTAGAAATAGTCTTCAACTATTGTAACTCCAGTTTGCCACTGCTGCTGGATTCTAACATACAATATCAAGAGCACTACATAACAGAAAGGAGTCCAGTATGTTTGTCTTACAAACTGAAACAGGCTTTTTTCTTCTGACTGTACTGGAGAAATCAGCCTATCTTTCTGAATAGAAATAGAGATGGCTCTATTATGTATATGACCAGAAATCTATGTTTTTACCTATATAGGTGAATGTTCATTTATACACTTGCATAGCCTCATTTAAAACAACATTGGCATTATGCAGATTATAGGATCAGGACTTTGTCAGATGTCCAAGTGTTCATTGCTATGCATTGGTCTTGCCTAGATCAACATATATAATGCCCTACTGAAAACTCTATCTGCAGATGGCTGCAAAGACAGATAATTTCTAATTGGCTGAACAGCTTTGTGAAAAGTTGCATTCTCCTTGAATGAAGCTGGGGAGAATCATGTTAATTCAACTGTATTTGCAGTAAATGTGAAGCCATCATCACATTGTAAATCATCACCACCATTACAAGTTCTCTCAAAAAAAATTTTTACACCAAAGGTATTTTCAGATAACAATGCTCTGTGCCAGCTACTCTGCCATCACAGGCCCTGTACTTTACCCTTCTAATCAACGAATTTTGCACTTGCTAATCAAGGAATTATTTAAAAGAAAAATTAAGACCAAAAGGCAGCTCTATGGGTTGGCATGGGCAACATACTGAACCTTAGGAAAGGCTTTTTACTGCTGTTAAGTAACAGCATATTTTAATAAAATCGAAAGAAGCTAAGGTCTAAATTTCTGCTAAGCCTGCTATGTACTCTTCACAGAGAATGTACATTCAAAAGGATTTATATTATAAATTATATTATATTATATTATATTATATTATATTATATTATATTATATTAATTATATCATATCACTTATATTATATTGCATTATATTCCATATTGTATTATATTATTTGCTGTTGCACTGCAGAGAGGAATGTGTTATTGAAACGCAGGGTTATGATCTGACCACGAGGTGGGAGCATTGCTTGTCACACACACCTAGAGCATGTTAGGCTTTCTATGTAACATACTAGCACTACAAGAGATGAGTACAAATATCCCATATATTGCTGTGCTGCAACCTGCAAATTTGCTTGTTACCACTAGAATAAGTTCCCAGGACAAACATCAAAAAAATTAACCTTCTAATTTTCTGTAACTCCTATCTGAGAAAGAATAACAGAATAAAATATATTGTGTTGGTGCCTAAAACAAAGAGTTGCACTGAAAAGTTTATATTAACACAACAGAAACTTTTCCCATTAGGGAAAAAAAAAATGAGGGTAAAGATAAACCATGAAAGTGAAAAAGGAGGAAAATAATTTCCTCTTTTATTGTAAGTTCTGTGAGTAGAAAAAAAATTTGCAGAAATAAAGTTTGTGAATGTAGAGAAAAACAATTATGTGCAACTGCTTCAAATTTTCCATTCAAAGTGATGAAAAGCAACAATTTCACATAGGAAAATTAGGTTTTAAAACCAAAAATGTTTTTTTCACATAGGAAAATTAGGTTTTAAAACCAAAATGGTTTTAAAATGTTCTGTCCCATGGGAAACATTTGATAATGATGTTGATGCTGATGACTTGCGCTGATGATGTCTCTGATAGGACTGTGTCTTTATATGGAAATGGAATACCTGTATCTCTTTTCTTGGAACTAAAGGTAAGGTCAGTACTGAATAACAAGCAGTATGTCCCAGAAAAAAAAAAAAAAAAAAAAAAAAAAAAGCCAGTAACAAGAAGTTTAGAGGACTCTAGCCTACGCTTGTGAGATTTGCACAGGATTTTGAAGTTTATACTGCAATCTAAGGCATGATCACAACTTACACAGCCATCCTCAAGCTACCTTCAAAGTAGTTGGCTGGGGTACTGATAGACTCAGTTCTGTGAAGCTCTGCCGAGATGCATACATAGATTCCTGGTGTCTCAGAGAGCCTGATCACTGTTTCTGGAGGCATGTACACTTAGCTGTTTGTGGGTAGCTTAAAGCTAACTCAGACACATTGCACCTGTTACTTCAGTGTAGGCATGCCTCTTCGGTTTCTTTGTGTCCACATGGGATGTTTATTCATGTTTCCTCAGCCACTTTGCTCCCCACGTAGAAGGATGAATATGCTACAAATGTTTTAGCATGTCTGTATTCCAGTTACAACATATTAAAATAAAATTTTGTATACGCTCAAAAAGTAAATTGGGCACATATCCTGCAAAGATTTATGCACTCTGTAACTGTCTTCCCTAGATGAAGGTGCACAGCAGGACAGAGTGGCTGACTGACCAAAGCTGGATGCAGGGCTCTAGCTGATGCTAATGGGTGGTAGAGAGAAGGAAGAAATAGGATGTGATAAATCTACACAAATGGGCACCTGTTTGAACTAAATATCCCTCAGCCACACACTCAGAGGCTGTTGTACCCAAGTATCAGGCTTGATGCTAGTAAAGCCCAGGCTGAATTTCACCCACATGCAATCTACATGTAGTGGGAGAATTATAATTGTAACTTCTGTCTTTCTAACTCCCCTCTCCCTCCCCTTTCTCTTTATTTTTCTTCTTTTTTTTTTTCTAGCACATGAAAGACCATGTACCAGCTTGTGAGAAAGCACATGTTTAGGTAAACATTTCAGTAGTCTGCAAACAGTTATATATGATCTATGGATAATGTTCCTTTCTCCACATCCCTCATCACATGGCTGGTAAGGAGATTTGCTCTGGAGAGAGCAATGGACAGAAGAGCTTTTATAGTATTTGTCAAAACAGAAGTGCCTCCCTAACTCTTTCCTCTTTAAGGCACATCATTCACAATTTTCCCCCCTTATTTTTGTCAATGAGTTCATTAGTTATAATCTCTCTCTACAGTTTTTGACTTCAAAATATTCAGCCTACAAATTGTCTTTGCTTGGTTACAGTTGCTTATTCACAGTAATCAACTGGTCCCATTGCATTGGTCTTTTCCCTACGGGGATGAGCAGAACATTTCCTTATGGGAGAAAAACAGTCATTAAATAACTAACAGCACACAAAGATTAGCAAATTGGAAGTAAACAAATTCACAACCTCACTCTTGAAGTCAGCATGAAACTCACCTCTTTGTCTTCCAGCCTGACTAAATAGATGCCTCTAATCTTTCCAAAAGCCTGATGCGAGACTTCAAAGCTAACTTGGCCATTAAATTAAGGATCCCAGGTCTACTTTCCTGGCTAAGCTGATACTCCTGCACCTGCATAGAGAAGCTCCAAGCTTTCTGCATGTACCTCATCCTGCCAGGGCTGCAGTCTTCTAGCACAACCTCTGCTCTGCCATCACCCACTGCAATGGGGTGCCATTCTACCCACTGGTCCTTCTGGGGCCATTATAGTTACATAAGGCAGTGCACATATTCGTGAACTCCTGGAGAGCTCTTAATTTCTGCATCCCTGAAGAAAGAATTGTGAAAGGTACTTGTTCAAGACAGTCTTCCTGACAGACACTTATCTAAAGTATGTAAATAATATGACTTTCTAACAATATAATTGAGTTTTCTTAAAGAATTGCTGCTAAGGGAGCTCTGTAAAAATAAAATAAAATAAAATAAAATAAAATAAAATAAAATAAAATAAAATAAAATAAAATAAAATAAAATAAAATAAAATAAAATAAAATATATTTGTGTGTCTGAAATTAATACGTACTTCTGGATGAATTGTTCTACTTTTTTTTTTTTTTGAGTTATCACATTTTCTTCTTATTTGTCATTTTGCTAGAGGAATAAGAATATTAAGTAATTTCTTACAATGAAATATAAGTAAACTTACAAACATTCAGCCTACAAATTATCTTTGCCTGGTTACAATTGTTTACTCAAGGTAATCAACTGGTCCCATTGCATTGGTCTTTTCCCTAAGGAGATGAGAAGAAAATGTCCTTACAAGAGAACAAACAGACATTAAATAGCCAACAGCACGCAAAGACTAGCAAGGGATTTGCGACTTATATCCCAAGTGACAAGATGAGAGGAAATGGCCTCCAGTTGTGCCATGGGAGGTTTAGGTTGGGTATTAGGAGAAATTTCTTTACTGAAAGAGTTGTGCAGCATTGGAATAGGCTGCCCAGGGAAGTGGATGAGTCACCATCCCTGGAAGTCTTCAAGAAATATGTAGGTTTAGAACTTAATAGCATGTTTTAGTGGTGGATTTTAGCACTAGGTTAAAGGTTTTACTACTTGATCTTAGAGGTCTTTACCAAACTGAATGATTCTATAATTCTAAACACAGCACCATTCTAAATTGCAGTGCTTACAATGAGGTTGTTTTTCTTGACCAACAAAATAAAGTACTGAACTATTTATGTTTAGGGATAGCTGTATTTCAGTTGATTTAACTGAGACATATAGAAAGGAAATCTTAGTTCTAACATTTGTTTCCATTTATTTTGCTATCCAATACTTAAGCAATCACTTCAGGAGCAATAAGGGGTCAGATATTGCCTCATAGCCCGGTGGTGCACAGCTGAGGAGGTGCAGAAGAGGAGACCTGCCATAGACTTTATAGCTGTTCTTCTCCTTTGCTGAGGCTACTAAAAGATCTATGGACCTTAACAATAGGCTTAGGGTTATGTGAAATTATTTCCAGATGCCCAAGAAACTGTCCTACAGCTTGGATTGCTTCAGTTCAACAGCACTTTATCAATATTCCTTTCCCATAGCATCCTTAATATGGCCTCTATGCTTATTCCGGTTTGTTTCCCATAAATGTGGTTCAACAGCACCTGGCAAATTCTCCCTCAGACTATTAAGTCAAGAAAGCTCTGTGATTGTATTAGTGTAATATAACATGCAATCATAAAAAGCAGAGACATTTTGTGCAGGGTTTTTCTTAGGTTTGTGTTTTGCATCCCCCATGCAGCCTGTCTTCACTGAGAGCAGAATTTGGCCCAAAGAAGCTCAGAAAGATAGAACCTCACAAACCCATGTTTCCTATCGAGCAACTGCAGTAATCCAGGATTTTTCTTGAAGGCACTGCAAGAAATTGACTGATAAGGAAGGTGGTTTACTAACAGAGCAACTAAGTAGTGCTAGGCATTTGAAAGAAATAATTTTTAGCCCAGAATGCCCCAATAGTTTCTGTCTCTATGCTCTAATGCTCTAGTGGCTGTTTCTGTTAAATCTGTTTCTGGTTACCACACAACTTTTTGGTTTTAGAATAAACTGTGGATGTTTATAAAACAAGAGAATGCGTATAGAAATGGGTGACAAAATGTAATGAAATTTTAAGTCCTTACCATCTGTTTTCTTTGTTTCATTTCCCACATTAGACTGATCATTTTTGTCTGATTTACTGTCTTCCTTTAATTCACCTAGAAAGAAGCAGTAAGAAATACTATAAGCATTATAATGCAGACCATAGTGTATCAATGTCTGTAACCCAATGAAATTGCAATATCAAAAAGAGATGTTCCTTAGGAGGAAGCATCACAATGAACTATGATTAACATATTATCATAGAATAATGCACCAGGCAAACTTTTTCCGAGTCCTACTGAAAATCAAGCTTCACAATTTCCTTTTAAATTTATTCTAACTGTTAACACTGCTAAGTGCACATTCAAACTCATACTTCCTCTGGCTGCATGTAGGCCATTAAACACACGAACACCACCTTCACTTCAAAATCAGGAATCTGAAAAAATATGCTTTTAAAAGATTGAGTAAAAGCCTGTGAGGCTTCACCATAGATCTTTGCATTAAAGAACAACCTTAGATATCCCAAACAGTCCTACATAATTTTGTCACACTTTCTCTTACCAGTTTTCTTTATCCACAGACTCATTTAGGTTGGTCCTTTTATGCTGATAACAGGGAACAGACGAGCATCCTAGTATTGATCACTGGTTTTAGAGTCTGTAGCAAACCAGTAAAGCAAGGTCTTTGGTGTTGCAACTGTTGATGCAGAGTGAAAATGGCTGCTGGAGCTGGGGTATATTTTATGAAGCCAGGAAGGTTAGTCAGAGTCCTTCTCATTTTATATTCTCTTTTAGTCATACAGCAGAGCACATCAGACCTTCCTAGATCATCCCCTCACTGAATGAGAAAGTTTTGTTCCCAAATGCAGGAGCAAATAAAAAATAACTTAAAGGGACAGATCTAGTAGAACAGGGTTCATTTAGCTATTGTGTCTAAACAGCTTCAAATAAGGTCTCCTTCCTTCAGATGTCCAGAGAAGGAATGGCAGCCTGCACAAATGAGAGCAGGCATCCTATACTTCCCCCCAGAAAGGAATAGCAGTAAATTTGTGACCCACACACCAACATGAAAAAGCTGTAATGAGTCTCACCTCAGAATTTTATAAATGTGACTTGTACATTGCATAGGTGTATTAAAGTGATGCTTATTCCAGCTGTATTACTATTTTGTTATTATAACTACTTCATGGGCTTTGGATCAAGATTATAGGTATTGATATGTTATAAAGGACCCAATCTGCTTTCAAAACAGTTATGGCAATGAATATTTATTTTTGGAATAGCCCCAAAACCAGAAATTGTAGAGAAGCAAGGTTTCTCTTTTCTACATTGTTCCCTAACCACTGGAATAATTGTTATTCTTGTATGACAGAGAATTGATAACTGTCCAATTAAGTTTTATCATAGTATAACAGAATGGTTTTGAAATCTTAAAATATTTAACAAGATGGAAAAAACATGTCCCGTTCAGTTCTCATTTACAGCCAAAACTTTCATGCTTTTCTTATTAAGGTCACTGTGTGTGAGAGAGAAAAATGTAAGGAGGAAGATGGGACAGACAGCAACTCCTTAGCTAATCATACTGCCACTGACTCAGGCTCCTTTGGAAAGTTTAATCTGAACAGAGATGTATGAGCAGCTCCAAGTAGGTTTGAGGTGTCTGCTTGAAAAAGGTGGCCTGTAAAAGTACATTGTCTTCAGGAAATGAAATGAAACCGTACCTAGCAAAGCACAGAAGTCTCTTGCATTCCCTCCACCGTCATACAGCAGATGGTAATGATAAGCTAATAATGCTTTCTTTAACCATTGCCTATAGAAGTTGCTTGACCCTAAGTGTGTGTAGGCAATGATGATGAACACACGTATATTATTTCCCAGTTTGATGTCTCTGAGAAAGCACAAGGGCAGTGAGTGATGGAGAGAGAGTTCAAACTCCTCTGATGACAAAATTTCTGAACTTTCATTGAATATCTTATTATGAATAGGGGACTTCTGAGTTTTGTAATATCTACCCTGCCATATTGCCAGCAGCAGTGCAAAACGATGATCATAATGATCTTTCTGAAAGGAATTACAAAGGCAGAGAAATAATAAGGTGAATACTTTACAATGAGATATTAACATATAGGCGTAGAATAAAGGAAGCTGTGGTGAACCTAGAGATGTGAATGATAGATTTCATCAGTCTCCAAAGTCTCTGCAGTGATTGTACCTCATAAAGGCCTTCTCCCATAAATTAAGGAGCAGAATTTCTTTTCCTGAGAAAGACACTAATTTTCAGAAATCATTAAAATTCCTTTCAAGCATTTTTGACACCTGCAGCAGAGAGACATTGCAGAAATAGGTACTGTCAAAATCACTAGAGCACACTTAGTCCCTGTATTGTTAGAAGTGTCTAAAAGAAAGGATTTCAGAAGCAAAACCTGTTGCAACCTAAAGGGGATTTTGTATGTCCCCAACCTTTTTGTCTCTTTGGGTGGCCCATTCCTAATCACCTGCATAACACTGTCTTAAGAAAAATTCTCATATGTAACAGAGTATGACAGCTTATTTGTCTAAGAGAATGCTTCTGAGTCTGAACGTGTTGCTGTTTTGGGACTGGCTGACACTACCATACTGATGAGAAGATACGTATACTGCCATCTTTTGCTAAAGGCTTAAGGGAGCAGGAGCTGGGGAGAGAAAGACAATGAAAGAGACAACTGATCTGTTCTCATGGGTCTAATCATTTCTTTTAATGTGGTATGCAATTTTCATTTTTTTCAAACTTTCTTTGGGTCTAAAATGCGATTTTTATTTTAACTGGGTGTCAGTTTTCTGACAATGAATCTCAAAGGCTCATGTTTGCCCTAATAGAGTAAGGGAGACATAAATAAAATAGCACTTAAAGTAGAGAATGGGGGGAATGATCTACTGTCCCAAAACATATTTACACCTGAGAATCAGTTAAAAGATAACTTAAATAGGCCTTAAAAAGCATTTATAACTCCTCCATCTCCTCTTTCAGTTAACCAAGTAGCGAAGCTGTTCTTTGAACCATGACAATTTGTTTCAGCTTTTAAGTGTGTATCAAAACAAGCTGTTTCACTTCCATGAGAAAACGTTGCCCTTTCTGCCAAAAGCACCTGAACAGATATGACGAACCCCAACTTTTATGGAAGAATACTACTTGGGAGTTAATTTACAGTTTCCAATTCCCATATGGAGATACCTACGCCAACTTCTAGGAAAAGGCCCTGGGTCCTGGAACATCCTTTTTCAGGACACCAGTTACACCCATCTCTGAGGTGTGATACTGGTTTTAGGGCTAGATTCAACAGTGGAAGAAGAGAACTTACCATTCTGGACACGCTGTTTCTCTTCTCTCACTGTCTGATGAGAGTCCACCCCCTTATCTGTCCTAGGTGCATTTTTTCCTTGAGAGACTTCTTGTTTGTTCATCCCAGTTTGCTGAGTCCCATTTACACAATTCTCACTGGAATCTGTATTTTTGTTTTCCCCAGGATTTGTTTCTTTGCTGTTCTCTGTCTTTGCTGCTGTCGCATCTTCAGCTGGTTTTTCATCCTTTTCATCTGTTTTCTTTTCATCTGTTCCCTGATGAACACTTTCCTCTGTTTCTTTCTTAGCTTTTTCTTCTGCATCCTCAGCAAAGAGAGAAGCAAAATGAGAAAAGAAATCACGATTATCAGTCAATTTGACAAGAAGGATACAACTTACACATCTAAATCTACTCCAGCTTTATACATGCAAACAAGCTTTACTTAGTTAAGTATACGAATTGGCTTGACAAGGGAAAAAGAGCATAGGAGAATATTTAAGAAAGTACTCTAAAAAAAATATCCCATGTTAGCCTAACTGTATCTCCTGTTCATGACCATTTTTTTAGCATATAAGGTTCCCCTTTGACAAGGCAGTTCCTCAAAATTTTTAAAGACAAATTAAAAGGATCTATCAGCTATGTAAGGCTCTGTGGGCACCAAGGAGATACATCTATCTCCATTCCTAACACACAGGAATTAGTCAAACCACATTTTATCTCATGTTGTACCATGTAAGTCTAAGCTCTTAAAAAGTCTCAGTTCTTCAAAAATCCACTTTTTTCCTGCTTGTCCCAGGTTGCTTCCACTTCCAGCTTCCTAAACTCTTAGTTTCTGTTTACTGTTATCATTTCTTTCCATCTCTGAACTGTCTTAGCAAAATAATATATTGCTTGCTACCAGTACCTGCTCTGCTATCCCCAAAAGTCTTGCAGTTAAACAGAAATATGCAAAGGTATAAACTCCAAAGCAGGTGTTAAACAACATTCAGGAAAAAAAAAAAAAAAAAAAAAGACAGAAGCCAATTTCTCCCATTCAAGCTACTGTTCTTGTTCATATCCAGATCTTGGGTTCTAGTACAACAGGACACACTTATAACAGAGGTACTACATTTCTTGTGCAGGTCGGGTACAGCAGACCTGCACAGACTCACTTGCAAGCCATAAACTCTGTGTGGCTTCTTGCATTGCTCTGGAAGGCAGGATGCAACCACAGACCCTCAGCACAGTCCTCAAGCTAATAAACATGGCTGGGTGTGCACAGCCTCTGTGGCAGACACTCCATAATTTTCTCCCTCTTTTAAACAATCACTAAAGAATTAATCTGTAAAAGCAACTGCGTAGCTTAGCACACACTCAATTTGGAGTCTTATTCAGCTTCAGAACATATCTGTATCTGTAGTGAGTCTAAGCATTCAGATATGACTGCACTAGACAGCTCAGTATATCTCATATTGCCTACATTCAAGATTTCAGGGTCTGCAATAGCCCAGCCCACCAGTCAACCCATCATGGACAACCAATTGCACTATATTTGTAATAGGAATCACAGATAGATGTATCTCCTGGTTTCTGAGAGATTGTGTAAGTTGATGAGCAGACAAGCAGATCCTGCAAATCAATGAGTAAATTCTACATCAGTCCAATGGAAGCATTCTTGACACCTACAGGGAAGATGTTTTGGTCCTTACAGGAGCGGTGTCTTAGATACAAAGGAAAAATTACAAAAGAATTTGCAAGTGTCTTCTCAAATTCTTCTGATAAGTGAATCAGAACCAGTTTTGAGAAAAATGTACCAATGGAATACAAGAGAGAAAGGGGGAAAGTCATCTTTATAAGAAATGCCAATCTGTATTTCCTTGCCAGCAGCTAAAGTTAATTAATTTCTAAATGAATAAATTATGGCTCACATGAAAATATAATTAAATTAGATATGAGTCTCCCTCACTTTGTTAATCATTCCTAAAATCTATGGTAGCTGCCATAGATATAGCCCAGCTATGTATGTTTATATTTTCCCTGGAGTCTCACGGTATTTACAATGCTCTCTCTCATTTGAAGATCTGAAAAAAAATCTGCATTTTGCACGTGAACCACAAGAAAAAGCTCAGGAGGCTGGAGCTTGCTACAGAACTGCTGGATCACAGAATCACAGAATCACAGAATTTCTAGGTTGGAAGAGACCTCAAGATCATCGAGTCCAACCTCTGACCTAACACTAACAGTCCCCACTAAACCATATCCCTAAGCTCTACATCTAAACGTCTTTTAAAGACTTCCAGGGATGGTGACTCCACCACTTCCCTGGGCAGCCTGTTCCAATGTCTAACAGCCCTTTCGGTAAAGAAGTTCTTCCTAAGATCCAACCTAAAACTCCCCTGGCGCAACTTAAGCCCATTCCCCCTCGTCCTGTCACCAGGCACATGGGAGAACAAACCAACCCCCACCTCACTACAGCCTCCTTTAAGGTACCTCTAGAGAGCAATAAGGTCGCCCCTGAGCCTCCTCTTCTCCAGGCTGAACAAGCCCAGCTCCCTCAGCAGCTCCTCGTAGGACTTGTTCTCCAGGCCCCTCACCAGCTTCGTCGCCCTTCTCTGGACTCGCTCAAGCACCTCCATGTCCTTCTTGTAGTGAGGGGCCCAAAACTGAACATAGTACTCGAGGTGCGGCCTCACCAGAGCCGAGTACAGAGGGGACAATCACTTCCCTAGACCTGTTGGCCACACTGTTTCTTATGCAAGCCAGGATGCCGTTGGCCTTCTTGGCCACCTGAGCACGCTGCTGGCTCATATTCAGCCGACTATCAATCATCACTCCCAGGTCCTTCCCTGCCTGGCAGCTCTCCAACCACTCATCTCCCAGCCTGTAGCTCTGCTTGGGGTTATTGCGCCCCAGGTGCAGGACCCAGCACTTGACCTTGTTGAACTTCATGCAGTTGACCTCAGCCCATCGGTGCAGCCTATCCAGATCCTCCTGCAGAGCTTTCCTACCCTCGAGCAGATCGACACACACGCCTAACTTGGTGTCATCTGCGAACTTACTGAGGGTGCACTCAATGCCCTCGTCCAGATCATTGATGAAGATATTAAAGAGGACCGGCCCCAGCACCGAGCCCTGGGGAACGCCACTAGTGACTGGCCTCCAACTGGACTTGACTCCATTCACCACGACTCTTTGGGCCCGGCTATCCAGCCAGTTTCTAACCCAACGAAGCATGCGCCAGTCCAAGCCAAGAGCAGCCAGTTTCTTGAGGAGAATGCTGTGGGAAACGGCATCAAAAGCCTTGCTGAAGTCAAGGTAGACCACATCCACAGCCTTTCCCTCGTCCACCCAGCGCGTCACTTTGTCATAGAAGGAGATCAGGTTCGTGAAGCAGGACCTGCCTTTCATAAACCCATGCTGACTGGGCCTGATCACCTGCTTGCCCTACAAGTGCCGTGTGATGACTCTCAGGAGGATCTGCTCCATGAGCTTCCCTGGCACTGAGGTCAAACTGATGAGTGCCTCTTGCCAAAATTAGTGTCAGAAAATACTTTATCCACATGGTGCTTTGCACATCAGGGTGTTTGTTTATTCCAGGTTTTAATTTGTATCTATTTAATGAAGATCCTTTAAGCAAAAGAGCTCAGTAATAAACCTACTTACTTTGCCCACACAGTCCAAGACATTTTCTATAAATACCACACTCGGGATAAAATAGCTCACTGATTCACTGATACATCTAGAGACAATGCTATTACCAAAGGGAATACCATATTCTACACATTATATAACAATAAAAATAATAGCAACAGCAATAATAATAATGATGATGATGATAATATTTTTTTCCTTCCCAGTTGCTATTTTCTGTCAATCAACAGTTAAACGCTTTATCTGCCGGCTAATAATAATTCTTATTTTTATATTTGCAGAGCACCTTGATACATTGCTAGACTTTGGTTTGACAGGGGTCTGCAGTTGAAAGTCCTAGTGTATGGAAGACCCTGCTGCATATGGCTCAGATAGGCAAGGCAGCTGGAGGAGGGCTCAGAGACTTGCTGCAAGTCAGGAGCAAGACAGCAGGTGAGCAAAGGTTTTGATGGAAGGGCTCTGGAGTCCAAGAAGAGTTTCTTAGTCCACAGACCATCCAAAGGCATGCTAAGACTTATGTTTATATATATCTTTCAGGATAAAAAAATTAGGCATGCCTGTATTGTTAAATGCACCCAAAAACATAGAAATTATCTGAATGTCTATGAATTCAGATAAAAAGAAGCTGATTATGCTTTCTGAATCTCCTGTCATTTAACCCATAAACTAGGTCTCTGATCAGAGCTATCAGTGATGAAGATTGGTTAAAAAAAGCGAAGTTAATAAACAATTCTGGGCTAAGGGCTGTCAGAAAGGTAAAGATAAAATGCCTTACTTAAGGGTCCCCCATGTATAATAATGCAGACTAGTGTGTGCTCCACTTTGATGTGAACTAATTGTTTCATAGACTCTATCTTCAGGATCTGCTAGAAGGATTATTTCTTATGAGGTACTTAAAAATAAAACATTTTCCTCTCCAGCTAAAGTATTAATAACCAAACACTTACTGGCAGGGTAATCTGTAAATAAAGAATATGAAATACTTTGTTAAGGCATATTATCAGTAGTAGCATTACTTAAGTAATATGTGCACATCCGCTTGAATCATACCTTGACATTTACATGTACATATTTACAAAAAAAGTCTTTATGCAAAGCAGTCACTGCAAGTGGGTACAAAGCACATTTAAAAGTAAAATATCCAGAACCTATTATGATCTACTCTCTCTATTTGTTTTATTTATTTATTTCCCCATAGGTCTCATTTGCAGGTAGAATTTTTATCTAGTAGATCCTCTGTAGATAAGCAAATATGTACAGCTCATGTTGAAGTGAAATACTTCAAAACAGTTAGCTATATCAGCATCATTCACTTAACACTCATACTTTGATACAGTGACCGTATTAAATGCTTGGCTTATTTGATTAGCTCTAATTTGTTTGGTCCAAAAAGAAAGGCAAAATAGCGAATATCAATTTAAAACCTAAAAAGTATTTAAAAATAACAGATAAGGAGATTTCAAATTATACTTTTGTTTTTATTTTCATAGAATGTCTAGAAAGGCTTTTCCTGAATGGTAAGTTTTAGTCACCCAGGAAAATTTAATTTTGAATATGTGCTTTCCTGTACCTTTAGACAAGCCTTTCAATTGGAGAGGAGCAATCTGCTCTGGCAGATGAAACAATAACAAATAAGCCAAATTTTCCATCAGCTCTAAAGACAGAGCCACATAAAATACTGAAATCAAACTCCTTCTATTTACATGAAATACAACAATTTAATTAAATAACGAGTTCAGTAACATGCATTCAGCTCAGAGGGGACATTGTATCATGAAGAATTTCATAAATAAAAAAAAAAATTAATCAGCAACACATTCTGCTTTCTTTTGTTCTAAAGCTTAAATTACTCAATTTTTTTTTGTTTTTTTTTTGGCTTCCCCCCACGTAGAATAATGATATAGACTGCTGGTCAGATTGCAGACAACACAGCTCTCATATTCTTCTGAAATATCTGCAGTTCTGCACAGATTCATGACATCGTGAGCATATGCAGCATACTTCCTAATTCTTCATCCATGTTATGGGTACAAATATGAAGCCGGATGTGAATCCAGAATATGTTGGCCTTTTCCCCTGAAGTATCGTTCATATTCCTTTCAAACTTAACAGTGAACAATTGATAACCTATCTCTAAAAATGCTTTTACAGCTATTTTTGCACTCACTCTGAGTCTGACTCATGACTTTAGGGGACCTCCCTTACAGTTTCTTCTTTTTCCTCCCATTGTCCAAATCCTCCTCATTATATACACTTACACAGAAGCATATAAGGCACAGATGAGTCACAATATCCCTATCTTTCTGAATTCACTGTACGTTGTTGACCTTGAAAAGCAGATTCTTTCAAACTAACAGTGCTTACTTGGAGAATAATTTGATTGAAGAAGAGCTTGAAGAAGAATAGGTCAAAAGAATTTTTATTCTTTCACTAAGAATTCTGGCTGTTACCTTTGGTGGCTTGCGCTTTCCATTTCTCCCGGTTCTGCTGCACCACCTCAGTCCAGGTGGCTTTAAAACATTTGAAGTCCACAGTGAGTATGGAGCAGTTGAGTGAGGCACTTCCTTCTGACCCAGTGCTCTTGACACTTGATCTTTTAACATCAGAGGGACTAATGCTATTCAGACTGGGACACAACATCACAAAACACAGCAGAAATCAGTAGCTTATACACCCAAATACAGCTAAGAAGAAATCATTACTGTAAGTCTAGATAACTTAACAGAGTCAAACATAAAAAAATGAAGATAAGCTTTAATATGTTCTCTCTCATAGTCCCCTCCTTCCCATCCCAGAGCAATCAATGTTAAAGCAAACAGCACAATCTGAGCCAGTATTGGAAATAAAGGGCAGCTTTTCTATTATTATTTTTGGTATCCAAAGTCCCTTAGAAAAAGAATCACTCAAAGTGTTGCCTAGATTATTTTTGTTGTGCATCTTCACTACCTAAATATTCACTAACCCTAAATGATGTCAGTCAAGTGTGCAGATACTTCCCATTTCTCTTTTGTATTTCTATACTTCTAACATGTAGTAATGAGTGCCTCGCAGCGACACTCACTACCTTCTCTTTGATATTAGTGACTGAGAAAGCACTAAAGTTTACCTGATCTACAAATGGCTACAACCATTTGTGTTTGCTGCCTTTGGAGGCATGGCTTAATTTTATGCCAGCCCCCCTCTTTGCCCTGCCTTGGGCTGGGGTTCCCCTGCAACACAATCACATCACAAGGTGAGCTGTGGTATTTATTGGCAGTGTGGACAACAGGCTTTAAACCACACAGCTGACATACAGCACAGAGGGAAAACCAGGATAGCTGAGTGCAAGAGCAACAGATGTGGATTGAAGGGAGAGGATGAGTGATTATTTACCTGGAACGCCTGAACCCGGACATGCCAGAGCGGGAAGCTTCATCGATGAGCGGTGTCACAATCTTCTCAGTCATGTCAGTTAGCACAGTAAAAGTGGGCTCCACGATGAAATCAATGAAACCTGATCAGAAATGTAAGCACAGCCAAGCAGGTGAAAGAAGGATTTCTGTGGAGGCACTGCTTCAGTGTTCACAGACAACCTAACCATAACAAATTATACTTCACTGAAAGAGGGACCAGCAAATACTACAAGACAAAAACGGAGTTACATGTCAACCCCTGACCCAGAAGCTTCAGTATAGCAAACAATAAAAGGTACCTCCTTAAACACTGGAAAGAACTTTGCAAATCAGAACACAAACAGATGCATCAGAATTTGTTTCATATGAGGAGTGTGATATTTAAGCCAAATTCTTAACGGATTTGGTTAAAACCCAGTTTGAGAAATGAAGTCTCTAAAAGCAGAAAGTTTATATAACAGGAATAATACTGGTAAGCTCTGCTGGTGTGGAGTTGTATACACACTTCCCTTACTGCATATCAGTAGGTTGCTGGGAATATTCTCTTCTCAGTGCTCACCTTGCATATTGTTACTGATTGCTATTCCACCCATTTTTTGACATGAGAAAAAAAAAAAAAAAAAAGGACCAAATCACTTCTACTTCAATATACAGTTTGGCAGAGATGGACACAATTCTGATCTGAATGTTGGGAAGGGCAGACGAGAGGGCCCTGTGGCCACAAACTCAAGAGATGAAAGAAAATCCAAGTTGTGCAGATAAAATGTGAGAGTGAGGGGCCTTCCCACAAATCCTTACTTAGGGCAAGAGCTATTTTTTATGTTCATCTTAACACTTCATTTTGCAAATTTCTTAGTGCTATAGGTAGCCAATGTCCTTAATATCTCTTAAGGTGATTCAGTTCTTTCCCTTCTGGACCTGAAGTATGGTATTGGGCTTTTAGTGGCTACTGATGTGTGAGAACCTGCAGTATTTTTATTTTATTCTACACTGGATGACCACGGCACTGTTACCCATGATGGGAGGAAAAATCATTCAGGCCATGGTTTCCTGTTCTGTGTTAGCTCTGGGGCCTAAAGCACCAATTTTTGCTCTAGTACTATGTATGTCTATGGACCAGATACTACATTGCTAAATTATCTTAATTCTGCCCCGTTTTGCCAGTATGAAACAACCACAAGAGTAAGACATTTCAGTCTTCAACCCCACCCTATGGTGTACTGATTTTTAATAACATTTATTCTTTATTAATTTGAATCTCCCAATGATGCTCATATAGAATGGTATAAGGGTTAACACTGTCCACATTCCATCATCAATCATACTGAATTCCACCATAAGTCATGCAAACTACAGATTTTTCAGTCCATCCACAGATACTTTACAACTTCATTATCAAATATACTTCTCTAAATTGCTACCATACAGTTTTGAGATTGCTTCCAATTCAACGTGGGGTTTGGCTGAGAATTTACCATAAAGTTAAAATAGAGTAGTAGATCCTCTAGGAAAAGATTATCAATTTACATTTTTAAAGATTTGGTAATTATTAACTATTAATTAGACATTCCTACAATTAAAATCTCTCTGACTGGATCATGATGTGTTACAGCACACACTGGTGATTCTGGGTGATAACAGAACAGTAAAAGAAGAGACCTCATGGGCCAGGCACCTGCATATTCAGATGCTTTGAGACACACAATAGAGTGCAAAGGAGTTGAACATCCTTCCAGTTCCATTTCTATTGGGTGATTTTTACTATATTTCTAAAATGATGGATAATTAAGTGTATTTTCATGTCTAGCCTGAATAAAGCATAACTTGCAAGTTCTGTATATTCTGTATATTACACAGTATTTTGTAAACTGGGGGGAAAATGTTGTGCAATACCAAACCTTTGGTCTTATCTGAACATCTGAATCATGTTCCTCCATGACCCTGGGACAGTCTTATCTATTCAAACTTATGGAAAAATAATTCCCTTCCTCTCTGGGTGTTAATCAGAAATGCATGCAATATGAAGCCACAACAGGAAACTATGTACTAGATCACAATCCAGATAACCCTAGCAAACTTCATACAATTTTTATAAACATTGGAAATTGTACTAACTGAGAAAAGTATTAAATGTGCCACAGGGACCCTGAGGATACTGAGAATTTTATTTACATGTGGGTGCGTCCGCCTGTCTATACATCTCTTGTATTCTCCTTTTTTTTTTTTTTTTTTTACTTCTTAATGACCAAAGAAATCCAACCCATCATATCTTATCTATCTTATCACTTCTGCTTGGCAAGTAATACCACTGCCAATTGCTTCATCACCACTAACAACCCTGAGACACGCAAATCTCTGATATCATGTGTATGACTGTCACTAACTTCAGCAATGGAGTGGTGGGATCCAGTTACTGAGATACTTGCCATCCATGCATAAAAACAAAGTCCAGTTTTAAGTGTTAGATCTAAGAAACGAGCTTTCCCTGGGAGAAGTCTTGCATCTCATTAACAAATGCAGGCAGACATTGCACAAGGGACAACAGGTGAACAAACTTGAAGATGTATAACTTTTTATGGTAACACTGAAACAAGGGTAATATAATTATCTCTGTACCGAAGCAGAGTGTGTGTGATATTTCTTCCTCTATAGCCTGAATAAGTTATTCTATTATGTTATCTTTAAATAGGAATTAAAATAAAATTCGGAAACAGTCTGCTATCATAGAAACAGAACTTGGGACTTTATTAGTAATTATGTAACTTAAATCATATTCCCAAGCACAACCACCCCAGTCTTTCTTTTTACCTGAAGACACTGTACTTTAAGTGTGATTTAGTTTGCTAACTAAAAATAAAAAATAAAAAGATCAAGTAATGAACCTGGGTTTTAAAACCTATTGATGCTAATGCTAATGACCTATTCATCAACTTCTTTGTCTATAGAATGAGTGTGGTAAATATTTCTGTATCCTAGTGACTAGGATGATTTTACTAATTAACACATCACATTGAGGAGGTCATGCCAAGCACCTACGCAGAGTTCATTCAATCCACCTAAAAACACCACCACGGCAAACACTGACTAGAAAATAGTTTTCCTAAAGCCCATCTCAAAACAAACAAACCAGAATCATTCATTCATCAGTCTTTATTCAATGTTTTCTGAAGCTGTAATTCTCTTTCTTTCTAGTCAATGGACAAAAATAAAAGGATGCTGCTACATTTATTAGCTGCAAGAGAGGCTGATCTCCCATCAAACAAGCTTGCTACAGTCTGAGATAGACAGAGATGTTTTAACTCCTGATATTCTTGTGTGGAAATACAAGTCTGGGCCTGGTTTTGTTTCCAAACTCTGTGCCTCTCCTACTCCGGTCAGCAGCCTGACTTCTGGACAGAGAAATCTCCTGTCTTCTGTACCTCACTGGGGTACAGAAATATGTAATTCAACCATTTTACTGAAGAAGAAAAAATATGATCAACCAGTCATTAGCATTAGTTGGTTTTAAATCAAGGTTCGTTACTTTATGTTTGTTTTTTAAATTATGAGTTTAAATACTGAACAATTTCTTTACAAATTTAAGCAACAAGTGAATGAGACATTCTTTCTTTTGAGGAAATTTTGGTTGTTCAATTGCTCCATTTTCATGGAAAGAGTGCATACAGCAAAGCCTTCTGTCTTCATTTGTGAAGAACTTTCTTAAATAAAAATGCTTGCCCATTGCCCAATTGACCATTGAGCAACAAACAAGCAACTACAAACTCGCCAAGCCCCCAGAACAAGATTTCTAGGATCTGCCCTTTTCAGAGCCAAAAGCACCATTTCATTTCACAAAGGACAGATTGTTTTTATTTGTAGAAATTCAAGGCTGCTTGCTACAGATAATGGCATGATTTCGAATTCAAGAGGAACTTTTACAAAGAAATGCAGTAATTATTATTCCAGGGAACAATCTGTTCAGGCTATTAATCCGATAAATAAATGAATAAGCACAGATTATTTCTCTGAGAATCTGGCCTACAACTTTGAAAGCCTTACCTCAGCGGATAGGCAGAAAATGTAAGAGTTTTTGATTTAATAAAAGAGATGTTACAGAAAGATAATGCCAATATATTTAGCAGGCTGAGAAATTAAAACTTTATAATGTTAGAAAGTAAGATTTATAGGCAGTGCCCTATTAATGTTAATGGATGACAAAACTGCACAAACTGAGTATAGTGACAATATTTAACTATATATATCTCTCTTTACAAACTGATGGAGTGCCTCTTTTATAAGTGTAATTATCTTGGTGATGGTTTATTTCATCCTCAGTTTTGCAGTGGCTTCACAGAATCACATAATCATCTAGGTTGGAAGAGACCTCTAAGATCACCTAGTCCAACCTCTGACCTAACACTAACAAGTCTTCCACTAAACCATATCACTAAGCTCCACATCTAAATGTCTCTTAAACACTTCCAGGGATGGTGACTCCACCACTTCCCTGGGCAGCCCATTCCAATGCCTAACAACCCTTTCAGTAAAGAAGTTCTTCCTAATAGCCAATCTAAACCTCCTCTGGCGCAACTTTAGCCCATTCCCCCTCGTCCTGTCACCAGGCACATGGGAGAATAGACCAACCCCCACCTCGCTACAGCCTCCTTTAAGGTACCTCTAGAGAGAGCAATAAGGTCGCCCCTGAGCCTCCTCTTCTCCAGACTGAACAAGCCCAGCTCCCTCAGCAGCTCCTCATAGGACTTGTTCTCCAGGCCCCTCATCAGCTTTGTTGCCCCTCTCTGGACTCGCTCAAGCACCTCCATGTCCTTCTTGTAGCGAGGGGCCCAAAACTGAACACAGTACTCGAGGTGCGGCCTCACCAGAGCTGAGTACAGAGGGGACAATCACTTCCCTAGACCTGTTGGCCACACTGTTTCTTATGCAAGCCAGGATGCCGTTGGCCTTCTTGGCCACCTGAGCACACTGCTGGCTCATATTCAGCTGATTATCCACCAATACTCCCAGGTCCTTCTCTGCCAGGCAGCTTTCCAACCACTCATCTCCCAGCCTGTAGCTCTGCTTGGGGTTGTTGTGCCCCAGGTGCAGGACCCGGCACTTGGCCTTGTTGAACTTCATGCAGTTGACCTCAGCCCATCGGTGCAGCCTATCCAGATCCTCCTGCAGAGCCTTCCTACCCTCGAGCAGATCGACACACGCACCTAACTTGGTGTCATCTTCAAACTTACTGAGGGTGCACTCGATCCCCTTGACACAAGGTGCATCGGTGTAGAAGTTTCTTGGTTCTCCTGGCCTTCCAGACAAAGAAGCATAACAGAAGAGAACAAGGCAAATAGTATTCCAAGTACACTGCAACCATACACCAGGATGTGGAAGGGGCTGCATGGGAAGCACAGCTCCTCTTCTCTGTAAGGAGTGAGGGACATAACTGAAAGCTGCTAGAACCAGTATGAAAGAGATGTCTCTACATGCCCTTTCCTCCACATGAGCCAGAAAAAGAGGGATTGTCTTCTCCCATAGCACAGCAGCTGGTATAGTCTGCCCAGACGTCCTCAATATGGGTTTTAACCGAGACTAACTCTCAAAGTTTGCTGCTGCTTCCCTCCACAGAGCTCACTACAAAACACAAATTACCTCAGCAGTTGCATTGTGCTGTACACTTATACCCACTTTTTTGGGTTACTGTTAGGAAGGGGTACGCTCTTACACGTTTGGCAACTAAGCTAGGCCTGTGCAGGGCTTTTCAAGTTCAGATTCTTGGCTGAACTGCCTAAACTTTTAGAGCCACAAAAATCTGGGATGGAGTCCCCTCAGAGAATGGCTTGCCTAACAGCAACAATGAAATAATTTTAAACAAACAAACAACAACAACAACAAAACAGCTCTGAGGCACAGATGTGCATCTGAGCTTTCTTAAGTTTGGGAATATCTTTGTTTAATTCTTTGGCCAGCTCTTTACAGCTCAGGAGACAGCTGAGAAATTTCATACTTCAAATTTTTTGTTTGTTTCCATTGAATACATTTACTTTCTTCCTGCTTCTGGACTCAGTTCCTTCATTTTTAGGGTCAGCATTATATTTCTCTTGTTCTGCTTCATACTCTATTCTCCAGTCAAGGTTTGATCACATTCTTCTCCTCTCTATTTCACTTGCTTTCTGGGTATAACAATCTACCCACAAATCCACCTTTTCTTTTGGAAAATTTTTCTTTTTATGCTCCCAGCCTGCTGAATGTATTTACTTCACTTAACTCCTCTTGACATCTCCCCATATATCAGACTTGTTGCCATATCCTCCCACTTTTCACTCAATAATTGGAGGAAACAGTAGGGTAGAGTGAACCCTCAGTGAATTCTCAGATGACACAAAACACGGGGTCTGGATGACTCACCAGAGGGCCATGCAGCCATCCAGAGGGGCCTTGACAGGCTGGAGAAGGGGGCTGGCAAAAATCTCATGAAGTGCAATAGGGAGAAGTGCAAAGTCCTGCACCTGGGGAAGAACAACCCCAGGCTCCAGTATGCACTGAGGGCCACACAACTTGAAAGCAGCTTTGCAGAAAAGGACCTAGAATACCTGGTAGACACCAGGTTGAACACAAATCAGCAATGTGCCCTTGCTGCTATGAAGGCTAAGGGTAGTCTTGGCTGCATTAGGTTGTATTGTCAGCAAGTCAAGAGAGGTGATCCTTCCCCTCTAATCAGCATTGGTGAGGCTGCACCTGGAGTACCGTGTCCAGTTGTGGGGCCTCCAGTACAAGAGAGACCTGGACATAATGGAAAGAGTCCAAAGGAGGGCCACCAAGATAATCAAGGGACTGAAGCACCCCTGCTATGAGGAGAGGCTGAGACAGTTGAGACTGTTGAGCCTGGAGAAGAGGAGGCTCGGGGAGATTTTATCTATGCCTATAAGCATCTGAAGGAAGGGTGCAAAGAAGATGGAGCCAGGCTCTTGCCAGTGGTGCCCAATGCTAGGACAAGAGGCAATGGGCACACACAGGAACATGAGACATTCTGTCTGAACATCAAGAAGCACTTCTTTATTGTGCAGGTGATGGAACACTGGCACAGGTTGCTCACAGAGATTGTAAAGTCTCCCTCTTTGGAAATCTTTAAAAGTCATGTGGACATGGTCCCAGGCAACCCTCTCTAGGTGTCTTTGCTTGATCAGGAGGGTTGGATCAGATGACCTCCGGAGGTCTTTTCCAGCCTTTACCATTCTCTGATTCTCTGACTCTGTGAGAGGTAGACAAAGCACTACCAGTGAGTCTGTAAAAAGATATCTGCTTCTGAATGGATGGAGTTGAAAAAGGTTTGCTGTTTGCTTCGCTTCAGTACAAAATATTGGTTGGCTTGGAGCAATTGGAGTGAAAAAGTGGAAGGAATAAACGAAATTTTAAAAAAGCAATAGTTTTTGCCCAGGTCATCAAAAGGACTGATAATAGGTTTCCACATCCACTAACAATACTCATATCATAACATGTTGCCATGCACACCTCTTATCCACAGCTCAGAAAACCACAGAGTAGTGTCGTAACTGGGCACTGCAGTCAGCCCTGCAGTCAGATCAGAGATAACTCATTTACTGCATAGATCCATCACCATAAATTTAATGTCTCCTCAGCTTTGAACTGTTGATCTGGAGAAAATAACACCATTGCACTTTATTATTTCCTCTCTTTAACCTCGTTTCAAATGATCACTGTGATCTTAGCCCCACAGGGAAGAATAAGTTTTGTTTGTTGAAGAATCTTAGGATGAACCAAAAGGGACATACCTATTTGAGACTGAGCAACCATCGTAGACTTGCGGTCACACAATGGAGAGAAAGGAAGCCCTAGTTCTGCTTCTTTGTCACCCTGGAGAAACAAAATTGAGAATAAATTAGAACTAGACAAGACACGCTGAACTTTGATATCTTAGGTCATTGCAGTAAAAGCCACACATTTTACTTTCTCTAGTGAAGTGGGTTTTGTATATGTGTGTATGTTTCTTAAACACAAATTATTCGTGGACAATTGAGTCTGGCTGGAAAAGTAGCTGTACAAGGAGAAGTTTGTAAATTGAGCATCTTAACTCTACTGAATCTTTCCTCAGAGCTTTCCCTGCTTGTTTGGTACTTCCATGAACCAATTAAACACCCACTTGAGCACAAAAACACTTCTCACTGTAGCTCTCTGGAAAACACAGCAAAACTCACTTCTTGGAACAAACCTTTCAAGAGAAAACATCAGTGTCAGGATGATCTTTCAGGATTTGCACTTGTTTGTATGCCTTTTTTCATTTTTCAGATAAGGATTTCACTCATAGCTGGCCAAATGCAGATTACTTTTTTTGTTTTTCAGATAAGGATTTCACTCATAGCTGGCCAAATGCAGATTACTTTTTTGTCCAAAGGAAACACTGACATTGTCTGTTATAAATTGCTTTATGCTGAGAGGACACATAGGATGACATAGTTTCAGTAATCCACTGTGAGCATACAAATTTAAATAGCTTGTTAAATATATACTTATATATATATATATATATATATATATATATATACACTAGAGAATCAATTCCTTAAATCAGCAGCTCACTTTAACTGTGCTGAAGATCATGCCAGTGTTCTGAGAATAACTTCTGTAGGTATAAGAAGTGTCTTTTCTTTGTTGTTAATATAACATACATGAAATGGTGGAATAAATTCTGTTAGAATTTTGGGTGAAACAATAATTTTCTTCCACTGTGGCACAATTCTGCTTTATGTTAGGAGTCCAACGTTCAAAATTCAAGGTAAAACAGAAACTAAACACAAATACAGTTCAAAGTAACCTTCCATTACTTTGTCTGCCATGTCTTTCAGGAAAGAATTTTTCAATGCCAGCTCTTACCTAATCATAGGTCTTCTCTTACTCCTAATTCTGTTGCCTAATTCTATTTAGCAGGAAGCCCCTAGCTGCCTTCCTGACTGCTCAAAGAGATACTTGACTTCTAAGCTGTTTGGGCAGATCCCTCATGGCTGGCTAAATTGCATAAGTAAAACACACAAGATGTTTCCTTTGAGACATGCTCACTGTAACTGCTGAATATATATATATATAAAAGTATTCAGAAGCAGCATTCACACTTACAGCACAGTTGGTTCATGTAGGAAGACCTGTGTCACATCACAGAATACTTGGAAACCAACAGGGCTGGGGAACTGAACTAACATGGTTTAAGTGAGGCTTTATGTCTCATAAAGCACAGAACAGAAAGGATGGGAAATAATCTGCACTTAAAGAGCGTAAGAAAATAAATACCTGAACTGAAGCCAGTCCAACTTCTTAGTCCCATGGTCCCCTCTAGCTAGTGGCAATTTTTAGCTTGTATGCAGAAAAGAGTGTGTGTTGCTCTTCTGCTGTCAGGTAGGGATGCATTTATTTACCTACTATTACATAACTTCAATGAACCTAAGTCTACACTTCATGGTAAGTTTAAGGGTTTTCCTAAAAAGGGAGTTAATGCTGCGTCTTAATTTGGAACTAGAATGCAGGTTTTACATAAAGCTTTATCTAAATGTGAAGACATTTGTCATTCAAAAACAACATAAGATTTGTTGGCTGAAAGAAAATTATCCCTGTGAAAACATAAAATAATAATTTTGTCTTTATTACACTTGTAAAGCAGATCCAAACTTGGGCTTTTGTGATCTTACGTTTAGCTAATCTTAATTCCCTTACAAATCTTTAGGGCACTCAGCAATGGTATATTTTATCAAACTTAGTACCCTTCTGAGCTAAAATAGAAGAATAAACATGGGACAAAAGAATAAACATGCCCAGAGGTAAAGTCTTCCCTAAAATGTATGTGAAGATCATCCTCTTTACATGAGTCTCCCATGTGACAATGCAGGGACAGCTGAAGGCATGATTTACCTACTTCCACCTAGTAAACCCATTCTTGGTTTGAAAAACAAATTAAAGGATTCGTTTCAAAGCAATTTTTTGCAATATCCTTATTAAGAAGGCATTCCCACAATGCCTTTAAAAGCAGATACCATTTTAAAAACTTGTTAAAACTTTTTAAAAATTGGCTTTTTTCAGATTTACTATAAAACATGAAGTTATTGAACTTTGGAGGGAAATAAACCACATAATTTTCTGCTTAGTTTACTAATTCATATTGGGGAAAAGTATCACATACATTCCTAAGCACTCCGTTTAGTTTTACTTTTTTTTTTTTTTTTTTTAAAGGCAGCTATTTACATGCTTTCATTTAGCCACTTGGGGAGCTTATAACTATCACACAGAGCTTAATGATTCATCTAGATTTGTGAGTCTGTCAGTCAGAGGTCCACTATGAGATATAAACTAGGGCAATTCACCTCATGCAAAGGGCAATGGATTTTTCACATTTACCCCAAAAATACAGGTATAGCTCTATAAAGTACAGTTACCTGAATCTGTTTTCTAGGGTTTTACAGCTAAGCAGAACATCATATATTCTGTCTTTTGCTATTTAGAAACACATACTGAACCTATAAAAGTAATTAGCCTGGTTTAGCTTCCCAAGTCAGAATTTCTACTAGGCAGACAATGCCTTTATCTGTAGGCAGTGTATCAGACACTAGCTTCCCAAGAATCTTAATAGGCAGTGCTACTGGTGCCAGACAAAAAAGCTTCACATCACTTAGAAGGTTCTTGAGAAAATCAGAGAAGGAAAAGATCTGTGTTCAAATTTTCCTACTTCCTTGCCCAACACTACATACTCTCTCTGAGCTGCCAAAACACAGAGGAAATTCCCCAGCTTTACCTGTCTGAAGAACTCCTCTAGCAGAGACATGGTCCAACGATGATGGAGGTCCCAGGCCTTGGCTGGATGACTGATATCTGCTGTATGCAACAACAGTGATAAGGCTTTCGGCTTGTCAATTCTGAAAACCCAAAGGATCAAATAAGTTAATTGCACTTGCAGTGGAGAATGACAACAAAAATCACACGTAAACAGGAAAATGTGGCCATGTTAGTGGAGTGATACCTGTGTTACTAAAACCTGACTACTATGAAAGATTGTCTTATTTCCCCAACATATACCATTCCTGTTGGAACAGAGACATTAAGAAGCGCAACGAGAAACTTTGTTCAGTTTTTCTGAGCTCCTTTCTAGGCTTACTTGCCTGCACAATCAGGCCTGAAGAGCCACTACATTTCCCATTTCATCTGGGCTGCATTTTATGCAGCTCAGAAGATAATTTAATCTCTACCATTTTACTGCAGTAAACAGGATCTGATCTCAGGGACGCTGGTGATTCTACACAGTAACTGGTAGATGTTTCCTTGTTAGAAAACTACTGTGAGGTCAGAAGGTGATTTTTGTGTCTGGTTCCACAGAAGGCAAAAGACTGGCAATTTCTTAAAACTATAACCTGAGAGGCTAGCCCAAGAATCCAGTAAACAATGTTTTCTTTGGATGGGTAGTCTAAGATTTTAACTCTAAATTTTGATTGCCTGATACACCTGGAAGAGCTATATCTTTTGTGAGGACAAAGTGGCTAGCCACACTCTGGTCTGATATAGGTATAATTCTGGGGGATTCTGTACAGATCTGTGTCTAGAGTGAAAAAAAATACCATCACTCAGAGCTTGATGCAGCGTAAAAGGAGCTTTATGAGAAAGCGCTGTAGACAAAATACTACAGCTCTCACTGTCTTACTAGGAAGAAGAATCATAGAATGGTTTGAGTTGGAAGGTACCAAAGATCATGAAATTCCTACCCCCCTGCCATGGGCAAGGCCTTCCACACAATGCTCCATCTGTTACATTCCAGTCCTTCCCTTGGTGCCTATCAGGTTGTTTTCATCTTGTCTCTGGTTATGGAGCAGGCCCCTTGCAGTGGTGGTATCTGCTACCATCTACACAAGGGCAATGCATTAGTTGTATTTCTGCAGATCTTATAACCTTGAGTCATACTCAAGACATAGAGGACACTCAGCTTGATCATGTCCTTGAAGTTACTGTCATATTCAAAGACTCACTACCAGGAAGGCTTATCCCAACCTTTGCAACTTTGGTCCACCAGCACAGAATAGAGACCTGTGTATAGAGGGATGCCAGTCCATTCCTAAGTGAACTGATTCAAAATTCAACAGCATAAACAGAATTGATGTGGACATCAAAGAGAGTGAGGGCCTCTGGAGAGGTGCTTTTGAAGCAAACACAATGGCAAAGCACCAGCTGAAATTCAGCCCCTCACTGCATGGTGTTGTGAAGTGACTCACCCTTCTGGCTGCTGCAAAGCATTCTTCATGGCTTTGATTTGCTGGAAGTGACAGGACATATCAGTGGCTAACACCATCTCAATCACCAGAGCTCTGAACTCCCTTTTGGATGGCGTCATGATGAGAGAAGCAAGGAAAAAGAAACATAAAAACCAGCATCAGACACACTTCAGATTCTTTTGTTGTCTATCTACAAATTATTGACAGCTTTTCTGCCTTTGCATGTCACTCTTTCCATTATCCCTCTTTCTGGGAGCAGGAAGAAGATCAACGATTTTCTACAAACACAGGAGTGGGAGGGCTGCAAATTAAGCCAGGTGGCTAATCCTTCCTAAAAGAAATCCTAGATCTTTGTGAAGAGAATATTAGCACTAGCATTCCCTTTTCAAGTAAGCACAAACCTCTTGGATTGATTTCTTTTACAGGACATTCTTAGAAGGAAGGAAAAAGATTCTTTAAAACCTTGAAACCTTTAGTTCACCTAAAATCAGGTGAACTTTTGAGCCTGGATTTCTATCCAGTTGACTAAAACTGGTCAATAGCTATTAATATTACTAAAGGAAAAACAGAATGTCAAAAACATTTCCTTGTAAATATACTGTATACATACCTTTGAGAACCTGCATTACTTCCTTGATATTACTCATTCAAGCTATTCCTTTATGTATTTTTGTTAAACAAATGTTTTAGGATGTGCTCGAAATTCCTTTGAAGTCAGTGTAGATGTCCTAGACATTTTTTAAATATTGGAACACTTCTGCTCTAGCATACAATGTACATTTCTTTTCTATTTCTCTCAATTCAGATACACATGGGTTAATATAGGAAGAACAGCCCAAGGTTACCATACCAGCTCAGGAGTTGGGAGATTCACAAATGGGTCAGTTTTCATTTAAAAATAAAAGTTGCCATTTTTCTTTTCATGAATCTTTCATGAAGGACATTGTCTATTCTGAGCATGTCTCTCTTGCCTCTGGTGGTTGTACTCAAGTTCCAGCCCCAGGCCACCAGTGCATAGAGACCCAAGACCTCTGTGCTTACCCAGTCCCATGGGTGTCACATAACATGGCCTCGCTGAAGTTCTGTACACACATTAAGATTGGCCTCACTCTACCTACAGCATACCCCCCTCATTCTTCCCACCCTTATGTACAGGCACTTGGGTAGCCAACAGCATTCAAGGAAACAATATGGTGGCTGAAAACCAAATTAGTTTAAATTTATGGGGATCTTATTTTTTGCCAGTCCTGGTCAGTTCCCTGGTTTGGTACATGCCCAGCAGCAAAAACTTCTCTGTCAATACAAGCAAAAGAAACCAGACAGGATAGGAGAAACTGTTCCTTTTAGCAGCAGTGCTGCAAACAGCAGCTTAAAACACTTGTGGAACAAGGACCCAAGAACCTGAACTCCCACAGCTGGAGAGAAAGTAGATTCACTCCAAACCAGAGACAAAGTAAAAGCCAGTGTGGGCTGAAATGCAGGTGTGATCTATCACAGACAAGATTACAACACCAAAATATTAATTTAATGTGGAAACCAATACATCCTCCCTAGGATACATCTATATAATACATCTATAACGCTTATACTTTTCCACAAGGTTGTCAGAAGTTTCTGTGCTCCAGAAGAACTTGAAAATATTTTAAATATTTTGGTTTTGCAAGCAGCCTGATAAATTAGAGGAACTTGTATTAAAATCAAGATGTATAAGTGTCTTTCTACAAAGGTCAAGGGTTTATGGTAAAAAAAAAAATGCAACCATGTGAAAGTGGTCACTAGGACTATTAGAATATTGAGGCTTGGGAATGGGTTTTGTTCGCAGTTCACCTCAACTGAAGATCTCTTGTGGACTCAAAGTCTGCTTTACAGATCTGGCTGTGTTGCTTCTCTAACCAATTAAGGATTTGAATATTTCTTATTATATTTTCTTGTTTCATCTTGTGGTAGAGATACATTTTCCTGAGGCCAGCAGCCAGGAGCCAGGGAGTTACTATGTTCTCATACCCATAACCTACCACTAAGAAAAAGTTCTGAGTTACCAAATTTGAAAACAAATTCTAAGATAACTTGTCCATGCCTTTTAACAGCCCCTTTAGAATTAGGGAAAGATATGATTATGTGGAGAGAGCAAGGTCAGGAAGAACAATTGGAGAAGAGGAAAGCCTAGATTGAATTTCCTGTTTCATTACTGTCACACACTGGAGAATAATTCGCCCTATGGCCAATATCAGAGCTTTGATTTTGTGTTTTCTAACCAAGGTCCTGCAGATGATACATGAAAACATGGTATCTGGCACAGTCCCATAAGCAATTTTTATGGCATCTTTACTACTGATTGCTGAGATAGATAGACTCTGGATGACTTGACATCTAAATGCTTCCAAGCCTTGCATTGATCTCCATCTGGGAAATATCTTTATTTGCTTTTTAGAATAATTACTTCATGCCCTTACTTTTTTTGCTTTAGAGAACATTACATCATTGGATGTGTCTTTGTATTCTAGCAAATGTATTCTAGCAAAGGACTCACATCCCCATGCATTCATGCGAAAAGGAGAAGAAAAAGACTGCTTTAGATCACTTGATCTCAATGCTATGAACCAATAGGAATATCTCTTTTGTGAGGTATTTTGCCCAGTTTGCCCAGTTGAAGTCTTGATTCTCATGGAAATTAATGGATGAAGGAAAAACACTACCTTCAAGGATATATTTTCAATGGCTGATATTCACTAAAGGTATAATATCCAGAATAAGAATGCAGCCATGCTGGATACATAAAAATCATTTGTTACAAGAAAACTGTGTGATTATGCAACCAATAACCTGCTATTTATTTACAAAAGAAGTCTCTGACCCAAGTTGTCTTCACTCAGAACCATTCAAGGTTTCTCACTGCAATCTCCAAAGGAATAAAGGCTGATTGACAAAGAGCTCAAAATTATCTAAGCGACAAAATCTCAAGCAGCTTTACTGACAAAATCAGAATTGCATGAAAGCTGTACTTCCCGAAGCTGTACTCTGATACAGAATTAAGGAGCTAAACATTTTCCAGATGCTTCTTTAATCCTGTACTTGACAGCAAAGGGCTTGCACACTGTTTCAATAAACTGCATGGAAATTATTAACAATGAAATACACTGCCAGAAAATACGTCTATAACAGTATCTTAGAAAGCATCTGTTTGCTTCGCAGTTTAGTTTCTTAATTCACTGTGATCTGTTTTTGTTATAGTTTCTTCATTTACTTGTTGATGACTTGCACAAATGGGATTCATCACATGAGGCAACCCAACTGACTTTCAAATATTTAATGAGGAGCAGAGTTTGTTTTTTTTTAAATGGACAGTGAAATATTGTTTAGGTACTAGTAAGCATTCATCTCTTTTCTTCTTGACTGCAGCCCAGAAGATCTCTTTCAGTCTCATCTGCTTTCTCTACAAAACCTATGCCCATTTCTTTTCCAACTGTGAAATCTAGGTCTAATTTTCTACATTTATTTCCTCAAAATGCATTCCTTAACTAGATGACTGAATACCACAGAGCTGATGAAATCCACATATACCTCTAAGATTGTGAAATGCGCTGATCATCAGATCTTCTCTTAGTAATAATGTCAAAATATAATGAGACCTTAGTTCAAAACAGCACTTAAGAATTTGCTCTCCAAGGGCCATCACTTGGGCTTTTTGCTAAAAGCGATTTATCAGGTATGTCTACAAAAATAAAATTAAATTTAGATATGCTTTAACAGTTTCCCAAAGCATCCTTTCATGTTTGGGGTCCTATTGATACTGAGAGACTTATTTTTGAGTACCAGTCTGAGAAACGGTGGGCTTCTTGGTTTTTTTTTTCTCAGCACCATAGATCCTGCTGATATCAACTGATATTTGCAATGCTTCCCAAATGTTTGCCTATGGGATTTCAAACTGGCATGCAAAAGCAAAGGCACATAACAATCATAACATCTTGGCATTAGAGCACATCAAGATAATGGTCTTCATTCTGCAGCTGTTGCTCATTCAGCAGCTACAAAATAATACAGCCCTACTTGAGAGAGAACAAATAAGCAATCTAAACCACTCAATATTTTTGTTCAGGCGGTTAGAGTATTTCTTAAAAAGCAGACATATTAATCTTTGAAACTTTAGGTCTAAACATATACCTCAACAGAATACACGTTTTGACACTAGGAAATTAATGAGAAACATCTGAAGCTAGTTTTGATTCAACCACAAGCAGTTTAAAGCCCCAAAGCAGACTGTTTTCCTAAAGAAAGTGTCTATGCAATGAAACATTCTCAAGCAGCTGCTCTGCTGATCCTTGTAGACAGTGGCTCTAAGGCTGCTGTTTCTAGTCAGTTCCTTGCATTTCCTTCGCCAACATAAAAGGAAGCAGCAATTTGCTGGCAATATTTGACAAGGCATTACCAACAGTAGCTAAAATAAAAAATAAAAAATAAGATTTTTAACACCTCATTGCAGATAATTTTTTTTAAAGTTCCTGCTTGCTGCCCACCATGAGACTATTTTCTATATTGGGGGGTAGGATTTCTCAAGCTGCTCCCCCACAACACTCACATTGATTGAAACCAGCCACTTAAGTTCCTGAATCTTATTCCCAGCTCTCAGCTATAGGATTATGTCACCATCCACAAGACAAAATAAAAGGGAAATTCAGGCAAAAGTCATTAGGAAGCAGAGCCTTCGCTAACCAGCTTACTAGAAGCCAAGACTCTGAGAAAGGCTAATTTCCCCTCATTTCCAGTAAGTCAGATGAACTGACTGCTCAGCACTGTATCACATTTAAGCGTATGCAGGAGGCATCATGCTTTATGTAAGATCCCACAACTCACTTTCCCTCCTATGAGAAAGACCACGGAGCAGGATTCTTCCTGTCTGTCAGATTGGGCTATTTTTAATGTACCATCCTCTGGAGTTCAAAATTCCGCAAAAAAGGCAGAAAGTTCCCTCACCAGTTTCAACTGTCTTTTATTAGAAAACAAATCATGGACTGATTTTGGTACCTAAATCATATGTTGCATGAAGCTTGTTTTAAATTATAGCTTCTTACATCATGTTGGCATATACAGTATGCTGATTTATGTTTCTTGGACCTTATTCTTATTTCCATTAAGGCCCATTTATAATTTCCAAGCAGGGGGTGTCAAAGTAGATAGAGGTTATATTTATGCTCTTGCATGAACAAACAGTTGTATACCTCTTCACTAATTTACAGACAGATGCATATAAAGGGTGTCTGTGAACTGCTGAAATTACATGGGAGTCAAATTGTATATTATTGTTCACCGTCACAAAATCTAGTCTCACTGCTATCTGAAGTAAAAAACAAATGCAGAAATAAGCAAGACAAACACTTTTTAAAGATTTTTTTTTCTCTCTTAGTAATAGAAATACTAATGTACAATATACAGTGATGCATATTGCTCTTCAAACAAGGCAATAACAGACTATGGTGATGCTGCAATGTTCCAAAGCAGACACCATGTTCATTTTTACCTCCAGTCATCCTTTGAGAGATTAGACAAAATATTCATCTCTTCATCATCTTGCAAAAGACGATATGCTGCACTAACATGGTGATTTTCAAGCACAGATCGGTCATTATATAGAATGGCTGAGTCTGACCTGGGATTTAAAAGAAGATATAGGAAAGGTTATGCTTCTTCCCTGTCTAAAGTGTCTCACATTCAAAAGTTTTTCTTTGATCAGCTACAGAGGTTAGATCCTACAGCATAGATACAAGCATTTCAAGAGAACTTCTAATACTTTGTTTGTCGTTGTTATTCAGTAAAAACAAACAAACAAAAAAAGCAACAACAACTAAATATAAAAATTCACCACAAAATCCATTTCATCAGCTGAAACTCACATAGTCTTTTTATTATATGCTTAAGAAAAAGTTACTGAGACCTTTCTGACTGAGAGCGATACATAAATTTAGGGTTGAATCATGAGGCTCCTTTTCAGCTCTTGCGTATGGTGCTCTCAAGTCGAAGCCATAGTGTAGCCAGCTAAGTAATTGTGAGATGCACTCCTATACTGTTTGCAGAATAGTAAATTGGCTGTAAGCAAGATATAGCTGAACACCTTCCTGTCTTCTGTGCATTAGGCTCTGCTGTACAGAAGGCCAAATGCCAGTGGGATAGAATAAGACCAAAGCTACAGAATCACACAGAATCACAGAATTTTCTAGGTTGGAAGAGACCTCAAGGTCATCGAGTCCAACCTCTGACCTAACGCTAACAGTCCCCACTAAACCATTTCCCTAAGCTCTACACCTAAACGTCTTTTAAAGACCTCCAGGGATGGTGACTCCACCACTTCCCTGGGCAGCCTGTTCCAGTGCCTCACAACCCTTTCAGTGAAGAAGTTCTTCCTAACATCTAACCTAAAACTCCCCTTCACACCTTAATTTTAAGCTCCAGGGCATGGATCTGAATGGCTAAACCGATCTGAACACAAAGTGCTTGCTGGAAGTTAATGGCAACAGGAAGTGAATATGATTTGTTATAGTCCCCACCCAGTTCTGCTTCCCAGAGAGCCGTGTTAATTTTTGTCCCCTGACATTTCACACCCTCTGTTATTCAGTGTTAAAAAATTAAATTACCACTGTCCTTCCCTGAACTTTTCTGTAGTTATTTTCTATTTGGGAAATACAGCATATCTCTAATTCTTGCATGCATGAAGCTGTAAGTAGTAGAGTGAAGCTTATCCCAGAACAGAGACATAAACTTGTTTCAGAGTACCTAAGCTTTCCTGAGCATATGTGTGATCTAACCTAGCAACCTTTGCATACCTGGGGTACACAGCATGATTCATCTAACATACTCCAGCTATCTAATTTAGGGTAAGATGCAGTGCATGTTAGAAATATCCAACTGTGCAGTACCAGTCAAGGACATCTAGACAGTTTACTGTTGCAACCAGTTATTCTCTAGGAATTTACAAAGATTTTAAAATGAGTGCAATAACTGATTACCTGAAGAGGTAATAGTAAACATATCCCCTTCTGCAGGTATGGTTTTTCACTAAGTAATATTAGTATGCGTAGTGCTGGTGTTCACTGATGAACACAGATATCAGGGAACCCTTGAACTATAGTATCTCCTCTAAAACTACACCTCAGTGAAAGACATCAGTCTGTACAGCAATCAGTCCTCAGCAACTTTACACAGAAGCATTTATGGACCTTTCTTTTTCCTGATTACTAGTACAGAACAATGCTCAGGAACCTAGAATACTCATTTTCAATTGAATGCTTGTAAGAGAAAATAAAATATTGCCTAAGGAAATGAACATTCCTCCTGAGCCACTTGAAGGCAAAGGCTTCTGCACTTTTCTGTGTGGCTATGCTGTTATTCTCCAGAAATTTCTCCTTCTGTTTCACAACCCTTCATCATGATTTATGATGCCCTCACCGTGTCTGGATGTGAAAGTTGTTGGTAGTTCCCGTGTGTTCATAGTCATGGATAGCAGCTGCGAAGATCATAGCGAAGATCTCCAGCTCTGTCAGCCAGTGCTGAAAAGAAATTACAGAGCAATCAGATAAGCTGTCATTTTCCCAGGCATTAAGGCTTTTGTCTTTTAAGGCAAGTTATCCCCTGCTGACAGTCAATGCTGCACATCATTGCTTTTCCCCTGCAGCTTGCCAGCTATTTTAAAGCAAACCTCTCTGGCTGATTCACCAAAGCTGAACCAGTGTTTTTCCTGAAGCTTCATCTAAATAAACTGAACTTCAGCAAAATAGTTTCAGGAACTAATATGTCTTAAGACAAAGGCTTAAGACAGAATGAGGGAAAAGAGTTGCCCTTCTTAGATAGCGATGTGTAAGGATGAGAAGGAAAGGTCAATTTTTTTTCAAGAAAAAATGGATGATATATATACAGGTATGCACATACCACCAAGGTATATATTTGCAGCTCAGCTGACCTTTGCAACAGAGTCTCAAATACAGAAGAATGTCACTTATCTCCACTAACTAGAGGAGTCATTGTCAATCACTGAATCATGAGGAGGACACAGCCTCACAAGATGTACATCTTGTTATTTATTTATCATTCACAGAAACATCTGAGAAAGCCCTAAGGTTGTTTTTCTTTTTTTTTTTCTTTTTTTTTTTTTTTTCCCTAATCACCTAGCTGAAGTCTTATTTTTCAATGCTATTGTCACTTTCATCTTGGATTTCTAAATGACTCAGATGCTTTTAATAATTTTTCTGAGTCAATCAATCTTTTTATTTCTGTTTTTCCACTGGTAACAATGCAAAGAGTGCTGTTAGGATCAAGTACCTCAGAGACAAAAGGCTCTAGATACTGTAGATGCTTTAAATATTTGTATGAAATGCTCCTACAATTTGGAGAAAACCCTTACCACAGTGGTTGCCAAACATTTTTGTAACAGCACACTATATTTTGACTAAAATTCACATAGGAACTGTCTTTTAATTCAAAGCCCATTAAAGGCAGAATTGTTTTGTAAATCCATTCTAGACATCTGCTGTAGCTCAGGGGCAACCCGATTAACCATATGCAGGGGAAACACAGATAACTGTGGGGCCCTGCACACACAGCTACCTGTCCAGCTCTTCTCCTGCCTTTCACAGCCATCTCTGCATAGCCATAGCAATCATAATATTTTCTCTCTCTTTTGTTTTGTTTTGTTTTGTTTTGTTTTCTTATTTGTCATCTTCATGCCTGAACAGCCCCAGCACCTCTGGGTATAGAGGTGCTATATGGGGCTATATATATATATATCTCATATATATATATGAGATAGCCCTAAACATCAATGGCTGTGCAGCTGGAGAATGAAGCTCGTCTCAGCTTTAAAGATCTCCTTATATTAAATGCGGTTTGAAGTTATTTTCCGGGTATTTTGCACAACGACACTGACCATCATCAAGGTAGGTCTTGACTTGCTTTTTACTTTTTTTTAATTGTTTTTGAGAAGTGTGAGGGTGAAGAGATCAAGAAATGAGCAGACAGAGAAACTAAACTACCTTCTCCTTTTTTATACAGATGGTCAAGAACAGGAACAAACAGTGCTGGTAGTGGAGAAATAACCATCATGCTTCTATTTTCAAGTGTGAATTGTGTATAAGGAATGCTTTACAGCTGATAGAACATGGTTTCAACTTTCAAGCACCAAACTTCTGAAAACTACACTGTGAAAAAAAAAAAAAAAAAAAAAAAAAAACACATACACACACACAAAAAAACAACCTAGGGTTTCCAGGCTTCACACATAGATTTGAACTTCATTTTCTCAGCCGTGTTCTATCATTTTCCAAATGGAGATAGTCCACATGATAGACAAAAATCCAAAAATCAGGCAGAACCACTCATGGACTGGCAGAGCAAATCCACGTTAAGCAAGTAGAACCACTACAGGACACATACCCAGCTGGTCTAATGAATCCACTTCGGACCTTCTGGGCATCATCTGACAAGTCCCATTCCAGCAGGGTCTTATGACCCAAGCTTTAAAATGACACCAAGGCAATGAGCTCTGTGCTTCCTTCTGTCTCCTTCCTTAATCTCTTAAGGTACATAAAGGAAAAGTGCAAACTTGCATGCTCTATCAAAGCATCATTTGCTGAACAATATCAGGGTAATGTAAGTTTTCAATAGGATGTAATATACCTGAGGAGAAGTTTTAAGTATTTGAGGAAGGCAGCTCAGAATACAGACTGAGATTACGGTTGAAACCTGTGGCTAATTAAGTCTGGGAAAGCAGCACAAAGTCAAAATAGACTTGTAATATGAGAAAAAATAGCAGGCAAACAATTGGAAACTTTTAGTTCCTTTTTCCTGCTATAACCTTGTAAGAAAAAGCAAACAAGATGGCAAAGAGCCAGCAGAGAACGGAAGTAATTCCATCAAAGTTGTGATATTACCCTATACTAGTCTCTAATGGACTTCATCTTGCAGAACAGAGCACTACTGTTAAAGAACAAAGACATGGAGAATGATTGAGAAAGCAGCAGGATACTGTTACGGGTGAAGAGAGCGAGGAAATGTGAAAGGTTTTCATTTCTAAAGGGCTGACAAAATCAATCCAGAACAAAACCTTCAGTGACGATGGAAGGGTGGGGAGAAAGGCATGAAAGAACAAGTATCGGCTTCCAGAATGGGAACAAAAAAAAGTGTAATGAGGCATGATTGTCTTTCACAAACATATAATAGATATGAAGAATTAGCTACTCAGGGAAGTCATTGGCATGTAAACAAAAGGATCGATGCATGCAGAAAGAAAAAGGAAGAGGAAAGACTAGTGTTTCCAAATCTAACAAAATGAATGAAATGTATTGCCAAGAAAAAGCGGCAAAACAAACACAGCAGTAATTAGCCTATTTCCTTGCACTGAGTTTATGGTCCTTTGTTTCAAAGCATTTACCATTTTCAGAGCCCATAAGCTTATGATGATCTGCTTATTAACCACAGTAGTGCACAGGAGAGGAGGATCTCGCTTCCCTTTGGTACAAACAGATGTGACATAAATCCTGCCCTTCTGCAGTTTTACAGGTCTTCTGCATAGAATCACAGAATCACAGAATTTCTAGGTTGGAAGAGACCTCAAGATTATCGAGTCCAACCTCTGACCTAACACTAACAGTCCCCACTAAACCATATCCCTAAGCTCTACATCTAAACGTCTTTTGAAGACTTTGTGACTCCACCACTTCCCTGGGCAGCCTGTTCCAATGCCTAACAACCCTTTCTGTAAAGAAGTTCTTCCTAACATCTAACCTAAAACTCCCCTGGCGCAACTTAAGCCCATTCCCCCTCGTCCTGTCACCAGGCACGTGGGAGAACAGACCAACCCCCACCTCGCTACAGTCTCCTTTAAGGTACCTCTAGAGAGCAATAAGGTCGCCCCTGAGCCTCCTCTTCTCCAGGCTGAACAAGCCCAGCTCCCTCAGCAGCTCCTCGTAGGACTTGTTCTCCAGGCCCCTCACCAGCTTCGTCGCCCTTCTCTGCACCCGCTCAAGCACCTCCATGTCCTTCTTGTAGCGAGGGGCCCAAAACTGAACACAGTACTCGAGGTGCGGCCTCACCAGAGCTGAGTACAGGGGGACAATCACCTCCCTAGCCCTGCTGGTCACACTGTTTCTGATACAAGCCAGGATGCTGTTGGCCTTCTTGGCCACCTGAGCACGCTGCTGGCTCATATTCAGCCGACTATCCACCATCACTCCCAGGTCCTTCTCTGCCTGGCAGCTCTCCAACCATTCCTCTCCCAGCCTGTAGCTCTGCTTGGGGTTATTGTGCCCCAGGTGCAGGACCCGGCACTTGGCCTTGTTGAACTTCATGTAGTTGACCTCAGCCCATCAGTGCAGCCTATCCAGATCCTCCTGCAGAGCTTTCCTACCCTCAAGCAGATCGACACACACGCCTAACTTGGTGTCATCTGCGAACTTACTGAGGGTGCACTCAATGCCCTCGTCCAGATCATTGATGAAGATATTAAAGAGGACCGGCCCCAGCACCAAGCCCTGGGGGACGCCACTAGTGACTGGCCTCCAACTGGACTTGACTCCATTCACCACGACTCTTTGGGCCCGGCTATCCAGCCAGTTTCTAACCCAACGAAGCGTGCGCCAGTCCAGGCCACGAGCAGCCAGTTTCTTGAGGAGAATGCTGTGGGAGACGGTGTCAAAAGCCTTGCTGAAGTCAAGGTAGACCACATCCACAGCCTTTCCCTCATCCACCCAGCGCGTCACTTTGTCATAGAAGGAGATCAGGTTCGTGAAGCAGGACCTGCCTTTCATAAACCCATGCTGACTGGGCCTGATCGCCTGCTTGCCCTGCAAGTGCTGTGTGATGAATCTCAGGAGGATCTGCTCCATGAGCTTCCCTGGCACTGAGGTCAAACTGACAGGCCTGTAGTTTCCTGGGTCTGCCCTCCGGCCCTTCTTGTAGATGGGCGTCACATTTGCTAGTCTCCTAGACTGCTTTCTCAGGGCTGTGTTGTGCTTCCAGGATATGTCAGGGAAGTTGAAGTCCCCCACGAGAACAAGTGCTGAAGATTTTGCAACTTCTGTCAGCTGCTTGTAGAATTCCTCATCTGTCTCCTCGTCCTGGTTTGGCGGTCTATAGCAGACCCCAACCAGGACACTAGCTTTGTTGTCCCTGCCGATCCTAACCCAAAGGGACTCGACCTTGTCATTCCCAGCCTCGAGTTCTACAACATCGAAAGACTCTCTAATATAGAGAGCCACACTACCACCCCTTCTGTGCTGCCTGTCCCTTCTGAAGAGCTTATAGCCAGGCATTGCAGCACTCCAGTCATGAGACTGGTCCCACCACGTCTCCGTGATGGCAACCAAGTCGTAGCCTGCCTGCTGCACGATGGCTTCCAGCTCCTCCTGTTTGTTACCCATGCTGCATGCATTGGTGTAGATGCACTTCAGCTGGGCCATTGCCTTATCCTCCAGCCTTGCCATTGTTCCCCCTGGCACAGCCCCAACAATCCTAGCTTCAGCCCCATCCCCCTTCCTACCTAGTTTAAAGCCCTCTCAATGAGCCCTGCCAGCTCCTGGCCCAGGATCCTTTTTCCCCTAAAGATAGGGACCCGTCTGCGGCCATCAGGCCAGGTGCTGAGTAAAGTGAACCCTTCTTAAGTAACTCTTGACAGTATCAAAGAAAGAATTGTCAGCTTTAACTTTTGCACCACATTTGTACCCACTTGAATCCACCTGTCTGTATTCACAAAAAAAAAATCATATGGTAATTCCTAATAACAATAAAGATTAATCAGAAAATAATACCAAATAAAATACTGATCACACCTGAACATCTGAGCTAAAGGAAAGCAGCTCTTGGAACTTGTTCCTACCATTCATGCTTCTGTAATAATACTCTAGGAGAAAAACATCAGACTAATTCCAAATTCATTATGTCTATGATGTCTATGTCTATGACGGAACCCAAAACATTCTCCTTTGCACGTCTAGCTATACCTAACTCATTCCAAGGCATCATCCTGAGCAAGAAAATAACAGGAAAACTACAGAGATTTCAGGCACTGCATGTGATTAGAAGGAAAGACGATTTTTACTTGAAAAGAAAGCAGATGAAAAAAAAAAAAAAAAAAGACTGGAACTAAATTGTTGTAAATAACATGAAACAGAAGAGAGGAAAATGAACAGTATAAAGACAAACCACACAATTGTTTCTTCCTTTTGACACTAGAACAAATGACTGCTAAGTAGACTCTAAGTTTGAAAAAAGGACTTTTTTACACTGTAAATAATAAGCTAAGAAGGCAAATGAGGGCATTGTTTCTATTTTATGTTTTTTTCTTTTACGATTTTTTTTAATGATCACCTTTTATGATTTTTTATTTGTTAAACCAAAGGCCCCAACATGGTTTCTGACATCAAAGTCTTAATTTCCAGACTGTCCAAATTCCTTGCATAGATATTGTGAAAGTGATGAACTGAATGACTGTTTACCCTAGGGGAAGGAGCAGATATTGATATGAGAAAATTCTGGAAAGAGGAAAATATCCCCTACCTTTCTTTAGCATGTATGAACACACTACATACATGTATGTTTGTAAGAAGTACAATCCTGCTGTGAGCAGGAGATTGGGATAGATGACCTCCAGAGCTCATTTCCAAACAACAGTAATCTACTCACATTGAGATGGGCTGTATCCTGTGGGGAGAAGGGAGAAGTAAGAGAAGTAAGAGGAGGAGGAGCAGGAAGAAGAAGAAGAAGACAAAGAAGAAGATGAAGACGAGGAAGAAGAAGAAGAAGATGAAGAATAAGAAGATGAAGAAGAAGAGGAAAAAAAAGAATTCTAGTAAGGGAAGCAAAGCTGAAATGTTATTGTTGGCTTGCAGTGTTGCAAGTCCCTTGTTCCTGGTAGCAGGAGAGTGCTTTCCTATTGTGCTACATTAGATGCTAAACCAAATGCGACATATTTGGCTGTGGGAACAACTAGTGCATGGGATTATTTCTGGGAAACAGCTGACAATTCACTACAGCCTCCAGAGTGCAACTCCACCATAACAGCCTGCATGGGATACTTATCTGCATGTAGTTTATTACAGCAGGAATAAAAAAGCAAAGGGCTTAGTTCAGGCAAATGAGTCACTGACTTCAGTGCCAGCATTTACATACATTGCACACAATGCACACAAATTCTCGTTTCCTTTTTTTAGATGTAAATCTTGAATATGCACATTATTTGACCTCTGCAAATAATTTGGAGCATTGTTTCTTCTAAAATAGATGAAAAAAATGATTTAAAGATGTAAAAAAGGAAGCACTTTAATACTGAAGACTTCTTTTATATTTGTCAGTTCAAACCAAGCATCGCAACACCTGAAGACTTTGAAAAGCATGTGGACATAGGTAATTTACTGGACATAAGTAAACACATGACAGAACAAAAGACATAATCTAAAGGATGATAGGTTTGTGCACTTACCGCCACATTCAGATAAGGTTGGAAAACATTACAGAGAGGGTCGAAGAGAGATGTTTAACTTTTTTGTTTGTTTGTTTTATTTCTCTGTCAGACTGGAGACTGGGATGCACACAGCTGTTACTTTTGCTCTGACTTGCTCTAGCACTCAAACACCTGAATAGTTATTTCTGGAATTCCCTTTAAAGTCTACAAAATGCCTACATTATAGTGGCTTGTATAGCAGCCTTGGCTAAACAGTCCCCAGAAACTTTTTGCAAGATATGTTGCCACTGAGGTGCCATTAGGACATATTTAATGATGCTAATATTGCAAAAGGCCAGAAAATATTTTACATGACATACCTTCAGAATGATCTGTCTTTAATCTGGGATAACACCTTTGTTTCAGAGAAGCATTGTGTATAAAAGCAGAGGAAAAGCAAGTAGACTGAAATAGTTTAATCTTCATTAACTTTAAGAAAATATATTCTCCAATCTCCAAGAAGAAATTAGGTAAGAGAAGAGGCCATACTTCTTTCAAAAGTCTCCTCACTGCTATGAAAATGCACAACTATATCCTGAATACATAGACTTCAATGAGCACTGAATAGAGTTCAATGGAGAATCAAAGTTATTTAACTCAAATTGTAATTGCAGTGAGTTATTCATTTAATAACTTGACTGAAGAAAAATAATCCAAGCCTTTAAAACAAGTAACCTAAATTTAAACCCAAGAAAAGAACAAATAATGTAATCCTGGGAAAACAAGAAGCTGGAGACCAGTGAACACCAAGAGAGGTGGTGTCAGGAAAACAAGTAATGAAATACAAGTTGGAAGTCAAAAGACTGGAACCAGTCAAGAAAAAGGGAGGCATTAGGATCACCTGTATCCATGAAAGGGCAAAGGCTGTGGGTCTGGCAGCACAGTCTGCACTGTCTACCTCAGTGGCAGCTGATAGCTCCACCCAGGCAAAGCTTCTGAGGGATGAGGCTGCATTGCAGACTTCTGACTGCTGGAAGTGCTTAGTTGTTTTTTGTTTGTTTGTTTGTTTGTTTGTTTTTGTTGTTTTGTTTTTGTTTTTGTTTTTGTTTGTTTGTTTGTTTGTTTGTTTGTTTGTTTTTTCCTTGGGGCAGGGGCAGGGACAGGCAGCAGACCTGCCTGCAAAAGGTGCGGAGGATCTCCAGCACCAGGTGGCCAAGCTGTAGAAGGCAGTGAGAAGGTGGCGCATTATCAGGGAGGCTGAGGAAGAGTTAAGACAGATGGATCCCAGCGCAGTCTGCAGTGAACCCACAGCCCATGGCCAAACAGCCCCAAACTCCCTCGGCAGCACTTACAAAAGGGAGGGGGACCAATAACACCACAGGGTGGAGGCTGGCTACAGCAAGGACCAGCGGGAGAAAGTCTTCCCCCAAAGCCTACGGTGCCCTTACAGACCTGCTTCACCCCTCTGCAGACTTAAAAGGAAAGACCCACTGCAGAAGGGGTGGAGCTGAGTAAGGCCCAGTCTGCTCCCTGCAAAGTAACAACTAGTCCAGCTAAGAAAAGGCGAAGGGTGACAGTGGTAGGCGACTCTCTTCTGAGAGGTATGGAGACACCCATCTGCTGACCTGATCTGCTCTTGAGGGAAGTCTGCTGCTTACCAGGGGCTTGTATCAGGGATGTTACCAAGAGACTGCCAAGCCGTGTACAGCCTAAGGACTATTATCCACTGCTGCTGTTTCATGTGGGCACCAATAATGGAGCCAGAAGCAATCTGAGGAGTGTCAAGAGAGACTAAAGAGCCCAGGCAGCAGCAATAAGGGACTCAGAAGCATAGGTAATTTTTTTCAACAGTCCTCCTAGTCAAAGGGAAGGGAATTGAAAGTGCCAGTCGAATCTGGCAGATAATTGTGCAACTGGTGCCACAGACAGGGTTTCGGCTACTTAGACTATAGGACTTGCTTTGAGAAACCTGGTCTGCTGTGGGCTGATGGGATCCACCTGTCATAGGAGGGGAAGAGCATCTTCGGTCATAGGCTTGCCACGCTGATGAAGAGGGCTTTAAACTAGAGTTGCCATTCTTGTCAAATGTCAGCTATCCCTAGGTTTCTTTGTAAGCAAGTTCAGAGGGTTTTAGTGTAGGAATTGGATGGAGATCATCTTCTCTAAATACAGCTCTTGTCTACCCCAGGTAAGTGGAGTGAATTGTCCTTTGGAGGTTACTGCCTTGCTCCCTTAAGTAAGAAGAAAGCTTAGACAATTTGCTTCTTCGCAGTAAGTGAAATGAATCCCAACAAAATTGACTTGCCAGACTCACCCAGGCATCCACTCACTCACAGACTGTGGCAGACTGGAGAACTGAGCTTGGGTTTTTCTCCCATTCTCTCTCAGAACAGTTAAAAGAGTTATCCATATTCACACCCAACTTTTTTTTTTTTTTCTAAATAATCCTAATTCTCTACTTTTATTAGTAAAGCCATATCAAATGCAGTTTTTCTACAGTGCAAATGGGCTCCATTGTGGATAATCATAATCTATTTACTAAACAAAAACTGCTGTAATCTCATTACGTGTTCAGGATGCCAACTCCTGTACTTACCACTACGCCTGTCTTGAAAAGGAGGTAATGGACTGTCTGTGTCACATCCGCAGCATGCATTAGGTTGTGATAAGGATTTTTGTGTTTGCTGTACCCAACCTCCAGAGCTTCCACAAAGGACACCAGGGCAGAAATTGGGATCTGAGAAAAGTAGTACAGAATTAAAAATGAAATAAGCACCTGTAATTGCTAACATTTGGATGGAACTATTTTTATAAGAGGCCCCGAAGAGCAGTTTATACTTCACAAACAAATAGCATCCTAAAACATCTTAAATAGGCACTGGAGAGAGAAAGTGAATCAAGTTCACTTCCTCCAACTGGCTTTCCCATCCCTAATTATGTTATGGATGATGAATCATTCACACACATAAACACACACTGGTCAGTACACTATGCAGTGCCATTTGGAGTGCACATGCAGTACAAAAAGTAACAGAGTACTTGATTGATTGCGCCCAGAGAAATATTTCTGTTTAGGACACAGGTGTCTGTGTGTTCCCCTCACAACCCTCTGGTATGTATCACTGCTTTACTATTCACATTCCAGATTTTGCAATTAAATACATCATATAGCAAGTCTGAGATTCTCTATTAAGAAGAGTATCATTTATCAAACCTCTGATTTTTTGTTGCCAAATCCAGAGTGCCTATACTATGGGCTTGTCATACTTTTTGACTCCAGGAGTATAAACATACACACTAGAGAAAATTAAATTCAGGGGATTTCTATGGAGGAGACTACATAGGTGGTGTCAGCTGCATATATATGCAACTAGCAGCATGGATTCTCCAATGTTTTCCTCAAGCTGTAAGTACTACACTTTCATATTTCTATAGTTAGAGTTTCATAGTTATTTTCCTCTTGGATATGTATCATGGGCTGATGTAATTCTGACCAATCATCATCTTCAAACATTTCTCATCAGACATGGGTAGTTCATGAAGTACAGGAGTCAGAGAAATGTAAACATTTCCCAGTTAAAGCGAGTGGGACCTCCCAGAGAAAGTGTCAATGGAGGTAAGGTTAATGGAATATTTGGGTGGGGAGAATGGTAAAGATTTAAGAGCAATACTTCTGTGATCCAAATGTAAGCCTGTTCAAAGTTGGAGTAAAAGATATGTAGCATTTGAGACTAACAAGCCGTGCTCTCATTTTTTGTTTGCATGCTTGAGATTGCCAAGAGTCTCAGGAGAACGACACCATCATTACCACAGGATCAAGTGTAGTAGTTCCCCTAAATTTCATGGGGAAGCTGTTTGAAGCGTACCCACTACATGGTGTCCTATTGCAATCTACTTAAATAACATCTTGCCCTGGTTACTGAAAAAAAAAGGTTATACTAACCTTTTAGGGGAAACAGTGAACACAAAGCCTTCATATACACCTTCAAATACAGCTAAAATAATTGCATTCTGAATGGAACAAGCAGAATAAGAATGAAATTCAAGAAAATGCAAAATGGAAGAAGATACCCAACTTACAACTACTGACCTTGAAACGGTTGATCAGATCATAGCGTGTGAGAAGTTCATAGAAAATGAATTTCAGTGCATGATCCCCACTGGCATCATTTAATGCAAATACATCGAAGGACCACTTGTCTACATTCTGCAAGAATGAGTAGAAAAGACAGTTAATATGGTCATCCTTTTTACCATCACAGTTCAATTTCTATCACTTTATATCTATAAATGGTGGAGAGAGGGGATGTAAGTGTATAGCTTTTCTTTTTAAAATCTTTCTGTTTCATTTAACTAATGCAGAGTTTAATTTACTCATCAGTATTGTATGACTCATGTTTAAGAAGCTTCCATTCAGAACACTTATGTTGCTTGTTTATTCTAATCACAGTGATGCACCATATCAGAATTCCATCAGCAAAAGCCGAATGCAGAAAGAATCTTGTTTTGCTTTAGTAACTGAAACATTGGGATGGCCATAGTGTGGCATGGTCATATTTTCACCACTTGCTACACAGTTAACCAAAATAATAAATATCTAGAAGAACCATCTTGCTAGACTCAAAGAGTAACTTAGCTCCTTGAGATCTGAATATGAACCTTGTGATTATTGCAGCTTCAACTGCCCAAAGACAGCATTACTCTATTTTTTATTTTTATTTTTTTTAATTAGCTTTAAATTTTTATTTTTTTAAAGCTAAGTGAGTTCACTGGGGTTTTCAGAAAACTACAGAGCAGGAGAAAAATCACAGTAATGTTACATTATGTGCTAATAATGATAGAAAAAAAATAACCTTTGTAACATGAAAGTAAATACCAAACTCCAGTTGGTAGAGTTCCAGTCAGCTGTAAATGATATAGTAATGCTGCAGGGTGGTCAGTCAAGAGATGGAGAAGGGAAAGTTCAATTCCCAGATTATAAAGCTAAGGAAAAGCTATAAGCTCATAGAGCTACCGTATAAAGTATAAACTTTCTTGCAGAAGGTTCAGTTCAATCTCAACTCTTAGGGAAGGCAGTGGGAGCTGACAACACTCATTCTCTGTTAAGATAAAGTATCTCAATCTCAGAATAGGATGTTCCTGAAACCCAATGAACCTCTCTCTCCTCCTCCTAGCAACAAAGAGTAAAGGTGTAGATGGAGTTATAGCTAGGGGAATGATATACACATCAACTCCACAGCTGCATCTGGCACAGGACCAGCTCTTGGTCTCTCTTTCCTGCTGAGAATTTAGATGTGCTTCCCACAGGGATGCATCCAAAAGACTCTCTCTAAACCACATATTAAAGATTGATATCTATAAATTAAAGTTTTCCTCCATTTTCAAACTGTTGCAAGTTAGCTCCCATTTCCTTTTGGCACTTTCACCAAGAAAGATGACTGCATTTCATATACATACATGTATATGCACAGCTGGCTCTCAGAGCACAAAATGGGGCTGTTAGATATAACATTGAACAGTGTTGAGGAATAGAGCCATCTGAAAATTTACAATCCTTTCTAGAAACATGAAAAATACTAAATTACACTTTTCTAACAAATTCTTAAAGCTCAACCCACCGTTGCTGTTTGTTGTCACGGTCAGTTCTCTCCTGTGTGGGCTGATCCTAACAACTTTGCTATCTACGTAGTGTTGATTATATAGAGCTGAGTATGCCTTTTGGGAAAGTACAGTCCAAGGAAAGGCTAATTTGTGTCATAAAGTGAGTGAATATCAAGGATGCTGTAGATTCAGCTCTGCTTTCATCAGAATTGTTCCATCTATCCCAGTAAATCATCCTCTGGTGGAGCAGTTGATTTCACAAGCTGTGTAGAGCCCACACAATGAAGACAGGGTCAGGCTTCTACAGAAATTGTTTGTGGCCCAAGTCACAGAACAGCAATCATAAATTGCATCTTTTCAACATTTCCAATAGGTGTTGGAGAGGGAAAATGGCCAAAAGAGGAATAAGTTCCACCAAGAAAGCAGGTTTTGAAGCCCTTTAACTATAAACTAGGAAATGAGCAAGAAAAAAAGTCCAAAGCATATACTCAGTCAACTTTCAATATTTTGCTGTTTTTTGAGTGTTTTTATTTCATAATCACTAATCTCAGGTAAGGGAGCAAATTAATTTAACACTTGCATATGTATAATAATTGACTTCTGGTTCCTTTGACATTGAATTTAATGACTCAACTATGCTGAAATAGAACTCATTGTAAGGCTATCTTATCTTGTAGAAAAAAAAGGTTTGTTTTTATGTATTTTTTGTAGCAAGAAATTTTTATCGACTTTTTCTTGTTTCTTTATTTATTTTTTCTTGTTTCTTGCAGCAGATGAAATGAACCAAATTGCAAAACAGGACATCAAAGTCGTTCTTTTACACTTAATAGTGGTTAACCAAATAGATGCTAAGTTTCACAGTAGCATTATTTAGATTTCATTGATGTAAAAATCCTTGTTCTCATTTAGTCAACAGAAGTTTTGCTATTGACAGTAATGACAGAAGCATTTTACCCTAAAGAACTAGGGGGAAAATTCTCTTAACAGAAGCATGAACGTGTTATACATTGCTTAGAGGCTTGCAGCAATACCAGCTAAACTTTGAAAAACAGCAGATTTTTGACCTTTAAAAAATTTAACACAGAATTGACCCATATATTGGGAAGAGATCTATAGATAAGCAGAACTTCACAGGCATTTTGTGCTGCAGGAGAAAAACCCTTTCTTCTCAGTAAAGAGAGGAGGAGAAGCAAGGGATGGGAAACTTCCTTTGCTACTCATTTCTAGGTCACTGGCCCTGTAGCCTCAGTTAAAGTGTCATAAGCTGCGCTTATGCTACCTATACTCACTGCAGTGTAACTACAGACCCAAGCTTATCTTATCTCGCAGTCCTGTGTCTTAAATATTTGGCCATTGTTCCATCTCTTGGGGGAACCTAGAGATAAAGTGAAACTCCAGTTCTTTGTAAATGTTCAGTTTTCTGCCTTTCCATCTGTCCTTAACCTTGGAGACTTGATCTGTCTTTATAAGCCAACAAGCAGATGCAGCAACAGATATCTTTTCAACATTACTGGTAGGCCTGACAATTTCTTGTAGCCACAGTCAAGATGATGTCTATATTGCAGATACCAAGTAATTTCAGACACTGTCACTTTGTAAGTGACAACAGTTTCTGTGTATATGCATATTAGCTAGCCAAGAAAATACTTCCAGGACAGCCTAGGCATCAGAAAAAGCTGAAACAACAACAACAACAACAACACACACACACAAAAAATAAATCTAAAGCAGGTAAATATTTCAGCAGTTAGTTACTATTAAGTTCCATCTCTAGCACTACAGCAGATCACCAGAACTTGCCAGGTAAATGAACACACTTATTCACACATCTGCATGGCCAATATTCATTCAAATGCGATACAAATCTGATCATTCCTTTTATAGCACTACATCTTACATCACTACACCCATGTCATGCAGAAAAACAATTATCTATGGCAATACCAAAATCAGTATCTGAGATACATACACAGAGAGAAAGAGATGCTGTGGAACCAATTCAAATATTGCCTAACTTCTCACCCACTGAAAAAGGGAGAAAGAATATGCCTCAGACTTACATGGCTACCACTCCATCCACACTCTTTGCATAGGTTACAGTACTGCATTGTTTTATTAAAACCAACCTCATTTTCACAAGCTGATTCCACAGCTTTGGTTTACTCAGTGCAGGCATCTTGTTGGTCACCACAGCAAAAAAGAAGAACACAAAATTCAAAAATAAACTTTTCAGTCCATGTTGTCTCAGCCCTTGTCCTTATTACTATAACTCTAAAGGGAATATTGATAATGGCAATATAGACCATCTGAAGAGATGCCTGTGGTACATCCTATACCATTTTTCATGCTTAAACCATTAGCTCATTTTACAGAGCTCACCAAGCAGTCAGGTGGCTGTAAGTTTGGGGATTTTTTTCTTTAGTTGGCTGTACTGGACTGAAACAAGCAAGAAATATACCATTTCCCATTAAAGAAATGGGACTGAGAAATTTAAGATTAAGTATTATTTCAAAGACAGAACACTTCTCAAAAACAAGTAATTCTTATTTCAACCATGTCTGTTACCTACCCCAAAGCCATCCAGGCAGAGACATGTTCTCAAAATAGTTTAAAAAAATATATACATCCTAGAGTGCACAGTAGCCAAGCAGGCATTATTTCACCCTGAGCAAAATTAGTCAATGCTTTTGTTGTTATTGATGTGTCTTAACTTACTCTAGCTTAATCAGTTCACTCTAGCTTAATCAGTTCTGTTTATCATCCTTAATAACTTAAAAACAGAGAAAGGGGAGAGGGCTTAAGTGACGTTTATGTCAGCTGAGAGTAGCTGCCAGGTCTTGGACCGTCTTGTTACTCAGGAAAAGAGGTACCACTATAGATGTGTTACCCCATAATCTGGCTATGAGGTGTAGTTCTAAAACAAGACTTTAGATCCCATTTGCAGGAGTGAAGCTAACACTTGTAAATCTGCAGTTGGAAAAAGGTGTGAATAAATGCTACAATTTTGTACATGAAGGTCATCATTCTTGTTGCACTCAGTGGACCTTTGTGATTGCTCCATTATCTTTTGATCAGCTGTACTGTCCAAAAATAAATGGATTCGGTACCCTAACTGTAGGTCTTTCCTGTGTAGAGTAGAGCAGGACTGTTTCACAAGCTTTACACGTAACGCCCCTATATATTCCCCTTTGTGTTACCTTTTTTCATCTGTGTATGGCGTGGTTGAACCACACAGAACTTGTGATCTGCCTCATTACCAGACCTCTGCAAAGCTGCTGTGTAGATAGCTGGGGGCTAACTTGTATTTGTGGTCTTGATAATTCTTGCCTGAATCAAAAACCTTGCAATTGCCCAATGAATTGAATTTTATTTTTGTCAGACTTCTTGTGACCTCTCTGTCTTTCTCTGAAATTTCAAAACTCACAAAAGACTATTATTCCTAAGATGACTGTTGCCTTGAAGACCTAAAGCTAAGAAATACGAGAAAATCCCTCCTCTCACAGCAATTGATACTTTTTTTTTCTCCATTTCTCTTCACCCATGTTTTCTTTCTTCACTGTGCAAGGTTGTGATTGATTTTAGCATGTTACGAAGTCATCAGTTTAGTCACTGGAAACTAGAATAGAGCTGTAACCTTCACAACTTGAAAATGTCCAAAGCCTTGAACACTGTTGTTTCTTTTATTGAAAGAATATTCTCTTAGGCCAGTAAATTATTAATGTAGATAAAATAAACTAAACATTAGAGAGGAGAAAAAGGCAAGTGCAAAGACTCCCAAGTCAAATATCACTGTTGCCCTGATGGTTTATACAGACATGCCCATGCCCTGCACTTTTTTATTAGGATTACCTTTAGCACTCCAATTACAGCTGGTGGGTAGCTCAAACCAACCATATTCGATGTCCGTCTGTACATTCTGCCAAGATGAAATAGATAAATCAACACACAAATAAAATTAAACAAAAACAAACAAAATAAACCAATAAGGCAACACACCATTACAGGAGACCTTGCTTAGCCCAGCAAACCCTAACTGCAATTTGTTTTTTATTTTCTTCTTCTTTCTAACTTGTACACAAACTCTCTTAACCATTCTTATTGTATAGACTAACTTGAGATGATACACTTCCCAGTATCTCATACCTTGATCACCTGACAGGACATCAGAATCTGTCAACAGCAGATCTTCATCAGAGGGAAAGGCTACTCTCAAATACACAAGATATTCCTCATTTTCCACTGCAGATAACCACACTGCCTTTTCACCTTTTGTAGTCCTTTGCCAGTCATTTGTTGTCTGCAATAAATCATCTCTAGTTTGGTCCAGCTGCTACTTTTGTCTATTTATTTATTTGTTTATTTATTTATTAAGATTGGTATAAAATCTTTTAGGTGTTCTCTGTGTACATATGAGAGAGAATAAGCCAACAATCAATATCTGCAACCATACTAAGCAAAGCACCCAAGTATGTACTAGATTTTAAACTTGTTTTCAGGCCACACATTTTAATAGACTTTGACATGGCTAAAATGCTTTTCCACAGCTCACCCTTTGTTGCACTTAAGCAATGCAGGACTAAAAAGAGGTGATGGAAAGCTGTCTTCTCCTTCTGCCAGGACACAGTAGTTTTCTCTTAAGTGATGACTCAGGCAGAGTCCCTCTCCCTTAGCTCAGGAGAGCAAAACCTTCCTCTGGTGCCATATCACATCTGAATATTTCCTCTTTAAGGCCACAGTGACTCAGATCAACTGGAAAACAGCCTCCTGCACCCAGATCTCTGCAGTTCATTTATTTCTTTGTTGAGCAAGTCTCTCACTGAGAGTGAGGGTTAATTCACAAATAGCCTGTCAAACCTGGGAGAAATCTTTTCCAGGGAGAAATGACAACTGATGCTGTCCTGTTAGACTTATCACAATTGCTGCCACTCTTAACACATCTACAGTAATTTCTTGCACTTTAAGTAACTACTTAAATATGTAGGAGGAAGCTCTGTGTATCTGTATATGGCCTGTGGTCCGTTGTCTGATACGCTCACCCTCCTACACAGAAAACTGCTAGGCACTCAGTGCAATCCTGATAAACAGTGAAAGGGTGCTCTGCAGTGTCCTGGAAGACTCTCCTAGCGCATTCACTCCTGACTTGAATTTTGCTGTAGAGACCTGGGACCTGCTGTCTGAAGTCTCCTGGCTGTTTCACATGCACCAGGCTTCCTTGCTAGAAGGAAGAATGTCAGGGAAGAGTGGTTACTCAGTAAGAAAAGGTAAGTGTGGAAATGAGTCCAAATTTAAATGACTATATCAATTTTAGCAGTATGTTCTGATGCAAATCATGACCGAAAAGGCTAAGAGGTCTCAATGGATTTTTTTAAATCCCCTCTAAGCTCCAAATATTTCATATCAGTCTTGGTCAACACATGTACTATGCAATTCAGGCCACTAATACGATGATACAGAATTTTCTTTTGTTTCTTAGAAGTTCTTCCTAGGAAATAACCAGACAGCAGAGGCAAACAGGCAAGGAAGGGCCTGGTCTGGGTTGACTGAATTTTAAAAACTTTGACTCCTGACCTAGGGCTATGCAGAGGTGTATATTCTGTCAAAATTATTTCAACAGTGCTATTACACCTGTATTACATGTATGCTAAGAATTGATCAGAATGTGCTGCTTCAGCAGCACCAGGTTTCCAGGTGATAATCAGATCTGTGTAGAAACATCATTAGAAATTTATTAAAGTATTCTTTATTTAATACTACAGGTATTACTACTGCAATCCGCAGTACCTGGACAGCTACTAGAACAAAGTAATTACATGCTCCTTTACCTTTCCACAAATATTCCTGCTTGTACTGCATGGACAATGCTTCTGAACCGGGGCTTTTCCTCGGTCCTTTTGAGCATCATCCCCATTTGTCGTGTGAAGGTAGAAGCCAACCAGTCCCGGACCTCTGAGGGCACAGAGTCAGACTGGATGTCGCTGAGCTCATCTTCTGTGTCCAGTAGTCGCCTAGAAGGGGGAGGAAAATGATGGGTAAGTAGACTGCCTTGGAGGGCATTACATCATCATTCTCCAAAAAGAAATGTACATATATTCTACTAAAAGCAGTTGTTAAATGCCTTCAGTTTGTAAGCACTGATGAAACATATTTCTACAAGTCTTTAACAGATTGTTTATTCGCTTGTATAGTTAAATGCCAGATTGTGAAACTTACTGCCATGCTGACAAACAAGAAGTATCAACCTTCTGAAGCACAATGACATAATCATGCACTCACTTCTCATTTTCCTCTCACCAATACTCCTGACCTTTCAGCCCTTCAGATATCACTGACAGTCATGTCTAACTTCCCAGTCCTCTCCTTTCCTATTCTGATCACCTAAGGTGACTCTAGAAGTACATTTAGCACTAGGGAAACAGCACGTAAAAAGAAGGGGAACTCCTCTCTCTGCAGTGTCTTACCAGTCTAACTATCATGACGTGGAGTAAAAAAAAAAAAAAAAAAAAAAAAGTAAAAAAAAGGTAATAATTTAGAAGTCTTGATACAAATGAAAAGATTTAACACTATTCAAAAGGAATAGAGGGGTACCAATTTAGAACTTTCCTTAGAAACTTTCAGAAAAAGTAGTAACCAATTATATGTTAAACTTATGATTGCTTTTGATCTTCCTTCTGCCCTGGGAAATGTAAAGAAGCTTTTAGACCAAGGATTGAAGATCTGCTCTCTGTGAAATTCAGTATTTTAATGATTAAAAACATATTGTCTGTGAGTAAGAAATCTTGGCAACAACAACTTTTCCAACTGATGTGTAAAGTACAATTTTGTGTTACTGGTACTAGATATAAGATGAATGCTGATATCTGTGGTTAACTCACCTAGTTTCATCAATGTATACTGACTCAAGCACAGTTGCAGCATATTCCAAATTCTTCTTTAGGTCTACAACTGAAGCTTCCCCTCTCTCTAACTGCTTTACCAAAGACCGCAACCTGTAAGAGGAAAATAAAAACTGATTGACACAAAGAGAAACAGGTTTGAGAATGAGCATCAGTTCAGAACTGGATCCAGCAAGCGACCTAGTATACATGATAGGCATATGAAAACTTCTGGAAGTCTACAGAGGTTTTTATTCATATAGAAGAAATCAACAAAAAAATACTTTTCACAAATCAGGAACAATGATGACAGACAAACATCACATTATATTTAGACTCAAATAAGTCACTGAAATATCGAAGTCCCCTACTCATGCTGAAATAAGTTAAAACAGAAATAATTTGGAATTTAGCAGAGAAGCTAAGAGAGGGTTATTTCATTCCAGGTATAATAAAGTAACATTCCAAGTAACATCTTGAGCAGTATCTGTTGGTAAATGTCAGCTATTTATGATGACTGCTTTACACATATGCAAAGGTGTATTTGAGTGTATTTAGAAATACTACCGCAGAAACACTATACAAGGTTAAGGAAGTATCATAATTTTCAGTAGACCACAAAGTCACCCTTAGACTATCCCATCTGTATTAGATAAAATTCATGGAAATTTCTCTATTAAATAATTACTAGATAATTAAAAGAGACTTTCTGAAAACAAAAATTTGTGCAGATTCCCTTTTAAAATGTGTTTTTTCTCCTGTATCAAAGACAATGAATATAGTTGCACAATTTTCTTTTGTCTCTTCTCCTTCACTCCTACTGTGTGCCAAATTAGAAAAAGGGGGGAAAAAGAAAAAAAAAAAAAAAAAAGAAGAGAGAGAAGAAAATGTAAAAGAGTGAATCTCAATATTTAAAAAAAAATCAAGAAGGTATATTATTAAAATTAGAAAAAAAAAATCCTTTAAAAAGACCATGGGATAAAGACTTATCATGTTAAAACATTTTGGTCAGTCTCTTCATCCTCATAAGACAGCAGTTAAATAAACATTGTTTTTTTAATTGCGTAGCAGAAGTCACAAGTTGCAATTTGTCCTGCTCATGATGCAGAAACATAGAAGAGTAGCTGTGTCCTCTAAAATCTGGCTTTAATTTTTCAGACTAGTTTTCTTCAGCTTTTTCTATAGTCTGTGGAGTAAGATAAGCTTTTCCACACAGTAATGCACAGCTCAAGACCAATTTATGTGCCCTAAATTGATTCCTTACTCTCACCTTATTAACCACATTTGGAACCCAACCTCCTACACTAGCCAGAAGTTCTTAACATGAAGTGAATATCTGTATTCCCTTGCTATTACAATGCTGCCATGGCATCAATGATTTCAGGAGAAATCAATCTCCACTGAGCTGGCTTTCAGGTGAAAAGAAGAAAAGAAGAGCTGAGAAGTATCCAGACTGCCCATGTGCACTGTACCAACATCTCCTTCCAGCTGGGTTTCCTTCTTCTCCCCCTGTCCTCCTTAACATTGAGGCTGCAGAGAACAAAAATAATAAAAACATCAATGTTTCACTGGCTAGGTCACATAAACACCACTCCTAGTGGCAGTGGTACCACTGACACACAACTATATATTTAGACATACAAAGAATCTCAAACAAGAGGTGGACCCCTCATCTCTGGGCAGATTAACTCATCTGCTTGTTTGTAGCCAAGAAAGCAGAAGTATTTCTGTATTTCATTCCTGATGTGAGAATGGGGATGGAAAGGTCAGGGATGTACAGACATACTGAACCCAATTCTTCCCACCTCTGTAAGCCATTAGAGAGCACTCAACCATACCAGCACATTTCCTCCAATCCTGGAACTCAGCTGAGGGAATCCACAGAGCAACTCCAGCCCCATGGAAGAGGAAACATGCCTTCATGCTCTCATACTTCTGCGTAACTTCACCACCAGGTATGAGTGGCAATGATTTTTGTTGGATGAGCCGAGCTGGGAAAGATAATCCTCTACCCTTTAGGTCAATAGCTTCTTCAGGCAGCAGCACATGGGGAAGCTGAATGCACCTCCTTCCTAGAGCCAAAACCACTGATCCCTCCTTAGACGTTCCCAGCTTTTGTTGCCAATACAGGAAAGGAGGAAGAGAAAAACAAAAAGCAAGCAAGCAAACAAACAAACATACATGCACACACAAAAAATCAAAACCAAAAACCAAACCAAACCAAAGAAAACCATCACAGCTTTCACACCTAAACAGCAAGCAGTGGTTCACATGCCTTTTCCTTCCTTCTTCCAATGTGTAAGGAATTTAGAGATGTAACCCCTTAACTTCTTACCAGAAACTGTTTGTACATAAGACAAAGGAGTTAATATTGCAGGAGGAACATTATCTTTGCCTCTTCTTGACTTTTATTTCATTGATTTAAGTACCCAGCAGCTCTATGCCACAAGTCAATCAAAATTCATGTTCAGTAATAGCACAGTGAGTAACTGCTGCTTCATGGCACCAACATTCATCACCAAAGAAGATTATGCAGAGTACTCTGTGCATCAATCATTTAGCAAAACAGAAGTACAGTTGTTATAATAAAACCTTGTCAAAAGATCAGCCACTCTCATGTGAAAAAAGATTACATTGTCTTTGCCTTACCATCCATTATCTATAACTATTTCTGACTCATTGAGTCACAGCAGCTGCTGCCAGTTATCCTTACTAAATAAAAGCCCAGTGATAGTTTGTCCTTAATTCATTCCATGTATCTCAGTTTCATTGAGATAGTCCTAACTGCAATCATAAAGGTAAGGTCAGTGTGTCACATTGAAGGGCATCCAGTCAAATTTATTATCTGGAAAATGCAGTTTTGGGGTGCCTGGATTCTGGAATTCAATCAAATTCAGCAAACAATTTTAACTGAAATAAAAACATTACAACAAACTTTTCACACATTTTATTTTCAGGATCTTGATCACAGAATTGATCACAGAATTTCTAGGTTGGAAGAGACCTCAAGATCATCGAGTCCAACCTCTGACCTAACACTAACAGTCCCCACTAAACCATATCCCTAAGCTCTACATCTAAACGTCTTTTAAAGACTTCCAGGGATGGTGACTCCACCACTTCCCTGGGCAGCCTGTTCCAATGTCTAACAACCCTTTCGGTAAAGAAGTTCTTCCTAACATCCAGCCTAAAACTCCCCTGGCGCAACTTAAGCCCATTCCCCCTCGTCCTGTCACCAGGCACATGGGAGAACAGACCAACCCCCACCTCGCTACGGCCTCCCTTGAGGTACCTATAGAGAGCGATAAGGTCGCCCCTGAGCCTCCTCTTCTCCAGGCTGAACAAGCCCAGCTCCCTCAGCCGCTCCTCGTAAGACTTGTTCTCCAGGGTCCTCATCTTGTACTAAGGCAATGGAAGCAGAGGACAAGAGTGATAGGACCCACGAGAATGGTGTCAAGCTGAGGCAGGAGAGGTTCAGGCTAGACATCAGGAAGAGGTTCTTCACTGAAAGGGTGGTCACACACTGGAACAGGTTCCCCAGAGAAGTAGTCACTGCACCAAGCCTGTGGGAGTTTAAGAAGCATTTGGACTGTGCACTTAGTCACATGGTCTGAATTTTTGGGTTGAGCTGTGTGGTGCCGGGAAGTGGGCTCAATGATCCTTGTGGGTCCCTTCCAACTTGGGATATTCTATGATTCTGTAAGATTCTGACTTCCTCTATTTGCCTCATACACTAGTTACAGTAGCAAGTAAGTTACATGTACCACTTCATAGGAAAATGAGTCTTCTGTCGGGCTACTGACTAAAAGAAACATACTGATACAATTATCATAATCAGTTCAATGAATCCAAATCATTATTTACTTCACTTTTACTGTAACCGTCTGAAAATGAAGCATGCTATTTTGCATGAACAAAATGCTTTTTCAGCCAAAGCATGTTTTCTTCTGCTTTTAAAGGTTCATTTCAGAGTGATCAAAACCTGTATTTTCCTTTTTTGTTGTTGTTGTTTTTTCTTTTATCCTTTCAGTAGCAGAACTAAAAATTTCCACAGATCTACTGGACTTGGTTCCATTGAAGCCCAGGGTGCTAGTTGTAGAAGAAGCTGCCAATTACTGTGAACAAGGAGACCCCAGGCCACATAGAGGGTTTTAGCCATCTCTAGCTGGTATTAGCCATCTAGCCATATCTCATCTCTAATCTCTGTCCTAAGATCATGGCACATATCACAAGTGTTTCTCAGATCGTGGTCATCAGAAAAGCACCTACAGAGAAGTGTTAGCCATACAATATTAGCTCTAAATCTGGTTGTACAATTATGGTAAGATACAGCTAATGCCTTTCTTAATGAGATTTCCATGGGAAGCTGTTCCTCCAGTCCTGAAATTGTCTGTGATGTGTGCCAAATACTATGGAAAAAGTTCAAGAACTGTTTTTCTCTGTACAGTTATTTGACATTTTAGTCCTTGGAATAATCCCTAAAGAGCCCAAAGCAAATCCCTGCCCTGTGCAATGCTAAGCATTTTTAACTTCCTCTGATCCAACAGAGAACTCAGGTAGGTGTAAAATTTTGGAAAAGGGGCTAGGCTGTTTCCATAATATTGCCTCCCACACTGCCCTTCCAGGGGAAATATCTATATCTATTCACTGTAACAAGCTCTGAGAGCATCTTCAAATAATGCCAATAAACTCAGCCCTGTTCTCACTCTTTTTAATGTTTCTCTAAAATATTTGCTATCCTGCTTAAGACTCTGGGAGACAGAAAGCAAATTAATAGAAATAGCAATTGAACTTAGTCCATGAAAATTACACAGCTCAAAGACCCCAAACCACTCCAAATCCCCACCGAGAAACAGCAAAAAGTAAAGCTGTTTTTAGAGTACTCTTGAAACAAAATTTCTGAATAACTGCTCCAAGCATTCTCCTTTCTGTTATATATAAGACAATATCTTTGTACAAATATTTATCTACTTAGCTAGAGGGCTTGTGCTTATGCTGTTAATTTTTTTTTTTTTTTTTAATAGCATTACATATCACTCTAGAGAAGATGAACACCACCACAGACTGGATACTAGTCAACTCCAATTAACATGCAAAGCACATGGACTGTCTGAATACTTGGGGGCAAGTTTCTTCAACCAGTGTGAAGTCTACAAAACTGCATGGCTAGTCTCCACATCTATTTTCAAAGCCTTTAGACTGTGATTCATTGAACATTTTCAACACTACGACTCAATCTCTTCTTCCAAGAATCACGCTTATACCATTGAGCCTGCTGAGAAAAAAGAATGTTGAATGCACATAGAAAGAAAAAAAAAATCTAGTATAATTACAGATTACCAAGGATGGAATATTTACCTTTGTTTTACTCTTAACATTAATTGCTGAACAGTTTGATATGGATAGCTGACCCTTATTAATATCTTGTTTCAACCAAGGCAGGTCATGCTAGGTTTGTAGAAAGCTGAGATTTTTATTATTGCTAGGAAAAGAGAGCAAGGTATTGAACACAGCAATTTTTGTTAGAGCAGGTTAAGTACTTGTTCGAGACAATGTTTTTTCATCAATAGTCAATAACGCTTGGAGACCAAAAGCTATTCACAAGCCACTAGTAAATCTGACACAAGTTTCTTGAAGAACGCCTGCAGTGGAATTTCTTACCAAAACCAACCCATAGCCACCAAGCCACCAGCAGAGACAGGAGAACCCTGGGCTGAAATGATTTCTGCTTAGTCCCTTTGAACACTTGATCAGAATGGAGATCCTAGAGCACATCTGAGAGACTGAGGGAATTATCCTTAAGCAGTAGCTCAGTGGAAGAAAGGACTAATATCCCAGATGAGAAAATCCTCATGAGTGGATTGTTTCCCTGGGTTTTGAGCTCAAAAGCTTGCTACAAATAGAGGTTGGAAGAAATTATTCAGAGTTTCTGGTCTCTCATCTGAGGAGAAGAAGGAGCAGAAGGCAGATGTGGCCCACACCAGAGTCAAAACAAAACAAACAAACAAACAAAAAAAACTTGTATCCTTCTGCAAAATACAAGAATGTTCAAAAAAAAAAAAAGTAGAAGATTTGAGCAACATCAAAACTTTTCCCACCCTCACTAATAATGACACAGCTATCTTAAATGAGTTACTGGCTGCCTTCTGCAAAGATGTGTCATTCTTACTTCCTTTTGAAGATGTACATGATTCATATGCACTGTTTGGGGTGTCTCACACCCGTGCCTTTCCTTCAAGCCTTGCAGGGAGTTGCTGCACAGGTCTATCTCCCGCTCACACTCCCTGATGGCCCTCAGCCTCTCCACCTACTCCTTGAGCTTTGCCACCAGGCTGACCAGGCCATCCACCTGCTCGCACCTCACACACACGGTGCCTCTGCCACCCTCAGATGGCAGCAACAGGCTCAGGCACTCCATGCATACAGAGACCTGAACTGCCACAGTTCTGAGTGGGCACTCAGCCTGCGTGACCACAGACTTTCTAAAAAGAGCTCTCTGCCTAGTGATGACCATGGTGGTTCACCTATAGGTAGGTGGCTGGTAGACGAGTTGTTTATGTGAGCGGGGTGGAAAGCTCTGCCCTGCCTGAGTGCACCCTGACTGCACAGACTGCCGCGCCTTGCCCCACTACTGTGACCAGGGGACTAACTGTCACCAGGTTTCAGTGGAACTGGGCATGCTTGTAATTGTAAGTCTTGCAATTGATAAGAATAAGAATGCAAGCTACTACACAGTAATAATCTTGCCATAATTGATCTTAGAAACACACATTTTCCCCCAAAATATTATCAGCACTAACTTTAGTATGGGAGACTATTTACAGCCCTGTTCATCACAGAGGTGCACCAGCAAAAACTGTTACTTGAAATCGATCCCAGTTACAGTAAGACCCTTTGTTAGTTTCCTGTGGACAGAGAGAACACCATTTAAATTAGACACTAGCATGGAGCACTTTCAACTTCAGCAAATCCTTGTCTCTCTGACTGGAAGTCTGAATAAGAGGCACCTTCTGCTATCAGTCTGTGTTTATTGTTAGTCAAATTACCCTTATGTAATGAAAACCCAAGAAAATGATTTCAAAGACAACTCATTTGTGATAACATCCTTTTGATACCCAGCTCAAATTGCTTTTTTTAAAAAAAATAAAATATCAAAATAAGTAAATACAATCACCCGCAAGCTTTAGAAATTAACAAAATAGTAATCAGGAGTATTACTGACTAGATCCGATTGCATGAATACCAGCTTCAGTTTATATACAGAAAAAGCCCAAGGGCTGCTACTACAATCTGGAAAGACAAAGTCTGCTTAACTGAGAGACAAAACTGTGCCTTCTGATCTATGGTACATGTTCCTTTCCCTTCTCTGACAAACTACCTTAACGAACAGTAGGAAAATCATGAATAAGATGAGAAACAGATGTTCACTGTGAATATATAGTGAACTATATTTCTATTCAAGAATTGCTGCATAGAAATAGGTGCACATCTGTTATCTAACTATAATGTTCAAACTTAATAAATCTAATATTCTGTGGATATATCAGAGTTAGAGAGCATATGCAGACCAGCTAAGCAGTGAGCACATAGAAGGTCTGTCAGATGCCTCTGGATTGTATCCAGCTACAGTGTAAAGAAACTGTAAAGAAAATGCACATAGACTGGATCAACAGAGGATTGGAGGGCAGGTGGAGGGATGTGATTGTTCCCCTCTGCTCTGCCCTTGTAAGGCCCCACTTGGAGTGCTACATCCAGGTCTGGAAGCACAAGAAGGATGTGGGGTTGTTCAAATGAGGCCAGAGGAAGGACACACAGATGATCAGAGGGCTGAAGCACCTCTCCTCTGAAGACAGGCTCAGAGAGCTGGGGATGCTCAGCCTGAAAAAGAGAAGGCTCCGGTGAGACCTCATTGCAGCTTTTCAGTACTTAAATGGGGCAACTTTTTGCTCGGTCAGATAATGACAGGACAAGGGGGGAATGGTTTTAAACTAAAAGAGGGCAGATTTAGACCAGATGTTAGCAGGAAATTCTTCACTTGGAGCGTGGTAAGGCACTGGCACAGGTTGCCCAGAGAAGCTGTGGATGCCCCATCTCTGGAGGTGTTCAAGGTCAGGCTGGATGGGGTCTCGGGCAACCTGATCTAGTGGCATCCCTGCCCATGGGAGGGGCAGGGTTGAAAATAGGTGATTTTTAAAGTCTCTTCCAACCCATTTAAAACTGCCCAAAAATAGCAAAAGCAGACTGCATGTGGTTACACTTCATAACAAACACATGCAGTAGCCTCAGTCAACTGGGTTGACAAAAGCCTCCGTGATGTGTATTGCAGACCCTTTGTTGCTCTATTCAAGTAGCAGGTTGGTGAGACAGGTACAGCACGCACAGGAAATCAGTCACCATGTATTCTCACAATAGTCAGCAGATATGATTCATTCCACAGTCTGCCACATCTGAGTGTAGGGCTCTACATATATAGCATGTGTGAACTATGCAGGAATAGACACAACCTAGAAAGCCAGCTCCACCAGGAACCCTTAAAAGACAACAGGAAATGCAGTATTAACTGGCAGCCAATGGCCCAGTGGATTTCACAGAATCACAGAATTTTCTAGGTTGGAAGAGACCTCAAGGTCATCGAGTCCAACCTCCAACCTAACGCTAACAGCCCTCCACTAAACCATATCCCTAAGCTCTACATCTAAGCGTCTTTTGAAGACTTCCAGGGATGGTGACTCCACCACTTCCCTGGGCAGCCTGTTCCAATGCCTCACAACCCTTTCTGTAAAGAAGTTCTTCCTAACATCTAACCTAAAACTCCCCTGGCTCAACTTAAGCCCATTCCCCCTCGTCCTGTCACCAGGCACGTGGGAGAACAGGCCAACCCCCACCTCTCTACAGCCTCCTTTAAGGTATCTGTAAAGAGCAATAAGGTCGCCCCTGAGCCTCCTCTTCTCCAGGCTGAACAAGCCCAGCTCCCTCAGCCGCTCCTCGTAGGACTTGTTCTCCAGGCCCCTCACCAGCTTCGTCGCCCTTCTCTGCACCCGCTCAAGCACCTCGATGTCCTTCTTGTAGCGAGGGGCCCAAAACTGAACACAGTACTCGAGGTGCGGCCTCACCAGAGCTGAGTACAGGGGGACGATCACCTCCCTAGCCCTGCTGGTCACGCTGTTCCTAATACAAGCCAGGATGCCGTTGGCCTTCTTGGCCACCTGAGCACACTGCTGGCTCATATTCAGCCGACTGTCCACCATCACTCCCAGGTCCTTCTCTGCCTGGCAGCTTTCCAACCATTCCTCTCCCAGCCTGTAGCTCTGCTTGGGGTTATTGCGCCCCAGGTGCAGGACCCGGCACTTGGCCTTGTTAAACTTCATGCAGTTGACCTCAGCCCATCGGTGCAGCCTATCCAGATCCTCCTGCAGAGCTTTCCTACCCTCAAGCAGATCGACACACGCACCTAACTTGGTGTCATCTGCGAACTTACTGAGGGTGCACTCGATGCCCTCGTCCAGATCATCGATGAAGATATTAAAGATATTTGTATTAGACTGGCCAGTTATCTTTTGCTACTGCTTATGTACAGAAAAATTCAAGTTTAAACTTCCAGAGGAAGAAAAAACATATGTTTTCAAGGAACAATCACTGAAACACACAGCATTACTATACTGGCATTTCTTATCAAGAGAAATTACAAGCAATTTCCCATTTAATTGTTTTACCTTCCTCTTATGTCCTAGATTATTATTCTTCCTTTGAATGCCAAATAAATACATAAATAAATAAAGCAATTAATTTTGTAACATTTAGAAGTGTGATAATGTAACAATGTCATGTTTGGTGGAATCAGCAGGGTGGTAATTGGCTTGTTTCAGCTCACCTGAAGTCAAATAAGCTTGTGCCTTATTAGCCAACTATATTAGCCAACTATAGGGTGATTAGCCAACCTATAGTTGGCTAATCATACAAAGTTTGTATTTTCACCTCAGAGGCATCAATTCCTTCATGCCTGTACAGGGACATAAGTTCTATGACCAAAATATTAATGAATTTTGGCTCACCAGAGGAAGCCAAATTAGACTTACAGCCTAAGCAATTCCGTCCATTCTGTGACTTCTGGGTAGAACTGCAGAAACTCAGCACTGAGTCCTTTGAATTGTCCTTGTCTCTACCTCCTGTTGCTGAAAACTTCTAAACAGTGTAGTCTCTTCTGACGTGCAAACACCCAGTCCATTCTTAGGTTCTGACCTTTGGGAACTGAAAGTCATAAAATTTAAGCAGTAAAAAGCCTCTCACTATTGAATGTAGATAAAATTGCAATGTCAGATTCTTGGTTATGAGGCCATTACATGTACTGATCATGAGTCTTTTTTCATTAGTCAATCACCTCAACTAGCATTAACCTGTTATAGAAATGAGGCACATAGGTTCTCATGGAAGTCGCCATGAGAGAGAGGCATAGCTATGATGAATCACCTTCAAAAGCTGCCTGTCATATATTATCTTAAGAAAGTGTCTACTTCTTTTAGATGTGCCTTCCTCCACAAATGACAGAAATGGGCTTAAAGATAAGCTTAGGCAGGTATTATAGTTTCAGAGAACTAAGATGAGGTGAGATAAGTCTTTCCATTGAATAAATTAAGACATGAATGGGGGTAAACTTCAGATGTGGGAAAGAAAGGCTGCTATATTCTTTTTTTCACAACTAGCCATCTTAAAACGATCTTAAAATGGATGTTTGCCAAAGTAAGCTTGCCTCTGATGGACTGCTTTTTGAGACCCTAGCTTGTAACAGCTTTGGGAAATACTGTAGGATCCCTGAACTTTTTGAAAATGAAATCCAAAGACAGCAAATAAGGTCTCCCAGAACCCAGCCTTTCCAAATCACTGGTGATTTTTATAAAAATGACCTCAGTTATAACATGTCAGACAAAAGCCTAGGGAACAATGGCTAACAATTTTCAATTCACTTCTTTAAAAACAAGTACCTGAAATGAACCGTATAAATTGCTATTTCAGGCAACTGAACACACACTGTCACTTTAGTGTTGATACATCCAGTGACGCATTCCCCTTTGTCTTATACAGACTGAATCTTTTTCTTTGAAACCACAATTATCACATTTCTGGGTCCTTGAACAAGGTCACTCTTCCAAGTGATGCTAGCAGAATGCTTTGTGCAGATCTGAATGTCAGAGCTCCACACTGGCTTTTTACTTAATGCTCATTGCAAAAACTGGGGAGAGTTCAACAGCTTAATATCAAAATATTTCATTGTAACCTTAATTGTCCCCCATCTGTTATCATTAAAATATCTACAGGAGAAAGTCTGTAATTATCTCACTCTTTCCAGCTCCTAAAATCACTTATGTTCCAGAACAACTTTTAGGAACCCACAGGGCAGTTAAGCAAGTGCAGATCTGAGTGCACATAAGGTGTGAAGTTGAGGCAGGAATATGAGTGAGTGTCAGATTCTGCACCTGGAATGGAGCAACCCTGGCTATACATATGGACTGGGTGGTGAGAGGCTGGAGAGCAGCCCCATAGAAATGGATCTAGGGGTTCTGTTTGACAGCAAGTTGAATATGAGTCAACAGTGTGTCCTGGCAGCCAAAAGAGCCAACCCTGGCCTGGGGTGCATCAGCTGTGGCATTGCCAGCCAGCTGGGGGAACTGATTGTCCCACTCTGTTCTGCACTGGTGCAGCCTCAGCTCGAATACTATGTGTAATTTTGGGTGCCACAACACAATAAAGACATAAAACCATGAGCGAGTGTCCAGAGGAGGGCTACAAAGATGGTGAAGGGTCTAGAGTAGGTGTATGAAGAGCAGATGAAGTTCCTTGGTCTGCTCAGCCTAGAGCAGAGTAGGCTGAGGGGAGACCTCATAGCGGCCTGCAGCTCCCTCATGAGGGGCAGGTGCTGAGCTCTGCTCTCTGGGGACAGCGACAGGACCTGAGGGCACAGCATGGAGCTGGGACAGGGGAGGGTCAGGCTGGGGGTTAGGGAAAGGTTCTGCACCCAGAGGGTGGTCAGGCACTGGGACAGGCTCCCCAGGGCAGTGGTCAAGGCAGCAAGCCTGTCAGAGTTCAAGAATCATTTGGACAATACTCTCAGACATAGGGTTTGAATTTGGGGTGGTCCTGTGTGGAGCCAGGAGTTGGACTAAATGTCGCTTGTGGTTCCCTTCCAACTCAGGATACCCTATGATTCTATGATGTGATATTTAAATATGGATTTATATAACATTTTTTTCATGAACCACACATTTTACACAGCTATTAGCTTTAATTTTTGCTGTGATCAGAGGTAACATTGATAAAAAGTTTCAAATATGGTTTTATTTTAAATTGGCATAAATGAAGAATACTAAGATTTCTGGTTAAAAACTTCAGCCATTTCCTTTCTAATTAAATGCTTATACCTCTCCATGGTAGATTTTGGTTATGCAGGCACTGAGGCCTCTAGACACATTTAAGATGTGGGTCCTGACTTCTCTGCCTCAGATTTCTATTTAGCACAAGATTTATTGCACATACTACACAACTAATTAATTGACGTTATTTACACAGCTGATTCACTGGTATAAAATCAGAAAAAAAAATAGCTAAATTACTACTCAAATCTTAATTATAGCTGCATTAAAAGTCTGCTACACACTTTTTGTAGCCTGTAGGTTCAGGAGTTCATCACGCTTCTCTGGTAATACCAGCACATGCATTTGTAAGCTTAGGTACTTAATACACCTTTTGTCATTATATAATTTATCTTCCCTCCTCCCAGTAAAATATTAACTAATATATGTTAAAAGAAAGCTGTTGCTTTTTCTTTTGCCAGAAAGTTTGCATTAAACTGCAAAATCATTCCCTCTTGGTGGTTGTAATTAGACCAGTCTATACTTTCACAAAACATTCTTTTTCTTTCCACCTCTGTTTGTCTTTATTTTGAAGGGATGCGTTCCCAAAGTCAGCAGTAAATATTCCCTTGTCTTTTGTTAAAGGCTGGAAAACCAAGGCCATCTCCCAGCTTTTATTTGTACATGTTGAAGGTGTTGAACAAGATACTGGCCATGCCAAGATTTTTTAACAATCTGGGCACTAGCAAGAAAATCATAGTCTTCTGTGAGAAATGGCAAAAAGAGGCAAGTACAGCATGAAAGCTGGAGAGTGCCAAGCCACCACTTATAACAAAAAAAAAATAGCTCAGATAAGGGTTGCATTTGATTGAACACAGATGATTCTGAATAGTTGTCCACATTTTCTCCCCTTTATTGATACACTGGTAGTTTGGACTTTGCACTACCTCCTGTCTACTGCAATTACCAACCTGGCTAACAGATCCAGGTATACTAATAGCCATTCAAACCTTTATGTTTGCTAACATGCACAAGAACTGGACTTGTCCACAAACCGCAATCTGGCCCCTGCAGCACGGACAGTTAATGTAAGGTAGATGGAAAAAAAATCTGACCTATGTTCATTTCCCTGAGACTTCCATGTTGAATTTGGAGATAAACCCAGACAGACTATTCAAGTATCCAAAGAAGTCTAACCTAGGAATGCACTTTTGCTTGGTGGAATGGCACCTCCTTGTTTTAATTGCAATAACTAACTTCTCCTTTTCTCAATCCAAAAGAAGAGTCAGAATGGTGGCTCCAGCTGATACTAATTACCAGTTGCAAATGTTATGGGAAAAAATCAAGATTCCATGAAACACATACACAAAAACCTGATGGATCAAAAGTGCAATTGGCCAAATCTGGACAGCATGACCAGAAAATGACCTCTTGGGGAAAAGGAAACATTTGAAATTGATAGCTGGTACACTGAAGCACAAAATAGATTAGCAAGTAGAAATAAAACAATGCTAAGTTTACAGTCAAAATTGTAAAAAGAAAATTGTGCAGCTGATGAAATGATAAATTGTAGGAAGCACTTTTCATTCATGGCTGTTCTTGTAAGAAGGAAAAAAAGAATTGCCTGAAATTTCCTGCACTCGCTCAGTGGAACACAAACAAAGCACTTCAAAAACATCTGTTAGAACTAACCCAAGGTTAAAAAGAGAAGCAGCACTAAAAATGTCTGTGAATAGTGGTAATAAGAAAAAGACATGATAAAGAACAAGAGGAAACTTGTAAAGATTGTTTATGAAAATAAATTTCTTAGGCAAATTATTATCATGTTTAAAGGGGCATATGTCTTCCATCTGCATTCCCTGCATGCACTGTTGCATTCCACATGCCACGTAGTAATGTCTTCAGTTGCAGGTATCTGCAGACGAATTTGGTCTGCTCTCCTGCTGTAGAGGGACTGAACATTTCAGCCATATTCACAACTGCAACACCCAAATACCCTCATGCCTCAGGCTCTGACTGAAGGAAGTATTAGTCCCCAAACTACCCTTTTGCAGATAGATATTTTCCTATTCCTCTTAGTAAATTCACATTCCTCAAATTGTTAAGCAGGCACAATAAACATCACTGAATGGGTTAGCTTGACATCTCAGCACCCATACTGCCTTGTTTCTGCCAGTCATTTCCTTTCCTTCCCATTTTACTGCCTCACACTCAACTTTGGCTCTACCATCATTGGTTGAAATTTCACTAGCAGAATCTCAGTGATTTACTTTACTTGACCTTCCTAAGGCCTATTTCTGTATTACATCAGTAAGATTTAACAACAATATCAATAATTCAAAATGGGACAAACAGATACTGAAGCTGTCAGAAGCAGATTTATTTTGCCATCCCCTTCCTAAGATGATATAGCATTTGGATGGCCACACATTGGATGCTGAGGGGAGCACTCTAGTAAAAACTCAGAACTTTTTGTCTGCTAGTGAAGAAGGAAATCTTCACAACTACTGTGAGGGAGCAAAGACTGTAGGGCTGGCCACTGTGAAGAGTCCAGAAGCTTCCCCATGTTAAATAAGAGACGGCTCCAATCAGCTCCAAAAAGGACCTGCTGCTGGCCAGAGCTGAAACAGTGAGTGGTGCTGGTCATGCGTCTTGTGAGAGCGTATTTAGGAAAGGAAAAAAAAAAATGCTGCACAACAGCAGCTGGGAGAGAGGAGTGAGTAAATGAGCAAAACAACCCTGCAGCCCCCAAGGTGAGTGCAGCAGGAGGTGCTCCAGGCAGGGAGCAGCAGTTCCCCTGCGGCCTGTGCAGGGAGAGGCCCCTGGTGGAGCAGGCTGTCCCCCTGCAGCCCATGGGTCCCACATGGAGCAGATCTCCACGCTGCAGTCCCCCCATGGGTGGAGGAGCCCCCGGTGGAGCAGGTGGATGTGGCCTGGAGGAGGCTGCGGCCCATGCAGAGCCCCCGCAGGAGCAGGCCCTGGGCTGGAGCTGCAGCCCGTGGAGAGGAGCCCCTGCAGGAGCAGGGGGTCTGGGGGGAGCTGCCGCCCACCCGTGGGGGACTCGTGCTGGAGCAGTTTGCTCCTGGGGGATGGACCTCGTGGTACAGAGCTGTGTGGGAGCAGTTCTTGAAGAGCTGCTGCCTGTGGGCAGCCCCCCAGGCTCAGTTCAGGAAGGACGGCATCCCGTGGGAGGGACCCCACAGGGAGCAGGGGCAGGGAGGGACCGTGAGGGAGCGGCAGAGATGAAGTAAACACAGCCCCCATTCCACATTCCCTGTCCTCCTGCACTGCTCAAGGGGAAGACATAGAAGAGGGTGGATGGGGAGGGTCTGGGGGTATATTTTTAGCTTACTTTTAGTTCTCACTACTTTACACTGTTGTTAATTGGCAACAAATTAATCTTCTACAAGCCAAGTCTTTTTTTAAGCATGATGGTAATTGATGAGAGATCTTCCTGTCCTTACCTTCATTCATGATATATTTTTCATTGTATTTTGTCCCCCTGTTCTGCTGAGGAGAGGAGTGAGAGAGTAGCATGGTGGTACTTGGCTACCTGCCAGTCTTAAACCAGAACACCATCATTATAACCTCCCCTGCCATATCACATGCTAGGCATGCAATTTCGTGAACATCCCAAGGCTGCAGTGACAACGGCAGATCTGAACGGGAACTGTGCTCTTGAGGTTTTTCAGTAAGGTCTGAAATTCTGTTTAAACATTCTGTCCCACGGTAACGTGCAAACTCAAGGATAGAGCTCAACTACTTACAGTCTGTTTGCATTTGTTTTAAAAAACAAGCCACTACAATTTGAGGTGAACACTAAAAATATTTCATCTACAATTGTGGTAAACCAGAACTCAAGACACAGTAATTAAACCACCGCTTATCTCAGTGAGGGTAAAATAGTATTAGTCAAGGACTGTTTATGAGCAGTGTTACTGATATGAGTCATTGTAATTGAAGGAATTATTCCAAGATTGCAAGAAAGCATTCTTAAAAATGCATTTTGAAGCTGAAACAGGAACTGGAGGAAACACACACCATCATCACATGACCTTTGTCCTTCAAAGGCATTTTTGGAACAAATATGAGCTGGGTTCTAGACTGTAGTAATACTGTCAGAAGATCCTGGTCTCTGACCAAAACAGGAAAACTTCAAAGATTTGGGGTATATTATGTGAAAACCCTGATGCTTCCCAGAATAATTTACTCATCCTTTAAAAATCCTTAATCTTAACAGTATAGTAATATTCTCTTATGGAATTAGCCTGATCTAAAAGGATCAAAATAAACATTTTTGCTTCATTTTTGCTTGAAACAGCAATTCTGAATAACTGGTGAATTCACAGAATACTCAAAGGACATTTGATGGAATAATAACAAAGGAAAAAGATGTTTAGATTTAGACTAAGTGATATTTATTCATGTCATTTCTTAAGAAAATGAGGCTGATTCAAACTGTCTATCCATCTCCAGAGACCTATGAAACTATCAGTCAATCTCAAACAAGTTTTCTAGAACACTATCTGTACAAATTGAATGATAATAACTGGCCAGCGTACATAACTAAACTCCTGCTGAAGAAATTACAACTTCACCACTATCGTTAGACAACAGAGAATGTACAGAGAGTCTCAACTCTGACACAAAAGAAACCAGGCTTCATCGATGGCATGCTTGCAATATTGAAAGGCTCAGTGAGAGCATGGTATAGTCAGACCCTCCACCCCTCTCAGCAGCTAAGTAAAACCAGATTACACAACTGAACACATATGACAGAGTCAACCATTCAAAAATGAAAAAGATGAAATAGCATATAACTTTCCCCCATATTTGGAAAGCCTCTTTGAAAAATTGCCTCCAAAATTGCCATTGACAATAAGAAAAGCTGGAAAATTTCATCAAATGCCAACAAAAGTTCTGCTGTCATAAAAATAGCCCACAGAACTTCACGTTCGTGGATTAAAACTGAAGTTTGGGGGAAAAAATCTGTTTTGGAACATTATACTCTTCTGACTTAGGGTTTAAACAGATGTAGTCAAAACTGATGCTCTAGAAGTACACCAAAAATATTCATTTTCATATGGTATTCCTCTCCAGTGCAAAACCTCAACCAACACTATGCTCTTATGTAAATATTGATCATTTCTCAATTTATAAAAGTATGAAGTTCCATTTGCAATGTTTTCTTTTCTTTGGCACTTTTTCAGAAACTACGTAAGAAATGTACAGAAGTTCAAGTTCATGGAAGTAAATGAGAGCTCTCCCCATAAGCAGGGGATAGTTTTCTTTCTACGTAGGTCACTAAACATCCATTGACAATCAATCAATCAATCAATCAATCAATAAATTGCAAATTTAAAGACAAACTCGTAATACATCCCTTCCCCTTGTACACGGTTGTTCCCTGTAGTGCTGACCAACCTGTGGAAAATAAAAAACAAAAAAACAACAGTTAATGTTTTAGGAGATAACTAGTCAAGAGAAAGCTCTTCTTTATAAATATTTAGCCTTATACAGTTGTCAGCATCAGGGCAGTGTGACAAGTGAATACCTGAGAAAATTTTCCATCAGATTCAAAGGAAGAGGGATAAAGAGGGCTCTCTTAAGCACTGTTGGGAAGGAGGAGACTAAAACCATACTGTACTGTTCCCACAAGGATTTGAAAAGGGGCAACAAAAATATGTGTGGAAGCCCAGAATTAACTGATGAAATTACAGGCTAGACACAAATTCCAATTTCTTTACCCACACAGCAAGAAAGAGTTGGAAACAGTTTTTTCCTCTAGGTCTAGCATCCCTTGGGATGAGCTCTTTCATAACAGATTGTTACACACAGAGAAGTCCAGCTAAAATATTTTGTGGAAATGATGAATTTGTATGGGGCATTAGCTAGCATCAGCACATAAGGACATTTGATACTTGCAACAAAACTTGCTTGATATTCTAGCTGTCACAGTCGTCACATTGACTTTCAGACAATAATCAGGATACATTTTTACCCTGAACATAAAAAAAAATAATAATAATCAATGGAGAAGATACTAGGTTCCGCTCAGCAAAATCAGGATTTTCTCATCCAAACAACACAGGTGTGCAACCCTTATCTTTATTGCAGCATGTTAGGCTATTGTAACCTGATTGTCTTTACTGAAAAACACACTTTTTTATTGTCAGGACTGCCATAGTACTGAAAAACACAAAACGGAGCACCTTCCTCCTGTGTAGGTATTAGCACAGGCAGAATACACATCTTATATCTCAGCCTAGTGGCTACAGGCTAAAGGGAATCACCAGCTGTTAATAAATATTTAAGTTAATCAGTTGTAGTCCAGTAGGGAGCAGCATGAAGCATGCTAAGGTGTTGTTTCAAATTCTGAATTCTGAAAAAAACCTTAATGAAATTACATCCCACTATGCTATAATTATTATTATTGTTGTTGTTATTATTATTACTATTTATTATGTCACTGTGGGCCCTACTGCAACACTGATTTTTTCATCAGGGCATGCTTCCTTCCTGTGCATCACTGGGCAGGAAATTTATTTTGAACATCATTTGCATCTTGCTGCATTGACTCTGTAGAGTCTGAAAACACTGGTAACATAAAGAAAACAAAGAAATAAGGGAAATATTTGAGGATGATACCCACAGAAAATCTGCTTGCTGACTGTACTGAGTAGCCAATACAGGACAGCATTCTCCAGTGCCGCCAGATGGGTTCAGCTGTACACAGACTCTACTGAGCCCTAAGAGCACACCATCTGTTTCTTCAAAGGTGGGTTGGTAAAAGCAACGTTAGAGGTCATTTCTGAAATGCACAGATTCTGGGAAGAAGCACAGGTTTTTAATCAGAAGTCAGGGGGTATTGATTCGGGGAAAACCACAGACAAAATAAGCTTTGAATACAATCCTCTGGCAGAGACAGAAGACGTAGGGCAGGCTGCCTCTTCTGGGAGTGAAAGCAATGCAAAATTACGTCACATGGAGATTAAGCTGAAGGAACAACGTGGAAAGGAAAGAAACATATATTCTGTATGGAAAACCTAAGAGAGGATAGGCAGACATCTGTAATGCTTTCAGCATATGGCATCCTATGAAGATATAATTTTAAAACCCTGCCTCCTAAAGAAGTACAAATCCTTTTCCCTGAGTGATTCCTTACAAGTGCATTTTCTTCAGCTGTTGGTTAGGTAAGCCTCCTGCTGGTCTCCTGTACTACTTGCTGCCACCTGAATCAGTAGCCTCAAGGCAGTGCATGTAGACTGGGATCTTGAAATTCTCTTCCAGACTTCGGTTCCTCTCTAAAGGAGACTTTGACAGAGAAAAAAGTGACAGCCAGCGTTCACACACCATCCTGTGGCGGCTTTACAGGTGGCTTCACCATTCTAGTGTCCCAGCAACAGCCTGCCAGTGGACCAAAATGCCTCTGGGAGGGGTCAAACAGTTGTTCCAAATGCTCAGAGTGTTCTTGTGCTTAAGAAGAGAGCCAAAATACAGCCAGGGGACTGCCAATGTGGCTCAAGTCAATGGTGCCTCAATACAACTACAGTGTCTTCTGATACTTGCATCTACAAAGAAAGGGAAAAGGCAAAGGTGGGTATAAGCAGCTGCCTGGACCCATCCTTTACAACTGCCAGTGCCAAGAATCTAAAATTGTGGCCAACAACCATGAAATATTTTTACTGATTTGATATTTTGAGGCATGCCTTCCCCTTTTGGCATTCTTCAGTGTGGAAGTTTCAATTCCCCAAATTCTGCATCCAAACATATACACACAGGACATTTACGAATAGCTTAGTGCAGGACAGAGCAGTGTACGTAACTAAGCAAATATCAGGTTGATATTTTCAAAAATATTGGCCATAAGGAGGAAGGGAAAAGGGCAGAATAACAAGAAGCACCTGATACAGTAGTAAAGCTTGTGGGTGATCTTTCCTCCCAGTCTTCTAAGATTTGTGAGTTGTTTTTTTTTTTTTTTTTTCTTTCTCTGCCTCATTTCCAGGAAATGTCATGGGAATAATGGCTTGCACTGATTAATTTTTTGTTGTGTTAACTTTTTAGTGTTGCTTTGTCTTATGAATATAAAAGCTGGAGAAATAACAAAAGTATATAATGTGATTGATTTTATAATTATTGGTGCACTAAAAAGAGATGAATTCTTATCAAATTTACAAAGGAAGTGTAATAATCTCTCAAACTCTTTTTTTCTTCAAAAATCACTGAACGTACAATGAGAAGCTGAAATGTCACTATAGGCTCAAGTCTACACCTAGGGAAGTTTGCAGAGTTTGGAAATTTCCTTGCTGATCTCCAGGTCATAATAAGCACAGGATAGGCAGCATTTCCATTTATTCGCATGATGTTTTTACTTTGCATGGGTTAACTAGTCTGAGTAAGCAAAGGTTCTACATGCTACAGTCAATCTAAAAGGCAAGTGTTCAGTTTCAAACCTGACAACAATTTATTTATCTGGGCCAAAAAAAGAATTCTCTGTTGTTGCCAAATGGGTATTGTATGCACAAACAACCCAAAGTTGTTCTGGATTTCAAAGGTACAAAGTTTTCTGTATTAATTGGGGTGAGGCAAGACAGAAAGCCATATAGCTGGGAAAAGACACTTACAGAAGCTAAAAATGGGGAAGACAACAGAGCGCGCTAGTAATCAGACACAACAGATGTAAGCACAATCAAATTAGTAACAATTCATAGTATACTTTCTAGTGAAAATTCAGTAGTATAGCTACATCCTTGTGTAACTTCATCTTGAATGGACTGTCCTGTATCAGATTACAGTGAATTTGTCAAATAGTTAGCTTACAAAAATTATCTGTTCTGCACCCCTTCCCTCACCTTGTTCACTGTGATGCCCACCATCTCAATTTAGTTGGCTACTGTTGTAAAACCCTGCTTTATTTTAAACCTACTTTACCACATTAAAATACCATCACAGAACATTACAGCGTACTCTTTAGCATTGTACCACTTCTAATGAAGACAGGACCAAGCTGTCCTCCAATCTCTGAGGACACTAGATACTTTCACTTCTGCACTGATCTGAACGACACATGACAATCCTACCATACATGACATTAGACACTGCTTTTTTCAAAACACTAGGAACACCTTCATTTCTGAAGGTTAGAAATGACCATTAGAGGTCTACATGATTCCTCCTCCACCTCAGTGTTGTTGACATTACTGCTATATGGAAAGCATGTTCAGAGAGCTTACGACTTTCTCCTGGTTACAGATGTCCTTGTATGGCTAATACGTGGCAAGGTTTTGGTAGTGAGGGGCTGGAGGGGTGGCCTCTGTGAGAAGAGTCCAGAAGCTTCCCCATGTTAAATAAGGGAATGATGGCTCCAAAAGGGACACACTGCTGCCCAGCGCTAAGCCAATAAGCTGGTTGGGCCTCTCTCAGAGTGTATTTAAAAATGGGGGAAAAAAAAAATAAAAATGCTGCACAACAGCAGCTGGGAGAGAGGAGTGAGTAAATGAGCAAAACAACCCTGCAGCCCCCAAGGTGAGTGCAGCAGGAGGTGCTCCAGGCAGGGAGCAGCAGTTCCCCTGCGGCCTGTGCAGGGAGAGGCCCCTGGTGGAGCAGGCTGTCCCCCTGCAGCCCATGGGTCCCACATGGAGCAGATCTCCACGCTGCAGTCCCCCCATGGGTGGAGGAGCCCCCGGTGGAGCAGGTGGATGTGGCCTGGAGGAGGCTGCGGCCCATGCAGAGCCCCCGCAGGAGCAGGCCCTGGGCTGGAGCTGCAGCCCGTGGAGAGGAGCCCCTGCAGGAGCAGGGGGTCTGGGGGGAGCTGCCGCCCACCCGTGGGGGACTCGTGCTGGAGCAGTTTGCTCCTGGGGGATGGACCTCGTGGTACAGAGCTGTGTGGGAGCAGTTCTTGAAGAAGCTGCTGCTGTGGGCAGCATCTACAGACTCAGTTTGGGAAGGACAGCATCCCATGGGAGGGACCCCATGGGGAGCAGGGGCAGGGAGGGATCGTGTGGAAGAGTGGCAGAGATGAAGCATCAGGGACTGAACACAGCCCTCATTCCCTGTCCCCCTGCACTGCTCAAGTGGAAGACAGTGGATGGGGAGGGTGGAAGGAAGAAGGTGGTTTTAGTTTGCTTTTAGCTTCTCATTGTTGTAGTCTGATAGTAATAGCAATAAATTCTATTAATCTCCCTATGCTGAGTTTTTGCCCATGACAATAATTGGTGAGTGATCTCCCTGTCATTATCTCAGTCCTTGAGCAATGTCCATCATGTTTTCTCCCCCTTTTCCTTTGAGGAGGGAGAATGAGAAAGTGGTTGTGGTAGAGTTCAGCTGCCGAGCTGGGAGAAACTCCCACAGTCCTCCAGCTCATTCTGACAATGGGCCTGGTCTTTCACGAGTCATCCTTCATATCACACCATATAAACCATGGATCTTATACACCCATAAATAAGGAAGGTATGTGGAGATACAGTGGTGTGTATGCACTTTACAGAAAACATTCATCAACCAAAACAGCTCGGTGGACAGAACAAAGTACTGAAAATACATCTCCTGCACCATGATTTCACATGCAGTTTTGCCATTCTATATGCATACTATTTTCCTAAGTAGAGGAGAGTGAAGGTTAAAGTCAGGAGAAGTGAAGGCTGTCAGTTTACACAGAAGCAGGAGGCTTAAATTAGTAGAACTGCTCTAAAGGTTTGGGAAGTTGTATCAATAATCAGCCAATCTGAGGTATTTTAAGTGACACAACAGCACTGTGGTTTATTAAAACTAAAAGCACAGACTGATAAATATTTATAAAGCCAGCCAGCCATTTCTGAATGTTAGATAAGTGAGGAAAGGTTATTTTTTAAGTCCTTTATATTTACCTGGATCAAAGAGTCTAAACTGAATTTCTTCACAATGTTTACAAAGCATTGGACCTAACTAAATAAGCAACCAAAACCACTAGAAATTATTTAAGAGGTTTTAAGGACAAATATACTACCAAAGCTTAGATTGCTTCACTCAAATAATGACAGATTAGATATAGATTAAGTTGTTTTCCTCAAATTTGCACAACACAATTGAATTAAATCCTTTCAATTAAGAACAGAACTGTGACTAAATAGACATTTCACCCATCCCATTTAATATGGTTTCCTAAAAGCAGAGAGCCACATCTATAGCATGTGGGTGTGATAAGAGGGAACCGCACAACTGAGCCTGTCTTGGTGGAAAGACACCAACAGAATGGGTACGTGATTATATCCATTTCAGTGGAATGCTTCGGGTTAACATTAATGCCTTAATTAGTATTAATAATGAGAAAGAGAATGCTCCATTTTACTCACTCAACCTGAATGTGACAATCATATTTCTGCTGTTTACATGGGTTTTTACATTTTAGATTGTGAAGTGTCATTTCTGGAGAAAAAACACAAAGTGGCACAAAGTGATGAAGAAAACTGTATGATTTGTGTTTTATGGTTTCTGTGACACCTATCCCAGCAACTTTTAAGTAGGATGACAGCTTGATTTGACTAGATAAACTCCACAAACCCTACCTCATTCTCCCTGATCAGAAATGTGGTGACCCACCCTTAAAGCCTCACTTACTCTGCAACTTCAGGGGCTGTATGTGCTTCTTTATCTGCTTATTCCCCATACACAGTGGAAAATCATTACTCCAGTGACTTTGAGGTGCCTTACTTTGCCTCAAGGCAGATGTTCTATTAATTTCAACCAAACCTGTAGATCTTTTATTTGATTTTTTATTTTATTCTTTTTAGGTCTTCTGTAATCTGTATGAGAGTTGAGTCATTGCTGATAGAGGTCAATGTATTAAAAATAACCTACACATTCCTTATGTTACCATTATGGGTAATTCTCTTCCCTCAGACATAAATGAGAGTCTCTCTGCAGATAGACTTTTTTTCTTAAGTAATTTAGGATACTCTGCAACCTTTGGCCAAAATTATGAACACAGATGGTCTTCCTCTCTTTAAAACAAATTAATGTCAACATAAGAGTAAACGAAAGACTCATGTGTCTCTAAGCATTATGCTTTGAATGAACTAACAAAAGACAACTTCATAGAATATGCTGTAATGTATTCCATAAACAGTAGGCTCCATAAGCAAGCCTACTACAAAACTGTTGTGCACAATAATCCTGATTTAAATTGCATTTAAATATGACAACCTTCTGGTCTCATATTGAATTTAAAGTGTGTAAAAAATCTAAAATAAAACAATAGGCCATTCATGTGTACTCTTCCTAAGTCTCTGAATTTTGGAAGGAATTTGAGAGAAAATGCGGAAAACTTTGTGCTCCACCTTCTATGCAATGAAGCTAGACCAGGGATCAACTTTTTTCCCAGTCACTCCAAACAAAAATAAAGAGGAGCAAGACCTTTTCAGGTCATAAGTAATGTAGTGTAATAGTTACCATTAAAAGCAACAAAGCTTTGTTGTGAATACACTTCATTAAGCTAAACTGAGTAATACTGAATACACTCAGTTTATAGATCCTTCAGATAACACATACTTGCACTATAAGTAATTTTACCTCAAATCTGCAGTGTTGTAAACTTTCACTCTCTTAAATTCAGCTTCAGTGATTAAGTAACTCTGTTAACTTCCATTCAATCCACATTTCATTCAACCTCTGTAGTCTCTAAATGAGTAGTTGATAACCTACTAAATAGTTCATGCTGCTTCTCACTATAATCCTCTGAGACCTGCATGCTCCTTTGAAATATCTACGCTTATATTTTACGGCATCCAGTCTGTGATAAATTAGTAGGGGTTTGTTCATTGTCCTTGAGAATTTAAAGAATCTACTGAGGAGATAAGGTTTCACAACTCATGGCATTGTAACAAGGGGACAAAGCAAGACATCCTGTTTTGCCCCCACCTGAACACAAGCACAACGCATGATCACTGGAGGAAGAATAACGACCCCCAACAACAGACTGCGCAGTCTCAGGACAGGTCTCGACAAGTCGACAAGTCAACAGGTCTCGACAAATCTTGACAAGTCTCGACAAGCCGGAACTTCAATGCTATAAAACAGCTACACTGGAAAGGGGAAGTTGCGTGCTGTGGTGGAGCGGAGACTCCCCAGCCGCCCAGCGCTGTTTTGCTTGTGTCTGCTTACTTGATTAATAAAATAATTTCAATAGACCAGTAAATTGTGTGGTCTAATTTATAACACAGTCTCTGCTATGGTTGGAAAAAAGGAAATGAGGGAATGAAAACTATGTTTTCAGTGAGGGTTCATGAGCAAAGGCTGGGATACTGAAAGCTTCTGGAAACAGATTAGGAGCACAGAAGAGCTAGTGAACAACCGAGTTAAGGAATGATAAAGAAAACTTAGTCAGTGAACACACAAAATAGGTAATACAGGCAGACCTTTAAAAATGGTTTTGATAAATAATTTTAAAAAAACTATTCTCAAAACAAGAGGGAGATAAAAAAAATGATAGTACAATAAAGAACAAGTAAAGCATCAGTTAGAAAAATACCAAACACAAATACAGAAAATAATGTATGTATCATTAAAGACTTAAACAATGAAAGACATACAATTAATGATGAAAATGCAAAAGGGACTGATTTGTAAGGTTCTTTGCTTTTTAAGTTCCCACTGACCTCGGTATGCATTGGGACTATCAGTATTTCCCAGGATCAGGGTTTACATTTAATGCTATCTTGGAAAATAAATAAATTTATTTATTTATTAAAAAAACAAACAAACAAAACAAAACAAACAAACAAAAAACCACACACACACAACCATATAATGTATGTAAAACCACAGGTTGCTCTTGGTACAGCACCCATATGCAGTTTAGTTAAACACCAGGCTACATCGCTTGTCTGTATTAGCCCTATCATTACGTCTTCTTAAATTAGGGTCTGATCTGGAAACCTTCTGTTTAACACACCTGCATAACATTGCTCATGCCTAAAGCCAAGAATAAACATAAATGATCGGTTAGGCTGTTACAAAAGAGACTGCTTTCTCCTCTTGGACTGGATGAAAAATAATCTTTGGTATTGCTTTAACATAATAAATACACTAAAAATGTACAATCAATATTCTTATGCTGCAGAACAGAAAAGAACCACGATACTTTATAAATGAGTAAATTTCATTAATATGGATTTGGTAACGTGTTCTTTACGTGAAAGTTATTTTAAAATTACAAATGTAGAGCATCACATATTTATCCAATAATCATTAAAAATAGTTACAGCTTGACTCATGCTAATTGAGCCTAAAACAAAATGACCATGCTGTAGTTACAGCTTATTCCTACGTATTTTAACGTTTCTCTTCTACACACAGAACTTTGATTTCAAGCTTGTTATATATGGAGTGATAATTCGTGTCGAGAAAATGGTTGATATTAATAAAGAAGGGGGAGATTTGGGAATGTGGCCATGGGGGTTGGAAAACCCCATGATTGAGATAACATTAGACTCTTGACGAGGCCATCAGGAATATAAAAGAGTTCAGAGGGAACAAAGAAGGGTGATTCCGGAGACTCCATGCAGTCTCCGGCTTCTTGTTCTCCAGCCGTTAAGGCATGGATGTTTCTGGGTGTTTGCTGTTGTTGTTACATTCAAAGTTGTTTGACCAATGAAAAGTTGTTTTGAAAAGAACTGCTGTGGAGAGAAGGGTATAAGAGGGGAGCCTGCGCTCAAGATAAAAAAGGCAGCACCATGAAGTTGCATCAATAAAGCAGCAGGAAAAAGAAGTGAAGAGGAACAGGCAGAATGGAGACCAGGATGGGAGCAGGCACATTGATTGCCTCATGAAGATAGGTTCGGCCAGACTCAGCAAACCGCTCAGAGAAGCTCGTACAGAAAGTCGCTGGAAACAGGTGCACTGGAGCTGGAGAGAAGCTCGAGCTGAGAGAAGCGGACCTGTGCACACAACTGCCTCTCGCTGGTAAGCAGTTGTGCATTATGGGGAATCTGTCTTTAGGAGCAAAGACTGCTAATCCTGGTAATCTTACAGTTTATTCTCCTTATTAACAATCGGACAGTTTATGAGCCTGAAATATGGGACCACTGAGATCAAGGTGTGGGACTCTGCAACTAAAAATGACAAGGTTGCAGTGGGATTGCTCGGCACCTGGCGAGCAATCTCTGAGGCCTTAAAGAGACATGTGGGACCACAGTAAGAAGCATGTGGTTTGCTAGATAGTGAGGAAGCTGTGGGCTCCTTTACTGATCTGACTGTTACGCCATCGCCATGGGCCCCTCTGCTGCTACAGCCATCGAAGGCCTTTGTTGTTACGCCCCCTGTTGACCTGGACGTGCCTTTTGACCCAGGCCTATTGGCCTTGAAAAGGAGACAACTTAAGGCAAGACATGGTTCAAAAGGAATGGAAAATGGAGACTGTTAAGTTATGGAACTTAAAGGATTGTTTACTTGGTTACCTATCCTGATTGTATGTATGTATAGGCATACTCGGGTTATTATGTAAAGCAATGTTCTGTATACATGTATTTAGAATGTTTGATGTGTGCATGTTGGTGGAGCGTAGACTCCCCGCACACCCAGCGCTGTTTACTTGCCTTTTATACCTTTTATACCTTTTATAGCTTTTATACCTTTTAGAAATATTTGTTTCATAAATATTACAAAATTCAGATTGAATTCAGACCTCGTTTATAACAAGCTCCTATTCTGTAAATTTAAAAATTGTAACTTCAGACAGATCCACGTATGTTTCCTTATATTTATAATGAATATAAATGGGCTTATTACCATGAATGAAACAACACGGATAGCTAAATGGGATTTGTCCATCTGCCCCAGAAAAGTGACATAATTCTGGAGCATGTACTACCTCATCTACATCTAAGCACATAGAGCACATAGGGCTTTTTGCCCTGCATATATTCCTGTCTGTTTTACAGCATATTGTGTGCATATCCTGCAGGAACCTGCATTATTTTGAAATGATAGCTTCATCATATTTTAACGTATCAACAAACTGAAAAAAACAAAACAACAACAACAAAAAAACCTGTCATATGTCTTCTGAAAAATCCTCAAATCCTCAACCCTGCCTTGTTCACTGAACATTTTTCAACCAGGTTATTAAATCTTATTAAGCAGTGTGAATAATTATGTGAAAAATGAATCAATCATGCAGTTATACTAGATTGTGCTATGGTTCATTAAAATATTTTAGACTTCAACTGACTGGATAATATCTTTGCATAATAAAAACTATGATTTGTTTCAGGAAGGAGAAAATAAAAGTTTGGAGTCATCCAAAGATGCAAAATAACACTCCTAGAGAGCTCAGGGCACCAGGCAAACTGGGATGACATTGCCCACATAACAGTCTGTGTCTTAGTTCTGGTTTCTCCAAAATGGGACAAAATTTTTGCCATGCTTAGAGCTGGCCTGATTCTGGTGCGAAGGAAACCAAAGGAACTTTACCTCTGAATTCAGTAAAAACTTTGGTATGTATTAGAGCCCATCCTGTCAGCCTAGCATGAAAGCTGTAATATGCATGACCCATACTCTCCAATTTCTGCTGCTAGTGTTGAGTCAGGTAGAATTTGGACTTAATTTTGTAAAACAAGCCAAAAACAGTCTGGTGCAATCTGAGACATAGCTAGGGCAGGATTGATTCTTGCTTGTGATTGCTTCCTTTTCTTTCAAATTGTCTGTGAGAAAGCAGGATGATTGGAGAAGTAGAAACCCCTCAAGCGAAATAAATACTTTAGAAACAAAACAATCACATTTGTCAAGGTCGTTTAGCAATGGTTCATTTTGTCTGTAACACTCCCCATTACCCTTTATGTAGGCAAAGCTTTTGAGCCTAATTAAACCTACAACCACAACAGCATACCAAAGACTCTGCGTTTGCGTTTGAGAGGAATGAATCTATCCTTACCACTCAAGCCTGAGCGTGACACAAGTAGTTTACAAACTAAGCCTTGAAATAATACTGGAGAAAGAAAAGAATATACCTGTATTCTGCACATACTAACAAATAAGCTGTTTCTCTGCGTAAAGGAAAATATACATTCTACATTGTCAATGGGAGTGTACATATGAGATAACTGCAATTTTCTGAACTGCAGTGTAAAAAAAGTCCATGTGATAGCTATATGATTCAGAGTACAGTCTTTAAATGGTCAGCTTTTGGGATGAATGTTCCTTTGGCACAGCCAGCTTCCTATGCAGGCGTCCTGAGCACACACCTCTCTCACTGTCAGATGGGTTGTCAATACGGTCTAAGAACATACACATTAACATAAAAACATTAACATCAGTGAGCAGAAATTACTGTCCTATTGAAAGCAAAAGGCAGAACACCTCTGAATAGGACCTTGTTAGCCGACTGTCTGGTCTCTTCTCAAGGTTGATGTTTTCCACTCAGTGATGCTAATTTTTTCTGATTTTTTAAACTGTCTTTCCTCCCAGAGAAAAAAGGACTCATAACAAATATTGCCCATACTTTAGCACATGATAAACAATCAAAAAGTTGTAAGAGCTATCTTACAAGATCTGTAGAAGACAGTATGGACAAAAGTATCAAGTTACTGCTAGAGAGTAGACAGTAGACAATCAGCTACGCGTGAGCAGAGCATGTGTCTAATTTTAAACATGTTCTGAACTTCTAAAACACAGTCAAGGAACCTGAAGGGCAGTGTTCACAGAAACTGTCATTATAGATAGCTATGAAACAACAATGAGTTTTAATTATCAAAAATGATGCAAAATTTGTATGGAAGAATTGGCATGAGAAAGATCAAGAACGACGGTAAGCAAGTGTAAGGATAGCCTGCAGATGCAGAGCAAAGAAATGTACCTATTAAACGAGTGTGTTTCTTAGCCAAACAGAGAATGACTCTGTAAGCTGAGGGAAAGACACAAGGAAACAATTTTATTCCTTTTTATTCTGGAAAGTGGTTTTATGTTATTTACTCATTTTCCTTCACCAATCTGAGTGTAATAGCTATGGCTGGAGCCATGAAGCTTTAAGGCCACAAAACACAAAGTTCATAGATAGGAGAAGCATATTTTATTGAATCACCTAAAAGGCTAAAGAAAAAAAAAAAAAAGGTGTTAAAATTTAAAAATACTTATTTTTCAAATGGTCTGCCCTTTCTCCAAATGATCTATTAAAGATACTATCATTTTCATTTTAAAATGTGGGTGTTCGTGCACAGGTGTGAACATCCCCCTGAATAGCTTTTCTAGAAATTTGACTATTTCAGCCAAGTTGGAAAGTTTGCTGTACTAAGCTTTGAGCACTAGCTGGGTACAGAGAGAGGTGTCGTTACCAGCATGATCTCAGGGATTCCAAACGGAGAACGTTTGGATGCTGTACCTGTTTAACAGTGGGCCTCAAAGCCACATGAAAGCAGTTATTATTAGGTGTAATGTTCATAACTATACCTCCTTACTGCTGGAAAGGCAACAGCGGTAACTTGCTGCAAGGCAGATGAGGAAGCTTTCAAAGACATCCCGTGGTAGCGAAGGGATTCAATTGCCTCAGGAATGACACAAGCAAACAGGGATAAAAAATTCTCGTTCTGGTTGTGTTACATCTTCTTTATATATGCTCACTCTCCCTGTTGGCATTTTTTACCCTGTTAACCTTCACATCAGTCTTTAGAAATGATGTTCTCCTTTGTATCGTTACACTACGAGTTGGCATTGGGTTGTTGTTTTACTCCCAAACACAAGGCCCATCTCATTGCAACTTCCCAGCATCACAGTTCATTTTTCCAGCTAGCAGATCACCTTCTTTCAACCCCGTTATCACTTTTTTTTTTTTTTATGATTTGAGAAGTCAGATATTAGAGTTTGTCAAAACCAGAATGAACTCCACATGACTAGTCAAAATAAAAATTCTGAATAGCTTTAGCTACAAAATATGAAAGCTTGACAGGAAATAAATAAGTAAATAAATAAATCTGTGGATGTCAAATGTTTCTATTTCTTCTGAAATGAGCCTAAAAGCTATGGAATTCCCCTAGCACCCAGCATCTGCTTAAAGCCTTGGGTCTAAGTGTATGGTACAGACCTTGGGACTGAAAAGGATAATGACAGGCAATTGTTCCCATGCCTTTATGACTGAAGCCCAAGGCTACAGTTAGTTGTGAGTAAAGAGGAATGGAGGTTAGAGACAGTAGTAGGCTTAGCCATCACTCTGCCAACACACATTGACATGGAACATTTGAATATTTACAATTAGTTTGTCTCCAGCTTCCAGTCTTGCAGACAAAGCCTGCAAGTTAAAATAGTAACAAACCCATAGCTAATAATTAACCTTCTCTGAACTCACATTTGACTTTTTGCAGTGACACAAATTTTCTTTCCTATTACAAAGAGAAAAACTGATGACTCTGAGGTGAAAAAGACCCATCTTGTACAGATTGAAGAAAAACCCATTTCAAGATGTACTTCATTGTCAGCAACTGATATATAAAAAAAAAAAAAAAGATTTTCTGCTTCCGTGAGTGGAACAGACAGAAGCAATATAAAAGTGAATCCAAAATGTATTTTCCATAGTAAACCGAACAAACCAATATTTCTTCTAAGTAATCTTTTCTTTATTTTCTCAAGCAAGTTTCCAGAGTCAGAGATTCAGACAAAATAATACATTTTGCTACCCTTCCAGGTCAGACCTCTTGGAAACTCTCCTGGCGAGTAACTTGTTGAACACACTTCTGCAGGTTTATAATTGCTTTAAAGTCCACACAAAACAAAACAAAAATGTACAGTGTTGGTAGATTGTCTTTGCATTACATAGAATAGGAATGCTTATTGTTCTGGTGTAACTATTACTGCAATATTAATGTGCATTTAATGTGCTGCTCAAAGGCATTTAGATACTTTTGTGAATGGACTTGGTAAGAGTCTATATAGACAATAATATTTTCAGGAAGTGTTTAATTGAGGCTCTCTTGAGTTAAGTAATTCATTTTTCCTAAGTATTAGAACCTACTAAAAATTTTTAAATTCACCAAGAACAGCTGAATCCTCAGTGCTTGGGCAACGTGGTTAGAAAGCCTAAGTTTGTATTCTTCTTTTCAAGACATTTAATCTGTCTTATTTGCCAACTTTTTATGCAACCAATCAAAGAAGCTCATGTGGTAAAGAATTATCTCAAATACCCTGCTCTTTTACATGCAATAAAAAGTATATTGACTACATATCACATAATTTTTAAACTAATTTCTGAGGAATATTTTGCAGTAGGATATCCATAGTATAAACAGCTCATACCTTTATTCTGGCATATGTCTCCTAAAACTCAAAAACTTATTTTAAAAGTGAATTGAAGGTAATTTGATACTCTGTAAGAAAAATTATTCCATCATACTAAGTTTAAATGAAATGCAGTCCAAAGTATAATTACTATATTTAATATTTAAGAACATTGATTTTAATGGCAACATACATTACTAAAAACTGCAAACAAGCTCATTCACTGCAATTTTACATTTTCTACACTGTAAGTAAATAATCCTTTCCTTCTAATTACTCTGTTTAAAATATAATGCATATTTGACCATAATGAACAGAATAGAAATTTCCGTTTCATACTATAGTGTTTCTTATAAGGTCATTAAATCACTCCTTATTCCTTGAGACCTCAAGTAGTAATAATTCACAGCCTTCCTTTTGAAGAATGGGCCTGAGTAAAGGTAATTTTATACTATGTACGCACAAATGTATAACTGCAGAGCCAGACATTCTGCAGGGGGAGCAGAAATGGGCAAGGCACTGCAGTGTTACTGAAAGTGATGTTAACACTGGGACTGCTGCCCTTTCCATACTGTTCTCTTCTCTTCTCCCCCAGTAAATGTCTCCATAAATTCACACATTCACAAATTCACTCAAGTTTCACACAATGAGCTTGGGGCTTCAGTGCACTCATTTATAGCACGCACCTGTGCTTGTTAACTACTAGCAGATGATTAAAATAATTTCATGATGCAGTTGTCTTCTTGGGCATCCATCTTAGATCAGCATTCAGAAAGAAATCACAGCTGGATTTCAGCAGTGCCTTCAGTGACTTTAGCATTTGTTCAATGGTGCAAAGCTGCAGAAATGTCCTCTGATAAATATATAAAAAATAATGATTGAGGTAAAATACTGACTTCATTAGGTATGTGTGCCTGAGAATTAATTGCCTGAAGAAGCTACTGAACTAATAGACTTAGAGTATGAGGTGTCCTCTCTATCCAGACATGGCACAAAATGAGTAACTGTGAATAATATTGCTCCTCTGGTGAATTAGATATTAAGGTCTATTACCATGCCCAGTCTGTTCCTGAATTTCTCAGGAGAGACTTAGCTTCATTAATTCAAGGAGAAAGATTGCTCCTATTCCCTACAGAAATACAAACAGAGAAGTGCACAGTAAGAAATATATGACGTTTACAATTCTATATAAGCAGCAAAGCAGCAGCAAGGTGACCATTTCAAGTACAAGTAGCAAATTCAACAGCCATCACAGTAAAAAACATCATGGTTTCAAATCTGAAATGGGTCACTGAGTCAAGTCCTTTGCTATTACAGACAGTTATCACCTTTATAATCAGACCGGCATGCATCTAAATCTCAAGTGGATGCTTTCCCCTCCCACAAATCCTATCAGAGCACTGTTCCAGAACGTCACAGAAGTAATTTGATTTCCTACCTAAATTTATTCATGACCAGTTTATATGCAATCTTGTTGTTCCAACTAAAAGAAAACTTTACAGCAATAGTGGTTAAGCACTGGATCAGTGGTGGAATGTTGATTTTTGGAGAGTCTTGAAACCCAGCAACATGTGATCCTAAGCAAGCTGGTCTAACTCTGAAGTTAGCCCTGCACTCAGCAAGAAGTTGGCCAAGCTGACCCTGAAGGTACCTGAATTTCTTTAACATTAAATGATTATCCTTTTTTTTGTTATCGATGTTGTTGTTATTTAATCAGATCTGTGTAGGAATTTATAGCTTTTTGAAGGTAGTCTGTTAGAATAGTTTCAGTCGGGACCTACAGAGATCTTCAAGTCCAACTGTCAGACTACTTAGTGCTGACCCAAAGTTAAAATACATCACTAAAAGCATTATCCAAACGCCTCTTCCTCTTAAAGACAGTCAGGCACAGGGCATCATCCATCTCGCTAGGAAGCCTGTTCCAGTGTCTAACTACCATCTCAGTAAAAAGTTTTTCCTCACATCTAGTCTGAATGCATCTTTGAGCCATTCCCACATGTCCTGTCACTAGGTATCAAGCAGAAAAGATGAGGAACTCCTTCCCCATTTACTCTCCTCAGGAAGTTGTAGGGAGCAATAAGGTCACCACCACTCAACCTCCTGCTGTCCAAGCTTAACAAACCCAGTGTCTTCAGCAGCTCCCCATAGGACATGCTTTCCAGCCCTTTTACAAGCTTTGTTGACCTCCTCTGGACACATTCAAGCATCTTAACATCCTTTTTAAAGTTCAAGTCCAGAGCTGCACGCAGTATTCCACGTCAGGCAATACCAATGCTAAATATAATGGGATAATCACCTTTTTTGACTGGCTGGATGTGTTGTATTTAATGCACCCCAGAATACAGTTTGCCCTCTCATCTGCCAGGGCACACTGCTAGCTCACGTGTAGCCTGCTGTCGTGTCAACCAGCACCATCAGATCCCTCTTTGCAGGGCTGCCTTCCAGACACTTATCTCCCAGTCTATACTTGTGGCTGGCATTACTCCATGCCAAGTGCAGAATCCAGCATTTGTTGTTAAATTTCATGCTGTTGCTGATGGCCAGATCACTGAACAGAACGGGCCCTAAGACTGAGCCTTGGGGAACACCACTACTGAATGGACACCAGCCAGATGCAGCCCCATTCATAATGGCCCTTTGAGCCCTACTGTTCAGCCAGCTCCTCACCTAGCATACCATGTACTTATTCATCTCACAGTTGGACAATTTGTCCAGAAGGATACTGCGAAGGACAGTATCAGAAGCCTTGCTAAAATTCTGAAAAACTACTTCCACTACCATTGTGTTAAGTTGTCACGTGTGTACCAGAGAGGGCAGAGCACAGCTCCATTGATCTGTCTCCTTGGATTACTGGATGTAGTCTACCCACCTCCTCCTGAAGCTCAGCCACCAGGCAGAGCAGTTCTTCTTCCTGGGAACACCCCCCACAGGTGTGCCAACAACTGCTTTCCATCTCTGAAAGCCACCCCAGAGGTGCCCTGCAGCCTGAAACCTGGGTGGTGACAAGGATCAACTGAAGTTCTGAGTGGCTGCCTTAGTTCTGCTGGGTACTGGAAGCTCAGAGGAAGCAGACAGCATGGCTTTCTGCTGAGTGGTTGTGCTTGCTTTCTGCCTGCTGTGGTTTGAACTGGGGACCCAGATGCCCCTCAGACAACCCTCAGGGACTTCACAGGCTTTGCACACAACTAAGCATCTGACAATTTCTACTGCTGCTGCCCTCAGCTCTAGAACAGCATGCCTCACTGTACAGCAGAGAATCACAACTCTAATATAAACTGTTCCACAGCTAACAGTACGAACTTAAAGACTAGCTTGTCCTGGGAGTTCTTTTCAGTACATGTTTTACAGAACCATACCAGCTTTGTCTCTGGTAAATTACATCCCACCTCTTATTTCCAGAAGTGTTAACGTGGGTGTAGGTGTGTGTGCACACAAGTGCATGCGTGGGCATGTTCTTGGACTGTATTTGATTCGTCATGCTCATGGGAGGACTTCAATAGCTGAATGCTCCAGAATCATAGAATGGCATAGGCTGGAAGGGACCTTAAATATCCTCTAGTTCCAACTCCCTGCCATGGGAAGAAAGTACCAGGCCTAAAGTATAAACACCACTAAACATAAATCTCTGTTATGACAACTCAACACACGATCTTAACATCTGAAGGGAAATAAAGCGATTGGTAAATGAAAACAAGAAAAAAACCGCAAATAATATAACCTCAGATTAACCTGTTTCATATGAGGGATTTAGGCATTTAAGCTTACACAATGATGCCATAAGCCTGTTGACGGATAAACTTTGCAAGATTTCATTCGGGTCTACTACAGACACCAGCGCAAACACCAGTGAGCCCTGGGAGAGCACTCACCACCCCACTGAGCGTGTTCCCTTTGCAGCTGGCCTGTAAACCCACAGGAAGAGGTCACGCAAGGAAGTGAGGTGGAGACAGGAGGTCACACAAGGAGGCATTTTAGCCACAGGACACAGCAGGGATGGGACTGTGGGTCCTAAATGCTTGACACTGGGTGCATGGTGATAAATAGGGAGACAACAGAGCAAACAATTTGGGGAAACTTCACAATGTATTGATTAGGCCACAGCCTTTCAATCAGTTAATTGATCACCACATACTGCATTTCTGAGAAGAAATCTACCACACTGGTTCTACAATGATTATTTTGAGCTATGCCTTCATTTGATCTTTTAACATCCAAACTTTAAAACAACCAGAGCAGGACTCTTGTGCAAGCTCACCTCAAAGGGATTTTACGGTTAGACCAGCCCAGTTCCACTGTGATTATACAACTAAGCGCATCCACTGTAGGCCAAAACGTAGAATCAAATGGAACATCACACCTCCACTCTTCTCCAGAGGCAGTGCATATAACCCACCCTAACTAACTATACATTTGGCTGGAACTAAGTACTCTATCTTCAGTCCCCCCAAAAATCTGTTGGCTTAGCTTACCAGTTTATCTTTGTATATTATGTCCCAGTGTAAATTATTTTTCTGGATCTTAAGAGAAAGAATGCAGATGCAATGTAGCAGTCAGCCAAACAATTTTAACAAGACATTACTAATAATCAAAACTTCATTTTAACTATTGTATGGGATAATTGTATGTCTCAGCTAGAGCACTTATTTAAGATACACCACCACTGAAGATAATTAAAAATTATGCTTCAGAGGAGGATGCTTTTAATAATTCAGATCAACAGAATAAATATTCAAATATAGTATCTAAAGGCCTAATTGCATTGTTTTAAAAATAATCACAATGATTTTATGGAAAGCAAGGGCATTTAAAATAAATAAATAAATGTGATCTATTGCAGCTAATCTTGATTGTAGAGCCAGTCTTGATTGCTTAATGTAAATGAGCACATTATTATGGTTATGTTAATTACCAGATCTTTTTCTGAGCCTGACATATTTGTGTAAATAATCAGAATATGGTGAAAAAGATTTCAACTTACTATATACTTGTTGTTCTCTAAATCAAGAAAGCACTTGAATTTGGTCACTAACTTTGTCAAACAGGATTGAAGAGGGCTAATAGATCAGCCTATCAACAGTGATGACAACTAAGAAGTTGGTTTTAGGCCAAGAGACTATAAGACAGGATTGTGTTCAGTCTAGTTTTTACCCAAACAGGCTATGAATTGCAAGTTTTCATTTACTGTTTGGGTTGGCCTACAACATCAGGAATTGGTCTACAGAAAAATGCTACAAGTTGGTCCAAAGATGGGAGTATTTCTAATTCTGGTTGAGCCAAGTTTTAGTCACATGATGCCTAGACTTGGCATCTGGCAACATTTATAGGAATTGGCGGTAACTCTGAAGTTGATCTAACAAAGGAAATATTTTATTTTCCAGAGCACAAGAGAAAGTGACTGTTGAACAAAGTCTATGCTATCTTTGGCAATCAAAACCACTTTTTATCCACAAAATACCATCAGTGTCACTACATGAAAAAAAAATAAAAATCTAATTGAAACAGGTGTATATCTATCTGAGGTGGGAAGAAAGAATAAAGTTAAAAGTTGTTGGGCCTGTAGCTTTTAGTACACGGAAGTTATCCACAGACGTGACATAAGTACGAAAAAATCAGCCACCAGTAACCAGCTTAAGATGCCAACTACAAAAAAAAAAAAAAAAAAAAAGAGGTATTTTGCCATGACTGGAACAGTCTGGACCAAGACCAAACCAGACTGACTGTCTTCATCTTCATGAAAGAGGAAAACTCTGGATGAAATGGAAATTGGATAGAGTTGTCATTGCTCCAGAGCCTTATTTATAAGGGAGACCATACTTCCAAACTACTGGATTCCAAAACAGGAGCAATCCACACACACACACACACACACACACCTCTTACATATTTACTTCTAAATAGTCTAGGGTTATAAGTTGTGGATATGGGTTTATTTGAACACTAAGCATCAGTACAGGTGCCTTCAAATGCTGTACCCCTGAGTGGGCATGTTTTATCCTGCTTCAAAACAATGACATAAAACACGATGGTACTGATACATTTTTCTCCTGATACTCTTAAAGTTTCTCTAGGTCCCTGTCAGACAAAGCAAAGAGTTGTTCAGGCTCTTTGACAGAAACTTTCTTCTGAAGTATAACAAGCTGAAGCACTGAGAGCAAAGTATTTTTCAGAGCAATGGAAAAGCACTTCTGTGGACAACAAAATCTAATATGACTGTGGGCCAGAGGAAATCCACTCTTAATCCCCATATTTGTTCTGGTCCTTGAGGATTGACCCTGATGAATAAAATCAAAAGCTGGGACAGATAAACTCCTGCCTGATTTTTCTGTCATGTGGTTCCCTTATCCTTCACACCATCATCACACTGGGAAAATTATTGTAAACTTATGGTGTGTACACCAATACTCTTAACTCCTTTACAAGGCCTAGGAAACAGGCATTGTCCATCTTTCATTCTATAAAAGCATCAATGCAATGAAAAATTTACATGCAAGATCTCTGCTCCTCTCTTCCCACTACACTCTTGCTCTTCAACCTCTTTTAAGCGGAATTCCTCCAGTACAAAACTGAAATCACTTTTTAGCTTTTTTTTTCTTTTTCTATTTTTTTTTCTTTTCTTTCCTTTACTGACAGAAATGTACACCTCCAAGCCTAGCCAAGTCAAACCAAACCAAACCATTTTATATAGTTTTGGTATACCTAGGGAAACAGCAATCAGAAACCTGTGGAAAGTTTTTAATTTATTTTTTAATTTTCTAGGACTGCCTAAAAACTTCCATGTTAAAACTTTATTCCTTCTAAGCAAATTACTCCTGTTTTGAAAAATTTCACTGTATAAAAGATAATCTCACTGTCAGAAAGGAATCAGGATATTTAGCACCTGCATTTTCTGGGACTTTTTTTAATAAAATATTGTGTTTGGAAAAGACAGGGTGCTGAACCTTTAATTGTGAAATCTCCGTAAGCCCTCTGATATATGTGGCACAAAACGAGCCTAGTCACTACTAGGGGAAGAAAAATGCCTCTTCAGCTGGGCCAAACAGCCCCACTCAATTTAGTCACTGCTGTATCAGTCAACGTTTCTGCAGCATGGAGTTCCCATCAACATGGCTCTTAAAAGACATGCTTACAGCACCCAAACAAAATACACTCCAGTTTGATTCTGCCTATCATTTCATCCACTGCAATTTCCAAATACCTCTGGGCTGGATAATTAAGAGTAATATTTCATTGTCGGTGTGCAATATATCAGCAACTTGGCAGAGTAAGCAAGATAAGTTATTTTTTCAAGGAAGCAGGAAGCAAATTCCCCAGACTTAGAGCTATATAGGTTACACATTGTTGTCTTGTGCCTTTCTTGCTATTGCTAGGCTTGAGTTTAGGTCTAGCTAAACTTATTATGTGGGAATAGCCAGAACTGGCATTTTATATTTATACCTAGCACATGTGAGCAGAAAGAACTAAGCTGACCTATGGACAGTTAGTATGCTATACGTTAATAAAGGACTGTTTTTTGGAACTAAATTTGTGGTCAAATCATAGCATAGTAAGGATAATTGAAGGAAAGAGATCATTTTTATGTAAGACTCAAAAATCAGGATATGGTAGCAACCTCATCAGAAAAGCTACATATGTTTACAGATACTCAAATGAAAAATGTCAGGCTAAGGATTGGACAAGGAAATTTATCCAAAACAAAGCCAAAAATCTCATTACTTCTTACTATTCTTCCAACATATATCAGCTACTTTCTATGATAATTCAATATATATCTCTTGCTAGTAAGTGGAAATTAGCCCATAATATTAGAGGATTTTTTTTATGCTTATGATATTTTGATATAAACTAATCATTTTCCACAAAAATGAAATGATAGAAAAAGTGAAACTTTTCATTTCAAGTTCAGCTGCACTACCTGTTCACAGAATGAGGGAGGGCTATGACAAAAAGATTGTAAGTTCTTGTCAGCATTTAATTGAAAATAATAACGCATACAAGAAGAGAAAAAATAAAATTGAATAGAAAAATATTGCTGGAATTTCTAACTTCTGAGGGTTTGGCTTTGCAAAAAGACTTTCAGCAGTATTGTACTATTTACTATTGCTTTTGCCTTAAGAGGCCAAAGCTGAAAACCAGCTCTCTTCTGTGCAACATCTTTTCTCTCCCTTTTCTTCTAAAACAGTTTGGAGAACTCCAGCATACATGTTTCTTTGGAGAAGGGTAAAGATAAGACAGAGCAAAATGCTGATTCTGACAAATACTGATCAGACTAGGTACAGGGCCTCCTTTTATTCCTCTATCTTACATTCTCTATGATGACAACCCCTGCAGGATTTCAGTTCAATATATGATGAATGGGATGGCCAGGGATTATTTCTCAAGAGAATGTATAGGTCCTTGTATTTCTGGATCTCATGATCATATTCAATCCATAGCTGATAACAAAATTTTCCCACAAACCAGAAAAGCGCCAGCTTCTCCTAGAAATAATAAATAATGAAAAAATAATAAATAATTACAAGATTGTTTTATAACACAAAGTATTAGATTATTTTCAATTGCAAAAGCCTAAACCAGTATCGAATATAAAAAGCCTGTACTGAATATGTAACTAAAAATATTATTCTCAACCTGGAAGGATCCTTCAGTATGAAAACTATGGGAATCACTAGTAAATTCCCTTGCTTCCTATATGAAAAATTAGTATGGGTAACAACGTTTGACACCAGTATTACTGAGGTACCATTTTTAATGAGATCGATAAAACCTCACATTTAAATAGGCCTGGTTCTCTTACTACCATGTGTCTTTTCACTGACCGCCATGAAGTTACTCCCACTTCACTTAGGAGTGAGACATGACTATATGGTACATTGATCTAATCCCAAGGTGTCTGGACATGGTTATAAAGCTTCTTCAGTCATTTAACAGAGAGAAGCATCCTCTGTGTAGAGTGCTTGGTGAACTCAGTAGCTAAATTGCTATAAAAGGAGAAAGATTTTGCAGACCATGTCATAGCCATCAGTATAAACTATGGGATTTTATTCTGTGTCCACCATTGTATGCCTATGCCTATACCTTTTATTTTCAATATAATAACAAAATTGTATCTATTGCCATGAGCTGTTATATCACTCCTCTAGTATGTTGTTCTTTTTAAAATATTTGCTATAAAGCAAAGATCAGTGGGGTCCATTTAATAGTACTATAGATATTTGTATTTCTGAATGCGCTGAGTTTTGCAGCAATAGAGGGACTGCATCAGTGAATCTGTTTTGTGGCCATCATCTTTGGTAGTACGTAGATGTTTCACAGGTAATATGGAAGTAGTTATCAAGTGTTTCATGCTGTAATTTCACTGATACTTGCAAAACTTTTTTGATCTTTTTGGATTTCAGTAAAGCTTTTGACACAATTTCCCATAGGATCCTTCTGGACAAGATGACCAGCATACAGCTAAACAAAAACTCCATACAAGGGCTGGGCAGTTGGCTGAAAGGCAGGGCTGAAATGGTTGTGGTAAATGGGGCCACAGCAGGCTGGCAGACAGTCACCAGTGGGGTCCCCCAAGGCTCCATTTTAGGGCCAGTCCTCTTCAATGTTTTTATAAACAATTTGGATGTAGGACTAGAATGTGTTTTGAGCAAATTTGCTGATGACATTAAACGTGGAGGAGTTGTGGACTCAGATGAGGGTGGAAAGGCCTTGCAGAGAGATCTGGACAGATTGGAGAGCTGAGTGATCACCAACCACATGAAGTTTAAGAAGAGCAAGTGCCAAGTCCTGCACCTGGGACGGGGCAACCCCGGCTGGGGGTACAGACTGGGCGATGAGATGCTAGAGAGCAGCCCTGCAGAGAGGAATCTGAGGGTTTTGGTTGGTAGCAAGCTGAATATGAACCAGCAGTGTGCCCTGGCAGCCAGGAGGGCCGACCATATCCTGGAATGCATCGAGCATGGCATCACTAGTTGGTCAAGGGAAGGGATTGTCCCACTCTGTTCTGTGCTGGTACAGCCTCACCTCGAGCACTGTGTGCAGTTCTGGGCACCACAGGACAGAAAGGATGTAAAACTGTTGGCGAGTGTCCAGAGGAGGGCTACAAAGATGGTGAAGGGCCTAGAGGGGAAGGCGTATGAGGAGCGAGTGGCAGAGGTCACTTGGCCTGTTCAGCCTGGCAAAAATGAGGCTGAGGGGAGACCTCATCGCGACCTGTGTGGTGCCGGGAGTTGGGCTCGATGATCCTTATGGGTCCCTTCCAACTCGGGATATTCTATGATTCTATGAAAACTCATGAAAAAAAAATATCCTTGGAGATATTCTAAAGCCATCTGGACATTGTCCTGGGCAACCTACTATAAGTGGCCCTGCTTGAGCAGAGCAATCACTCTATGATTCTCTGGAAATGAAACCCCTTCACTCACGCAAACATGGTATAGCAGTATACCTCTACAACTACTTAATTCTGCTCACAAAAGGTGAATATACTTTTAACACAATATAGCTACTTCAATTCTAGCCAAAACAGTTATAGTACACAAACCAGTATAGTCAGAGTTTTCGCTGACAATAACAGAATAAAATATATGTGAGTGAAGTGGCTTCTTAACTCCCTCCACTAAGAATTTCACTCATGTGCCAAAGCTCAGTGGGTTTATATGCCTTCTGCATTTTGTAATCCTCCCTAATCAAACTGTGGATGTTTTTGTTATTGTTATTGAGATAAGTGCATAATCCTTTTTTTTTTTTTCTTCTTTTTCATTTTTTCTTTTGTCTTTTTTGGATCCAATCAAGCTTATGGCTTCTTGATTTCTTAACTTCATAGTAGCATTAACAATTAGCTCTTACATACAATTAACAGCTAACCTTTACCCACAATGAATTCATTATACATTTCAATTTGGGTAAAAAGGATGTAACTACAATTCTCATTAATGAAGAGACTCTTTATTTTATAAAGACAAAGAAAATTCCAAGTGTCTTGGTTTCAACATGAATCTCTGAAAATCACAACTGCCCAGAAAGGCTTCAACAGTACCACACACCTTTCAATGCACTTTGTTTGCACTGACATGTCTCAAGCTTGTGCTCTTCAGCATCACAAATAAATAAATAAATAAATAAATACATACATAAAACCTTTAAACTCATAATGCATTTCCAGATACTAAGCCTAAAACCGTCTCAAATAGTCTTAGAATCTTCTCACCACTGATGAAGCTAAGGAGCAGGTAAGCAGAAGATGTTCTTCAGCTCTGAATGGGAACGTTTTTTAAAAAAAGTCTTCTGTCCAAACCATCTCCATGATACCTTCTGTCTTCACATATCTAGGATATGTCTAACAGCAACAGCAACACTTAGACTGACTTTGGTCAGGGCAGAATCTAACGCACTGCCTTCACATACGCGCACAATTGCCGTTTTCAGTCCAGTTATTCCTACAGAGTCAAAACAGGGAAGAGAAAAGATAGACAGTCGTTCTCTCTTCTGATATTTGAATAGAAGAATACCAACTGACATCTGTATACAAAAGTCTTTGCAAACAATGTGGTTGCAGTGGTGTGAATAGGGTTTAAATCACCTTGCAGGAGCTTTACTCCTAGTGACAGCTCAGATCCCACTTGAATACAAGCAAGGAAGACTTGGTGGGTGGCATCCCTGCCTTTGGTACGGGCATTGGAATTAGATGATCTTTAAGGTCTTTTCCAGCCTGAGCCATTCTAGGATTCTAGGATTCCAGGATTGACAGATGAATTGTTTTCTCTGTTTCATAGGATATATGGTACATAAATCTTTGGGACAACCATGAAGTTTGACAGCACTGTTTTTAGAGATACTTTCCAGAGAAAAGCAACTTGCCTAAGGTCACCTAGTAAATCAATGGCAAAATTGATGTCAGGCTCTAGATATTCCCTCCTTTAGTCTCCTTTTCTAAAAAAACTCCATCAACACTACCACATTTAAGAAAGTGATTTGACACAAATTGATTTTGATTTTTAAAAATGAAGAAAGCTTATTTTATAATGAAATGAGTGCTTACTAATTGACCTTCTGACCAGAGTGTCTGAGACTGTTTGGACAAACAAGAACATGAATTCCTAACAGATTTGATTAAATCAGTAACTACGGCAAGCTTTTGCTAATAACTAGGTTTAATAGAGCACATTATTTAATATCTTATTTGCACATCCTAATGAAACAACTATTAATGTACTTTCTAATGTCATCAACACCACTGCCAATGGAGGTGGAAACGTGATAACTTCAAGGTCCCAAAGTGAGGAAAAATTATTAACAGGAAGGAAGAAGATGGGAAGGAGAGGGGGAAAAAGAAGTCATTTGTAATTATGCAGTGGGTCTTAATTCCTAAGTTTACCCTGCTGTATTTGATAGCTAATGCTACTTTGGTCATCTGTATGGGATATATTCCTCCCCTAACTTTAGGCATGGAGTCTCACAACTTGTGAGCCTGATTTCTTTAACACCACTCTAATGGAGAAAGACTTAAAGTCCATGGAGCATTTTGTGTAGCTATAAAGGGACTAAGAAGCCTCCCCTACAAGAGCCTCTCTTCATTAGTGTCAAGACATCCTTGACACTCTCCCATTGGGTAGACAATAAAACTGAGAGAACAAGCATACTGGCACTGCTTCTGTGGTTATGAAGACATAGGGAGATGCCTCCATGGTCTAGTTCTGACATCAGTGTTACATTAACCACTGTAACAAAGAGTTCATTTTTAAAGAAACACACTAGAAATCCTGCCCAAGTACTTGCTCAGTTTCTCTGGGTTCCAAGCCTGGTGAGAAATGGTTCAAATATGTCTCTACTGCATTCAAGATCACAACAGTGGTTTTGTGCAAACATACTCAGAAGACCAAATACGGCAGCTTCTATTGTAAAGATTTAATGAGGTGCTAATGTGAAACCATGGACACTATGAAGAAGCTTACATATATGAGCTTGCCAACCTGACTCTAAGAAGCTTGAAGGAGTCTGAGGTAGTGAAAATATTTCAGTTTCACTGATGCAGAGTTTTATACAGATTTTTAAAAACAAATATTTTACGTCATTCTGGTTTTAGGGAAATACCAGCCCAATATAACAACATATGTATAAGTACAAGTTAGTGATATAGCAAAATGTTGTTTCACTGCTAAATCCTTAACAGGATTTGATGGAAAGCAAACAAACAAACATAAACAAACATAAACAAACATAAACAAACTGTTGGTCCTGCTGTTTAATAAAGCCACATCAAAGGGTTTTAATTTTTCAACTCTTTGTTGCATTAAAAAAAATATACCATCCAACCAGCTAAAGGGCCAGTTTCCCTGAATCTACAGATAATCAATATATGGCCAAGAAGATCAAGACCCTACTCATTAATCAGGAAAATAATATGCATATATGGAAAGCCTTCCTTATATGTATTCATATATTCTTGCATTTTTATTTACACAGTCTTAAAAAGAATTCTTATACTTGCTGTTTTTGTCGTCTGTCTATCTCTCTAACTATGTATTAGTTGTGTGTATTTCAGATGAAAAACATGATATTTTGCTATCATAATTTTTGATTCAGCACCAGGTAGACAACCCTGATACCCTGAATAGCACACCAGACTAAATGTCTCAGCAGCTCACGTTACAGCTGGGGCTTTAAACTACTCTGTAAAGAAAAAGCTCCTCTTCTAGGCTTTTGGCTTTGAGCAGCTCACTGGATTAGATGGGCTTTATGTTTTTAACAACTTGCTTTCCAGATGTTAAATGGCTCTAAGGATTATATGCATTTTATTAAAACCAGCATGTCCCAGCTTTGAGCTGGAGTTATCCACAATGTGAAACACTGTTTATTCCACAAATCATCAGAGAACAGAAGGACACCACTGAAATCACCAGATTAAGACAAGCGTGAGCACAGATTTAACCTAGCTTTTTTTTTTTCTCTAATTTCCATAGAAATATCTCCAATAAAGACATACTTTTTTTTTTCTTTTTTCATATTTCCCATTCAGTTTTGAAGTGTCAGACAAAATCAATAATTTGTCAAAAAAAAAAAAAAAAAAGAGAGAGAGAACTAGTGGAAAAAAAATCTCTGTTTTCACTGATGTTAGATGTGTTATATCTCTATGTCAAGCCAATAGCTTAGTACTTTTGATCAAGTAGTAAAGCAGGCTTAGCACTAACTGGCCCCAATTGCTTCCGGTTGCAATTCCCTTGGCTAATGAATGAGTCCTTCCACTTTCCAAGGCTCTTTGGTCCCTTCTGACCCCAATCCAGGAGCACGGATAGCCATTGAAAGGCTATTGAAGGCAGCTAGCGACCTCAAGCTAGTAAATCTTCCGCAGAGTGGATGATATACAAGTGATTCTCCTGGGTTGAGAAGCAGGTTGCAGGATTTAAAATAAATTAATTAATAATGCAAAATACATCTTTTCACCTCTTCAGAGCCTTTTTAGCAAAGAATTTCAATTCAGGTAAAAATTAATGAAAAACAAACAAAAGAGTATTAAGCTCTCTTATTTTAAAAGAAATCTCTGTACCTCCTGAGGCAGGGAACAGAACAGAAAAATATAGTACGAAGGTAATTTTAATCATTTTAGAAATACAGAATGAGCATCTGGGTCCCCATCTCCTAAACTGCAGAGAGACCAGACCTTGTTAGAAAGAAAAGAAAATAAGTTTTTCTTAGCAAAGAATTAGCTGTCAGGGTGATCTTATAGCTCCTTGCTGTTTGGCAGTTGTGGGTTTTTGTTTGGTTTTGTTGTTGTTTTTGTTTGTTTGTTTTGTTATTAAAAAAAAAAAAAAAAAAAAAAAGTTCAAGGAGAAGTGTGATAATCTAGCCTGTGACAGCACCAGCAACTATAAGTATGGGTAAGCCCTTACTTATGTAACTCATAATACCTAACTCTTTCTATGCACTCCAGTAACCAGTGCTTCCTCAAGAATTACTTGGGATAAATTTCATACCAAATGAACAGAAGGATATATGTGGTTCAATCCCCAGTGACAAGACAGTTGTAAAAAGCACCATCATCAATGATGCCAGGTTCATTAGCTCTCAAAAGAATGAACTACCTCTGCTGTGATATTGAATGCTGACTCTGTTTGGCACTATGTCTGTGTCTACTGCAGGAAAAAATTATTGCACAGAGGTAACTGCAGTGAGATATAAAACCCTAGTGTTAGTGATCTTTGAATGTTTCGAGCTGTGTACATAAAGCTGGTCAGTTACTTAGAGCTGAAACCCTACCAGTTCCTGTAGATTCAACCAGTTGACAGTCCAGTCCTTGGACAAGTCAGCATGATTTTTGTTGACTCACAACTTAGGGGCTGATACCTGCTGGACCCACCTGGCAGTGCAGAGGGAAGAAAAGGCCATCTAAAATCTCTGAAAAGGCAGATGGAGAGGTTATGAGCCTTGGTCATTTGGAACTATCTCCATACTCCTTGAACTTTCATAAATATGACATTTTCCATGACATTTATATTTCTTGAAGGGAAATCAAAACAAAACAGCCAAACAGAGAAGCAGACCTTCAGTAACAACTAAGAATTAATTATGCAGATACAAAAGAACCGATTATGAAGAGTGTAACTAATTTGTTTGATAAGTAACTTATTGGAGCTCAGCAATTTCTCCCTTTATATAATTAGATGCAGAGCTAGTGGAATTTCCACAATGGATGCACACTGCCCACTATTTTCAGAGAGTTGGCTATATAATTTATCTGTTCTCCTAGAGCTGCTGCTAGTAAAAGTCTGTATCATTGATCATGTCAATAAAAAAACAGTAGTTTTGCGACTGTGCTTGAAACTTCAGGATTTCTTCCTTGCACTCCATGTATCACTTACATTCCCAGATAGCATTGGTGGAGGAGAGGCATGGTTTCTGCTTCAAGTATCTCTGGTAGCTGGGGACCCTGAGACTGAGGAAGGGCCTTTCTCTGATAGTGTAAAGGTTGGCACAAAAAAGGTTGGTTCTTTTTCACCTGAGACTCCATCTGATGCAAAATTGGAAATGATGCTTTGAGCGACATTTACTAGATTAAAGCTTCAGCCAAAGGCAGGTTTTGGACTTGCAGTTTGCCCTGTTTGTAAACCAGGAAGTTTTATCATTTTAACTTCAGCATCCTCGTCCTTCCAGATCACTTTTTAAACTCCTTTCATACTCAAGCTTACACTGTGGTGAGCCCTTCTACACCTCTGCATCAGTTGGAAACCAAAGACTCTCAAGTTCAGCTGGTGCTTGCTGAAATAGAAAATAAATCCTTCAACAGAAGACTGGGAGAAATGGGAGGCATATTTCACTCGCTGAGAGAAATGACTCACTTCTGCTTCTCTGCAAATCTCATTCCCTTAGGAGCTGCTCAGAGCCAGGAAAAGAGGGAGAGGGAGAAGTGGGAAGTGCAAAAGCAAAACTGCAAGAACAAAGCTTTTAGCATTTTCAGAACAGTCCCTCATTAATTGAATTGTGCAGGGACTAGTGGAAAAAAAAAAAAGCCACTTTCATTTTCAAAGCTCACTTAATAGCATGATGACTGGCACTGCATGGAGCATGCACATCAGCTAATGAACAATCAAATATACCATAACATACTGGTGAATGCCTTTGGGCTGATAGCAAAGCAATTGCTCATCCTTTTTATTTATATATTCAACAAAACAAAATCACCAAGTAAAATCTAATTATAAGCCCAAATGTCTATCATTCAGGATACTAGAACAATCTCTCCAATTACACAGCACTGGCTGTGAAGGACGGTCTAAAGAGAAATCCCTAGGAATGCTGAAGAGAAAGGCCTGTGAAATCATAACAATCCCCCCCCACAACCCATGGTACATGGCTAATAGATGTGGATATGAGTCTCTTAGAGTAATGAAGTAAAAAAAAATCCCTTTTCCTCAAACAGTAACCTGTTGCTGACACTCTTGTTCCAATGTTATCCCCTAGGAAAATAAAACAAATGAAAGGAAGGATAGGATCTCTTAAAACAAAAATATTTAGAACTTAATATAATTGTTGTAGAAATATTAATCTTGCCGATGTTTCTGTACGGTAAGTGGACATGTTAGGAACATTATTACCAATATAAAGATGGTGAGAAAAAAAAAGGAGACACAGAAATTAAGTGACTTATTAAATGGCCAAGACATTGAATAATATAAAAGTCAGCATTTTAATTAATTTTTTTTTAATAACTGAATTAAATTGCTGTATTACAACTCTCTCCAGTTTCAAAAATCTATTTCCTTAGGCTCTAATTCACATCTCACTTATAATTGTGTAAATCAGGAATGCTTTTGCAGATGCGAATGAATTACATAGGACTAATTTCAGAAAAGAAACAGACAATTGCTATCTGAAGAAAATATTAAAAAAAAAAATGCTGCTATTTGCTACTGTTGCTAATGACAGAAGAAATAGAAAGGAAGTTGCTCAGAAAAAAATCCACAGGAATATTCTTGTCAACATAAGAATATAGGAATAGACTTTGAAAGATCTTCTTAAACAGCAAGAAAGTATGTTTATCCATCTAATAATTGCTTGTTAAAGGGAAAATAACCTTTGTTAGCAGGAGTGTGAAGCCCATAGAATTTTCTTTTCCATTTTTTTTTTTTTTATAATTTTTGTTTGCTAAATAGATCTCTAGATGAGAATGTGCTTTCTTTTCTCATCTTTTCTCAGTAATTTTTTTTTTGGCCTTGAAATGAAAGCTGCAAGCTATTTGATAAACGGATCAAAATAGCCTCCCATCCTCCATCCCTGGAGGAACTATCTGTGAAGCACCATCTATTCCTTGCATAAAATGACGTTTGATAATAATTTGGTAGCATGATACAAGCACCTCGGAAATCAAAGATTTTTTAAAAAATGTTGTTGACACAGATAACATTTCTGAATTATTTTCAGTTCTGATGCATGTATATGGGAGGGGAGAAGTTTGCTGAGCAGGATATTAGCAAAACAAAAACTAGGGAAAAAGGGGGGAAAGACTCACATTACAGTATGTGTGTATTACTATCTGAATACAAAATAAGTATCTGAAAATTAGTATCTGAATATGAAATATCTATCATTTGGAAAGGTGTAGAAGTCCTCCAGTCCAGGAATGAAAAACAACACCAATCCCTACTTGATCCAGAAGAAATAGAGCATTATTAGCAGAAAACACCTCTCCAAGTAGTAATTCTGGTGAGTCATTCAGAAGCAAATCCACAGACTGGTATCCTCACATAAACCTTTCAACAAATTATTATAATAATGAGCAAAGGGGAACAAATCACACTCTATGGTTCACTATCCATTCAAGAACTGGCAGTAAAAGGGTCAAAGCTATCTAATAAATTCTCTCCTAGGAACTGTTGTCCTCTGTTATTTCTGCCTCCCCACCAGCAGATGCTTCTTGCTTCTCCCTGATTTTGTTGCAGCAGCAATGTGAGGCTGGAAATGTGCTGAGTACCCCACAGCCCATGTTTCAGCAGGTGTGTCTTCCTCTTGCCCCTCTCTCCACTGGGCTTGCCCTGGAGCAACTGGGCTTGAAAACAGACCACACACATCCACATGCAGAGCACAGTGCACTTATGCTCTGTGGCTAGGTCCTACATTTTAATCCAGCGTAACTCAACCAAAGACAGCAGGAGACCAGGAGTGCAACCCACTCAGGGGCAGAATGGTCCCTCCTTGTAATCCATTATTTGGGTGGCATTTTAAAGCCCCTTACTGACGTAGATAATAGCTCTGAAAAGGAGAGGGAGCCGAGTCCACCAAGCGTACATATCTGTGTTCACCAGTAATATAGTTAAGGAAAGCCAGCACATCTGTCCAAAAGTGTGTTTTTCTCATCCAATCTAATCACTAGAAACATCAACCTCCTGAAAAAAAATAAAATAGTAAATTAGAGAAGAAGCCTGTATTCATCTGAAGAAGCTGTATTTTACTTCTGAACCCTCAAGCTAGGCTTGCATATGTTCATCATGTCCGAATTCAGACACATAGACATACACAATATAAAACAGTGTCTTTAATTCACCTTTCATGACAGTCATTGCTAAGAAGAGCCCATCTTCTTCTCCCAAATGGATGTTTTCACTAATTGATTAATTGTAGCCAACAAAATTGCACAAGTTGTGTTTTGACAACTTCTCACTGTTACTGGCTCTAGACAAGCCCTGTTTACTGCACTTCACCATGCTGGGCCTTCTGGCAGTCTCCTGAATACAATTATTCTAGCCAACAATCGCAATTTAGCACTCAAAGCAAACCTACTAATATACAGACGTCTGTAATTCAGTAATTTGGAAGACATTGTACCTACAAACCCATTAGTATTTTTTTTAGGAATCATGGTTTCTTGCAAATGTACATCTTGTCACAGACTGGTGACTAGATGAATACCTGTCTCTATACTCATACTCAATTCATTGGCATATCTCTTCATCTAGACATGGCCTTGGGCTGTCAAATAAGAGGCAGCAAAAACTCAGCTTAAAAATGTAAGTAAGCAAAGAAATCAAAACAAAAAGCTGTCTTCCTATGTGCATGTTGAAAAAGTGTTGTAATATTTTCCTTTCTCTCTCTATATATTCCTATCTCTCTATATATATTTTTTTCCAGGATTGTCCCTGATTTTCTCTGAAAAGTACAACAGACCCATTAAAAAAAAAAAAAAAAAAGTAAATCTGATGATTCAAGAGGTATTCCATGTTTTGAATAGGGGGCATATATCTGGTTCTATCATCTCTCTAATGCTAGAATAAATGTGATTGTGTCCACTCTAAATAAACTGTATAATGTTAATCACAACTATAAAGTAACAAAATACAACAGAAAGACAATGGACTTTTACAAGCAGACCTTTTCTCCTGTTCTCCAAGAAGTAATTTCCAGTACAATTAATCAAAACTGCTCAAGTCGGGAGCACAAGGAGTAAGCAGACAGCTTCTTCAAAGGGAATGAGATCAGAATCACATGCAATCTCACTGACACAAAGCAGAGATCAGGTAAACCATATGAACCATGTAAATTTGACCTAACAATTACACAAAGCTTAACCAAGTTTAATACAAACAACAACAACAACAAAAACAACCACAAACCTGCTAACATTGCACCCTTTTCCCCTTAGTACTGCACTTAATGAAAATGGAGAGAAGGTTGTGAGGACAGCTCTTCACGCGGTGTTTTCAGCCTGGCAACAAGAAAGTGCCAAAATTCTCCGGTCAATGCTTCAGTGTCCTTTGCAGCACATAGTTCAACAAGGTTGACTCAGATCAAATTCACATAACTTCAAAATCAAGTTTCTGTGAGTAAAAAGTAATTTAAAATGCTTGAACAACCCAGCCTACAGAAACACTGACTGGAAGCTGAACAGCACTTTCTTTTTTTCTTGTTCACATTGATTCTACCCATACCCTCATCACATCACTCTCACATCCTATCTTGATCTCTAGCACATCATATTTCAGTAAAGTGAAAGTAAGAGCACAAATACAAGCATGCTACTTAATCAAAATGAAAATAAGCCAACACTGTAGACTTTAATGTGAGCACATGAAACGTATTTGAATCCTTGCTCTGACACTTTTTTTCTGTGTGATTATAGTCTAGAATTTTAAGGCTATTTAAGTGTTTTCTGCAGCTACTGATACCTAAATTGCTTTATTTTCAGTATACGTGTGTAAAATAGGATGATAATGCCTACCTCCTTGCAATAACATCTACTTCTCTAAAACATGTACTGAAGTAAAGACTGCAGGGTGCCTGGAAACTGCAGTAGTGGAGATCAAATAAGTAGAGAAACAATCATGCAGTTTTAGTTTCAGGTCTTGCATTTTTAATTTTAGAGATTTTTTTTAGAGTACTATGGAAGAGTAAACATTTAAACACATGAGCTGAAACATGGAATCTCATCTAGAAGCACAACCACTGTAGACAATCTCCTGCCCTTTTTTCATTCTGCTAAGCAAGTTATTTTCTTTCATGTACTCCAGTCTTGCCAGTTCATATTCCAAATTATCTCCCAATCAGTGGTAATGTAAGAGGAAGAAGGAGTCAGCTGATGGAAAGCAAATGAAATTCCACACCCACGCAGTGATCCAGACAAGCTATCTCAAGAAGACTTGTGGTTATAGAAATGAACATGTTGAGAGTATGTGTAGAAAATCCTTAATAAAAAGAAATAAGTAAACAAAGAGAAGATTGAGGTAAATATACTGTACATTAGTAGTACATAGTACAGTTTTGAGAGGAAGAGTTGGGCTGAAAGAAAGATGGGACTGACTACACAGAAAACTTGAAGAAACTTTCTTTTTAAGGCCAGGAAATAAATACCACACTACATTCAGTACTACTATGTGTATATATATACTATATATATATGGTATACAGGGAATGGAACGGAGATGTAAAGAGATGCCTTTATTTCTGAAATCTGTTATATTAAAACATATACCTTCATTATCACAAAGTTCTGAGTACTGGGAGTCCTCTTCAGAGGACCCAAGCAGAGTGGCCGTACACACAACACAAATGGCTGCTGTTTCTGTAGACTACAGTAGGAACTAAAGTTCTCAGTGTCTCTCAAAGCCTCATTTCTTTTATTCAGACATCCAACAAAGTTGGATGTCTGAATAAAAGTGCAATCACTACAAAAATCTGAAACAGAAACAATTCCCATTATACGCTTCTTTCACCCATGCAAAAAAATAAATAAGTAGTGCATGCTTTCAGATCTGAACAGGATCTTGTTTCAGAAAGGCTTTTCCAAAATCAGTAACTATGGGGGAAGTCAAGTTTTTGAGAATGTGTCACACAAATGTGCTATACTGATAAACCATCAATTCATTTATTGTCAGTACATAAGCTAAGTGCTCTTCTTTTTTTTTTTTTTTTTTTTTTTTTTTTTTTTTTTTTAGAACAGCGGTAAATTGTAGTCTCTGCCATATAGTCATATCACAAGTATTTGAACCTGTGTGGATCAAATTTTTTTGTTCTTATGAATTAAAGCTGTAACAGAAGCTTGAAATCTCAAGTACTCAATGTAATTATACCAAATGAATGTGAAAAAGAGAAGACATCTGTGTTATTAAGTATCATAAAAGTAATGAGTGGTTTTTTACCTATTCATTTTAAATAAACTTCAATATTGATTTTTTTTTTTTTCAGAGTAACATTCAAAAGAAATCTCCACAGAGACAGAAGATAATATAAGAACAGGTTTCTATCTAGTATTTCATTCATAAAATAAAATAAAAACAGTACAGCAATGCAGATGAATAACAAGTAAAATATTTTGACAAACATGAAGATGTCACAGACCCCAAGACTCATCTTTAAATCAGTGGCCAGCTAATATTTCATCCATATTATGTTGATCACTTATGTTGAATGACCATTTGCATGAGATGCACCATTTTCCTTTAGTATCACAATCCCTTATTAGTGAGCAGCAGCATGTTTTTAAAAAAATAGTAAATTAAAATTATTTTCAAGACTGGCTGAGAACAAGCAGTGCTGAAGAAGAACAGTGGAAAGTTGACAGTGGGGCTGAGGAAAGGCAACATGGTTCACACAGGCATAGTTGGCACCCATGAACACTGCAGCTCTGGACTGAAGTTTTTCTTTTGAGTTTCTGGTTTTAATTAAGCCAAGACAACTGAGGCAGAACTGCCTGTCTCAGGGCCTTTTGATTTTCTGCTTCTGCCTGAGCAGATGTTTTAAGAATACAGATATTAAAAAATTATATATATTAAAGAAAACAAATCAATCCATTTCACATTAAAAAAAAAATAATAAAATGTTTCTGGGCAGTTCTTTAATTCAATTTGCTTCCCTCTCCCTGTGATAAAGTGGATTCACTTTGTCTATATCCACATCTGAAACAAGGTACACCATCTGTCAACTCTGACTATTCTCCAGAACCATGACAAAAATATTTTGAATTTCTTGTCAGGACAAATCTCCTCATTCTGCATAAAAGTACTGAAGAATAGGATTTAGAGGTTTATTTTCTTTAGTGTTTTACTTGGGGTCTCACATATGAAGATAACATTAACTTGCATCGTTGCTCTATGTGCACAGATGGTGCTTTCTGAAGTAATTCAAGTATTGATTATACAGAGGACTTTAAAATAAGGACTACTCAGCTCCTTCCCACCGAAAAGATAGCCATGAGCATGATCAAAATATGTTCAGGAGATTAAAAAACAGGAAAAAAAATCTGTAATAAATTTTAATTTCTTTTTGACTCCTGAGATCCACAGATAAAAAGTATTGTAGAGAATAAGGTGAAAGATATTCCTTGGAGAAAGCTAAATAGCAAGAGAATATTTTGTTTTAGCAATTCAAGTGTGGATAGGTCCATAGATCAGATCAAATCAATGCACCGAAGGGATCACATAAATTTGCACTTACATTTTATAGGCTGGGGAATGATCAGAGGATATATGTTTTCCTTTCACACTTCAGAATAAAGGAAAGAGAAGTGCGATTCATGAAATTAATCTTCTGTCTCTTCAAGTCTTCTCCTCTTGAACCAGTATTATTTCCACAGATCTCACTGGTTTCCCCAAAGACAGTATGTTCAGTATTTTCTGTCCCTTCCCTAGCATCCATTTCCCTTCCCCCAACTCTATTCTTTCTTTCTGGCCATAAAAGCCAACAGCTGATCTCTGCTACCCTCCCCTGACTTCTCAATTTACCCAGTTCCTCATGTTCCTTCGCTTGATCTCCTGCAGATCCACTCTTTTCTCTCCATTCCATTCTCCTCCTCTTCATCGTATAATTCTGCATAGAAATTTATTAAGTTCATCTTAAAATTTATCCCTTTTTTTTTTTTTTTTTTAATTATTTTGACTCTATCGCTCCAATGAGAAAAGGTTCTGACATTCATTCTTACAAACCATTCTCTAAATTCCAGCCGAAATCAGTTCATGGTTTCTTTATCCCTATTTGTACTTATGCCAGCTCTCATTTAGCTTAAATGTTTTTACTCTCTTTTGTTTTGTTTTGTTTTTTTTACCTCCCTCATAGCCTTTGGTCACACATTGTCTCAATCTTCATTCATTACACAAAAAAGCCAAACTCCTCACTTCTTTTACATGACAGCTGCTCAATCCTCTGTTATTCAATAGCCCTTTCCTTTACCAGTTTGAGCTCATTCTTCTTGATCTCCCATGGATCTGTGCCAAATTACGATTGCAGTCAAAAAAAAAAAAAAAAAAAGAGGGAAGAATTTCCTTTCGGCTTTATCAGAACGAGGTGGTTGATTGTAACATTGCTTCTTAAGGAACAAAGAAAAAAATCCTTTTCCTTTCAGGTGAGCGTATTTCACCTTCCTCTTCTTTCCTTCAGTCCATCTATTGAATGATAGAAGTTGGCTTGTCACAGAGCTGAAAGGAAAATGCAAAGAACTTGGCAATTCCAATAGCAATGACTATTCAGTCAGACAACCTCACCTCGCAAAAAAGCAAAACAAAACAAACAAATAAAAAACCACCACTAATGAGGGATTTTGCATGTGCAACTCTCCTGTAAATAGTACAGGTTTTTAAGAAAACCTGCCTTCTTCCATTTCACTGTAAGGACAAAGCTGTTTGCATTCAGATTTAGAGCAATCCTGTGGTTTGAGATAGAGAGATAATATAGGGATTACTGAATGGAAGTATTTGAATTTTGGAAAACTAGGTTTTAATGTTCCCTAGTAAAAGGATTTTTGAAAGGAAATATAATACCTCAAGTGACTGCTATTTATTTCTCCAGTGAATGTGAAATCACAGTCCATAACCTTGGAGAGAGAGCAGCATTTGTGGAAGAAAACCTTAGTTCTGTACTCCATATTTAAATATTATCAGTAAAGTAAAACACAAAGGCACCGTATTACTAACTGAGGCCAATTTCAAACACGAAAAGGTACCTTATAAAGAGACCTATAGACAGCACACATTTTTTTTCACTTTCAATGCATTTTTAATACGATACAGTAAGGGATACATTCTCTTACTGATACCTAGACTTAACTCCACATTACTCATGATAGGATTATGCAAACACAACAGTGGTCAACGAACACACTTATCTGTTAGACCCGTAAGAGAATATGTAATCTGGATGTACAAATAGATTCCTAAATGCAAAACACAGTGAAAATCATGAGTTTTCTTGTGGGAAAAGAAATTTTGTCTTGCTGAAGTCATAGCACCAATTCAAATGGTACTTAACCAGAAATTGGCAAGTGATGATGTCATCTTCTGTTGAAGTTCTCCCAAATGAGTCATTAATCTCTGAGTATGATACCTCAGAGATTGTGAAGTTTGTTGAAATAGCCCCATTTCATTGTCTCCTGAAGTTTTAAATTGCAAGATGATAGTCACTATAGCAAAAAATTAGGATATTATAATGTACTTTTACAAGAATTCTAAGATGAAACTGAGAACAGCACTTCTCCCTAAATGTGGGAAAGCACGCCAGAAGCAACAGAATCCACATCAGAGGGCAAAAGCCTGTACAATCATACTCAGGGGTGCCAACACATAAATGGATAAGACAGATATGATTTGAAAACAATCTCTGCCCACACAGAGATTGTGTGTCCAGCAGGTGCAATCATCTTTGTCTCCTTTCACTTAAAATGCTATTGCCATAATGAAGAACATCAAACACATTTTCCTTCCTGTTAGTCATTACTATTGTATTCCCAATAAGAGATGATCATACACAAAAAAACACACTGGCTCCACTTCATCCCCCAATTGGGGAATTATGAAATCATCATTAATTTGTGAAAATATCATTCATGGCAGTGAAGTAGGACTGGTCTGTATGTAAGAGCACTCTCCCACTTCTTCCTTAACCACTTTCTAATTCAGGTACATGAGTGTAGACATTAAACAGAAACAAATCACTGTGCTGAAAACAGTTGTCTCTGGCAATCATACCATTTCTCAGATATCAAATCAGATAGCATATAAACTACCTCAAATAGATCAAGTCCACTTGAAAACTAGTTATGTGTTTGGCTCTCCATTACCTTCTGAGAAATCATTTCCTGAATCTGCTTAATGTAATGGTTAACACGTTTCCTTCTCCTGACAATACTTTTTTTCTGGACAGGTAAAACCCTTTCAGCAACATTCTTCTTCAGCTAAAATGGCTCTTCTCTGGCATTTACATCTCAGACAGTATTTACTGGCAATCACATTTGCTCTCAGCTTTCTTTTTCAATTTGGAACAATCTGTAGTCCCTGCTCAACCTACCTGTTCTTCTTCAATTTCTCACCTCCAAAACAACTTGCCCAACACTTCCTATGATCACAATGACCATTTTTCAATATTGATTCTAGCTATCATGCGAATGAACAGTATGCCTAAAACTTTTCCCCTAAAACTTTCATTATCATATTATATATTTTTTTTTTTTTTTTTTCAAAATTGCTGGGGAAAGAATACACTTTCATGGGCTAGGTCAGTAACTGCTGTCTGCTCCAGGCATTGCTGTTTATGTGCACACTGAAATGACCAATGCTTCACACATGCACGATCACTTGGCCCACCAGAGCTGTAGACTGCTACAGTAGAAAAGAGAGTGTATCTTTCACCTATATCATAACCCTTATGAGATGCAAGGTAAAATATCAACATATCTTAGGTGACAGACCCAGATTTTCTGCAACATCCCTTTAGTTTTACAGCAGTTCCACTCCTCTTTTACATATATTAATAAAGAACAGTTTGATATTTGTTTTACATTCCTTTGCAAAGTCTTACACTGCTCCATGTTATGACATGCTGCTTTTTAGGTGAAAGCATTCAATTTACATGCTGCTAAGCATTAATTTTTTCTTTTGCCACTACATTGACTTCTCAAACTAATAATAAAAAATAAATAAATTAAAATAAATTTAAATAATAATAAAAAAAAAGATTTCTCTGGGTACTTCAAAGTTTGGGGGAGCAGAAGTCAATAAAGCAAAACTACAGACACCTCTTATCTTTGTGTGTAAGGTACAGGCTATCTTCACAACCTGTATAAAGTTAGAATATCGTACACGCATCCTTAAATTGATGGAATTACAGTTTAGTATTATGTATCAACGGAGCTCATCTTGCTTTGAATTAGTAGAATCAGAGTAAACCTCCAGAATCAAAACTATGATAAGCCCAGGAACAAGTATAAATGAAAACCTGTTTCCTGTCGCTTTAACTTTTGCCCCCAAAGGGCAAAAGTTTAGAAGAAAAAGGACAGAGATGTTAGAACTGATATATGTGAACACAGAGCCAGTGCAGAAAGGATCAGAAGAGAATCACAACCTTTCCACTCCATCACACAGCACTGAACTTGGGATTCCCACCAAGCAAACACTTTCCCTTGCAGTTGAGCAAACCTATGGACACATAGGGGTCATCATGTATTGTGCTAACAGTACGGTGACAGGAAAAACAGGGCATACACATTGGGATGCAGCTTATATTCTGTAAAGACAGTCTTGAATGTTTAGACTCCAGTAAAATATTTCCAAATTACATTTTATTATTTGATTTTCTTTGAATATTCCTGGGCCTGAGGTAGCAACACTGTTGTATAAAAACCCTTTGAATACTTGGATCCTCCCCAAGACTGAGCTTTCATTATATACAACACAAACAAAAGCTGTATTTAATTGCAGCCTAGACAAAGGTTCCTACTTCCTTCATCTAATCAGCCATCATTTCAACTCTGCCACATGCTGGAAATGCAATTAAAATATTTTTCCACAAGCACCCACTCTCTGGCAGGAGTGACAAGTCAACATACAAAATTATGCTATTGCTGAGTAACGACAGGATACCAAGTGATTGATATTGGTGCCTTGAACTTCAAGGTAACTGTAATGTGTATTCTAATGCCATACGCTTCAGCATAACAAGCCCTTTCAAGATTATTAATGACTACAGAATTTTTTTTAATGATGGCTGATAAATAATGGATGGAATAAGGGGCTGAAATTTTCTGTTACAGCAAACATTTATTGATGGCTTTACTGCCATTGCAATGGAAATACAGAGAGAAAACAAATACATTTAAATATTCACCCCATTAATTATATGAATTGATACTTTCACAAAATGTAGAGTTCACAAAATGTCCCATAGAGTTAACAGCAAAACTGACTGCCAGGATTTTTCTCAGCAAATAATGATTTTATGCTATGTCTTTGAATTTTAATAAGAATAGAATAATGTTCCTAAGGAAAATGCATGCTCCTTTTGAACAAAGGTGTGTGCACTGAGGGACTCACAGTCCAAAAGGGCTGACAGACTCCTCATCAGCAACAGCAGTTGTAATATGCTAACTCTGGAGTATGCCAAGAACGAGAGGTCGTCATCCCATGTATTGTAATGGGCTCTTCCACCAACAGATTCATGTCTAAGTTGAGCACGGGACTTGGCAAAATAATGCACGAAGCAATTCTGTGGCTTCAAGATCAGCCTCTCTGAGCAGATTGGAAGATATATAGGCATGTTCAACATGCCGCCACGCCTGAGATAACCAAATAGTCTACCAGCAACATGTAGTAAACCAGGCTCAGGACTATGCTAAACTATGCAGCTTCCATTTCATAGTTGACACTTCTGGATGATAAGCAAACAGACGAATGTATATCAGCCCACAAAATTAAAATAGTCATGGACATAGCCTGCTGGTTTACTGTGTTGGAGAGGATTCTTGGTTTCCGTTACCCTGTTGGGTCCTCCAAGCACAAGGAGTGAGATAGCACCTTCAGTTGCACATGTAGGTGAGACCCTATGTGGGTTATTAGACAAGTCTAACCTACCTATCTGCATGCATGCAGGCCAAGATGATGATTTTAGACTTTTATTTTGTTCTATTTTATTATTTTGGTGGTTAATGTAAACACAGAAACTTCAAGGAAGTATAAAGAATTCAACAAAATCAGAGGTAACTCCAGTCTCCAGCAATGATAAATAAAATTCTGCAATCACAAAAGCATTCAATAAAAATTTATTCTCTGTGTACATCCCCATGTTCAGTTGTTCTGGACAGAATTTGTAGGCCAAATTCATTTTTTAAAATCAAATATAATTGTACTATAAACAGCCATATACTTTTAAGCTTGATGGGTACTAAATGCAGAGAAGGGAAAAAAATGTTGAGCTCAGGAGAGCAATAGCTCAACACTGGTGTCATGAAAATGAGACATCCCACCACCCCATCCCCTCAACAAATAAATAAATTTAAAAAAAAATCATGAGTCAGTGGAGTACAGACCTTGCTAGCCCTGCAGTAACTACATATTGCAATATAAATGCCCACAGTTCTTAAAAATACAGGCCATGTAATTACCCATAAACACCCACAAAATGTTTCAGCTAACCCCGACTTCTTCACAAAGACCTTCTCAACTCCTTTTCTCTTCACTCCTCATGTTCCTTTCTTTGTCTGCTGTCTTATGTTATTCTCTCTCTTTTTCACATAAAGCCTGACATTTTTTCCTTCAATGAACTTAAAAGAAGAGGTAAGATAGAAAAAGATAAACACTTAACTTGATTTTAATAAGCCAGTATTGGCAGTCTGTAAGATGGACAACACTATTGATCTGGACACTAAGCTTACATTGTACATAATTCTGAACATTTTAAGTATAGTTAAGGGGTATAAAGCATTAATTTCAAGTTATAAATGCCAGACATATCACAAAAATGTGTGTAGATGTCCATCTTTTTTTCCCCAATATATTCTCAAAGCTAACAAGAATAATAAGTTAATCAGAAGAAATAAACATATTTTATACATTTTTCAAATTATGCAGGAAAATACAGTCCAAAAGTAGTGGTGTTGTCAGTTCGTTTCTGTATAATGGATAAGCTGAAATAAAATGGTCTTAAGCCTACCTCGATTTCATATATGCTAAAAAGATAAAAGGCAGGAAAATACTAAGTAAGAAAAATGAGTGAAAGCACTTTTTTTTTTTTTTTTTTAATTTAATGCTAATAAAGTATGGCTTCTGCCATCCTACAGGATGGTTATGTGGTTCCCAGTCTGGACCCACCTCCATCCCAAGCTCCTGCAGAGCTTTCAGAAGTCCTATGCCAAACATTTAACTTCAAACCAGCAGTTCGCACTTTCAGTTCTAATAATCTCATGGGTTTTATTATACCAATAGTATAACTCCCAGAAAACAGACAGCTTACAGTGAGATAAATTAACATGAACAGCAAGACAGAACCATCATTCCTTGCAGACAGTTTAGCAACATGATACACCCCTAAATGAGCAACAGATTACTCTGCTTATTCACGAGGTACAGACCCTGTACCTCCCTGTGAGGAGCCAAATGAGGTTTTGTGGAAGTACAGGTGACTCTGAAAGCCATAGGAGCACCCACAGAGCGCAGCAAATCTTTAATGGGCACTCTGCACGGATTCCCATTCCAGGATGTGCACAGTTAACATCTCTCTCAGCTCTTTTCCATTGCTTACCTATCTAAAGGAAGTCTGTTCCTTTTATAGACTGATATTTGAGGAAACGGACTTCAATAGAAGTGTCATGATTCTCCTTCTGATCTTTCCCAATGACGAGATTCCATAAATACTTTGTTAGACACTATAGTAATGTAACATTACAAGTGACAGTCACAAAGAGAATAACAGAGCTGAGATACCTTCTTACAGAGATGCAAAATTAACAGGCATTTTGTGACAGGAAATCAGTATACTCTGCCACAAATACAAGCTTTTTTATTTTTATATTTCCATCAGATCCTTACCAAATTAAACATTCTAAGGTTAACTCATCTCCACGCCTAGCCCTCAGGTGTCTTATACTTGAAAAAATATTGGAAAGACTTTGAGAGGAACTATACAGAAAGTAGCACTTCATTTCTGCGCTTGCTTGCTCTACAGATCCATCAGGAGGTGAAAATATTCAAGAATTTTCTAGCACCGGGCATGTGCAATTCTCACTAATCACATTTTGAAGTGGCAGATAAAAGAGATTTGAAGCAATACCTAGCACCTTTCTGGTTTTGGTTACACCACATATTTCTGAGAAGTTGGTTGCCACATTTAAAGCTTAAGGCTCCCAACAGTTCCTAGGTTTGGTGTCACCTACAACTTGCTGTGACTCTCCTCTCCATTCCCAGGCTGCTGGTTCAAATCCAGACATGCCTAATGGTACTAAAAGTGCTAATTCAGTGAGGTCTTATCTTGTGTTTACACCATTACTCTTTTATTATTTTTTTTTATTTTTTTATTTTTTATTTTTTTTGTTCATCTCACTAACCTACATCTAAGTTCATTTGAATGTGGAAGGGTGTTCTGAATGCAGATGGGGTTGCTTACTCTTCAAGGTGTGTTGTTATTTGCTGACCTTTCATGAATCCATCCATTTCCCTCTTGTTCACTTAAAAAATTACAAGTGTTAAGTGCTCCCCAAGGGTACAGGAAAACTGAAGGTGTCCGACAAGAAAGTATCTGGTATATTTACATTCCTAAAATCTCACCAGCTGAGTCTTTTCACCATTTTGTTTGCCCTGGGGATAGCAAGACAGACAGAAGAAAACCAAAACAACACAATTAGATTTCAAAAAAAAAAAAAAAAATCTTTCAACTTATAAATGAAAAGATTTTGATAGAATTTTTTTGATAGATTTTTTGACTGGGAACAGAAAAGAAAAATCTATGATGTCATTTCAGAGAGTCTCTCTCACAAGCTTATTAAGAACAGTCCTCACAGAGCACTGTATAATTTACTCAGAGAAATTAAAAAGAGGGAGCACATCATGGAAAATTAGAAAGCAAAATAATTAAATTAGAAAAAATGAATACATAAGTAATAGATGCCCAGAAACATAGAGAGCTAAGACAAGATGAGAAAGGAAGTGTTTTGTTTTGTTTGTTTGTTTTTCTCTTTAGTTACAAACAATAAGATTTATGACTAAAGTGATGGAAGAAGTTAGATTATGGCTTGGTTAATAAGAAAGAAAGAGGTCACTAAATCAATACCTGTCTAAGAGCTGAAATGACAGGTTAACATAACATTAGACGGATTTATAAGCTTGCTTTTTCAGTTAAATACACCACTATATTAAAATCGGTCTAGTTAGAAAGACTGCCTTGGAACATAAAAAGAAGAAAGGTACAGCATGGGTAATGAGTCCAGTGGGAATTCTCTCTGAACAGCTTGCAGAAATGGTCCTTAGTCTGCCAGGTGGACTCAGTGCTTCAATGGAGAGCATCTTCCTTAATCACCTTCAGGTCAAACAGGATCTCAGCCCAGGCTCCAGGGAACAGGAGATCTCTCTTGCAAAAAATCAGCAAATGAGAAATAAGGTGAAGTGAAACACAGGCTGTTCCAGGATGGAGCTGAATTCCCTGTCCCTAATAGGGAGGGTTCTAGGTTAACCCCCTATCAGCCTCCAATCCAGGGTGGTACGGTGTGGGAGACTTGCACCACAGTTGCACATCTCTGCTCAACCTACAGGTGAGAAAGAGGACACCTTCCACATCTGTTAGGCTTTTCATTTTCATAGCTATAAAAAATAAAGAGAAGGCCCAGGAGCAGACAGAGTAGTTACTAAAGGGCTACATAAAGACATTCTGAAGAAAGAGACTGAGTAAGTAAAATAGATAATGAGAAGGCTTCTGTAAGTTGACAGCAACTTTATAAAAAGTGCGTGGAATAATTATTATGAGACAAGCACTGAAAACCCTTTGAAAAGAGAATTGATTCACTTTAAAACTGCTGCTCCAGAGCAGGAAAGCTGATGTGAAATTCCAATCAATCTGAAACATGCAAAGATGTAAGTGAAAATTTCTGACAAGTCAGAAACATTCTATTTCTAAAGTAAAACCTTTTCATGTCCACTAGAAGAAAATCTACTGTATTTTGGGGAAAGCAAAACAGATCCAGAAGCAAAGTGTTTCTGAGTTAAGTAAAACATTCAGTTTGGCACCAAAATCATTTTTCCCAAAAATATTTCTCTTCAGCGACAGAATTAAAAAGGCAAAACAAAAATAACCTAATTATTCACACAACTTTAACCAGAAAGAAAGGATTGCAAATGTGTCAAGCAGCAGAAGATGGGAGAGCTGAATTCAAAGCAATAAGGAGGGGTGGGGATGTGGAATTAATGTGAAGAGCTAGCTTTGCTATAATTCACATGATCTCATTAGAAAGTCATCTTCTTTTACTAATACTTAGTTTACTTCTACTTTGTACTTGCTTTCAGTTTTGAGTCTAAGACACCTTGTGGACTCCCCTGTATGTGTAGCACATAATGACCAAAAGATTTACTATTTAATGGCATGAAAGTCTGTCATTTAGACTTAAATATTCTTATTTACATGAAGTCATTCATAAGATTACACACAGAAAGAAATAATAACTACAGTACCTAGGTGATGGAATAAAAGATTTTCACACAGGACCACAGCATGTATGAATTCATGGTGGTTTTTCATTGACATAACAAATGAGAAATGTTTTATATAATTTACATTCCTGTTAATTTTAAAATCACTCTCACAGCTTGACATAAGCAGCCATCAGAAGTTTCTCACTGTGTAATGGTGAGAGAAATACTGGTTTGACATCTCTGTTAAAACAGGAGAGTAATTCTGTAATGATCTTGAGTCCAATTCATACAAGTGAACAAATGATAATGAGTGCTATTTTTCTAGGAAGGTGTGACTAGTAACCTTTTTTTATATATTTATATAAAAATAGTAACTGCTCCCTATAAATACATAAATGGAGAGAATAAATTATATAGAGGAAAAGGAAACAAGACCATTTGTTGTTATAAGGATGCATCTAATATCTCTAGAATCATTATGCCACCACACGCTTAAGCTCCAGATCCTAAAAAATCTTCATTTTTGCTTGAAGTTATTATAGAATAGTAGTAGTTCCACAGCCCAAAACTGAATCAGATAGATACATCTATTGACAACTGAGATTACTTGCACAAGTAAACCTCTGAAAAAATGGTGTCTGTCAAGCAACTCCTAAAATATCACCACTTTAGAAAAGGTTACTTTCAAACATTGCAGAGCAGACAGTTACATTGGTTCCAGTAAAAGGCCATTGTGTTTGACAACTACCATTGAAAGAGATGGTCAGAAAGGTCAGTAGTTACTTGGCATTAAAAATGCTTACAGAAACACCCATGTATTTGCTGTACTATGTCTTCAAAACTCCAGAGGATTTCATTTGTGCACCTTTCCCATGCACAAAAAGAGAGATGTGCTCAGGGTATATGTTTCCAAGAAAGATGAAACATCTGACTAGAAAACACTATAATGAACAACAGATGTAGAAGAGTAACAGGAAATTTAGATGTTGTTTGGGAATGTGGGAATAAATGGGGCTTGATGCAATAAATAATCATAATGCAACCACTCATTTATGCACAACAGCCTCTAATTATCAAACATCTAAGTAAGAGGCAGACAGCTGAGAGAAAAGCAAAAACCAACATGGCCTGACATAAAGTGGAGGAATACAGAGCCTGTCTTCTCTTGCTGCAACCCTCACAAGAGAGCTGCAGTAGTAGTCCATCATGAAGACTGGGGTTCCCTTACACGATATCTAGGTTCCACTGATGGATATTGTTTTACAACCCACACTGATGTCATTTTCCTCCTCCTGCCCCATTTTCCTCCTCTGATCTCAGAGTCATTCAGTTACAGTTTTCACCTAACCTGGATTCCTCTCTTGTAAAACTGACAGCAGCCAGAACTCCCTAGAGTTTCCCTAGAATCCTTTCCCTCCCACTATACATACATACCACTTGGACTCCTTAAAACTAGGTGGTATTCAAGGGGAGGTAAGGAAAAAACAACCCAGAAGGAGAAAGAATGCAAGTGGGGATTGCTCAGAAAAGCACCAGCATGTCTCAGGAAAGCACCACATTTCCCAGTTGCTGTGCAGCAACCCTTGGCTCATTCTGGCTGCAGTCATGCTGTTGCAGCTGTACCTGAACTACCTCTAAGTGTGGCTACTATAGCAGTTTCAACACTCGCTTCCCTCAAACAGGCTATAAACTCACTCAAAAGGAAGAAGGATTTAGTCCACTCTGAGTTCTGTGTAGACCCAACATACCAAATTATAGTGGTTGGAGATCTTCTTGAATATCATTATCAGTGACTTGGGTTATTGGATATAATGCATCCTAAGTTTGTAGATGACATCACATTTGAGAGAGCAGGAGATAGAGCAGGAGGCTGAAATAAATGGCTCGTAGATGTCTCTTTCAACCTAATTTTTACTATGAATCTAGGATACATAGACTGATGCAGAGCAAAGAGCTTCCACTTCTGGTTGTAGTGGCCACCAACAACATAGCTGCTTTTTCCTGGCAAACTGAAAGTTGGCTGGACAAACTAGGTCTACCCTCTGACTCTATGCAATGTTGCAATCCCATTTCACATAAGTACATTAATTGTATGATCCGGGCATGTGGGAAACACTAGTTCTGTGCCTAATGACACTGAGATAATTGGCTGGCATATGGCACCATAAAGGCTGATCCTGAAAGCAGCAAAGTGCTATTTGTTACCTCCCAGAACTGGGTGTTGGCAAAGAGTAGCAGTGATTGCTTTCAGAATACCATTTATCTAAATAGGAAGCCTTAGGACTCTTCTGTGCATGAAATATCCACAGCTGCACAACATTTATTCAATAGCAACACTTTAATCTTTTTCAGCCTCCATTACACTGAACAATTTTGTGTGGCTAGTTAAGAGGTAAGCAACAGCAGCAGCCTTTAAAGGTGGAGAAAGAAATCAGTAGTCCAAATAGTGTTTTACTGGAAGAAAGGAGGATTCAATAAATGTAATAAATGTAAGTCATCAAGGGCATTTTTGGTCTGCTGGAATTGTATGCTGCAATGAATTCTTCTAGAACACACTTATTGCTCAGAAAATAATAAGAAATAAATTTAAGAGAAACATTCACTGAAATATGGCAAGAGACCAGTGAGAAATCAAACAATCTGAATACAGCAAAGAAGAATGTGACACAGTGTTAAAAAAGCATTACATAAACAACCCACCTAAAGTAAATGAATGTTAATTTCCAGGATATACTGTACTGTACCGCTTACAAAAAATTTGTCAAAAATAAATAAATAAAGATCTGTTTATTTCACTACATCATGTTCCAGGAGTTAGGGGAAAAGAAAGAGAAAAGATAAAAAACAAAGATTAAATCCTGCTACAATAGAAATATGCTATCTGAATATGTAATGCAGAATACATGCTAAGTGTATTCAGTGGCTCTTCAACATTCTATTTTTTTCCCCCAAACAATATAGACAGATGAGCAAGTTTAGAACAGCAGCATATATTGCTTTGTATGATGATTCAGAATGCAGGACTAAGCCCATCTTCAAAACTATTATCTTTTTTCTCAGGGAGCATTATTTTTACAACACCAGAAAGTACTATCTATTAAGCCCCCCACTCATCAGTGTTATTAATTTACTGCATGAATAATGAATTTTCATTATTGTCTGAGAGCAAAACTGAGAAAGAAAGAGGCTTAAATTATAGAAGGAAAATTGTGTACTTAAGGTGACATGAGCCTGCCATCACTCTGATCCTAGGCAATCCCTTTCCCTCCTCTCTGGAATCTCTAGGGCAGGAGCTGCACTGGAAACCAGCTAGCATATTTTCAGTGCTACTTTTGGTTATAAGGCCTGCTGTATTTTTTTTCCACAGTTTCAACAACTTCTGTTCTCCACAGTTAAGCCACCTGAACAATAGCCAAATACCTCAAGTGCTTTGCACAATACTAGAGACCAGGGAGTGAAGACACACAGATGACATCCTCTTAGGTAAACTACAGGCAAAAAAAAAAAAAAAAAAAAAAAAAAAAAAAAAGTGACAGAGCAGCTTTCTATGTTCCTCTCAGCAACACTATTCTTGAATAGAGGTGACTGATGCTCAACTAGGTTTCCAAGATGCATGCATTTATACCCATCTGTCAGAAGGACATGCTGCTGCCACACGTGACAGACAGGTTCTGGGCACAAAATGTCAATGCCAAGGAAGGAACGGTGGTCTGTGGACCTAACCTTCCCAGTGACATCTGCTCTGCACAGAGCTCCTGTTCTGTGCCAGCCCTACAGTGCCATATGTCTATTTATATTTTATACTCTGCATCTATTGGCACGTGTGTGGCCAATGCATGGGGTGCTGGCATGGAATTCAGGGAGGCCTGGGGTCTCCTGACCAGTTTTATGATCTTCAGGTTGTCACTTTATTTCCCCCATGCCTCCAGCTATCTTCCTAAAGCCAGCAAGAGCCAAAACCAACAGCTTTGCCTTCCTCCAAACCTTCCTCTTGCTTGTTTTAAATCTCTGTATAAAGTTGAAATGTATTTTATAGAAATTACTGAAAGAATTCTGTGGTTCAGCATTTTTCACATGGGCCCTCCTCTCCCTGAGGGGGCAAGAGAAGCTCTAGCTGTCTCACAGACACCCAACCCCTCCCTGACTAGCTTTCCTTGCTTGTACCCCATGAAAGGACTCCCTCTGCTCAGTACAGGGCTTTTTGCAGCTGTATTTAGGAGCAGAGCTTTGATGACTACAAACTAGACAGCGTTTCTACTCTATTTTAAGATATTCACTCCTACAATATTTTGGACCAGACAAATCCCATTCATTGCACACTGACCATTTGGCCAGAGACATCCTCATTTCCTACCACGTGACAAGCCTAAAGCTTCATTGCTTCGCTGTGACAAAGAATCCCTCGAATAAATCCCTTGAGGAAATCATTCTGTCCAGGAACAGCATATCCACAGACAGCAGTGCACCTCTCCCACCGACTGGGGTAGATTAAGCCTGTATTAGTTCTGTGCATGTATATTTATGTTTTGTCAGTGGAAAGATAGAGGGGATATAAAAATAATTTTTTCACATGAGAAAAAGCTGCCTGTATGCTCTTTCCATGATGTAGTCATTTGTCATCCACTAGATATTACCTGCTGCCCAAGGAAAAACATCATGAATATTGGAAATTTTCAGACCAAAAGTTTGATATGTTTGGATGGAAAGCAAAGATGAAAATAAAGCACACGAGTCCATGAAAAACACACACATCACATTATAAAGGATGGTGAAAAATAATAATGAATCTGTCACCTCAGTAATGTATCATTAATTTTCCTTCAAGCATACCCACTAGCACCAGTCACATCTCTATTTTGACATCCATAACTGATGACATTTTCGAGCAGAAGCAGTAGGACAGAGGTTCCATGAGAAACAATGGTTTTCTTCTGGACATTTAGAAGGAAGAGGGGAAAAAATGTGTGGTTTTTGTTGTTTTGTTTTGTTTTGCTTGTTTCCTTCTTTATTTCATGCTTATTGTTTTAGGGGTCTCATGATTTTTCTGTCAACTAATTTTAATGATTACATTTCTAGGCGAAAACGAAAAGGTAGTAATTATGCCAGTTAACATGCTCAACCTTTACATTAATGGAAAGAGTGTAGTGATATGTCTTTTTAAGTATTTACTATATCTGAGGATTATTGCATATCATCACTTTTATATCCATGAAATAAATCATAAACATGATGGCATGACTCTCATTTGTAGTCTGAAGTGTGTAAGTAGAGTAAAAGCCTAACAATAAAATAATAATAAAAATGGCACCAGGTAGGGAAAAAAAAAAAAAAAAAAAAGCAAAGAAAAAAAAAAGCAGTTATACAACCACCCATGAATTAGAAATTTTAGTGCCATAGTCTTTATAAATCAGATAAAGTATAACACATTCAACAAGATAATGGCTTTTTTTTTTTTTTAATTTTATTTTACTTGATTAAAACCAGTAGATGTGAGTCATACTGATATTTATATGGTGGAAAAAAATGCAGTTGGGAAGGCAATGAGCACAGGACAAATCTACAGCATGAGCACCTGTGTGTCTCTGTACTCATGCCTTGGTGGGTTCATTAGTTAAAGATGTGCTCAGGGGAAATTTTGTTGTGCATCTTACCAGCCCATACAGTTCAGCCACTAAATGTAAACTCTTCTGCTAGAAACATTGACTTCTGATATTTACAGTCTCTAGGTGCTATGCAGTTATTCCTAATAGCAGCCAATTCCTTTTTCCTAGCAGTCAGTGACAGAGTTACAAGTGGCATTTTTATCTGCAGTGTTTTGCACTTCCCAAACCAAAACTCTAAGATCTATTTCCATCAAAATGCTGGCGTAGTCATAAAGCAGTGCCTAATGCATAATTAGTATGATGTAAAATGTCTGGTACTAAATTCTCAGCCAATTTAAAATAGCTAAGCTCCACTGGAGTTTACTGAGATATTTTATCCATTTATAGAAGCAAAGTATCTGGAACATCACACCAATTTCTTCTTGTTTGACTGAAGCTACTCACTTTCAGCTCTGTCAACTACCTTCAAATATTTTGATTAAGGTTTTTGTAAGCGCGGAGGAGCGGATGGGCGAGGGAGCCGAGTAAATTATGGATCGTCATTTGGTTTCTGCCAACTTAAATCTGGTTCAGTTCACACAGAGGAGGTTGTTTTGATGGCTTCCTAACAGCCCTTCATAAGCCTTAGAAAATAACCATTCAGTTTTTCACTCCTGATTCTTTTTCATCAAGACAAGGTTTGTGCTGGAGGGTGAGAAGCCATATACTGTATTTCAGGACTAAACGTATAAAAGCAGAACTGTATGGGAATGCCAAGTGGCATTCCACTTTTACCTTGGTGTTGCCCAGGCAAACCACATCCACCAAATGAACCCATGAAACACAATGGCATATGTAGCTCATAGCCAGTCTGCAATCAAGGTGCAGTTGATATGCAAATGTGCCATGGTTATCGATACTTATATACAAAATTCTTCATGCTGTTGTTATGTGAGTGAAATGTGCAGTAATCCTTGAGGATTAAAATAAAAAGCACCCATGTGTAACTCCACACTCACCTGCTCCAGTCCTGCCAGTGCTTATGCAGGATAAGTGCACCATAACTAGCAAATGCTGGACAGTTACTCCAATCTGGACAGTATTGCTAGCCACCATAACTAGCAAATGCTGGACAGTTACTCCAATTTGAATGACGCCGCTAGCACTGTATATAATCATCAGTATTAAAATCCTCTCTATTAAGAGTTTTCTAAGAGGACTGCACAGGGAAAATCCTTGAGCTTTCTTCTTCTGTTAGGGAAGGAGCCAAGAAGAGACACATTTCAGAACACATTATTAAAAAGGAGGAAAAGCCTACACACCAGCTTGCAAGTGAGAGCAAATTTCCTCCACTGATTACAGCAGGTCTACCACGTCAGCACGGCTGAGTCAGAGCACCAGATTAATTCTAGAAACGCTCTGTGTAACAGCCAGCAGCAATGAGGAAGGTCACAGCCAAGGTTACTGTGTCACTCCTTCAGGACAGCTCTATAAAATACACCATATGGCTCATTTGTAGCTGTTCTCACAATCTACACTCCTTTCTGTTCACCTCCAAAACTGCTTGACCAGGGTGTGGGGAGGGAAGGCATTAATTCACAGGGGGGTGGAAATTTGACTTCTTCAGTCACCTGCATCAGAAGCAAAAACAGTGTGTAGCTTTTATACCTGTAGCATTTTCTCCTGTATTCCTGCATACAGCAATCCTGAAACAGCAACCCAGCTCACAGTGCATTCTTAAAGGATTGCTCTGCGCACCCTGACAAATGTGCTGAAGGGTAGAAACTCACTCTGACACTTTCCAAAGTGGACAGAAATCTCTACACGGGTACAGAGAAGACCATTAAAATGAGGCAGCCCAGCCTGAGAGACTAAGGAGGAGAAGGAAAAGCTACTGATGAAGAAAGGCGCCCCAATAGGGTCACCTCCCCAGGACAAGGCAGTCTCATCTGCTAGCGACACAGAGACCCTCCCATGAAAATGCCAGACACAGGGATTAGACAACCTCCCTCCTGACACAAAGACTTATCCAAAACTGCATCCAGAGACCTCCATGCCAAAATTGTCTAGAGCCCTTTCCATCCCAAATCACCCTTACATGGCCAGGATCCAAATGGAACCAACTGGCTGGGAAACTTTCCACCCATCAAAAATCATGTATGTGTTTTATGGCACCAGCCACTGCATTTTTGCATAAGCATTCTGATTTATTTTTAAAACCTCTGCTTTATGTTTTAAGCTTTCTGAGACTTGCATTTTGAGGATTTTTTGTCTATGAGCAGTTGCTATAATCTTTGTCTTTCCCAGAGATCTCTCTCAGAACCATGTCACTGAACGTTCTGGGGCCTTGAGGCAACCCAGTTCCTCTGAAAGCTCCAACAAGATACATGAGTTTATAATCAGTGTTGATATCAAATATACACAATAAAGAGTCTATGACCATTAGCTGTTCATATATACTTCAAGAATGATTTCACATAAGCGGTGATCTAAAGAAATAATAAACTGCTCTATAAACTGCTCTACAACAGCTATTAATAAAAAGGGCTCAGAGCTGCACTGAACACTTCATTAGAAATGAGATCCTCATTACAAATCTTACAGAACTTACTCCTCCAGCACTGGAAAGGAGAAATTTGCCTACATATATATGCAAGCATACCAAACACTATTCCAAAATGAAAGGCAAACTAGATGACTGAAAAACTACAAAGAATGCTATCTCTGAAGGCATGGGGTATTTTTATTTTTATTTTTTTTCTGGTACATGTAATGGCTATTATTTGAAAAAGTGACTGGAATGAGGATACTACTGACCTGTTTCAGTGCCTTTTTGCTAGTCTTGGTTTTGCTAATGTGTGCAACAACCCATGCCTCAAAATTCAGGAAGAGGATGTAGAGAAATAAAACACATGGGTTTAATCAGCTAGAGAAACTCAGACTCGAATAATGACAAGTTCTCATACAATGCCAAACTGATGCACACCATAGCTGCTAGGAAACACTTTCTGGCCCAGGCTGGATTACCCTTGTCATGGAAAACCAGGCACAAGGGGAAAGATGGTATGCAAGTCTTATCTTAACTTGAAATAGGACCCAGCTGCAAAGCACACCGAGAGCTAGGTGGCAGAAAGCATTCTCAAGCTCTGGAGGGTTGATATAGCCTCCTTTATAGTAAGTGCTATCAGGAACATGCTTGTTTGAATACAAGGCTATGAAGGAAAAAATGAAACACAAAATTTCACTATCCCAGAACAAAGACAGACATAAAAAATAAATTTCCTCCACTTTGTAGTGTTTTTTTGTTGTTGTTGTTTTATCAAGTGAAAATGAAAGTTCTGAAGTTCAACAAGTATATTATCTATGTATATATATTATATATATATTTTTATGTATTATGTTTAATGTTTGGACATGTTGCAATTGTTCAAAATTGCAACAGCAAAATCCCAAGAAAAGCTGTGTGAGAACTTCAGCTAGATTAGCTGTATATACACCTTTAATATATAAAAACTCAAGTTAGTTTCCAATACTTCTCACAACTACCTTCTATGTGTATGATTCCTAAAGAGAGAAGGTAGAGACAAGAAGCTATTTTTCAATAATACCAAAAATGAAAAAGTCTCTTTAGCATCTTTTAATACCAGCCTCATTTCAGAATCTCAAAGCTTGGCATTTTCACAAATAAGCTTTGAGGAGTCTGTGAGCTTTGTGTCCTGTGAATCTGATATTGGCAAAGATTTATAGCATGGATAAGACAATATTATGCAAAGCAAGCCCAATTGTTATTAGACTCAATCTTTTCTTCATCAACGTTTCTGCAGTTAAAGCAAAAAGCAAATGCCAACATACTTTTCCAGAGCAGCATATTCAATTTTAACTTTAACTGCCATTCGTCACAGAGTTGCTTTCTTACTGTGCCTGAAGCAAGTTCCAATTCAAGTACATTAAGCAATTGGCCTTTTGATAATGCAACAAATTGATGGCACTGCAACTTTATTATAGCTGGAATGCTTAACAAATAATACCTGTGGAAGTCCCTATCTTCAAATTGGAAGCAAAAGTCAGGTAGAAATAAACGGAATTCACAGAAATTAAGAATTGTAGTCTACATAAAACTTGAAAAACAAAACAAAACCAAACCTCTCTTAACTCTGCCTAGGTCAAATATGTGTGTTTTGTTGTTGTTGTTTGTTTGCTTTTTTTTTTTTTTTATGGCATTCCAATATTATATTGGTGGCAATTCTCAAAACGTGAAAACTTCACAAGAGTTACAAAGCACTATGGACATGATGTCATCAATAGCTTCAATCTGTCCTTCCACTTCTCTATAGCGGCCAAAACCAACTGCTTATACACTTAGTATAACATAGCAAGCTGCAAAAGAGAATCGACACTTCCCTGGGAAGAGAACAGTTTCAAAATGCAAACTCTGCCATTCTATTACACCATTTTAAATGAGATTCTCCATGTAGAGCAAACAAAAAACAATGGATGGATGGATGGAAGGAATGAAGGAGAGGGAAAGAGGGAAAGAAAAACAAGAAAAGAGAAAGAAAGTTAACCTTGGTGGTTTAGGAGATCTATTTTCAGTGCAAAGTGTTGTTTCTACTTGAGGCTTACTTGGCCCCTTTGTCAAGCATCTAAAAAGAGGGAAAGTCAAAAGCAATACAGAAGCATTAAGATATTTTCTATAAATATGAACAAATAACGTTTTTTTCAGATCTGTGTAATATTAACTCACAAGGATTCTAATTACTAAAGTAACACTGGAGCTCTTGAGAACAATATCTTTTCTAAGCATCACCTTTTTTCTCCTAATTGATCACAAGCATAATAAAGAACTACTTTATTGCATGAGAAGACAAACTTTCCCTTTACAACTCATTACAAACTACAATTATTTAATGGTACAAATGAAGTCCTCATTCAATTTGCTTTTTTACTAACAAGGGAAAATAAGAACTGCCATCCTAATATACATCAATGTCCAAATCTATCCAAAATTCTTCTTAAAGTTAGTCAGTAGTGGATATCCACGTACATAAAACTTTCCTAATGGATATTTAGGCCATTAAACACTCTTCTTTATCCTACATGAATCAATTTATCTCAAGTCAAGATGCGAAAAATTTGAAAAATAATAAGGTATGGTGTGTCTCCAGATTTCACCTTACTGAGTATTAACATGAATTTGCAACATTCATATACACAGCAAGCTCACTGAATGGCCTGAAAACCACATACAGCCAACCATTTCGATTTCCCTTTTTCCTCACTTCTCCTCAGCCAGTCTCTAGTTTGTATTATCCCACTGTGGTATTGCTGGACAAGCTGGACAGACTTTAGAACATCGTTTTTAAATAGCCTTTAGCACAACAGAGCACAATCTGAATGTTGAGCACAGGGGCTTCAGTCAATCCTAAAATGAGTCATATACATGTTTTGTAAAACTGATGAGTTATTTTGTTTCTTTTCTCCTTTTTCTCTCAACATTTTCATATTTTTCTTAAAAAACAAGCAAAACCATATTGCCCAGTACGCACTTTAAAATGCAACTTTAAAACCTTCTTTCTTTTGAAACACTGAAAAGTTAACTTATTTAAATTTGTGCTTTTGAGAAAACAATCAATCTTAGCCTGGCAAGTTCTTAAGAGTGGAAGTGTGGATATTGCAGCTACAGGTCTGTGCCCCACATGTTTCACAATAGGTTCTTCCCTGCAAACAAATGCTGAGTTTACTTAGCAACAATCCATCATCAGTTTTCAGATGGAGATGAGTACAGCCAAACATGTTCAGTTTATAGGTGACAGATGAGCTTTTCATAGACTTGCAAAGATGGAAATCCCAGACATCTACCCAGTTCTCTCAACCATGCAGACCTAGACAGTTTAACTTAGATGGGTTTCCTACAACATGTGAGCAATTACAGGAAGAAAAAAACAATGTTTGGAGGTAAAGAATCCATGTCCCTTACGGAAAGCTAAAATGTTATCCCAGTCAGCTACTTTAGCTGCCCATCTGTTATACACTGTATGTCAAACTTGTTCTCAGAATCATCAGCACAAAAGGACATGACAGACTCAAGTGGGTGAAATGAATAAGGAGTGATGTTTGGAACGTTAATAACACTATCTGGAGAGACTAATCAGTGACTCTGACCCCTGCTGCTCTAACCAGTGACTATTTCCATGCCAAGAAGTGGTTCACCTTATTCTGAATTGTGGAACTAACACTTTTGCAACTGTGATAGAAGGAGAAAGAGCTTCAGAGCCATAGAGATATGGCCCTATAGATACCTATAGATAGGTAGAGATACCTGAAGGCAGGCTTGTTTGTCTAAAGGCTTCTTCATTTTCTATCACATTTTGATCCAGTAAAATATACTGTTCCTCCCTTCAGACTCTGTCTGATACTACATGCACCTTTAATACTGCAGTTACTTACGGTATTTTGACTAGATTAGTACAATAAAATATCACTTAAGACTTCTACTTTACTTCTACTTAAAGCTTCTTTACTTTCTACTTAAAACTTCTTCTTTAGCCATCACCTACTTCCGACTCATTTGGACCATTTGTCATGTAAAGTTATTTCATTTGAAAATTCACGAAATAGGAAATTAATAGGCCATCTGCACGCCCATCATCCATTCACTGGGCAAAATTCATCTTCTTGGGCCTCCCTTCAAAGCCAGTGCAATGTGACTATAAGCATCTAATGACAATTTATCCCTAAAATTCGTTGAAAAACAATTTCCCTTCTCTTCCCCAAGTCTGGGCCATGATATCATTCAGACTGGAGGCAATGAGTCCATAATGAAATCAAACATCAAAACCCTAAAAATAAGCCAATTTGTATTTTAGTAAAATGTGGGGATTAGATTCTGCCATTCTGCTGTGGGTATATAACACCTGACTCTGCGTGAAGCCTTGTTTATAGCATTAGGACTTCCCAACTATTAAGACACCAGGTTCACTGAACTCAGTCTGAGTCAAAGACAAAATGTATTAGAAATGTATCAAGTTATTTACACACTCATTTTCTTGAAAGAGTGACTAAGTTTGAAACTTCTTATCATTTGGTAATACATCCAGTCATCCAAAATCAATTCATCTGAAATGTCCAGAAATTTACTGTACATCAGCAAAATGAGTTAAACAATCAAATACACGCATTTTTCCTTTTGTTCTTGCCAAAGACCTTTTCTTTCCTAGGTTTCAGTTTGCTTTCTTTTCATTTCATCCTTCTGCCATACAGTAGATACAGTACATACTAAAGATACGCAATGCAATCAGCTCTTTCAGACTGCTACTTTCTGAAAAGTTTTAATGAAAAAAGTTTGCTGGTGCTACAATTAAATGAAACCAGTGTAGGATCACTTGTGATTTTCAACAAGCTGACAGACTTTCTCATCACTTTTTCTCCCTTTCCTATTAACAAAATAAAAGTATTTATTAGATCAGTCTAGAGAAATATATTTCACTTTGGAATTTATGCATGCGTTCTTTAAAAATCACTCAGCTGAATCAAATTCATATCTGAATGACAATGAGTGATTACATAGTTACAATGAGTGATTACAAAGAGAAGTTCATCTTCTCTAATCATCCTGTATATTGAAAAGAAACAAATATTTTTAAGTCTTTTAATCTAACAGAGAGATTAAAAAAAATAAAAAAAAAAAAAAAAAAGAAAGAAAGAAATATATTGTGAAAAAAAAAAATAAATGTGCAGAATGTTAATGGAGTCTCCATCATCATTTTAAAAGGTTTTTGCAGTCCCTAGGGTTGACTTCTCACAGAACATGGGGACAATATAATATTGCTCTTCCTCATTCAATTATTAGCAAACTTGGCTTTCTCATAGAACTTTCAGAAACAGATTTAAGAAGAGCATTGGACTGCTTAACTACTTGTCTGTCTCTTTCACTTGACATATCTTGCCCTTCAGATAGGATCATATTTAAAGCTGGCAAAAAATGCTCAGAAAGCAAAGTGCAGAGCACATCAGTAAGATGATGGCCAAAGATTATAGCCTTCAGAAAACATTTATTATATATAAATTAACTGCAGCTGTTCTCATTCTTTGTAGAAGTAGCTGGTCTAGTGTGAATCCTAATGAACTATTTACTTTATTGATACTGGTTTACACACAGCTTGATGGGACAGAATTATTTATTGAATTGAAAAAAAATGCTTCTTATTACTTATTACTCTTTTCTGGTTGTTATAGTCTGGGAAAGAGCTAACACCTGCTCTATAAAATTGGCTGTTTCAAGGACACTAAAATACACAGTCTGATTTATCTCATCTTTAAATAAAATGGTCTTCATCCTTCTAATCTTTCCTCACACCAAAGCCTCATCATTTTCATCACCAGGCTGTAGAATTTTCTTCTGTCTGCTCTGTCTTTTATCACAGAGAGTTACCAAGAAAATGCAACATTCACAGGGTGGGAGTCCCATCATTTCTCAGAAGAGCTTTTCAATCTCTTGAATATTATCTCCCTTCTGTTTGCTTTCTGACTACCTTTTTGGGGCTGAGCAGAGCTCATCCTTCCAGGAATTATGTCCAGAGTCGGAGTTCCCATGCAAAAGCAGGCAAAAGGTAATACACCAGTTAAGAAGCCTTTAACCTACAAACTACTTTCAAGACATATACAACCAACACCAATACAAAAAAGGTGGTTCAACTTCATTTACTAGTATCAGTATGTAGCAAAAGCCTGGCCAAGCATCACCACGATATATCTTTGTTATTGACATGTCTGGCAAACTGGAGAGCCATCATTAAAAAGAATTTCCTAGCTAGTGATTTGAAAAAGTCCTTGTGAAAGCTTCTCCATTATTTCTGCCAGTGTAAGTGGATATCCAGGTGGTTTTGATCCTTACTGTCTCCATTACATTCCAGTTCTTGCCATTGTGCTCCAGAATAAATTACACTGCACATATATGAAAAATATTCATAATCTGCGTTTCAGACTGAAACGTACAGCCAAAACATCTTGTACCAACACTAGAAAACTTACCTTATGAACTTTGCTTATAAACTTATCTTGTTTATATCCATCATCTTCGAATACAGCAATCACACAACTATATCATCTCTTAACTACTTAGTAGGGATAACGAAGTATAGCTAGTTAGGGCTTTTGATACATGCTTCAAGAATAATTTATTAGGAGATTGAATTATTTGAATTTATTTAGCTACTCTTTTTTGCATTCATGATGGTTTCCAGGATGGAAGAGTAGTGTAGCGTAGGATAGGATGGAATGGAATGGAATAGAAAAGTCCAGTTGGAAGGGACCTTCAAAGATCTTCTAGTCCAACTGCTAGTCCACTTCAGGGCTAACCAAATATTAAAGCATATTATTGAGGGTGTTGTCCAAATGCCTATTAAACACTGACATGCATGGTCATCAACCACATTTCTAGGAAGCTTGCTCCAGTGTTTGAGCACCCTCACCATAAAGAAATAGTTCCTAATGTCTGGTTTGAACCTTCCCTGCTGCAGCTTTGAGTCATCCCACACATTCTGTCATCAGTTACCAGACTGGCACCTCCCTCTCTGCTTCTCCTCAGGAAGCTGCAAAGAGCAACTTGCCTGTTTATGCTGCTGGTGTTGTAGACAGGTGTTTTATGACACGAGGTCCTCACTGAGTATTAAGGGGTGCTGAGATCCTCATAACAAATTGGAGAAAAGGCTTTAAACTAGGAACAGCATGGGAGGGATATTATAATCCAGTTTTCAAAGGTTGGAAAGCTGATGGTGCAGCAGAAAAACAAGAGACACTCCAGGACCGTTAGAGGTAAAGCAAAAGGTACCTATTTCAAACTTACAGACACAAATACATCCTCCTGCTTGATTTAAAAAAAAAAAAAAAAAAAGGATAACAAGAGGAACTAGTCACCAAACTACAGGAAGGTTGGAATAAAAGACATGGTGGAATGGGGCGCACAACTGGCATGCTGTGATGGACAGACATATATGCTATTCAGGAAAAGTACTCAGGGAATACAAAGAATAGAGATGGTCCTCTCAGGCAAACTAGGGTATTTCTGGATACTGTCAAGGATAATTTCTTGATATGTGCACTGGAGGGCTAACCAGGGGTGAAGAACTTCTACCTGAGGAGAGCCAGGGAGTAGAACAGAGGCAACTTGAGGTTGGTGGGTTGGTGTCAGAACCTCCTGAGACCCAACCTGAAGAATTCTGTGATTCTGGGAAAAGAATCCTCTAATTGAGTGATCTAATTGCAGATCTGTCTGCAATGGAAAGCTGGTATTCAGTGGTAAATAATTTTTTCCACATACATGCAATAACTAACATATGTGTTTTCCTTTCTAGCCAAGAATACATGCATTTACATGAGACAGGTGTTAAAGGGGCTTATATTTAAGACAAATTAGCACTAAAGAAAAATCTAGATAATCTACCATTACCTAAGCAAGGACAACACTCCTATGCTTATAATACTCCACAAAAATAAATAGATAAATAAATAAATAAATACGTGAACAAGCAAATAAATAAGTCCCCTACTAAATGAACGAACAGCTAGCCTTATGAGATATAAGGTCAGGTATACAGTCCCAACCCCGCAGCTTGTGTCATGTATGCATATAGGCCTGTAGAAATGACCTTGGCAAAACAAGGTTGGAGTCACATCACCTAACACTGGCCATCTGAATAGATGTTTACTGTTTTCTTCAAGGTCTTCTCTTTAAGCTCTACAGTTCCTCTGTGAAGGGTGACTCAGAAGAGTCAACTTCTACTAAATGTCCCCTTGGCAGACAAAAACAATTAGGCAAGATGAATTCCACTCTTAACAAGAGCTGTTAACAAAATCAACTAGGCACTTGAAGCCAAACACTACAGTGAAAACAACCATCCCTAATAATATTAAACAGGCAGCAACTGACAGCATAGCAGGAATGAACAAAACAAATAGCAATTTCTCCCATTTCTCAGGTTTTCCCAGTGCAAGTTGCTGTTTTGGGCCTGTCTTGGTTAGACTGTTAGTTCTTCAGGCCTGGAGACTGTTCATGTTACTTATCTAACTCAACAGTTGTGCCACAGCTTTAGCCCCAAATACCTGTATTAGTTGCTTATAACTCCATCCTGAAAGCCACTAGACCTTTCAGCAATTACCCCTGTGAGTTCCAGTACATACAGTGAGTTAAATGAAAACACAGAGAGAAGAAAACTAATCTAAAGTGTGAAATAGGCTGTGTATGGAGAAATTGAGACTGTTAAAAAAAAAAAAAAAAAAAAGGATTTCTAAGACGGGTAGGGTTTGGTGGTAGTCTACCAGGTCAGCTCTAGCTCCATCCCCACACCTCAGCATGCCACCCTTCATTTGCGTATCTCTTTCATTATTCAGATATAAAATATCCTTTTATCTGGATGGTTATTTTGAAATCAGGATCCAACATAAGAACAGAATGAAGGCCTAAGAAATAATTTCTCTGACTAAGCATCATTGCTTAGTTACAATGCAACTAATTTCAAAATGCATTTGAATTGTCTTGTATGTGGTATTGTAGACCATGTCCTTACAGCCTTTCTGTTCAGTCCTGATTATAGCCTACAGGAGGAGGGGTGAGTGTCCAGAGGAAGGATGGAATGAAAGACAGATGAGAACAGACCTCCAAAAATCCTAAGTGGGAAATGTTGTTCAAACTGAAATCAGTAGGAATTTTTTAAGAGCCAGTTTCAACCTGCTTATTAATTTCCTTTTCTTTAAAGTCACATAAATAGCTTGTCAAAAACCTAAGCAAAAATTTTGTCATCCTGCCTTTGCCTGCCCTATTACACCCCACACCCACACATGCACACAGTGACTGACCGTATGTGAATTATCAGACTGTGGAGTCGCTCAAATGTGACGACTGTTTCCCACAACAAGCTCCTGAAATAAAGAAAGTCCATCAGCTCTTCAGCATTTCTCACAGTACCTTTCTGTAGGGTAAAAAAAACAGTCTGAACTCTGAATGCTGTTATAAAGGCTAGAACAGCATATGTTATATATTTTTTTTAAGATACAATAAATAACTCTTAACAAGTTGATTGCAGGCTTCTGGATATCCTTATGCATTTGGATTTAAAATAAATAAATAAATAAATTATTTTAAGCAGCCTGTGAAGTTTCAGTGAGGTTTCACCACTGACCCTTAATATTTTAAAAACCCTTCTTTAAAATCTGAAGGAAGCGTACTGTTTCTTTCCATAAATAATACCTTTTAAAGATTTATTCCTGCATGGAATGAGCTCAGTATTTTAAGTGAGTAAACACTGTTTCATAATCTGAGAAGTGCCAAATAACAAAATATTTCCCCTCTAATTTGTTTCTGTTACATAACACTAGGAGTAAGTGGAAAACATCCGTACAAAATAATTTTTATGATATTTTACTAGACTAGCAGTAGATACAAGGAATTTATATATATATATTTGAATGTCAGATGAGAAAAGACTAACTAGGCAATTATTAAAAATAATAAAATAATAGGTGAAAAGTGGCCTGTCAAATTTAACAAACTGTTTAACTAAGGTTTAGAGGTACTTTGAACTAGTATTAAAAGTGAATTTTAATTCATTTTAAGAAGCTGCAACAGAGTTGCAAACCTGCAGCTGATTATCCCCAAACTAACAAATAAGAGGACTGGAATGTTAAACATAACAAACAAAGCAAAGGGGAAATACGAGTTTTAGGCAAGGTCATACTACCTAAAATGCAATACTTTCCTGCAAATGTATTTTTCCAGAAGGGGCAACTTCCTTTCTGCAAGGTCTGTAGCTTATTATTCTCTGCGATGATTCACACCATATAATAACATTCCTATCTGATAAACAGAACCAGTGCAATTTTAAAACAAGTACATATTTCCATTCAGGACACTGTAAGTTCAAGTTGATGAGCATTTTGATCCTTTGAAGAACTACATAATTGCTTTGTCTCATAATCTACCCAGTTGCCTAGGTTGTTTTCCCCTTTTATTATTGCTGTATCCTTTGGAAAGGATACCAGTGTCATATCACTGAATCCCTGTAAGACTCTCCATATGCCATGCCATGCTCAGCCTGTGGTCTATGGTAGCCCCTTACTGAAGTCAAAAAACAGGTAGTAAAACAATACGTATATATTACTGGAACTATTCAGCAGTACTGGCAAACTTTCAAGACTAAAGTTTCCAAACAGTACAGCTTGGGAAGTGTTGATAAGGCCCAGGCAGTAAACAGATGCTGAAAAAAATGTCTCAGGCATAGCAACGTGAAGTGACAATTCAAGCTAATTTACCACAATTAGATTATTTTATCTCTCTGTATCATGAAAAATAATACGTCACTGCTGTTCTTAGTGACAGAATGAGGTGCTGCAGTCCCATGCAAGAGTAAGTAGTCCACGGAAAACAAAATTGCTGCCTTGGATGCATTCTTCCCATGGGTTCCTTCCATTTCTTATCAAGGATACTTTTAGTCAGTTAGAGGGTCTGAGTATTCATCAAGCTGAATACACACTAAATAAAAAAAGAGGCCATGTGCTGTCTACAAAGCATGCTTTAGCGTGGTTTAGAAAAGGTCAGCATGAAGGAAGACAGTTAACTTATTCAAAGCACAAGGGGAAAAATAGCTTTAAGGTATCTTCAGTCACAACTGTTAGTTTCACCAGTGACTAAATATGTAATGTGAACATTTCTAAGATGATGATCCTCTGGAAGCTTTCTCACACTTGGTATGCAAGAAAACTACCAAGGGATCTCTATGTATTGATCCAGTCACAGAGCTCCATTTAGACCTGAGCAATTATCCACTGTATCGTTCTCCCCCGAATAGCGCTGCTTCAAAGACATCAGCTTTTAAGAATGAATCACTCCTAGCTCAAAGAGCATTCAGTCAACATTCACATATTTGCTTGGTTGTTCTTTTCCTTTGTAAGATGGTGGTGGTCAAAATTGGCCAAAAGATATCTTTGCAGATGAAAGGTGCCTTTCCCAGAATATTTTTGCCAGTATCTCCTCACACTAGATTAGAAGAGCCATGTGTAGAAATCCACATTAAACATTGCTTGAAAGCAGACTGTCACACTATATGTAAGTTGAGATAAAATAGCTTTTGAACAACAGATATTTTTTTTTTTTTTATGTATCAGTTAACACATTTTAAACCTTTGAAACAGGCAGAACACATCGAGTCTCCACATTTTAGCCAGCAGTGTTTCTTCTTGCATTGGAAAGTCCTCTATAAAGACTTAAGCATACACAAAAAGATGTCTCTATACCATCTACAAGAAGCCTGGTTGTTAGGCAAAACACAGTTTTCAACTGTATTTCAGCCTGAATTCGCACACTAATATGGGTAATAATCAGTCACCTAAACATACTTACGATGTTTGCAGTGCCCTCAGCATTTGAAGCAAAAGGCATGGCACACAAGACCTAAAGAAGACCCACACACTTTTGAAGCCAGAGGCTATGTGGCTTTGTGAAACAACTCAGGATGTCTATGCGTTGGCAATTATATCAAGACCTCTGTTTGAGATTTAATGTTTTAGACTAGTTGGTAGAGCTGGCAGACATGGTTCCAGACATGCAAGTCCTTCTTCAGATCTCTGATACCTATTCTTCTCATCAAATAAAAAGCTTTCTACTTTTCAGTGAGTTGAGTTCCAATTAAATTTCAGAAGAACAGTAGTAGCAAATTCATTCAAAAGAAATATTTGTGGTGTGGGGAAACACTACTGAGCTGAAACAGAATTATCAAATGAATAGTTTTGACTGTTTGAGTACCTTCCTATTCAAAATGTATGTTAGACATCTTACTTACAAAAGAGAAAAACCTCAGTATAGTTAAACTAACTTCATGTGATGTCTTTGTTCTCTTTTCATACAAACTTAGTAGCCATTGAAAGACTCCTCTGTGTATTCCTGACCAAAAGTATGAATGCCATTTATTAATGCATTGAAAATACAAATTACCAAATGTCAATAATTTTATTTCAAAACAAAGATTTTAACTTGTCTTTCCTATTGAGTTCATGCTTTCCTTTATGTTCTATACCTGTTCCTCAAGCTGAGTTCCTTCCACAGACAGAAGCTTATCACAAGCTCATAAAATCTGATGCCTGGGTAACACATTCCTTATTCAGATTGAAAGCTTTTACTGTATCTGTGTGTGTAAGATGCTTTGAAGGAAGATGCTACCCAAATTACATCCTTTCAACCAACATCTGGCAATTGAAACAGGTCAGTGTTCTAATATTTGCCTTTATTACATTAAAACAGTTTTCCAAATTAAGACATAATACGCAGACATTAGAAAGTAGGCATCAGAGAAAGCTAGCCTTGTCCTTGTTTACCCTGTTTTCCCTATTTGCTTCAGCACATGGAATTTTACTTGTTTGTTCACCTAACTAGTCCCCATCAACTGTCAATATACATCAGTCCAGATGTTAATCATAACCCTATTTAAATGTAAGAGAGCTATAAGGTTTCTTGTTGTTGTTGTTTTCCCACTGCAATACTTCAGATAGTCCTTTCCTAAATCCAGCCAGCAGATCCTACTTAGAGTTCATTATGAATAAATTATCTCAGAGAATCAGCAGAGACTCAAGTTTTGGAAGTCCATTTACAGGACTTACAATCAGATGTGAAAGACAAGAGGCAACACACCAGCACTACAAAAGCACAAGACCAATGATTCATTTAATTCAAATGGGAGGCCTAAGGATACCTCCATTTTGTTGAGTTATGCTGGAGACCTAGCAGACATAGCAAAGAGTCTACTAAGTTTATCACCTCTAATATTCCTGCTTATGCTTCTCTCTCAACTTCTAAGATCTCCTTCAAATGAAAGGACTAAATAAGTCTTCTTCCACCTACACTTTTTGCAGCTCCAACCTCTTTGTGTGCAGGTCTGTAGACACTGACAGGTTTCTCAAGCCATCCATGTTTCCATCACTGGATTAATAAGGAGCAACTCACAAACTTCCAGATCCACATGGCAGAGTGTGCCTTTGCTAGTGGTGTGACAAACTTCCTGTAGGTTCCAAATATCTGTGAGATTCTGTATCACCTTCTGTCATTTTTTAACTGGCCTGAACTAGCCACAAACCACCTGAGCCCCATCTCCAATCTAACCACGGTGCAACTCTTTTATTAATGTGTTATTACTGTTGAAGCATTAGAGGATAGCTGTAATTCAGAAATATCTTTACTTTTATTCTTTAAATTCCTCCTCAGTGAAGGTTACTGGACAACTGATGATGAGACAAACCCAGCTTTAATTATATTTTTGTTCCAAAATGTTTCAGTTCTAAATTCAGATTAGAGCACAATGTCAAGGCTCTGCTGAAAAGGCTGAATACTGCTTTCTGGAGATAAAAAAGGTGAGAGTTGATGCTGATTGCCACTGGTCTCTCATTGTTTCTCAAGGACATTGACAAACAGCATAGTGCCAACCTGCCAACAGGGTTCTGTAGACAAAATAACTGAGGTGGTGCACACTCAGTATTCGGACCATCCAGCTAAGAACTGGAGTTAAATGAAACTGAGCTGAATACATATACTGGGAATGTTCATTAGAAAGTCTTGAGAAATTCATGAGAGGCTGTCTCTGCCATCAAACTTCAAGTTGGGTCCCAAGAGAATCAAAACCTTCAAGTATTTAAGATTTTCCTCACTCTGTTTTCAAGCTCTGCTTGAACCTGTTGTACCTCCAGTTAATTCACATCTCATTTTTTAAAAAGAGGACAGCCACATCTGAAGTAGCTCTGACAATCCTTCTAGACCCTAACATTGAATCACCTCCAACACTGCTCTCCTCTAGGTGACAGCTGTGTGTGCTAAGGACAGAGTCCTTCAGGCTTTGGGGATAAAGCTCTCACCTCTAGAAGCTACACTGTTTGTCAGTCTTCCAGCCCCTCAACTTGGTAATCTTTAGGACAGGACTGAAGAGGAATTCATCTGGTCCAGCATTTAGAGTTTTCTTTCAAATGGTCATCTAAATGCAGCATTTCTGCAGATAGCAACAGGAATGCTGATTAATGACAGCTACTGTCACTTCAGTCCTTGGTGTCTTTAAGCTCTGTCAATAAACAGATTGGTGCTCGAGTACTTTATGCCTCACGAGTCATTAAAACTGAAGCTATAGTATGAAATAGAGCAAGTCATTGTCTGCATTGTTTCTTAGTGCAGAAACTCCCAGAAGAAGTGTTTGTCATTACAGTCTGAAAACATTCACCGTATTGCCGGGGGGGAAATAAATATCATAACTGCAATTTGTAAGAAAGCTGTAGTGCAACCATTTCTATAGCTTAGACAGTCCAAAGAAAAAGTAACTACAAGCTGATTGCTTTTCAGAGGGTGAATACTACATAAGACACTCTTGGTTTTCTTTTCAAAGCACATCTACTGGAGGAAAAAGATGTTGGACTGACTGCCTAGGAAATTGAACTCATCTATATGCAACACAGGTAGTATTCATAATCCAAATTTTTTTTATTTCTTTGCTCTGCTGTAGTCATAAACTACATGATCACAGACCAACAGTGGTTAGACACTTAGCTAAGTGGTAGCTTAGTCTCTGTGTCTGCTCATTCCTGAAGCATTCAACACATTTCATGTTTGTAGGGGCTTAACCAGCTGTCCCAATGCCAAGAACTTATTTCACAAAACCATGAGACATAAATCACAAAACTACTCATGCTGACAAGTATTTCTGTCTTGACTTTAAGACAAAACTGAGAATCCCTTAGTCAGTAATCAATAACTACTGCCAGAATTTGTTTATATATTATTATGTGTGTTATTATTAGGGAAAAAAAATCAATAGGGGAATTATAAGCTCATGAGGAAATCAGTTATAGTATTATCTGTTCTGATAAGAACAGGAGAGAAAAAGTAGAGTTTAAGACCGTATTTTAGCAGATTAAAAATAAAAAATCAGAATAAATGTATTCCATGCACAGAACTGATTCATTTGAAATGTTATCAGAATCTGTCACTTACTTTCTTTCACTTGTTTTTTTGTTTAAAAGAAAAGAGGGGGGGAAAAAAAATGCTATCTGCAGTGAATTTTCCCAGGAAGTGCAAGCAAGAACTTGAGAAAGAATCACTTTCATCCTATCCACTCATTACTATTAACATCTCAGACTCTGAAACACAACATGATGAGCCAGTGGTCTACAAGCCTAGAATAACTGTCTCACAGATCAGCAAGTCTACAGAGAGCTTTCTGCACTGCATAGAGCGTTGTATCTGACAACAGACTTAAGAGAACAGAATTATTTTTCTTCATCCTTTTTTTAAGATAGGTTGTCCTAATCAAGAAAATAATTAAACATAACGTGAAAACATGTTTTATGTAAATATTAATCAGGAAGTCTTCCAAATGTATGAACCTTAATTACATGCACCACTAAGACTAATAACATCAGAAAGAAATCATGATTTAACAATACCACTTCTATTGTGTTCAGACAATTGTTTTTTTCTTTTCTCTCAAGGTACAGCTGTAGCTAGCTGAGGGAGAATGTGGGTTTAAGCAGCCTATGAATCAATATGATTTTTAAGATTCAGCAATTATGTGGAAAAAAGCACAAACTTTAAAGTTTTTCTGACCAGGCACTGGAGGTCCAGACTTCCAAAGTCCTGCCTTGTGAAAGAAAAACAACAAAGCAATTCTCTACTACAATTGTTCCCTAAATCAGGCTGGGGGTAGGAAAATAAATAAATAAACTAAAAAACAACACATCTTTGGAAACAATGCCTAACTGCTCCTGAGAGGTTGAGATCAGTCTTATTAAATTGGATGCATCTAACATGTCTATTCTACGTGCATGCACTCAAATATCTTTGCAGCCAGGCACACTACTATCACTGAATATCATCAAACAACTTGGATATTTTTATGAAACCCTTGTGAAGCATATTATGTTCAGGTAAATAATAACAACTGGATGTTTCTACTAGAGAACTTCCCCACCAGGAGAATAATTGTTCTTCTGTACAAATGACAGTCTAACATCATCCACAGGAGCATAATATTAATTCAAACCCTGAAATTCTGTAGCAGGGTCTGCAACTCTTCTGACTCATCAACATATGGATGGGATTAATGAAGGGAGATACACCATCCAAAAACTACAGTAAATTGCTTCTTAATTTTCTCTCTGATGGTGCTCATTGAGTATTTGATTCATCATACAAGTTAGGAAAGCAATAACATGCATTAGGCATATTAGTGTGTGATTCTTCTTTAAACTAATGCACACACAAAAGAAGCCCAAGTCCTTTGCTACTACTTAAGGCTTATTTTCCATTTTTGGTGTTAACACTTGGAAGCCAGCCTGTCAAAATATATTACTAACTGTGCTCCCCTGTGGCTGTGGAGATGGCATGGCACTCAGCAGGGAGCTGTCAATGTTTTCACACGAGATTCTTGTAGATGTTTTCACCTTAATGTGTGATAAATCATTTAGCCCAGAGAGAGTGTAGTGTCCAGCTAGATACAATGATATAGATGACTTCTTCTTAACCTGTCATTTAAGTAAAATACTATACCCAAGTTATCAACCTGAATTAGGCAGGACAACAGGGCAAATAAAATGCATTTAGGGGGGAAAAAAATAATCATAATTCTTGGATAACTATTGAGAATTTTCTAAAATAAACATAAAGCTTAATCAGTAGAAATGAAAAAAGAAAATTCTCTGGTGTGACAACAGGGAAAGTGGGTTTATAGTTCTCCCAGATTTGATAAGACCTCTTAATGGCTCCAGTGTAATCCACATTTAAAGTGAGAAATTTCTCTTGAGAAAAAGTAACACTGCCAGGAGTTTGCTGATTCTCCCGTGAGGCAAAATATCTCAGCAAGAATGCCTCTTCTATTGCATTTAAAGGAGTTTTAACAAAATGCCTTACGATTCCCTCTTTGTTATTTGCAAAGGAGACATGAATCTAAGAAGTGAGAGATTTTGAAAGCTGGAAGCTTGTACAGGACTTCAACTATTTTGCCCTCCCAGAGAATAAAGGCTCACTGCTACATTAACTGACAAAATAATGCCAGACACTAACATTTTTTCTTTCTCTCTATCCTTCTTTCACCCACCCTCAATGTTGTCCTCTGGTCTGACCGCTAAATCAAAGAGAGGGATTAAAACAACTCATTATCAATTCAAATTGAATTTGAGACACAGCTAATACATGGGGGTTCTGAATTAGTCATGGAAATGTTACATCTTAGGATAATTTAAGTGACCAGCTTTTTGTAGTTACCCAGCATACTGAAAACTGCCTAGAAGGTGCTACAGTTCATACATTATAAATACTTGATGGGAAAATCAATGGATTATGTACACACTACTTGAAGCACTGGTTCAGAGGGGTCAACCTGTTAATAGCAGTTGGCATTATTTGTTTGACCAGAAAAAATATAACATTCAGAAAATAAAATATTAAATTACTAAAATATTAAAGTAAAATAAAAGTCCATATAAGTTATTTTTGTTTTCTTCCTTCTTTTGGTGTTTATTCCCTAGGAACTTGTGGATTCAAATGAAGGGCAAAGTGCTACAGCCTTGGAGCAGAAAGTGGCAGTGGAATCCCAAATGTCATGGTTTCCCACTTGTTTATTGCACCTTCCCTTAGATGGGAAGCTTTTTGAGAGACAATACTCTGTACTTGTGTGTGTAGCATGAGTTAGTGGAAGACCAAAGGGATACAGAGTCAAGACTACCACCTATCTTCCTTATGCTGTGGATTAGAAAAAAAACTGCATTCAGGAAAGAGGGATGAGAAATGGCAGCTGGGGAAAGAAAAGACTGGAGATAAATGTGTTAACATTTATTTCAAGGAGTAAAACTGGAAGGTTTTACATACTAATACAGATCTGTGAACACTGAGAAATTACAGTGCAAATTAGAAGAAAATTATAAAAAGAGAAGTTCTACAGAGCAGCTTGTGCCTTTGCTAACAACTATGTCAAGCTGTATCAAAAGAAGGCCCCTTCCTAGTGTTGTAAACCATTTTCATCCAGACTTAGAAAATGAGCAATGTGTTTAGTCATAGAGGGATTGCACAAGCAGCAATTGTCCTAGCTTCCTTCCTCCTGTGCTACCAACATGACCAGTAAAGGTTTCACTAAGGAGGTTTCACTGGCTTGCATGCGTCAAATCTGAGTAATTCACTTCTCAGGGAAAAAAAAATAAAATAATAATAATGGTATTTTACAGGAAGATCATGTCTAGTAAGTCATAATATAGAGCCTAACTGAGTTCTTCATGAAGTTTTATTATCCTTCTTATAGAAATTATGTGTAAATCAAGGGAGAAGAATTCCCTCTTACATCCCCTTACCACATTCTAATCTAATTCTTTGAGCACGCTTCTGTAAAGTATCTGAGATCAGCTAAAATTGAAATGAACACTCACTGTTAGCAGTGTACCCAAAAGCAGAATTACATTCCATGTCTATGAAGAATGAAAACTGCAAAACCTCAAAGAAAAAAGCAAGCCACTTCAATTTAACTAAAAATAAGTCAGTGTGAAGAGTGTTGGATGTCACTGAAAGAAGCCAAACTAACCCAATAGGAAGGTGCCAGGAGACTTGGTTTATTCTTCTCCCATGCAGCTTCCAAATTCATATATGAACTATCTTGTCTGGTTCCAATTGGTAGAAACAGAAGTGCCAAAGTATCGTAAGAAAAAAAAAAAAAAAAAAAAAAAAAAAAGTATAGTTCTCAAAGTCATTTTGGTTTGAGTTTCAGATACAGAACAATCTTTATTAAAGTCTATGACTTTTGAACCTAATTTTAATTTCGTACTAGTCTTACTCTAACAAAAAGGGAACAAGCCTTGCAAATGTAGGGATTGCAAATAACTTCTTACAAATTGGTACAGATAGTCTGGTTTCCTTTCAGCTGTTGCAAGAATAGCATGTATGTATTTCCAGGGTCCAGCAAAAAATGTGATCTAAAATCTTAAAACAATTCTGTACAGTGTCTGTAAAACATAAATCTAAAAAATACAACAATTATATTACGAAAATATATATCATATATGAACAAAGGACCAATGCAAAAGCAAAGGTGTGTTATCAGCTATACTGAAAAGACACTGAAGTTTGCGACTGAATTTCACCAAAGCATGAATACATTTAGGAAAAAAATCAAAATAATTTTCTTTTTATTGTGAAGGACACTTGTTGTCATGATATTTCAGTAGCATAACCTACATTTGCCATTTTCATATCTGTCAGAATCCATTCCATATCATGCAAGATGTGCTATTGTTAAAATAAATTCTGCACAATTTTATTTTTTTAATATATTACAAATAAGCTGGAAAAATTATGCCTAATATATTCAATATTTTAATAGTAATTAATCATTTAGAACTTACATTTTTAAATAATTATTCAACACTATGAAATGTGATGAGATAGAATAGATCTTGATAAAATAATGGTAATATATAGCAGTAAGAATGATTTGGCACTGTTTAGTCATGTTTCAGAATTATTTTGAATTTACTCTTACTCTGGAAAAAGCAAATAAGTCCCTACTACTCATGTCAAGAATCCAAAATTTATACCTCCCTCTAATATCATATTAATCCATCATATTAAGAAACAGCTGCTTCATTTTGTGTAGAAAAACTGAGCAAGATGTCCAGAGCAGGAAAAAATGTGTATCTGTATGGAGTCCAAAGTCACTGCAGCTTCCAACTCCCATACACAGAGGGAAATAGGAGAAGAAAAAAGAAAAGGAAAAAGAGGGAGAGTATGTAAAAATGTCAGTCATTTTTAATGTTTTCCTCTTACAGAAAGTGTTAAGAGAACAAAGCTGGGATTCTCCAGAAGGTAAGTTTCCTCCAATCCTCCCAACATGATGTTTCCCTACTCAGCCAAGTAGTATTAGCTTCCTCCATGAATTAAAGCCCAATTCCCCCTCCATGCATTAAAGCCCAAACTCCACTTAGCTTTTGTTAACTTGAACCACGATTTTTTACTCAGAGCTCTGTAACACTACCAGTATCTTATTGCACTTAAAATGCATTAGAAGATCATTCAGGTTGCCCAGAAAACTTGGAAATACCAAATGAGGGTTTCCAATGCCACTTTAATTTGGCCCCTTCATGTGCAGATTAATTATAAGCTTTACTTAAATGACCATTTTCAATTTTTCCCTATATACCTATGATTTTGCAGTGCACTTAATAAATAGCACTCAACAAATCAATACCTTTTTTACTGAAATTAAATGTTCATGAAATTTAATTGAACCAGCTCCACCTATAATATTACAGAAATAAGTTTATAGATCTCATTTTGCAGAATGCCCAGCAGTCTTTATTTATTTAAATATTATCATCAGTTTCCCTGAAATGCAGAGTTTCATAAAGACCTACTGAAGTAATAGAGAGTTGATGAAGTCTCAGTACACAAAAGACTTTACACTTTACAAAGAAGTCTGACATATCAAGTTGTGCATTTGCTTGTGTATGCTACTGATTAGGATATCAACCTTTAATGCATCATTCATATATATATACATATATATATATATATATATATGTATGAGCAACTCTAGCAATAAAGAAAAATTTGAGCTAAGTGGTATTATAATTACTTGCAGGGATTAAGGAATTAGGGTTATTTTTATTATTTGTAATTAAGATAACCTTGCAAGGTCAACAAGGTCAATAGATAAGCTATGAAAATTAAATGATGTCAGAACTAAGTGCTATAGGACTAAACATATTTTCAAATTGAGTCAAATGATGAATGCCAAGAGTAAATCAAAAACATAATGATGTTCTAAAGTACTGGGAGGTGGAACAGACAACCTCCAGAGGTCCCCTCAAGTCTACATTATTTGATGGTTCTCTATCAATGGCAGTGACAACAACCACCATACATAAGGCCCTTACTTTGACAGTCAGCTTTGAGAGAGCAGTGATGCTTCCTCAAACAGAGATCTCCTTAGTGTGTCCTAGTAGTGCTAAAGCACAAGATTAACCCCAGCAGAGTTTCTTCAACATGGTAAAGGTACAGGATCTGATCCCAAGTAAGCACACAACTTAAAGGGTACTTAGAATGAGACTTGCAAGGCTGGAAAGTTACCAGAATTTTGAAATAATCCAAAAGAAACAGTGGATTGTTTTCATCTAAAGAGGTATCAGTATGAGTCACCATGAAGATGTTCATCAACTAAAGCTGGGAGGATAAAAAAATACTGTTTTCTACTTATTTTGTGTATAGCAACATTTGTGTATGCATGGTTTCTCTCCTTGTGCTCCACACTAACACATATATTTTTATTTTTTAAAAAAGAAAGGATGTGTTCACATTCACATTTTCTCTCCCAGAGAGTATTAACTAAATACTAGAGAAAAATGGAACTGAGAAGCACAGACACATAGGAGAAAGAAAAGGAAAGTGAGGGAAAGAAATAGACAACACCTTTACTTATGAGTTTGCTGAGCGATTGTCTGAATAAGAAACAACTAAATGCTTACGAAAATTAGTGAAGACAATGTTCCAGCCATGTGGTTAGTATCACAAGCTGACTTTTATAATTAGGATGCAATCTTTCTTCCTTTCTTTCTTCCTCTCTTCCTTTCTTTCTTCCTTCCTTTCTCTCTCTCTTTCTTTCAAAGAAATCACATTAATGTTTTGCAAGGCCTTTTACAATGCTTCTTGCAGTGTCACAGCTATATTTCAAAGGCACTTTGAGTACATTTCCTTTTCTGTTCTGTAATTCACATATAACATTAGCAGCTAAGTTAAAGACAAAAAAAAATATGTACATTTTGTCCATGGATGGATAAAATATCAGGACTCTTTTTACTCAATTTTTTTTCTAAAATGAGTTCACTTTACGAGAACCATTTGCATCTTAATGGAAAATTAAATTGTACAATTAACCAGCAACATGCACTTACACCAAAATAGCAACACACGCAATTCCATGTTACTGGATGAGTACAAACACATTACTGTGGATTGTAACAGCAAAATAAATAAGTAAAATAAAATAAAATAAAAAGCATATCTTGTAAACTAATGCACAGACTACTTACTTGAGAAATTCTGAGAACATAGTTAGAACTTCCCACAGTCCTTAAAAATGTTAAACCGACTTCACTGGCTGAACTTCACCCAAGCAGATGAACCTAACCTAGGAAGGGATTGCTAAAGGCTACTTGAAGGGTTCATTTCTTTTAATCTCTCTGTAAGCTGAAGGTGCTAAATACCTCCCAGAAAACATGGGCACACCACAGCTGGTATCTTCATGTAAACTGGGAGCCTCACCAGACAAATAGGTCTCAGGTGCTCCAGAAAAAGCAGAAGCAACTCAGGACCTGGAAGGTCATGAGAGTTTCAGCTTCCCATTTAGTTCTCCATCTTGCTGACTACCTCTCTATTTACTATTTAATAAACTGTCTACTCTACACTTACCCAAGGTAAACAAGATGGAAGAATGACAGATGACCTGAGTTCTGATTAAATATCCTACTTCTTCAGTATTGCTGTGATTAATCTACATCACAGTTCAGTGGTTGAGATGCAATTACTAGGTTGGGACTAATGAAATTAGGGTTGTCTAGACAGCTGTGAAAGTTCCAAGTTTATGAGGAAAATCATATCAATATATTATTGTTACAAAAGCATTTCAGCCAACTCAGTTAACAGAATGATCAATACAGAAGTCAGTATCTGGCATTTCCAATTACATTTTTAGTACCACTCAGATTTTACTTTGACTCTTTCTTCTCATATTTTTCTTGCATATCTTCCTTCCCAACAGATTTGCACTCAGTGGAAAGTGTTTCTTTACACTGCAAGTTACAGAGGACAGCAGCATTTCTCCTGTGTAGTCAAGTGCTGTTCACTTACACTTATGCATCATTATGTGATTATGAATACCATTCCCCAAAGAGGAAGAGAGGAAGAAGATGCAAAAGCAAACAAAAGATCATTTCACTGGAGCTGCCAGTAACACTCCAGAGCCTGGTGACAAAAGAACAGCAAAGACTGCTTTGAAATAAACATAATGAATGAAAAAGAAGGAAATCCCACAACAGATGAATGTGGGAATTGAAGGCAGAGACCTGAGCCAAATCATCGGTTTATGTGTGTTTCTGGAATTACAAACTCAGAGAGATGCTACCTCAAACCAGCCCTTCAATGCATCGCCACCGCCTTTTCCTGCACACCACATTTCTGCATCAGATGGCAACACATGCCATTTCCCTATTTAGTGCTATACCTTAACCACACAGCTGCTGGCAAATCCAAGTCAGAAGCTCCCTCCATAGCCAGGGAGTTTGCCCTAGGTGCATGCAAAGCACGGCTGCCAAGCGCAGCAGCTCCCTCGCTGCAGTACCCAGCCCTCTGGCCAGCAGTCAGTACCAGCTGAGCCAGGATGTTACGAGTAGCTGCTCTGCAATTGCTGTGTGCAGGTTCCTCGTGTGGCTCCTTGCCCCGCAGAGCTGACACCAGCTGTTTCACAAGGGAGGTCCACAGAGTCCGTCTGCCCAGCAGCCAGGCAGGTGACTGCGCAGGACACAAAGCCCAAACCAAATACGGGGAGAGTGAAAAAGAGAAAGTCTGAAATCACATGGGGCACAGGGCTTAACCCTGTAATGGTACATTTAAGAAGGTTGTCATTTCTGATGTATTTAATTCTCTGTATGTTGTTGGTCAAGCTGTTGGGTTTGTAGGAGCCTGTGACACACTTCGTCTCTCTTCAGAGGCTTGCAGCAACTCTCCTGTATAGAAGAGATGCTGAATGCTAACCTCCCTGACGCTGTGGTTATATACACAGAAAACACACCCAAATAAGACATGGTGCTCAGGACAATGCAGGCAGTGCTAGACACACAAGAGCAATCCTTCATTCTGCAAACCATTTCAGGCCCAGAACAAATCCTCTTGCACCAAGTCAACACCTCTAGCCACAGACTTTGTCATAATTAACATGGTAACATCAAGAGAAATGTGGGAGAAAAAATAGAGCTGCATGCAGAATTAGTGTCAGCTCCACATTTAGGAAAACAAATGGAAACGTATCTACCTTCTCTCTGTTCTGCATCTCACACCATGCAATACCCGCCTGCATGGTTCAGCACAGAGATCTCCAAATCAGCATTTTCCACTGACCTGTCACAGCTCAAACACACCTCATCAGTGAGTCAGGCCACCACACTTCAGTTTCCTGTGGCTGTGACACACAAGCACATGCACAGACTGTCCCACCAGTGCTGCACTGGGGTGGTCATCTTCAGCACAAGGTGATAGCAAGTCTGCCAGCTTCCTCCATCATCACACAACATGAAAAGGCACATTCAGCAGAGCCACAGTGTTTAGTCTTTAGGAAGCACTCTGCAGGAGTCTCAAATCCTGTTAAAGTCAACACGAACTAAAGATGCTCAGCACGCCATGAGATTAAGCCACCAATTAATACTCCAGATGCAGGGGAGGGGGAGTCAGGTCAGTACCAAAAAAACTGCACTGCAAAGAGTGTGGTCTGAAGCAACCAAGCAAAAGAACTCCAAAGAAAGAAAAATGAACCTGTCAAAGAACCCCATTAGTCCTCCCTCCTGCAAGGAGGCAGTAAGATAACTAGATCAGGTAGCTGTAATAGGGCCCGTTAATCAACAGGATCCCCGTTTTCCTTCAGTCTCCTGCAAAGCCACAGATCATTAGCAGCACTACAAGCCATCAATCCATTTTTTATTACAGGATGAGTAAGTGATAAGAGTTAGAACTAGCAGATCGTGCAGAAGGAACAGAGTGACGTTTATTAGGGTTTGACCTTCAAGGACAAATATTTTTGTCCTTACTCAGGGAGAACCACTGCTAACGTCAAAGGGGAGGACTATCACTAGCGCCAGAGGGAATTTGGAGCAGCAGTGCAGGATGGACCTTCATGTAGGGTAACAATCAGTAGAATGGCATTTCCCTGGGAACAAAACCAATCTGGTAACAGGAAAATCCACCCTCAAACCCCCTAACAAAAAAAAAAAAAAAAAAGAGGGAGAGAGAGATGACTCACAAATACCTTCCAGTCCTCTGCGATATAGTCTTACCTTTGTGATGTTTTCTTGTATTTTCTCCTGCAGGAAAAGAACAAAATACAACTGAGATAAGAAAGGTCCACTGCTGAGGATAAGAAAAGGAGAGGGTCAGAAATCAGGCACAATTAAGGGATGTCACTTTTGCTATGAAACTTATGCAGCTATCTCCTTCTGCTAACCTCAGTGGCTGTTGCCATTATCTCCTGTAGAAAGTGGAATGTGTTTGCCTGTGTGCATCTTGCCCTTTTCTTGTAAGACAGGGTCACAACAGCTAGAAAAGGAGTTACTACTCTAAATGACTTGGGGTGCATCCAGCCACATTGCCTGCAGTCAGTCAGAGCAAAGCCCAAATGGCTTTACAGCAGCCTTGCTCTGTAAAGAAAATCCAGATCCTAGCAAGTTCTCTATTCTGACAAATCCCAGAAGCCACACCAGAGTTCAGTGCTTGTACCTTGGGACCTAACAGATCTGAGCCCAGGACTAGGAATGGCAAGAGCAATGAACATACTGACAGTATCTCTTCACCTCCCCAGCCCAAGGATCCAGCCCTTCCACCAAACCAAGTATTGCAAAGGCTGCAAACCCCTTCTCTTCTTAGCATAGTGGATTTTGTCCTTTACAGCAGGCAATGGCACAAGCTGTCAACACTCAATGGAAAGCCCTACTGCATTATTGCCTGTGTGGCTATACACAGGTATATCTGCACTGTACTTTGACTGTGAGCTTGTTATCCTGCAAGAGACATGTTCAATAGCTTTGCATGGTGCCGGGCAAAACAGTGCATTGATCCTACTTGAGTTCAGCCTTGCTTCTGTATTTTAAAGTAAAGCTAATGAGCTCTACACTTAAAAAGCAGTGATGGGAACACAGTGTGAACCATCATGAGAAGTGCAAGATCAACATCCTGTTGTTCAGCCAGACACTTACAGGTGGTCCCCACCTTTTGAGTGTGTAGGTAATGTTGTTATAACTGCTTTACTGCTGTGAGCATCAAGCTCTGATTTTTCATCTCTGATAATACTGGAAACAGAAAACTGTGGCTAAGTCAGATAGGCCCAGGATACCCTAACAAGGGGTATTCTTTCTTAAAAATAAGAAAAAAAAATGGGGGAAAAAAAAAAAAAAAAAAAAAGAATGTATTACTATCTTATGCTTAATAAGATTCATGAATAGGGTATCCTGGCTGTCAAATATTTCATTTGATATTACCTTTAGAAAAGGTACTCAAGCATGGTCTTAATTCTGTATTCTGACGGTGTTAGAACCATAGAAGTCCTAGATATTTACTTTAGAAAAAAAAAAATAAAGTATTTCATTTACACTTTAATGTGTGAAGAATTACCTATTTAAATTTGAATGGATGCAAAAGAGTAAAAGAACATTCACAGAAGTATTGAGAGTCTAGCTTACTAGTATTCATGATGATAATATATAAAGGCAGAAGCCCACTTGGGCCCATCTGATTCAAAGGGAATTTTTATTTTAATTACAGAACAAAGAAGAATAGAAATTTTTGATCACATTGTGTTCTTCCCAAGAAACCTTTTTTTTTTTTTTTTTTTTTCCTGATATATAAATTTTACATTTTAAAATTTCAAATTGTTATTTACAAGTCACTGCTTTCCCCTGGAAGTCTTCTATGTTTTGTTGCAGTACTGTCAGAACAACTTTTCCCTTTATCAGTCAGTGACTTTGTAAAGCGTTTCTCTTTCAGCCAACCTTCACATTCCAGCAAAAATACCTTTCATAAACTCCTGATTAGCCAAAAGTTTCTTGTATACTTTAAAGAGGTAACCCAGCCTTAGGGTGCTGTTTGCATTTGAGTAATAACATCATTTTTCTTATCGGTTACACCTTTACCAATCCTTATTTTCAAGAAGATTTTTACTGCATTAGAAAACTGGGCAATACCATAGATGACAGTACTAGGAAAAGGGCATTTGTGTAGCCATAGGGGGTATAAGAAACATAAATACATTTTTTTTATTATTGCTTATTGTTTCCACACCTGCAGTCCAATTACAGTTAAGGTTTATGTGTAGTGAGTTAGTGACTGAGTTTACAGGCACTGAATTTGCATGTTACAGTTGAAGACAATATAACTACAGGAACTGTTGAATATAGATTCAGCATCCCTACTGCATACACTTGCTTTAAGAAGAATGTCCCTAGCAGCTGCATCCATACTACTGCTGACATCTAGCAAAAAAAAAAAAAAAAAAAAAAAAAAATTACTGTATTCCTGAACTTCCAGAATTCCCCCCACCAAAAAAAAAATAAATAAAACAAACCTGACAATGCCACCTACCAACATTATAAAAGGATGCTGTTGGCACTATACAAATGTTTTCAAACATGGCCTTCAAACTGCTTTTGAAAATGTAGACAGTGTCAATGTCTACCTGATTTAAGCTTGCAAGCCACCACTTGCACCTACCTCCCATTAAATATGATTATTGCAAACAACAAAATTAGAAGGTGCCTCTTATAATACCTTAACCAATGGATAACGGCAATTAGCCACTATATTAATAGGAGTAAACTGGAAGGAGGGGGTTATTTGGTTTGATGTTTCCTTGCTTCTTTGTAAAAAATGTAGGATAATCTATCCTGGCCTATCTCTCCAAGAGATATGCTAGGAGGACCTGGCTGCTCAAAATTGTCTTTATCAGAAGCTTTGGAATAAACCTGGAAACGCGCATCTTCCAGTCAAACTCAAGGGATGGGTGATTTTCTGATAACAAAACCAAACTGACACAGAGGAAGAATCATGATGAATTAAAGGAGGCAGTGTTACAGTTTCCTGCACCTGTGGGCTGTCCAGTGCTCATGCCTGCAATAAGGCTTAGCGAAATTACCAAATCTGTTTAGGTTCAGTTTCTTTCCCGCTATGCACGTGCCACACTAAAAGAACAACCACATCCATTAAATCATGTTTTCTGTTGTGGAATGTATTACTCATAGATCTACATTAAGCTTGTATATTAAAAAATAATGATAAAAAGGTAGATTTTTTTTTTCTCATTCTGAAGAGAATTAACAGGTGACTCACACTTAGTAGGGCCTGTATTGCTAGTGAAAAACTAGAAATAACTACTCTGAACTTCAGGTAATTACATCTGCACAAGTGTAGTATGAAGTCAGAACTGATTTAGCACAAGCAGGTTACTAGAGCCTAATAAAAATAGTCCCAGTAGGAGTTTTAAAAACACATATTTCATAACAAACAAAATCTAAAAAAAGTGGTAGATAGGACAAAACTTCTGCCTGAAATGAGATGGTGTCAACATGAGAACTGAGCCCACTGTTTCAGTATGTGTTTTTCTAGAGAGGAATGAGTCTTTCATCAGAAAATAATAATAATATGATGGTCAGACATAAAATTAGGACTCAGGCCTAGGACCACACCTTGAATGGTATTTAAGCAGCAACAGGATGTAGATAGCTAAAGCTACATAAGCACTCAACTCCCACTGAAATAAACAGACATGCAAAACTTGTGTGCTTTCATCCCTACCAACTGCTCTTAGTCTAAGTATCCTGTTCCCAAAATTATGTTTCTACTTCTGTCATTTAATGCTGGTATACATTTAAGCAAATAACTTTCTTCCTGTGTTTCCCCTTCAGACACTTTTTCTGGTAGTTTCTTAGACCTTTAAGGTTGCAGTTTGTGTAAATGGTTTTGTAGATAAATTCATAACAGTGAGACAAAACTGAAACCCAAGTAATGAGACTTCTAAGTTGTTCCAGAAAGCCCTCACACTTCTTGAGCATCTAGAAGCCCAGAGATTAAGATATTTTTATAGAAACACACAATAACAGTGTTTGAATCTCATAACAACCTCCTCAGATCTTATTTTGCTGAGACATGAGTTAACAGACTGAGTAGGTATGGAGAGGAGTGCAGGTGGAGAGGATGGTGGAATTAAACAGATCTGCCAACTGTTCTGTTTTTGCCCCATAATCATACAACTCAGAATATCAACTAGATAGATGAATTGCTCTTTCACTCCTACACAGCCTCTGAAGAATTACCTAAAACACTTAATTTTTTTTTTACTCATAACAGCAGCTTGGTTAAAATGGTGTTATTCCATATTTATTCCACAGGGTTTTTGGTATTAATGGCATCCCCTCAGCATGTGAAGTAAAACTGTGGGTGCTACAGAAGTAACAGAAGGATTTTTGCCTAGCTTCATCCCTGAAAATCTACACTGAAAATTAAAAGTTAATGAGCATTATGCTCTGCTCGCACACAGGTGCTAGGAAGTAATGGGTCGTACCTGCCCTTGGCTCATCAGCATCTCCACATGCTCATAACCACCAGTGCAGTGATCAGCATTAGGCCACCAGCTGACGAACTTGCTGTTAACAACTGGAGGTACACACAGGTGAGTGCAGGTGACAATTTTTAGTGAATTAATGCTTCGCAGCTAAGTGGCCATCAGCATGCCTTTAGCCTGCTGAGATGGTTAAACAACTTAATTTTCTGGCCGAGGCTCATAATTTGCCATCCACAGTGGCTTAAAGTAACGTGCTTTGTTTTTCCTGGGCCTTGCAAAAGATTTTGAAAGAAACCCTGTAAGTCAAAGGAGTTTAGAAAACCAGATATGTCTTTTGAAGTCCTTGAAATTCAGTGGCCTTTGCTCTCCCATTTGTACCTCCAGCTGACAATGCACAAGTCTGGATCTAATGCAGCATCTGCTTTTATGCTGGATCCATGTTCCTTTGGGAAAAAGAGGGCAATGACTGTTTAGGGAACCACGAGACTAGCTAGAGTGAATCCGCTACAGCAATTTAAAACGTTGCCCCCAGACGTCTGTGCATAGTGCCTGCCACAGGTCAGCATCCTCACAGCACAACCAGCAGACACAAGCACATCCCCAGACATCAGCTGCCTCAGCACAAAGTTCAGCATTTTGGCTTACACTGCCAGCAATGGTGGCTTTAAGCAAAGATGCTGGGTTTTGTACTGCCACAGCTGAGGCACGCTCTTTACTGCTTGCTCTGCAGCAGAAGCAGAGGCAAAACTGCCAGGGGCATTAACTCCTTCAATTGATGCAGCAAGCCTCACTGGAGCTTGGCTTTCATACCCTTATTTTTGTCACTGACATCAGTAAGCATAATTAGAGCTACGTTCAGAGAAAGGTAACTTCTGTCTGAAGAATGTTTTACAAAAGATACTTCTTCAGGACAACCACAGTTGTTAAAGAAAGCAGTTGTCATGAGTGAGTATTTAAAACGAGTTATTCTTAGACTGGAGGGGAAAGAGGGACTTTTCCTATTTTATATTTAGAAGCTTTATAATTAGCATGTTTAAGATATGAGTGGGAGCTTAATCATCCATTAACAAAAGAACTCAACAACATCTGTCCTTTAATATTGGAGCTCCATCACGCCCGTAGCCTAGGCAAGCCAGGGCTATTCATCTCCGTTTCCCTGCTAGGTTCCTCTGACCAGCTCATTCAGAAGCACACACAGATGAAGCCACTTCACCACACTGAAACATCGACCTTGTCACATACAAATTCTGACAGGCTTTCTTTCCTGCCAGAGTGGGGCTTCTGATGTTAAAATAGGTGTAAAGGTAACCCTTCTGAAAGTCTGTTTTGTAGCTTAGCAAACCAGCAATGAGATAAGCAATACAATTTGGAAAAACAAAAACAAGTCTCTCTGCAAGTCAAATCTAGAAGATGAATCCTGCTCTTGTATTAGCCACCAGTGAATCTGCAGCCATACTGGCTGATATCCCTCCCTTGTTTACTTTAGCAGCCATAATTCATATTTACTGCTTTTCTTACCAGATCCTTCCAATTCATTGGTCCACAACCCCCAAGATTTTCCCTCAATGCTTGGGCAGCAGAACAAAGTATTTCCCAGATCCCAAGCCCTGGTGCTTTCCCTGGCCGTACCACAGCAGCATATTAACTTGTAACAGAGGGAGGCAACATCTCCCAGTGCAAGCCCCGACAAGAAGCGGAGGTGGGGGACTCAAATAAAGCTAATTTTTCCAACTGATGGGATCACTTAAATTGAAAATCTTCTCTCCCAGAGGCTTGTTATTCTGAATCATGCAGTGCATCACCAATTAATCGTCATCATCACAGGATTAGTGATGCATTTACGTTATGTTACCAAAGCCTATATTAATAACCATGTATAAATCAATTCACACACACAAAAATAATAATAATATATATATAAAAAAATATATCTCACAGCACAGACTAAGGACTGGCATCTGTCAAAGCTCAGGATCCCAGGGGAGCCCTGACCAGAACTCAGGAATATATTGAGATTGCCAGACTTTGAAGGGTATGATGCCATCAACTGCTACTGGGTTTTAAATTCCATAATTGAAACAGGAAGACCTGCTTTCTTTCTTTATTCACTCTCTATTCAATAACAAATATAATTTATTGTTTCTTCCACATGAGTTGGTTAGCAAACTACTGTGCTAAGTTAAAAACAATACCATCACAGAGACTAATAACAACAGAGGAGAAGAAATTATAAGAAGTGGGTGAGGAAGGAAGAAAAGATTTCACCTAGTACTTAAAATGTGACATAGGTTTTATATGGGATTTTAAAAAACAAGAAGAGTCGTTTTAAATTGGACCCTGACCTACATAGGGACATAGTAAAATGAGAGGATGAGGCAGTCATTTTTCTCATTTTAAGAAGATTATAAGAGTCTGCATGCTTTGAAGCACAGGCATGTGCCCTGCAACCACACAAAGACAAGAAATATTCACAACACGAAATAGGTATGATGATTTCAGAAGAAACAGAAACAAGATAGTGGAGAGTGACAACAGATCTACAATCAAAAAAAAAAAATAAATGGGAGGGGGGAAGCATCACATCTTGGAAATAAGAAGAAACAAAGTGAAATTTAGCTTGGGCTCAACTTGCAATTGGTTTCTCAAACTAAATAATGTATGTAGATAGTTCAAGGTCAACAAATATCCTCGTGCTTTTCAACAAGGAATATGCTATTTTGATATGCAGCCAATCTGACTGACCATAAGCTTTCACCAGTTTAGCTACTCGACTGACCATAAGCTTTCACCAGTTTAGCTACTCAGTTTTCTAAGCAACTGGGCAAACAAGTATTTCAAGAAACTTAGAGCCTCATCTCCAAAGTGGATGGCAATTGTTAGGCCATACAAGAATTGACTAACTTCTCATCTTGCCTCTGATTTTCTGTAATCTTTTGCTATGACAAGGCTCTGTTCTGCAGTTAAACAACCAGTTTCCCACTTAGTCATTTGGGTTGAATGTGTTTATTGAGCCTGTGTGAAGTGTAACTGGAGAGGCAATGTTCCTAAATTCTCCTCATAGAAAAGCCTCGCTGGCAGCACAAGCTGTGAGGGGTTTCTTCTGCAGTGCAGCTCAAGGTAGCTGCAATCCCTTCTCTAGCAGCTTAGTAAAGAGTGGACAGAGCCTGGAGGCATTACAGATGGTAGTTGTGTATATGGTCTCAGCAAATTGACATTAATGACAAATACATGCTATAATATATGCTCTTAGGAGAGCTGATGACCTTAAATTGCACTCAGGCCCAAATTCCTTGTCTCACCACTGAAGTGCCAGGCACCAATTCACTAGCAAAATAGGGGTTCAAGTGTGAGGAGGGTGGAGGAAGAAAGAGAGAAAGGAAAGATGGTAAGAAAGAAGTCCCTCTCAAGATCTGTTCCTACAGATGAGGAGGATCCAACTGACTTTACCTGCTGAGCACCACAAATTTGACCCAGGTCTTGATCTCATCTCCCAAGGTTAGTGTAAATGCAGCCACCTATTCATCACCCTCAAGAGCAGGAGTGCTGGGTGGGACCCCATACAGCTATAACAATTTTATTCAGACAGCAGCATGTGAGAGCTGTATTAGTTAAAGGTATTTTATTTTCCACTGCCATAGAGATGATCCATGATCAATTGTCAGGATCTTAGTTAGCTTCATTTTAACAAAGGGCAATCATGGCTTACTCAAACTTCGATAAACAACACTGGCTGTCTGAAGAGGTAAGTTACCTGCTGTGCATCCCTCCAGGACACAGTACATATACCAAATGAGGAGAAAATGAAGCAAAGAAAAAGTTTATTCATCTATCTGATCTGCATTGAATAGTGTGTATGTAAGAAGGCTCAAAGGTTTCAAGCTAAACAGTCTGAGGCACAAAGATCTGTGGGAAACAGTGGGAACCCTGTGGAGACAGCTGAGCACTCCAGCTTGGTCACAAAATGAGGTGTCCGTAAGAGTAAATCAGAAAGACTGACTCAGATTCAGTTCTGGAACTATCTTGTACAAGGCAATAGACTGGACAGGTATTTTAATGTGTTGGCATCTTGGCTACCAAAAAAGTCAGCAAAAATTGTTCTAAAGGTTTCTAAAAATATAGTTTAATTCATATAGATTTTGTACAGAACCAATAAAATTACTGAAATCTTGAAGCTTCTCCTCTATTTTTATTCAGTTTTCCATCACACTTCATACAAAACCAAACAAACAAAACAAAAGCAAACAAAAACTATTAAAAAACTTGCCATTGCAGTTAGCATGGACTTAGCTGAAGAAAAATACTACGTAAAAAGTAAAAGGGGGTTGTTTCTGAAAATCTGGCCCTTTGAAGAGAATGTGATCTACTGCTCATCCTGCTTTTTTTTTTTGTACACAACCAGCAAATTATCTTGTGTGCCATATATATCCTATTTCAAAGAAAAGAGTATGCTCATAAAAATACAGTTACTGGAAAGTACTTTTCAGGAAAACAAAGTCCTGAGGTCTGAAAAGAAGAAAGAGCAGTTCTCAGTACTCACATTTATTAAAATAAAATAAAATAAAATAAAATAAAATAAAATAAAATAAAATAAAATAAAATAAAATAAAATAAAATAAAATAAAATAAAATAAAATAATTAAAAAAAAAAAGAAAGAAAGAAAAGAAAAAGATTGTTAAGTCACAATACTGCACGACCTTTGCCTGTTTACTGTTTTAAAATACATTATACTTAGTATGACCCTGTGTTGCTTTCTAGCTGGCCACTCCAAATGACTTATGGAACATTGGGCTCTGAAATAAATAAAGGAGATGATCTCCAAAGTACAGGATGGGTGGTACTTCAACATGACTATCCTGAAGCCTCTCCCACTGGAAGAGGTTGTGACACGTATTGCAAAATGGGATCAGAGGGGCTGGGAGGGAAGAATATCTCCCATCTGCTCTGAGGATAGATGTGCTGCACATTGTGTTTAGACGGCAACACTGACCTCACAAGTGGGATGCTGCTTCCTTGTTATTACAATGTCTCAAAAAGGCAGCATATACACAATCTTTCCTGTGCGTTCTTAAGTTGTATCCTGTTCATTTTCCTACAGAAGGAGCTTATAAAAACAAGCCAGGTTAATAAGAAGTGTAAAAGGGGACAGTTCCTTTTGCAGTAATGTAACACATCATTTTGCTGAGCACATATGGCAGTAATAGTGATAGATCCTGTGTGTTCGAAGCACGTAATAGTTTAGCTGGAATTCCATTCCCCCAGTGGGAAAAAGTTGTGAGACCCTGGAAGAAACAAGCACGGACAGATTAAAAACTTTTTTTTACTTACTGCTACTATGTAAAATGAACATATTCAGATTCTCCAGGAGCCAAACAGGCAGCTGTCCAGTTTGTTTCATGCAGGGCAGCTCTGTGATTAGTAACAGCATGCACGATGATGGGGGAGAGTGTGTGTGTGGGGGGAAATCATTGTTCATACCATGGATTAAATATCTAGACAGGAAACATAGACAGGAATTACATCTGGCCAGACCAGCCACGTGTGTGAAGTCACTAAACAAATCTGCATCTTGCCCTAAGCTCTAGTAAATCTATCAGACTGCTGCTTGTTATTGTTTCCCCCTCCAACCCTCCTCCTCCTGAACACAACCCACCCCCTCTGTCTGCTCATAGACAGCTGGTGTGACGCAGAATTTTAAATCTCATGGTTTTTGTGCCAGGCCCTCTCCTGACTCTGGGTTACAGGCTGAAACACTCGGATTACTGTTTAACAAGCCTAAACGTGGGGCGAAAAAATTGCCGCACAAAGATGCAGTGTTCCCTTTCCAAAATAAGGTTCCTCTCCCCATCCCCATTCCCCACCTCCCAGCCACCCCCTCCTTCAGCACGCCGATGGTTTTTAGAAATGATTCAAGGCTTTCTGCAACATGACTTTGCGCGGTGAGGGAGGGACGGCTATTGTCCTGACAGTGCCTCGTTAACAGACCACTCATTAAATGTCACCCTTAGGAAAAGGCAACATTTAAACTTCTTGTGAACAGCCAATGCTCTTTTTCTGGGCTTCCCACCACTCTGTGTTTCTCCAGGAACAGTGACATTATGGAGGGGGGCAGGCTGAATAGCTATGCAACTCTGAGAAGCCTGCTTAGAGGAGAAGAGATTTCATGGAGAGTCCTTAATGCTAGACCTCTGCCGTTAGTGTCCTCAAAACTGCTGGTTGCAGCGTGGCTCAGCAGATCATGGGCTATTCTGTCCACATTATTTCTACATTGCTATGGCTTTATCCTCTGTACAGAGTAAGATTTCCCATCTTTCCTTCCTTCCCCTTCTATGCATGAAAAACATGGTGCGATGACATACAGCTGACTCTACCAAACAAGGCACAACAGCAAAACAAAAGAGTGGAAGGAGGAGAGCAAGAGCCACAGCAATGCCTGCCTGCTGCCATCTGCAGCTCAGGAGCACTGCCCTGTGTTCAGGGGCTGGGAACTCCTCACCATAAAGGGGAAATTTCGGCAGAGGGAAATGGGACGGACGGGTGGGCAGACGGGAACGGTCTTTGAGCATGCATGCAGGGAACGGAGGAGGGTGTGCGAAATTTCTATTATTTAAGGCCCTACTCCCTGCTGTCGCCAGCTGTCTCGCAAGCAACTAGATGCCACAGCAACCGTGGGAAGGGGAGGAGGGTGGTCTTCAGAAAGCTCAGACACAAAGATGTTTTTAAATAAGCAAATCCTCCAGTCCTGTCCACATGGCAAGTGGACATGGTTGTGATTGCTATTCTAGTTCCTAAAAGTTTGTCTGCTTTAAGGTTGGAGTCAAGTTTCCTGCCTCCATAAGGTGCAGGTAATTCAAAATGCAATTTGATGTTTCACAGACATTGAGGCTAGGTGGGACCATTATGATAATTTACTCTGAGTTACTCAGCAAATTTGCATAACTCAGGAATTTCATTCTTCTCCATTTGCAAGGGGATGTCTTCACTACAGTCGAGCTAATTAAAAACAGGTCTTATCAGTGAGCATTTATATGAAAGCTTCTCTCTGCAAAGCACTTTAGAGACACTCTCCATATGAAATGAATGACTTTATCTACACATCCCATCAAACTGCATCCCAATAAGTAGGCTCCCTGAACCTAGAATGCAAGTGCAAAGAGGGGAAAGGAAAGATGTCTGCCCAGACAAAACTAATGAGAACTGGAGGGAGAATTTTTAGTGGTGTTACACCAAGAATATGGCCCAAATACCAAAGACAATTTCCACACCTTGTAGGAAAAAAAAAAAAAAGCAATAGCATCCTGAAGGAGAGCCCCTCATTCACCTGAATGAAGACATTCAGAACATGACGCAAGAGCAGTGTTTTGGGCAGCATTTATAACCAGCAGTATTTTTGTAACATGTAGGTTTTCCTTCAAGGCCTCCCATTAAAATTTCAGTGAGGCAGAAAATACTGTGCTACAAATTGGGCAACATTTTCAAATGCCCTTAAAGGCATTTGAAATCACAGCCCTTGTCCCTGTGATTTTCAGCAAAACTCAAACTCCTAAATGACTTGCGTACATGTTGTGCTATGAGCTATTTTAAGCTGTGAGTAAATAAATCTAACAAATGTTTACATGTAGGGGCCTGAAGAACACACAGAGCTATCTCCTTTCTCCCACTGCCCTTCCTCCCCCCCCTTCTTTTTTAAAGCTGTCTAGTTTTCCTCTCCACCCTTTCTGAGTCAGTATGGTCTTCTGTATATGATCTCCCAATTCTCCCCCCACAGCCTCAACCCCCACAGCTTCCTCTTCTTTCACTTTTCAAGCAAGTCTGAAAAGAAGAGTTCTCCCATCTGACTGTAGCTGTCCCTGCTGCATCAATATGTGTATAGGAGCATATTTAAATTGTGTATTCAGTCTCTTTGCTTAGCAGAAACCAGTAACTGCTTACAGCTAGTGAATCCCAGAAAACCAGCTGCTCCACAGGAGGCATGGGAGGAAGTGTGATCTGAGCATCATTTACAGCAGCCATCTGAACTGTTCAGCCTTACAAGGGAGTTTATGCTCTACTTCAACTCCTTTGCCCTTGGATGCTTGCTGTAGTTTGCTCCTCCCTACAAGGACTCCCTGCGTGCTACAGCTGAAGCTACAGGGCTCTGTACAATCTTAGTTGTTAAAATGACACAGATCTTATGTTTAATTTGTGCTAATCTTGGTGTTGAAATGAGATTTGTACCAAGCCAGGATTCGTACTACAAATGCATATTGTGTGACTTTCTGTCTTGGCTAGGAGTTTTGTGCATGAATAGTATCTGTCCCCAGGAGTGTAAGAAATCAGTTCTAAAGTGACGACACAGACCTACTAATAGCCATTCAGAGCATCATGTTAATAACAAAATGACTCCACAGCTTGACAGATATGGAAGAAAAGCATGGAATATGTCATACAAGACTATATTCATCTTAATAAATCATCTCCTGTATCTCTCTCTCCAAGAAAGACTATGAAAATCCTCTGCCTTGCATGTCTGTGCTCACATGGATTTTTCCATCCGATGTCACCAACTGCTAAGCATGGAGGTCTTCTGAAAGAAGGTGAGTCAGTCTGATGTGACATAAATTGGGTACATTGGCAGACAGAGAGCCTTTCAAACTTCTTGGCAGCCATGTAGAGCTATGGCTCTCTGAGGGCTCTTCACCACCCTTCTTGGCCAGGAAAATTCAAAAATTCAACCATCCCCAACTGGATGTTACCAATTGTTGAGAGGGATCCTGATTCTGCTGAAGTCAACTAGATGAATTTATTATACACAGTTTCACCAGTCTCCTCCTTTCTTCTCTCTTTTCTTTTCTCTTCCTTTTCTTTCTCTTTCTCTTCCTTTTATTTATTTATTATTTTTTTTTAGTCACACCTTCAAAGCAATCTGCTTTTTGAATATCCAAGACAACTGCAGACAATTTCTGTCTGAGACTTGAAGCAGTACAGTGTCTGCTAGAGGAAGGTCCACTCCTCAGCTCTAATACAAACTTGAACAAAAAATCAGGCTTAGCACTCTTAGGGAAAATTTTGCACTGTCACGAGGCTAAACAACTTTTCTCAATCCATGAATTTCTTTATTTCTTTGAAAACTGAACTCTTCAAAGAAAACAAAACCAAATTCTTCAAAGACCATTAAATGAATTCCAATTTCACCCCCACAAATGGATGGGTATCAATGAAGTCATTCTTCCTAGTATTAGCAGCACAGTTCATGAGATCAAAAACAGCTTTATTAATCGAAACAGGCTCTTCTAGAAAACCTCCAATCTATCCAAATCCCTAGTGGTTTGAGAGCAAATCACATTTGTAGAAGTATGTTTCACAACTGCTGTTTTGTTTTAATGGGTCAGCCCTAGTATGTGAACCTCAATCTTTCCTCAGAGCCAGACAGTTTCTAGTATTTTGAGGAAACTGAAGTGATTTTTTTTTTTTTGATAGAACAAGACGAGAATGGAAGAGGAATATCTCACATGAATTGCAGGGAAAAAAAAAAAAAAAAGAAAAAAAAAAAAAAGAAACAGAGTACATAAAAATCCTTTCAAGGACTGAGTTGGATTTAATATAGTGTTTGAATCCACCAAAAGCTGGCAGATTAGGAGATGAGCTGGCCTCACAGCCTTTAAAACACACAAACACGCAGAGGATTTTTCAGTGCTATCTTCCATCAGCTTTTATTTCTTTATGCTTGGACTGTTAAGGCATTTTTAAAAGAGAATTCCAGAAAGACTCTTAATTTTCCTTTGATCCAAGGCTTAAATTCATCTTCCCTGAAATAACTTTTTTCATATCCTTGTTTCTTATGCAGGATTGCAAGCTTTATAGCAGTGATATTTGAAAAGCACTGAATTTAATATTACAAAGGGAGGCCCTTTCTTCTACAACAGACTATGGTCTTCTTTATATGACTACTGAAATAAATAATTGCTTTTTAGGCTCCAGGTATGATTCATTTGTACTACCCCCAGAAGAATAAAAGCTTTTTTATGATTATGGTAAAAACTAGAGAGTGTATATTATTTCTTAGTCAACATTTCAGTATTAAACATGAAGTCTTCTCTCTTTTGTTACCTACAGGATTCATTTATTGATCTAAGATTCAAATAAAAGTTTCTGTATGGAACAAAGTAACCAAAGGACTGTGGCAAAATTTATTAGTTTACTGCATTACTACACCTCCAAACACCATACTTTTTAATTATCTTCTTCCAAAGTTCCTGTACTCCTATTCATTAGAATATATTTTCTCCTCTGTCCATTTTTCAGTCATGAGATTAGCAGCTGGCAGCACTTCTCCTGTTCTTCTTTCAAGGGCTCTACTGCAGGCAGTTTGAAATAAGCTATTATGGGTCAGTTTAATGTTCACACCACAGGCAGAACTACATCGTAGATCAACCAGACCCCAACAAACTTTACAACTAGTGAAGTCATTTACACCCACAGGTTAGCTCACCCAAACTAAGAATTTGTAGGCTAACGCTGAAGCACGGCCATCTCCAGCACATACCCAGCACCCATTTTCTAACCAGTGAGACCTTTTCAGTCCTTCCAGGCAGCATGACAGCCAAACATTGTCTATTCCTGCCTCCACCTCCTGTTCCCAACGTTACTTTCAGCAGCAACTTGTGGTACACAGAAAAAGTCAAATTCAGACTTAAGAGGCCTATAGAGTAGTTTCCTGACATGGTTCTCTGACAAGTAATCCCTGTCTATGCTCATCAAGAAAGCCAAACTAGAAACAGGGTAGCAACGACTACGTTGAAATATGGTTGAAGGTTGCTTAGTTCTGCTTCCAGGGTGAACAGGGCTTCAGTTTAAACCCAGACTCTCAGGAGGTTCAGGAAGACTGAAACCAAGACCAAAGACAGCAGGAGTGCCTCTTTCACCTCCGGAAAGGAATTAGCATATTCATATTTTCCACTTGAAAACTGACTAATTTACACATTTCCTAACAAAGTGGTGCTTTCTGAGGGGCTTTTTAAACCTCTACTATCTGCTGCCAGCTAAAATATTTGGGGACAAAGCCCACTGTGTAGAGAGTGCCTCTGGAACTGAAGGGAGCTCTCTGTTTTCCTGTTTACGATGGCTACATAAATGAAAATGAAGCAGATCAGGCTACTGTCACTGGGAGAACCAGCTGTTCTGTATGCGACATTTTTGAAATAAGAAAACCTAAAAATACTGCAGAGCACATACAGATAAGACAGGGAAACAGATAACTGAGCAGCGGCACTGTAACACTTGCCAAATTGTCTTCAGTCATCAAGGCTCCATGTTTTCCTATTGAAATCAGTTGCTGCCTCACCATTTACTTCAAGAACAAATCTGAATCTGAATCTTCCATAAACATTTGCATTTGGACTTCTTCACTGTCAATAGGATGCATGGTGCTTTGCAGAGGAAGTTGAGGAAATGCCCTAAGTGCTGAAATATCATCCTGGATCTTCAGCAAAACCATGAAGTTTTCCAAGACACTGATTTACATGTGTTTCTATTTTCCTTCCCCGTCAGATTTCTTAGACCAATTCTACATTGACAGGTTTGAGCAGGAAGCCTGAAAAATGAGGTCAAAATCGAGCATCCCATTTAAGTCACAGTTCAGAGATTGCTGCTGTTTGTAATTTCATCTTTGGCAGCATGAGGAAGTACTACATTGAGAATGAAGAGATTTATCATGAATTTAGCAACTTAACATTATAATCCCAGCTATGGGAAAGAAGGTTAAAATCCATTTTGTCTCCTCTCCCTCTACAATGCTTAAAGCATTTCAGGGACACCAGAAGATGCTGTTAATACTGTAACAGCTAGAAATCAAATTTTTATTTTTCTGCATAAAAGCAACCAAAAATCAAGCTGAAAACATCTCCAGGATGGGTCTTCAGCTACCCTAAACTAGCGTAGGTCTATTGAAACTAGCGGAGCTTTTTGGATATGTGCCTCTGCACTCTTAAGTGCCATCAGACATGACACCTAATCCTAGTGTTGAAAAGGGCTTTGGCATTTTCTTTGTGTTTGAGAAGTTGGGAGGTAACTGATTCCACTTCATGGGGCTTTAGGAGTCCTAACTCGGGTTAAGTCCTACAGCTAGAAGTCCACGTGCTAAAACAAGAACACCCCAACACAGCCACTGCTGCTCATAGCTCCCTGAAGAAACTCTCAGTTCAAAAAGCAATCATGCAGTCATATTTCAAATCAGGTCTCCAATCTCTGCCACCAACAGTGCTCTCCAGTGGGCCCAGTCTAAACTTAACTGATGTTTTGTAGGGCAGAAGGTCCCGTGCTTAACAAACTGCACTATAAACAGTAGGAGAGCACAGGGCAGACTTATGTGTAACTCCTCTGCTTACAGCGTCCAAGCCCAGAGCTGAGTAAAGCAAGTCCGAATAATAGACAGCCTTCTGGAGAGGATGAATGGGGCAAAGATGATGGTACATGGTCCTAGCTTAAGAGCAAGAAGCTCAAGTCCCTTTTTCTGGCAGAAGCAGCTACCGAGAGCCATAAACAAACAATCAGCACGTCCTTAAACACTTTTTCTCGTAGGCTGAGCTCATCAGACTTCATGAGTGAATGCTGCTGGGGAATAACAGGAAACTGTTCAAAGGTAAGCCCCGTGTGAGGGCACAAATGGACATCCCTGCAGCCAAGCAGCAGCCAAGGAACAGAGGAGATCCGCTCATGCATGTAATACATGCTCAGCAGGAGTGCACATATACCCCTCATGCAGCCAAGACAGAAGCCTCTGGGCAAGGCATGTTTGCTGTTTTCTCTAGCAGTTAGAGCAGGGAAGTGTTCACATTGATGCAGGACAAGTACACGCAGGAGTCAAAAGTCCCCAGGGTTTGGCCTGTTACAGCCACAGGGAGTTTGGGGGCAGCCCACCTTCCAGGTCTTAATATCCTCTCACCACCTGAGCATTAGAGCACATACAGCATCTTCTCCCAAAACTTTTCTGTCCATTCCCCTATATTTTGCAATCTGCTTTCTTAAGACTTGATCCCCGGGCCGGTGTGGTGATGGGACTGGGGAGCTCGGAAGTGTTGCTACAGGAGAGTGGCTAAAGAGAGAGAAGAGCATTCTCACATAACAGTTTGTCAGCATGTATTGCTACATCCTTTCACACGTGGCTCTGTGATTCCTCTGTTCTAACTACCACAACCCAAGATACCCCTAAAGGGAAGTGAAGCTGCTCCAGCCTGATTCATTTACGGCACTGATGATGAAACTTAGAAGCAGGTCTATTTCTGGGAGGTCATTGCTGCAGGGAAACCTGGTGCATTCATTTCCAGGGAAGAAAGGACCCTGATGGCTGCATGTCCAGTATGGGCAGCTGTTTTGCTGGAGTGAGCTCCAACAAGGAGAACTCTGGAGTAAACCTCTCACTGATATTCTGGCATGAGATAAAGAAAGGACAAGGCTGCCAGAACACAATTTGCAAGATTTTCCCCAGGGAGTCTCATATACCTCTAATGGTACCTTTGCCCAGGAAACAGCTTATTCAGAAACCTTTCCTTTATTAATAATAAAACACTAAAATGTTATTTCTGAGCCGTGATTAAATCTAAATTAATATCTAATAGGGCGTATATAAAAGACAATATTTATTTCATAGATCCCTGGTTCAAGACACGCAAGGGTTTTGCCACAGATGAGTTACCACCCAATGAAGCAATTTATCATGCTCCCTTAAACCTGAAGGTTTAATTAACCCACTACAGGTCCAGTGACTTGACTCTCCTACAAATTGCTGCTCAGAATCATTAAGTCATGAGTACATATATGCCAAGTAAAAACAGTTTGGAAATATTGCGGCATTAGTATTTTACCTCATTCTTAAACAGTAAAAGGAATTCGTATACGGCCCAAGGACCACTGCCTCATACCACTCTCCTTATAAAGCAACCAGGCTGTCCTGACCAAGAATCTGTGTCTTGGAGAGATGCATAATGAAAACAAGAAGAAAATCTTTCCAATCTACTCCAGAGGCAAAATCAGTATCTTGTCTGGCCCTTACATCAATCTGACCCTTACTCACGTTGCAACAGACAGCTGGCTTAGCCTCTCAAAAACCTGCCTTTGGCACACCATCCAAAAACCCTCTCTGTTCTTTGAAAACATGGACTCATGCCCAAACCTCCAAAGGCCAACCAACCTGCAGGACAGAACTGTACCAGGCACATGGCAAAACAGCAATCGCCAGACTTGTTTAACCAGAAAACACACAAAATTATGAGTCTGAAAAGAGCCTCAGCTTAACCACCCTTTTGCAGCCTTTGGGCTTGCATTGCCTTTCAACTAAGCAGGCTGAAACAGGGTGCAAATCAAGAGAGCCCCCTCCCCAGCCCTTGGAAAAGAGGTGATGAAACAGGAGAGTGGTTTGTCCTCTGAGTCACTGTGAGCAAACACACCAGCTGGCACTGGCGGGTGGGAAGACAGGGAGGAAGGCACCAGCCTTGCTGCAGGTGAAGTCCTACCAAGGAGATGTCAAACCCAACGCTGAGCAGCACCTGGAACTGTTTACATCCTCACCGCCCATTTCACTGAAGGAGTGGAGTCAGGATCAAATCACCTTTTGGGTACCTGCCTGCTGCAGACATCAGGTCGCCGGGCAGTTTCAGCCGGGCATGATGCCTCTGACTGCCTGTTTGACACTGCTCTGGCAGCACCACTGTGCCTGGAGACTAATTCCTACATGATATTTCTGTCAGAGTACCAGAGGCAGGGGAGAGATGTCTTCTTGAGTGGTATTTGATCTCTCCAGAAGGAAGTGCCTTATTTAAGAGGTACTTAAGATGGCTGTGCACATCTACTCATTCTTCTTACACAAATAGATGTGCATAAAAAGGATAAGAAAAGTCATGAAATATGATGCCAAACCTCAACCTGCAACCAGTCTGTGTGTGTATGCATGCACCAAAAGCCTATGTATAATGACTGGAGATGGAAAATATTCTACAGTCTTTAATTAGAGCAGAACACATTTTAGTTTGCATCTTGTGAGCATGAATTCTGCAGAAAATCTATCTACTCTTTAAGCAAAGAAATCTTGAAACTCCAAGAGAAAAAGTACATTTGTTACACACACGCAGTGCCAACACAGAGGGCTATACTGAGAAACAGCCTGAGGTTTAGTTATTGCATATCTCAAATAAGTCTTACAGTTTTGCCAAATCTCCAAAAGGTAGAACAGCCTGGAGTTTGATGTATAATATGCAGCCACTGGCTTGTACAAACAGCAGGACAGACCCTGAACTACAATGTTGCTGAAGAATTATCTACAACTTCAGGTGTGATCCAAATCAGCACACTGATAAACTCTGTATTAGACAGAAATTCAGGGACTCCTAATACTACAGCATGGCACAGACTTGAAAATAAGAGGGTTTGTTTTGTGTAGCTGTTCTATTTGGAAGGCTTACAAGACAGCTGTCATCTACTTTGATTAAGTTCCTTCACAAAACAGGCTTCCTGGAGTGATGCCTTGAAAGAAATACATATTCATGTTTGTCTTTTAGACTGCTTGGAGTCCTACAGAAGTTTTGGATATGCTTTACAAAATACATGTATGCCGCTGCTGCTCACACAAACTAACACCCAGAGCAACTCAAGTTTAACTGGGACCCCCTTCTTTTCTGTTTTCAGCCTGTTCTTCCTATGTTTTCTTGGTTTTGCTGTTTCCTAGCCTCCTTGTTCCCTCTCTCTCCTCCCCCCCCCCCCCAACCCTGAGGGCTGAAATGTTAATAACTCTAACATGCGAGGCTAAAGAAAAAAACAAACCAAAGCAAAACAAAACAGAACAAACAAACACAATTCTGAACACAGGGAGGGATGCAGCTTAATATGGTAATGTTCCTCTTCAGTTTGGCCAAAAACTGATGGGCAAATAAACGCTACTCATCCAATAGTGGCTGTTATTGCTGGTAGACAGCATTTTGCATACCGAGACTCTGAAAAAAGATGCCAGACATTAACTCTAAATAAGCTATACATGATCTACAGTCTATAAACTTCTATGTTTCTGCAGTCCCAAATTCTTCTTTAAGCTCAGGTACTTTTTTTTTCTACTCAGGAGTCAGTTTCCCATTGTTTCATGGCAAGTCAGGCTTAAAACAAATGTATAAAGTAATAAGTACAATCTGATCTGTGGAACATGAATCTGCAGCTATCACAAGCACTGTTAGAAATGCTTTCCAATTGTGCATTCTCTGCCTATTTTGTCCTTATTAACCATATCAGTGCCAGAAATGGTGTACATGTGCAGAATAGAAGTCTCTTCTGTATGTTGCACCTAACAGTGGGATTATCAAAAACAGAGGACCCAATTAGGTACCCTTCAGGCTATAACAAAACTTTTCTAGTGCAGCCACTAAAGTGATTAGCATCTCAGTAACTGCTAACTTACAATGCCTCATTAATGACATTTCTACATTCTTGCTGGATAATGTTTGTTCAATGTAACAAGCAGTTTAATTTAAGGAAGAAAGTGGATCTTTTGCTAAGATTAAGTTGCTGTATTTATGGAGAACAGGTGTGGAAACTCCCGAGTGATTTTGAAGGCACCAGCAAGAAAGGAAAAGGAAAGTGCTACAATAATTTTGACAATGGGAGGAAATGGGAGAAGAATATGAAAAAAAAAAAAAAAAGAAAAGAAAAAAAAAAAAAAGTACTACTTACAAGCCTCGGAGACGAAGCCAGATTTTCTCTATTTGCTCTGGCTGCAGGTATTTTAGAGAGTTGCTCTCAAATTCTTCGATTTCCTTAGTGGGTGACTCCATAGCTGCAGGTTACCGCTTTGGTTAAAGCTCGGCGAGGACGGACGCTGCCCCCCACATGCACGCTCTACCTTTAACAACACTGCCCAGGAGCAGCCAACATTTTTGGCAGCCCCTTCTCCCCCCTCCCCAGGCGCAGGGCCGCGTGAGCAGCCCACGAGCACTCAGGTGTACACGGGGGGCAGCCACGCCAGCACCCCACCATCCTCTGGCGGACCGAGAGGATTAGAGGCTCAGCTCTGGATTGCAAAACCCACGCAGATTTTTTTTTTCCCAATTAAAAAAAAAAAAAAAAGCCAAGAATCCAACCAGTAATACCAGCTGAAGGATCTTTAGCAAGGGAGGAGGGGAGGAAAATCCCTTGCTGACAACTGAGCCGTCTGCACGGGCAGCTGGGGAGCCTGTACCGCTGCACCAGTGGCATCCCACGGTCCCTCCAGGCTGCTCCCCGCCAGGTCAGCATCGCTCCCCCCTCAAGCCCTGGCATGGTTTTTTCCCCTCCACTTACCAGCAGCGCTGCTGACAGGCTCAAAACCTGACAACTGAGGGAAAAGTCGTCTGTCAGCATAGCCCAAGCACGGCTTCTCGCTCTGCCTCCCTCTCCCTCTCACACACACACACACAGACGCAGGCACGCGCGAGGGAACGGGCTATTGGAGAAAGGCTGGCTCTGATTAAAAGCCCAACAAAACCAAAAGCAAAAAAAAATAAATAAAAATGTAAGGGTAAATTACAGAAAGTCAGTGACTCGCTCCTGGCAAAGAGCCATCTGCTTCACTGCAGGCAACCTCCTCTTGTTTGCAACTTGGACGAAATTCGCTTTGAAATAAATAAATTGGTAAAGCGGCATTGTCCAAAGTCCCAAAAAACAGGATGGGGAAAGTCCACATGCTGAAGGGAGATCAAGGCCAACACATTAGTAACGGCTGTACCAGTGCCTTTCAACAACAACCACAAACAATACATTAAAAGACAATACATAATTCATAAAGCAGGAGGCTTGCAGCAGGTCCTATGGCTCAGACTCCAGAGGTCTGCTCGGGGGAAGCTACTGTCCCAGTTCTGCAAGAGGATACCCGCCTCCAGTGTCCCCATACAGATCCCAGGCAGAGCAGGGAGCAAGATACAGGGTATTTCTCTTTACACTGGTGGGATTCCTCCTCTGGACAGGATTAAGATGGGAGGACAGAGATGTCCTTCACTGCCCTGACCCCATCAATCATCCCCCAAACTCTGCTGAGATCCCCTGTGTGCCGCTCTTCAGTTAAGGTTATTGATTTGGTGTTTTCAGCCAAAGACACTAGAGCAGAGGGGAAATAACTGTCGAAACATTATACTAGTATTACTATACATTTTGTCACACAGTGTAGAAGTTGCCTCTTGAGAAGCAGAACCCGCAACAGAGGAGTTTGCAATGCAAGGGAAGACATGCTCCCGTGAAAATATGTTGGCTGGCTATGACTTCCAATGCCAGTTGTACAAGTCCACACGCTGACACTCGAGCAGCTTGTGAAAATGTGAAGGATGCGTTAATTAGCCTAGTCAACCAAGCCCCTGTTCAAAGGGCTTTAATCAGTTCTTAGCAATGTAACTTGACTACCTCAAAATCCAGATGGGCAAAGTAACAACAGACTATGCCTGCCTGTACAGAGATTCTCCTAATACGGGAGTACACACAGACACACACACATATATATACACACACAAAAAGTCTGAGGGCTTTCAGCTTTGAAATCTGTTGTGTGCAAGAGGGTATATAACTGGGCTCGGGTTGCTGCTGTTGTGCAACAATTTACTGATTCACTCTCTTGTTTCTGCATATTCCAGAGTGATTTTCCTATACAGGAAAACTAAAATCCTAGCATCCATTAATGAAAAAGGCAGTTGTCAGCAGGAAAAAAATAAATTAAGTTTTTAGGTAAAACTACACCTTTTTAAGCCTTTCTTCCAAAGTACAAAAAATGTCAGTTTTCATTTTAATTCTGGTGAGATTAGACACTTTGCATACACAGAATAAGATTAGACATTACATACACATAGCTCTGTAAAAAGTTCTATTATACTGAAAGAAAACAGCCTATACTGAATTAAAGTTTACATTCTTAGAGTTTTACCAATTTTGTGGCACTTCTGATCTTTTCAATAAGCTGACCCAGTCTTACTGTGTCATCAGTAAGACACAGAAGCTCTGCCACGTTTCATAGGTCACAGGTAATCATTTCCCTACTCCTGATCAGTGCCTCCATCTGAAAAACAGCACAGCATTACCACCTACCTGTGGGAAGGACAGTTGAGTGCTTGATGGAAAGAACACTGTAAGAGCAATACGTTGTCATCCTTCACTACTTCTACATCATCTTGCCAAAGAGTACACAAAATACATTTGATATTAGACCTACCTTGGGCCTGGTTCTCCATGTATAAGCCATCACATTTAAGAAAACCCTTTGTGGCTTTTAGTGCTCCAATCAACACATAGATTCTGAAATTTCTATATTGGTGTAGAAGGCACATGTTTTAGCTTCTAAGCATTTCTGATATTTTAACCTAAACCCCACATGAAAACCAGAGGCAGATATTCAACCCCATGGATGTGTGTGGGGCCTATCACAATTACATAAAATGGCTGGATGAAAAGTCCCCATTTATACTTCATCCTTTCCTGTATGCATGTTTAAATTCTACTGCTGGATGCACAGATTGTATTTTCTCCATCCCACTTTAGACAGGAATATTTTCCATGACGTTTCATTTGTTGCCAGGAATCATCATTGTATTGCCAACATGCCACAATCCATACACCTTTCAAATAACCTTTTCCCTTTAAACTGTAAACGTATGAGCGCCAGTTTATGAGTAAAATGTGTCAACAACAATCTGATGGTGGTGTAACCTGTGTCCATAGTTTACCCACGTTATAATTTAGCCCATGACTCATGCTTTTCCTCAGCAATAATCAGCCAGGCAGGATTAGCAGAACACAGGTACTTTTCACCTTCATCTTGTTATTATTTACTATGCAAACCACACCTTTAAAACACCAGGTGGTGCCAAAAAGATTAGCTACATAATGACAGAAGAGAAAAAGTTGTGAAGGAAAGCCAAAACTTTCATTTTCAGTTGATAGCTAAAAGCAAATAGAAAGGGATGAGGCTAGGAGTTAAAGAAAAGTCACTGCAGAAACACTAGAAAAATTATGAACCAATGTCATAGTTATGAAGGCAGACATACACAGAATAGATATTGGATAAAGATAGCAAGGTGCAGAGAAGAAAAAACAGAGAAAGATGAGATTCTGTGCTAGGTCACAATTCCTCCACAGATTGGAAGACCTAAGCAAATATTGATAAGATACTGTTAAAAAGGTGAAACAGGAGAACACAGGTATTTTCCCAGCCTTGAATGATGCATGGTATTTTGTATCATTGTATTTTGACCTCCAAGAGTCTTTGAGATGATCATAAGCCACTGAATAGAGACTGTGTATTCTGATAGCTAACTGTAAAAATAAATAAAAGTGGGAAGTTGAGACAGGGGCCAAATCAGGAGAATGTAGACAAACACATCATTGCACTCAACTGCTGAGGAAACTAAGGGCTGGACTGATATGATGTCACAGCAGTGATATTTATAGGAATTATGGACAGAGATAGGCCTTCAGTGTTTGCAGGAAACAGTGATATGCAAAACATAAACTGGGAGAGGAAAGAGCACTGGCAAGAGAGACCCCAATGTCATAGCTCATAGAAGCAAGTGGAAAGACTAAAGGCAGCCACAAAGGAATCGGGAATGTGTCTGAGGATGCTACTCCTGCCAAAGGCAAATGCTTTTACAGTTGTGACAGTTAGCTGTAGGAAGTTGAGACAAAGACACAAGTTTATCTGCTCAATGCAGGCAGAGATGGCACTGAAGAAAGTGCTGCTGAAGACACAGGGTGACTTCCTGCAGCACTTGAGTTAGTGCTGAGGTCCCTGATGGGATCCCACACAACAGCACCACTTTGGTAACAAAATAAAACAAGCTGTTAGCAAGAATCTCTCCCTTTCAATTTCCATTACCCCTCCATTTGGATTTGCTTTGTACAGAAGACAACTAGGGGAAAAAAAGTCATTTGGGACTTCCTAAAAATAAAGTTTCCCTCTGTTCTTTAACAAAATTTTACAGTACAGTAGGTCTTTTATTTTCTCCCATGGTAACAGTGATTGATTAGAGACAGCAAGGAATTCCCAGCATCTGGAGCAGCAAGAGGATACTACCTTCTGTCTGTGTCCACAGGAGCTTAGCACCGGATGTTGTCCAGCTAGCCGTGCCCTTCAGAAGGTCCCATAATCCTCAAGACAACATGTGGCCACACACAAAACGAAGTCTAGCAACAGTCTCTCAAGTTATAGGGAATAAGAGCACAAAATTCCCCAGACAGTCCTTTTTCCTCTCGAGCACTATGAGGAGCAACCCAATATGTTTGCTCCAGGAACCTCTGTTGAAAGATACACAAAGAACCACAACTGTGGCTGCTGCTCACTTTGCAAGCACTCACAGCAGTTTTCCCACAGGAGCAAAGATGCCAACATTAGCCTGGGGCATGCTGTCTGCTTAAACTCCTCCAGCAGCGTCTCTGGAATATAATATTATTCTTCATTTCCTGTACTACTTCCCCTTATGCTGATGCCCACCGCTGAACAGCTATTGTGTTACACATGTCTCTGCCTTTCAGTGGCAAGCGCAGCAGTCACAAAACACAATGTCTTTCTTTCCGCCCATTTGATTTTAAGGTACTGAGGGAGTGAGTAACACAGGTCAAAATATAAATGCAGGGTATTGATATCACAATGTTTGAGCTCAAGTTTGGGATTTCCTTGTTTGCTTACAAAAGCTGCTGCCAGTCAGGCTGATTTTATGATATCATGAGAGCAAACATCAAGACAATGGCTGTAGCTGTAAAATATTGTGAACTGGTCCTGCAGATATCTACCATGAATACATATCATCTCACTTGCCTTGTCCTTAAATGGATAGCTATTGAGCAAGCGTAGCTTCCAAAAGGATGAAGTTTCTAGGCTGAGAAAACAGAACTGCTTCAGCTCTCGCTCCAGTCACTGCACACAGGCAACAAGTCCCATGCACACGATGTGTTCAGTACACAAGGCACAAACTGCTCCATCTGGGTTACTCCCTTTAAAGTGCTTGCCCATCATGACTGCCATTTGACAGATGCAACAGTAAGCCACTTCCTGACTGACGAACCACATCTCTAAAGCACAGGAGAGGTCAGGTCCGAGCAAAACCCCATGTCCTTGCCAAAGACATCTATTGCACAGTCTCTGGGGAGAGGTCATGCTGGGAACACACATAGGGCTGCGTATACAGCACTGCATGTCCCTACAGCTGGAACAGCTCTGCACAAGCTTTAACCCACTCTGCTGCACCCATGTACTTCCCCAAGCTGTCTCTCAAGTGATGCAAGAGAGATTCGGGACACCACTGCTGCCTTCAGACAAGATCTAGCCCTGGACTTCTCCCTGCTTCTCTATGACCTGGGATGGGGTCCAGGGGAAGAGGACTCCTCCTTGACCTGAGAGGCAACTGCCTTCCCTCCTCCACTAGCCCATGGGAGAGGACCTGGGACACCCACCACAGACAGCTTTTGCATGCTCCCATCCTATGGCACCAGGTCAGCTCTCTCAGTGACAGCAAAAGGATGAGGAGCAATGCGGAGGCCTTAGGCAAGACAAACAAGCCCTACACCCATTTTCTCCTTCATCACAGCACATAGATTTAGGCAAATGGGGACTTCACCTTCTTTGCTTCTTCATCCTCAGTCCAGGACTGCACTTGCATTCATGCTAAAAGACTTCTGACTGAGCGCTGTGCAGGAAGGATCTTAATTACAGGTATTTTTCCCTCCTGATTAAATGCACTATTATGTAGAAATACCGATACAGGATGATGCTGCTGACATGCAGCAGAGAGGTGTTAAAAAGGCAGCTGAGGGGAGTAGTGCCCACATTATGCCTCTACAAAGGGAGACATCACTACAAAACAGACAAAATTCCTTGGGCATGCAGGAGCAGGACTGCCTTTCTCAGGAAGGTGTAACAGATATTTCAAACATGAAACCATGAGTCCAAAGCAGAAATTTCAGAGCCTCCTTTGACACACCACCTTGCTGTAATCTGGGCTTTGCCCTTGCATTAAACTCCCCAACAACACCTTTCCTTAAAGGCACATACAGTTCCTTTCTTTTTTAAATAAAGAATAGAAAAAGAGTGTGAAAGTTCATTACCCTCTTCACAGACTTCACCAGAGCTAAGTGTGCAGAGCTAAAACATTTAGAAGGCCACTGAAATTTATGCAAAAATGCTCCCAAGACAGCAGCCTGTTTGATGGAAACAGCACTTTGGTGGGTATGAGCAAACCAGGAGAGTAATTTCAGACAGCAAAGATGTCTGAAGTCTTTGCTGGACTCCAGCAAAAACAGCATAAACTACCATGTGCCAAAGGGGTAGCATGGGGCACTGTACGTGTGCTGAAACATTGCCTGTTTCTATTCCTACATATTGCCTATGCGAATACATGTTTCCTCCCATCAATTAATCTGATTTGACAGAATGCAAGCTTCAAGCGTTATAACAAGATCTATAATTAGTACTACTACAATGTATTCATATGTCTGTCCACACAGAAATAATCCAGAATATATTTTATTCTCTTACCCCTAATGCCTCCAACCAAAATTACAGCAAAGTATTTGAGCAAAGTATTTGTTTTGTTTTCAATATTGCATATCTTAGTCTGGATTCTGAACTTCAGTTATGGCAAATGCTGTGATGAGTCTGCCAGTGCCATATTCCAAAATATTATGCTAATACTATATCCAAACAGTTTGTAAAACATTGACATTTCTGCTAATGCTGCTAATGCCAAAATGAGCCTGCTAAATTTTGTTCAGTCTTTATCCCAACAATAAAAAAGTTTCTTGATTACTTTCAGTTAAGAACAATTTTTTAGTTTGTTTGAGAGCTTAGGAGGGAGAGGGGATCCATTGTATTACTGAATTGCATTTATCTTACTTATTCTTCATATTTCAGCACAAAAAAGACCTTACAAATGCTTAGATGTTGATGTTGCTTGGATGTTGATGTTTTTATTTATCTTTAAAAAAAAAGAAAAGAAAAAAAAAGAAAAAAAAAAGAATTCCAGTGCTGTCCCAAACAAACCATAACTTCAGAAGGTTTAACTCTGAGAAAAGTAACCACTGCGCTAAGTATATGAAGAGTTAATAATAGAAACATATAAATAAATCACAAGACTCAGAAAGCAAATAAATGAGACAATTCATCTAATAGCATAATTAGCTTTGTCATACTGCACTACAAAATAGATGGTAGTGAACAATTACTGGTAACTGATTCAGCTTTTGTTTGCTGGAGAAGCATTAATATTCACCTAAATTTTTGTATTTTGATAGCAGCAAACTGTCAGCACAGCATACGTGCCTCTGTTGCATTTATTCAAGGACATTATAGTGTCCTGAGTCTAACAAATCTACTCTGAAGAGTCAGAATTTAACTGTGTATTATACCAGTGTGAACGAGCAACATCCATGTTACACTGATATAAATGAGGTACATTCGTTTTGTTCCAATTTTACATCTGGTTTTATTAAACTAGACCAAGTAGTACCCAAACTATAGTTTGGAAGTGAAATTTGGTCTCTTATTTTCCTGCCTAGGACTAGATTTTAGGGCTTGATGGAAACAAATTCATGCCATAGCGGTGCAGCCAGGAACACCAGCATAGGTGAGGGTTGGAAGACAAGGCTGCAAGTGTCAAAGCTAGCCCAGCAATAGCAATCTAAGGGACTGCTAACTGCCATTAATTACAAGCGATCACCCAGCTCCCTCAGGGCAGGGGAATTATTTCTGCTACATCCAGTAATTACAGATAGTGCTAGCTTCTCTGTCCGGAAGGAATGCAGACACAGCTGACTGAGGGAATGCTGCACTTTCCAAAAGTTTCAGAAACAGTGAACTAACTGAATATACTAAGACTGCTGCTGCATTTTCTGCATCCTGATAACATGTTCAGTCTTGAACTGCCACCAGGACTAGGCACGCTATAGAGAATTTCAACCAGGATATTTAGGGGAGGGCAAATTAAAGCATTTCAAGTAAGAATATATATATAAAGATTGCAAAAGTGACAGTAAAATCATCAGCACAAAAAAAATGCAGTTGCTGTTCATTTAAATGTCTTTAATCAAGTGAATCGAGCTGGCAGACAGATTTGATTAAAAGCTCTGGTGACTGGCAAGAATTTTTCTGTCACATACAATTGACTAATATTTCCACTAAAACAACTGCAAACCTCTTTTGTGATCTGTCCTTTTTGATCCAAGGTTGCTCAGATTCTGTGAAGACAGATTTTCAGAAACTTGCAGAAACCTTCTTTAACTTGTGAAGCTTACCAAAACAAGAAAATTTCCATGCTGATGACACTTTAAGTTGTGACTTAAACCACGTCATTGCATGAGCTCCATAAAAATCCGTATTGCACTCAGAACACTGCAACTTTGACAAAAGCACTGTCACTCCTGAAGGGTATTTTTAAAAGTCTGTTTTTCTTTAATGACCTCCATGGCACCAGAAGGTCTTAAAACCTGCATTGCTACACCTGACATGTTAGGAAGGAGGCATGAGAGAGAGATGGCTGAGGGAAAAAGCAGCTTTGTAAAATGCTTTGCAAAACATAATGAGAAGAGCTTGAAAACTCCGCTATGGAAAGTCTTGGCAAAAGCAGGTGAGATGTGAGTAGTAGTCCCAGCAATTAATTACTTAAAAGAAATACCTGATTAGGGGATTAAGCAAGGGCTGGCTTTCTAGTCTTTTCCTTTTTCAGCACCAAACATTCAATGAAGTCAAAGTAGACCATTTTTGGTCTGAAGCCTCTAAACAACTTTCTTTCAGTTTCCTGCTCCACATTATCCTTCACAGATCTTCAGATGCAAAGAGACTGAGTAAATATTGAAGTTTATTCAAAATAAGAACAACTTAGTCTCAAAGGTTTTGCGTTTGTGCTTGTTTGGGTTTTTAACCACTGCTTATATGTTTGAGAGGTAGAAAGGGAAGGTTTTTTGCTTGTCCCTGTCTCATACACACAGTATATTTTATTACATAGGCCAATGCTGCCCCCTGTGCTATTCAATATATACAAATTACAAAGAGTGAAGATAGAAATTATTGTCTACCATATACTATCCTTTTTGGAGTTAGGAAAGGAATCTACGATTGTCATAGAATATCTGTGTATATACCATCAAATTTTGCAGGTTTAACAGAGTGTGGAAGTCATTTATAAGCCAGACCTCCCCTTTTGCCCTTTTTTTGGTTTCTGGATTAAAATACACCAAGTTGCTGTAAAAAGGGAAGATTCGCAGTTGCTTTTTGATGACAGGAAGCCCAAGTGCTATTCCTTCCCTTTTCCTCATCTGCTGTTTCTGTGGGGAGGTAGATAGCCAACTCTGATTGCTCCACTGGCTTTTGCCAGCAGAGGGGAATAGCCAAGTCAGAATTATTCAACTCAGCAACTCTGGCAGACTGCAGCCCAAGTGACAAATGTTAGCTTTGGAACCTTATGTAGATCCCTTTCCACCCAGAGGCCCCCAAATTCAAATAATATTTGCCTTATCTTTCCATATATAACATACTTTGGATATGGGCGCAAGCCAAAAGTGGCTGGTGAGAGTGGGTAAGTTCACCCAGCCACGGGGAAGTAAAATTCAAAACCATACCGCTTTGAGTCCAAGGAACCTGGAAAATCATCAGAGAAATATCTGCCTGGTAGCACAGTTCTACCATCTATAGGGACTTTTAGCTGAAGTGATTCACAAAGTAGAAGCTCGTTAGCCTGATCTCGGTAATGTGCCAGGCATTACAACTCAGAGGGAACGAAAGATTAATTAAAGAAAAGGGAAGTGGAATGAAAAGCAACATCTATTTATCACCTTGGATCATGGCTGATTAACTGGTTTCTCTTTTCTTGAATCAATTCCCTGTGATCATGCAAAAATAGTAGATCTAACATACTGGGAGTTTACAAGGAGCTCACATTTGGTGTTTTGGAGAAAAAGTGGACAACAGACAATAGCAGTGTGAGCAACACGACATGATTCAAAGCAAGACGGGCATGTGGGGTAAGTTATCCCTCACAGGACTCTCTTTCCTCCTTGTTTGCTGATGCAAACCCTAAGACAGCAGCTGCTGTAACAAAACACAAGGAAAGCAGAACAGGATTGCAACTGCTCTCTGTAATTACCAGAGGTAAATATTGGGGGGAAGGGAAGGGGGGGGGGGGGGGGGGGGATAAACTGGCCCTGAATACAACTTAGAAGCTGTAAGATTTCTATCCACCAGAGCACTGAGCCTCTGGAAAGGCCTCCTAACTGGAGCAGCAAGAATGAAAAACACCCACCACGCTTATCTGAAGGTTCCCCAGTTTACCCAAGAGGTTATACAAAACACAGGAGGCTAGACCCAGTGACACATGTGGAGTCCTGTGCCCTGCAGATACTCGTTCCTACCTCCATGCAGAGAGGTCTTGGGCTGACACCCACAAGAAAGGACAACCACCTAGGACAACCCGCTGTCACAAGTGGAGGAAAGGTAATGGGGCCTTCCCTGCTGGAAGGAGAGAGAAGAAATGAGTATATTGTTATTCAGTACAAACAGCTCTTTATTTCACAGCACAGGATGCTCCAAAGTTGTTAAAGGTGTTCTTCATGCACTATTCTTTCCTTGACTTCAGCAGCTGTGCTCCCTTGAACAGCTTAAGGGCTTTGGGGTTCCCTCCCTGCTCCTAAGGTGTCTCCCACCAGAAACAGAGAAGGCCTACCCTCTAAACTCAAAACACCTTTTTCCCATGAGAAAAATAAGGTTTAGAGTTTTGTCAGCCTGCAGGTAGGTTTAGGCACCTCACTGCACTGAAATGTTCTCCCTCCTCTGAAGCTACTGCCATGATTGATCCTTAATATGCTTAAAGCAAATAATATTTATATATATATACATTTAAAAAAAAAAAAAAGATTTAAAGAAAAATATCAGTAGCAAGTTAATAACTTCTATATACGGATGTAGCTCTGCAGACAAATAGCCTCCACAGAGTGCTCGAATGAAGAGGTATGCTATAGCAAGGAAGCAATATTGAAGGATAGTTTGACGCAAAGGAGGTTCGAGGTGGCCCACATTCCCAGGCAGTTAACTGGTGTCAACACCTCAGGACACAATGGGCAGAAAGTTTAAAGGCAATTCATACCCTCTCTCTATTTGCTGTGAAACTAAATTATCCTTGACTGCAGGAAAAAGACAGGATGGTTGCTCCTTTCTCCAGAAGGTTTCACAGTCATGTACCCTTTCAGGAAGGATCTGCCAATAGATTTGATTGTCTGCACATATTCAGGGAGATTACGCACAGATTGGTACTGCTGCTCCTTGTTTTCATCATCATGTTATAAAGAAAAGTACCTTCAAAACAGACCAGCTAACATAGATATTGCAAAGAACATGAATACTAACGAAACCCTGAACACTGCAAATTACAATTCACTGAGGGGAAAAAAAATAATAACCTTTTTTGTTAGTTCGAGATTTACAGTCTCTCTTTTGCATTTCGTTAACCACCCTTCTAATGTTACAGTCCACATTCCGAAAAGAAACCTACTGACCTGAAGATCAAATCCTTACATCGCTAGACCTTCAATGCATGTTTTAAGGTGTGCAGTATTTTAGCTAAAAATCACAATGTTCCTCCTGTGTCTACAAGGACTGTTTTTCAAATTGACTTTCCAAAGCCATACTAGAAAATCAAAAAGTTTACAAGCAACATTTTAGCTGTAATGTTCACCACTGCCTTACCGCGTTTCATTGGTGACACCAAAAGTTATCAATAGCTAAAATTCTGTCAAGATAAATTCTGCACTAGAAGATTTAACCCTCATTTAAGTTAATTCCTTCAATTCTCATTTAAATTAGATCCACTGATCAGAATTCAGCAACATCTTGGTCACACTCATCTGTTTTTCCATTTCCACTGCACAGCACCGCAATGTTGGCCACTAGTGATGGATTTAAGAATAAATGGACGTACTGATAGACAGCAATATTACAGGAGGCTGGTGAAACGACTGCCCTAACAGTTCCCATGTATGGCATTTGACTGGTGCCTAGGAAGGATGAGGGAGCAAACCATCCCTAAGAGAACCACCACCACTCATCTCCTTCTCAGAAGTGGTTGGTAAAGTTTTGATTTGATGAAAGGTACCGCTCAGACTCCTTACTTTACAGGCCTGGGCTCGATCTTTTTTGCTCACCTGCAGTGTCTGTGTCACTGTCCACCCACATCTCTAAAGCAATGGAAAATGTGTAGAAACCTTTCAGCCAAATCCTACACAAAAACTTCTGGCAATCACAAACGTCCTCTCCAAGCATCTCAGCTTTGGATTCATGACATTGGCCCAGTATATGCAGATGGATGTACTTTCACATGCTCACAGAATTCTGTCTTCAAGGAAACAGGAACGGGCAAAATGGAACAGAGGGAAAAAATGGTGAGCTATGTTTTGAAGGGTCCTCAAATACAACCTCTATGTCTCCAATAAAATATGATTTTGGAACTTTCCAAATGTGGATTGTGAAATTTTCTATCTAGGTCACACTGAAGAGATATTTAAACAGTGTATTTTACATGCCACAGCATAAAATAATTGCCTCGGAGAGGCATTTTAATAATAAAGAAGACTACAATTAAATCAGTTTGAAATCAAGAAGCTTTTATGCAATTGTCCTTTAGGAACAGATCAGTCTGTGCCAGAGTAGTAGGTTATACGCCTTTCCTTCAGATAAATACAATACAGCATCATAAATCCATCAAACTGGATCCTAAAAAGACTTGAGCAGATCGAAGAAGTATCTGCTAGCTTCATTCATGCCTTAATGCCTTTCCTTCTCACCTGCTATCTTGATTTATAAAATATATGCTCAGCAGCAATCAGTTCACTCTTCAGTAAATATTTGATATATATGTATGGAGCATCTGCCACTGTAATAACTCAGTCCTGAGCATTTCCTAAAAGGATTATTATTGCTTTTGGATTCACATGGCTTTAGATGTTTATCCAGTCTCAAATTTTCATTTTTCTATACATCAGTTGTGATCATCTGCACAGAAGTTAAAATTATGTGTATGCACCTGTGAGTGAGCACAAGCATGAGACTAGATATGAGAATGTTAAAGTAAAACAGGCAAGGATTAAAAGTTTAAAAAGCCAGTTTAAAGAGTGCACAGACAGCCATAAGCAACTCCATCACCTGACAACAATTTGAGAAAAATTCAGCTATGTGATTATATCCAATTTTATACTGCACCATGCAGACCCTACACTGCACACAGAGGTCTTAAATTTCCCCGTGGACTTTTCCGTGATATTCATATCTTTTCATATTAAATTTCTCAGCTTCACAACCAGAGCAGCTAAGGTCTATAAAAGTACAAGGTCTGAAATAGACTTACAACAATGATTTACTTTTATTTCCACACATACACTCAGACACACATTATATGATAGCAGTAAGGAGGAAAGTTTGAAATTACATTTCTTTTTCATGAAACATCCCATTTTCATTATTGTTCCCTCTACCATTATGCACTTCTGTTTCCATCTGTATAAAGAAGTATAGTTTTCCCATATTTTGCACAAATGGTCATCTTGTTGATATATGTATTTAGTTAAATGTGTTTCTGAATAGGGTATTGGGAACATATTACACATGGATGGTGCAAATGTTGTATTTTAATAAGTGATAAATATCCTGCTTTAAAAAAAAAAAAAAAAAACAAAAAACAAAAAAAAAAAAAAAAAACAAAACAAAACAAAAAAAAAAAAAACAAAAAAAAAAAAAAAAAAACACAGATAAACAGTGCTTAGATTTGGGTGTCTGTAGAGCATCTACTGTAAAACACTAAGTATTAATAACCTCCCCATGGAACTTGGCAGCAACTGAACACAGCCTAATTTCATGCTGCATGAAATCTCAGTCTATACATAAGTGCTGAACAAATTCTCTGCAGTATTTAAAACCTTAATTCACAATTAAATTGCCTTAATCTGCTCAAAGCACAATGAATGTATTGCAAACCCATGAACTGGTTCAGATACCCATTTAGTGTCAGTTGCCAGTCATTTCAAAGCTCTACCTTTCTAGTGACTCTTTCATGGCACTGATTTATAGATATCCAAAGGCTCCTATATGTATTTTTTTTTGTTCACATTTGGCCAGAAAGAAGAAATTCCCTCTTTTCACCATCTCTGAATTTATTATAGCCACATACTCCATTATAATATGTCCTGAAATGGATGTAGCAAAAGAGTCTGAGCAATTCTAACCCACACGACCTGACAAATTGTGACTCATGCTTTTAATCAGATCTGAGAAACAACATTTTGCTGCAACATTTCATCTTGCAAGTGTGCTAAGAGGAACAGAATAAGGGAAAAGCTTTTTCTGTTTTCACTTGGAAGTAGAGTACACAATCTAGTAGAGAACAGTGTACAAATAATTACTAGAATTGATATTTACTTATCTACTTCTCTGATTTCCTATGAGATTAGTGTCTGAGTAAATTGTAGACATCAAAAGTTATGGCTTAAAGAGAGGAGTGGAAAGAGGGAAAGAAAGAAGAGGAGCACAAAGCACTTTGTGAACCTAAAGTAATAAATTGTAGGACACACCACACCTCCCACCAAAACAAAACAAAACAAAAAACAAACAAACAAAAACCAACAACACTAGTTCCTGCAGAAACAAGGGGGGAATTAACATTTTTTCCTTTTATTTGCAAATATTCCAGTGACTTGTTCAAGAAGTTTAATGCACTATATCTTAGTTAAGTTTTAAATGCCAAAATTCATAGGTTTGTTTCCCAGTATATATTACACTACATTTTCACATGCCAGTGGAAGATTCCTATCAAAGTGGGCATTTGCAGGTTGTCATCATATGGGGCCAAATAGGTGCTTTGTCTGTGTACTAATGAGTGCTACAAACCAAAGCTTGAATTTGTCACCAGGAGACCAGTTTTGTAAGCTCTAAAAACCCTCTGATTTTAATTACATTACTGTGTTATTGCAAAATAAAACAGCAAAATTTAACTTAATTTTTAGTTTACCCTTTGCTCCCCTCCTAAGATAGATACCTCAGGATGTACATGTAAGACAGCTCTTGAAGGATTCAGTTCTTTTTATTTGTGTTGGAGAGCAATAAAAGCAACACCCATTTAAACGAGAACTCAAAAGACCTAGTGCTTTCTGCCTTCTGAAGAACTTCAGCACAGGGAGAGGAAAAGCCACAGCTGCTTGGTCAAACTGCAGCTTTAACTCTTCTGCTGAGCTAATTCCACCACCACCACAACTGAAAATTTTGTTTACAGCATGGGAGTTCAGCTGACTCCCATAACTAACAGCCTCAGCAGGTGGCTTGCAACAGGTGAGATCTTTGCCACTACTCTTGCCTCAAAAGGAGACAGAGCGAGTGCGCTTCATGATGCTCTTGAGGCTCAAAGGCAAGAGCCTGCAGAGGTCCCTGCTCTCCCGGGAAAAAGGGAAGAAGCATCCCCCTCTTCCTAGGACAACCCTCCAGAGGCAAGTTTTGAAGACAAAAGCATATAAACCTCCCATTCTAGTATAACAGACTGCCTTACATCTCTTTTGATAAAGAGAGATTTAAATTTCACCCCAAAGTACTTCAGGTCTACTGTTTGCTTGTTTTTCAATGGGAATGCTGCTGGCAGGTCTGAAAATTCAACAGCAGCAAAGCAAAGGCTCTTGGAGTTCAAAATAATAATTTGACCAACAAGGCACCCTGGACATTTTACTTGCTGCTCTAGTTGGAACATAACCTAAGACTAATACCATAACCTAAGCCCTTTAATGTAATAAGCCACATCTTAGTCTAAATAAAGCCTTGTTTACAGCACCGTAGCTGAGAACCCCTTCTACAGTGTTTTTAATTTGTTCCAAACTAGAGCTGAGAAATTGTATTGCACACGCTGATTTTTCAAATGAACTGTGTAGAAGCAGATCAGAAGTGCTGTTTCCCCGGTTTTCACTCTCATCTGCTCTCCTAATTCTCTCTGATGAAAACTTTTAATGCTCTAGGAAGTCTTACTTTAACAGGATGACAAAGTCTATAATTATATATTGAAAAATCTGACAATAATACCTAGGAGCAGAGGAGAAAAAAGCTTGCATGTAAACAAGTTTTTAGCTCTCAGAAGTCTATTTGAAGCAGGTATGCAAGCTTGTTTACCACCCAGGAGCAAGCACGGTGAGTTGGCTGTTTCATAGAAAGACACATGGCACCAGCCATCAACTTGATCAAAAATTCTTTCTCTGGAAACATTTATTCACTGAGCACCCCGGAGTTAGCCATCAAGCTTAAATCAGGGTAAATGTCCATGGTGTGGGTTTCATTTCCAAATGCCTGTAGCTGATAGTTGGAAATGTATATGTTGGCTCAGTTTACAGTGATATTCCTCCTGATATCAGACAAATAAACACATACTTGAGTTCCCTACACAATCCAAACAGACAAGTTTGCTCAGAAACTATTGCAACTGTTTACTCCAAAGGTACCACAGTACCCTGTGGAAACTGTATTCAGAGTCACTCAGCAATACCAGTTAAAACCAATGTGAATACTGACTGTGTTTTAACTGGAATAGTGGTCCCTCTAAACCCAAGCTTGCCAGATGCGGTGTTCTTCCTCAGTCACAGAATTATAGAATATCCTGAGTTGGAAGGGACCCATAAGGATCATCAAGTCCAGCTTCTGGCATTGCATAGGTCTACCCAAAATTTTAGACCACGTGACTAAGTGCACAGTACAAATACTTCTTAAATTCCGACAGGCTTGGTGCAGTGACTACTTCCCTGGGGAGCCTGTTCCAGTGTGTGACCACCCTCTTGGTGAAGAACCTCTTCCTGATGTCTAGTCTAAAACTCCCCTGCCTCAGCTTGACACCATTCCCACGCGTCCTATCACTGGTCACTAAAGAGAATAGGTCAGCGCCTGCCCCTCCACCACCCCACACACACACGAGGAAGCTGTAGATCGCAATGAGGTCTCCCCTCAGCCTCCTCTTCTCCAGGCTGAACAGGCCACGTGACCTCAGCTGCTCCTCATACATCTTCCACTCTAGGCCCTTCACCATCTTCATCAACCTCCTTTGGACACTCTCCAATATTTCCACATCCTTTTCGGACTGTAGTGACCAGAACTGCACACAGTACTCAAGGTGAGGCTGCACCAGCGCAGAGTAGAGTGGGACAATCACTTCCCTTGACTGACTAGCAGTGCTGTGCTTGATGCACCCCAGGATATTGTTCACATTCCTGGCTGCCAGGGCACACTGCTGGCTCATATTCAACTTGCTGTCAACCACAACCCCCAGAAAAACAAACAAACAAAACAAAACAAAACAAAACAAACAACAAAAAAACATATTTATTTCCATTTCAGGAAAAGGGAATGAATCATCACCAAGGCTGAAAGACCAGGCTTTGGGATTTCATTGGAAGAAGTCCCATGCCTGTATCTCTGGCAGGATGCATAGTCTGTACCTGTTCTCTTAGTACCAGCTTCTCTTGAGTATTTTGTCCCTATCTGTACCATGCAGAGCCCTGAAGAATTAAATTATAAAACATTACTTTTCTCAGGAACTTAGAAAGGCACAGAAAAAGCAATTAAAGAATTCTTAATCTGACCCAAATAAAATAGAAATAGATTTAGAAAATTACCCATATCACCACAGTACTAAAATAATCACTGCTGTGCACAAACTGCCAGAAGAATCACATATATATTCAATGTATATGACATCAAATGAGGTAACATAATAAAACTTCAAATGTCTTTTGGTACATCTGCAATTCCTATGCACCCTTTAAATAAATGGTAATGAAGATAACCCAACAGCAAGCAGGAACAACAGAAAAAAATGATGAATGGAGACCAGTAAGGAATTAACAAATTATTAACAATGGAAAGAAAAAATAAAACTAGATGTAAAACTCAGCCTGAAAAGCAAACATGGGGATTTGTGAACAAAAACTCTTAAAATAGAAGTTTATTTTATTTTATTTTATTTTATTTTATTTTATTTTATTTTATTTTATTTTATTTTATTTTATTTTATTTTATTTTATTTTATTTTATTTTATTTTCCTATTGAGGAAGAAATTAGTTAGTCATTTTCAAGGTGTGGTTCCCTTAGCAAAACTACCAATGCAGAAATATACCTGGCCATCACCTTTGTGACACCTTACAGGAGCCCTTCTGAGAAGGCCACAAACTGTTTGCTGAGGATCAATGACATATAATACCCTATTGGGGTGACTTACTTGATGCTAGTAAAAATATGTTTAAAAGGTTGATTGAAACAAAACCGGAGTTTTGAGGATAGCAACAGCTAGTCTGGGTCTATCAAGCTGTTTATGACATGAGCATTTGGCTTTTTTTTTTTTTTTTTTCCCACTTTAGCAGTTTGCAACAGCAATTTCATGATGTGAGTTTCTACAGACATTGAAAAATACCCTGTGCCTTGCAGATAAGCGACAAACTTTGGCTGAGAAAACTGTGTCCTTAACCTCACCTACTCTTTTACTTAAGTGGCAGCAGTCAAGTAAGTCAAGATATTCATACACTTCTACATCTGGTAGGATGTAGAACGCAAACTCATCTTGCATTTGTATGCACTTGAGCAATAGTTATGTCTAGAATAGATATATACTTTAAACAAGTTAATGAAAAACAGCACTAGAGTGGACCATGCACACAAGCTTTAATAAGGGAAATTAAAAACACCCAACTGAAAGTTCAGCAAGAAGCAAACCTCTAAAATTTTGATTAATTAGATGCCATTAGAATTTAGGACAGGTGAAATACAAAATTTGATGACATAAGAAAAGTTGCATTAAGGAGATTAACTTCATTTTTAGGATGTTAAAAACATATCATAAATATCAGTGGTTCCTTTAGTGAAAAAGGATAACAGCTGCTAGTTGTCATTTACTGTCCTGCAGCAAACACCAAAATGTAAACAGGTAGTTTTAAGCATTCCTCTTCAGTTACCGCAAAGAATTTCATGTTGTCCCATCTGACCACAGTGCTTTCAAGAAGAGTAGCACTATGTGGTTTTGGTCAAAAAACAGTCATTTGAAACAGCATATTGCTGAAAACAAAAGGATATGAAAGCAATCAGCATCATTGGTTTGTCAAGATCACATCAGACATGTAGTCTTAGAGGATCCTCTTTTAATTTTAAGGAAGACCCCATACCTCAGTCAAACATAGCAACCTTAATTTCTGAAGGCCACCTTCAGAAATTAAGTCAACATGGAAATTTTTTCACCCAGAAGGACCCATTTGAAGACCTCAGCAAACTGAAGGCTGCCATTCACAGTGGTAACCATACTAACAGTCTCCTATTCCATGGATTTTTACAGTTCTCACATGATCTAATATATGAGCTTAATGTTAGGACTTTCCTAAATTCAGTGGTGAGACTTACAAAAAAGATTTCTCTCTGTCAATTTAATTCCAAGGCAAAATGTAGAGCAAGTGGGTTCAGTAGTGGAAATTCAGAGTTACCCTCTAAAAGTTTCTAACTTTTGCTTCAAGCAAAAATGTTGCAAAATTTATAAACCTCAAACACAGGTTGCAATTCCAGGTGAAAACATACTGCCATCAAGCATAACGACAGAGCAATGTTAGAGGGTGAAGTTATGCCTTATTGATTTAATCTCTATATTTATTTCAAATATTGCCCCTGACCCTTGTAACAATATTTACTACTATCTTTCATCATGCCTATATCATTAATTCAAGTGTTTCAAGTAGCTGAACAGATCAGAATACTGGGACACTAAGATCCACTCTTACATTGACCGACACTGACATACTGCATCAGGGGAATAAGTAGTCCAATCACAGAACGTGGCATCAAGAAAGCACAGAGGAAAGAAGCAACCTGAATCCCTTAAGGCACTGTGACTTCTCAGACAAATGCAGAAGAATATCAACGTAGTCAGAAAAAAAGCACTGAAAAATTCTGAGATAGAAATGGAAAACAAATAAATTAGCAAGTCACCATCACTTTGTCTGCAGCATTATTAGTATTTATCTCTCTCTTAAAAATAAAAAAATATATATAAAAAATTTTAATAAATAAATAAATAAAGAGAGAGAGATTGAGAGAGAAAAAATGACTATTAGATGAAATGTCCCCAATCCATTCTAATGCTTGTTCTGGCAAATGGACAAAGACAAAGAAATATTATCGCGCTGAGCAATAATATTTCTTCTAACACCCTTCTGTCAAAACAGGTATCTCAGTGCCAACCATACATGCTGTTACTAAAAATCTGGAAAAGTGGAAAGGACTCACCAAGGCTTTACAAGCTATGGGTAGGGGCTGGTCTGGTCATGCTGGAGAAGAGGGAAGCAGCCCCTCCACTGGGACTGCAGCTCCCAAAGGCAGAGAGGCACCAAGAGCCCCTTCCTTGTCCTTGCCCCCTCTCACACAGCCCCAGGTGAAGAATCAGAGGCCAAGGAACATCCCCACAGAGTGGGTAGTGAATAGGGATGGATGGGAAGGCAAAGCCTAAACTCGCCCCAGCCTGTCCCCTCCTTACTGAAGACCTGCAAGGTGATGAGGCAGATGCACACCAAGAGCAGCTGGTGCAGAACAAATTGCACAAATTCACATTGGGTAGCTCAGGGAATGACACAAGACATGCCTTCACCCTTGGTAGTTCTGACATCGTACAAAGCCTAGAGTTTGAAGACCTAGAGTTGGTATTGGTGGTGGCCCCACTGCCAGCAGGGACTGCAATTAGGGAGAAGCAGAAATCATGCAGCTTCAGAAGACAAGGCTCTTAGACTATTAAGATATTAGAGACAGTGCTTTAAATACAAAAAATATTGATAATCAGCATCAACGTCATCACAAAGAGGAACAGAAACTGGATTTAGGTAAGTATACAGAAAATGATAAATCATATTAATTTAACACAGGAAAATTTACAGTCAACCTTGAAGTGCATAAAACAGAGTAAGTTTTAAAAACTGATGATACAGTAATGTTGTTACAAACAGTCCCAGAGTATGAACAGCTGGATCTGGGAGATATCAGGGATATTTCCAGAGAAAGGAGCTGGAATGGTCCAAGCATGAAAAGATTAAAGGATCTACAGTGACCAGAGATGGTGAAGAGCAATACAGAAGACTTTTAAATTCAGAAATATGTGGATTTCTTTCCTTTAGGGTGACAATGTTCTTCACATATCACAAGCTATCCACTGATACATATATTTGCACTGTATAATATCACTTACTTCAAATGAAACTATTACAACAATAATCTATGTAATGATTTTGACATCAAGCAGCATTTGGAGGCAGAGCTATAGTGGGGGATGGAGATGTGATCTATAGATAGAAAACAATTCTTCATAAGCAAATTATATTCAGGAAGAAATGTTTTTACTGGTAATATGTTCAATAGTATCATAAATAAATGAAAGAATAAGTCTTTTATGCTTTCATTTGAAAATAATTGTGAGCATTGCTATGCATTGCTCTGTCCAGCAGGACCTGTCAACTCTCAATTATGTCACAAATCATAGTTCCTACTTCACATCTATTTATTCTACCATTACCACCTGTGACAGCCATTTGTTAATATGCTTTGCAAGCAACAGGCATAAGCTCTGGCAATGGCAGTTCATAGGAAAAAATATTTCCAGATGCTTGCATTTCAGTGCTGCCATCCTACCTTTCACTACAGCCAAATACAAGTTCTGTTTTTCTACAAGAGGATGGTGCACATTATAAAAATAAATAAATGAAACACCTTATATTCTGTCTGTCCAACCAGCATTGTTAGCAAGGTGGCAGAAGCACAGTATTTAGGAGTGAGTCACTCATCTCATAATAGCACAGAATTCTGTCCAGAATCCTCCAGGGCTTTGGTACCTGCAGGTCCTGCATGGTCCTCATCAACCAAAGGTTAATTTCATGTATAGTGAACAATATGAAGAAAAATAATGAACCTTAAAGTTGGTGAAGAACCATTGCCTGCGCAGTTACTGATGAATATAATGTTAAGACACTGACTTTTTTTTTTTTTTTTTTTTTTGGCAAAAGAAAAACATAGTTATTGACATTGCAGAGATACACCAAAATGTAAAATACAAAACAGCCTGGCATTACCTTCACAGAGACTGCTATTATGCACTAAGTAAAGAATCTCCCTCAATATAATATTCATGGATCATTGAAGAGTATTAGGGTCCTCTGCAACTCTGTAGGTCTAGCAGAACTAAGATGATCTAGAAGTTCCCATCTTCATTGTGTTTTGCTACTATTAAAATGATATCATTTTTTTATACTTTTAAAGTAGAAGAGGAAAGAGCCCCTATCCATGTGAGCTTCCATGTAGTTAGAGAATTTACTTCTCCCTGAACACTGTTGCCATCTTATTTAAAGGGAACCCAGCTAACAAGAATGCTTTCAATCCAGCATATCAACTGTGGATTCTTTTATCTGTATAACATAAGTAACCGCATGCATCAGGCCTCAAAAAAACTATAGAAAAGAAACAAGAGCAGCTTTTATCTGTCTTTAAAATTTCATATTTTGAAGAAGGGTTGTATATGTGCATTAAGTGAAGAATATGCACCCTTAGGACATGGCAGTTAGCAGTACATTCCAGATTCTCATGCCAATAAATCAACAGAAATCATAAACTGGAGAATTTCTGTAGGGGGAAAAAAAAATAGAGAGAGAGAGAGAGAACATAATTCCTTACTTCACCACACATTACAAAAATGAGTCTAAAACGAGATTAATCTTAAATGATCTCTTTAAATGTGTGGCAATCACAGCCAAAGAGTGAGTGCAATTCAAGTACTTCCAAGTGTGTGTGTGTGGTGGGGGAAGTCCAGCACCTTTTATCAACAGAAAGAATCTGGAAAATGGGAAAACACTTGAATTAATCCCAGCTGACTTTAGGTACTGCAGTGCCAAAGTTAGGATATAATCATCCTATGCTGCCTGGATAGTCAGCAGTAGAAGACTTTGAGATGGACTGAATTTTCACTTGAGCTACCCAGCTACTTCCCTTGAGAGGAAGGACAAACTAACTGAAGATTAATCTGAATCCAAATCTCTGAGCCTGTGGCTTTATTCACATTGTGAATAAATGTATTTCCTTCCCATTTTTCCAGTGCGATAAGTCATACATATTAAGAATTCCCCCAAGTTAAAGATTTTGACCGAATGATATGCCTGCCAAAATATTTCCTTATTATCATCCTAATCCTGGGAACACATGGGACTAAATTCACTAAATGCTTTTGTATGGTAAAACAGGTTTTGTAGGGACAGTGGTATCATTATCCTGCTCTCCCTGCCTTTTATCCAACAACTTAGCAGTCAGAGCATCCACTCACAACTTGTGAACCTCAGGATACTTTATAGCTTGTCAGAGGGTAACATAGCACTTCAGTCCAACATAATCTGCGTGGGTAGAGCTCTTGGTGAGTCACAGCCCTTTTGGGGGTCTGTACTAAATGTGCCCCCAGGCATTCACTCTTACAAAGCAAAATAACATGAGGCATCTAAATCTACTTTCATTTACATTTTTCATACCCTATCCTTAGTTTTAGAGGATGCTTATTTACAGAAAAATTGGGATTTAGAAGATTGTTTCTATCTCTGCTTCACAAACATGAAAATACTGAGTTCACTCCTTCTTGGCCAGATGAATGGCCCATTTCCAATAAATGAATAAATAAATAAATAAACAAACAAACAGCAATATCAACCAGCAGTAGTGAGAGATTCCTTTTAGGAAGAACACAACTTGATATTTCCTTCACCAGCAGCCACATGGTTGTGTTCAGGATGTAAAGATTAAAAATCTGCCCTTTTCCTTCCATTCCTCTTTATGGACCTGTTGTTCAAGAATTTGTCTAATCCCTTTTATATCAGTACACCTTATTTATATCTTCTCACAATTTTATATTCTCCAAACCGAAGAGTCATTGCCTTTTAATCTGTCCTTATAGACCAGATTCTCCAGCCCCTGAATGCTGTACCTCAGTTGGTACAGCATCATTTTTTTATTTTTATTTTTTTTCAATAAGCTTTACATTTAAGCATGTGCTAGGCTCCTTCAAACCATTTTTCTAGGCTGAGATGGTTTCTGATTGAAGCCTCTCTCCTTTGCCTCTTTAATTTACAGCCTTTGGTTCCTGTCCAGCTACTGCTGCTCCCGCCAAAGACAACCATGTAAAGTGCACTCACTCATGCACTTCCTCATGGCACATCTAGATGCAAACTCAGTTCTGTTCCTAATTTCAGTGAAATCAGCTGAGGAAACAAGATGGATTTTGAAAGAAAATCAATAACAAAAAAGTAATTTCTCTGTGGAGCTGTAAGTTAATATACTAGCAAAACCATACAAATTGTGGGCAATTCAGGTGTTAGAAAAAATTGCACTAAAATAGAGTATTATCCTGTTTCCATTAAACTCAGCAGAGAAGTTCCTGTTTACTTTGTGTGGGGAAGGGACTCAGGCCTCTTTGCAGAGGCACAGTAGAACAATAAATAAATACAAAGTGTTTTTTTCTTTTACTTACCCTGTCCTCAATAATATACTTTATTGTAATATTCAACACAGTAATGCAATTCCATACTACTATTCAGTCTTGAACAGATATCTGCTTCCTCCATAGAAGAGTCTGGTTAACAATTTTTCAGAAAAAAAAAAAAAAGTAAACATTGTCAGATTTGAGAATAAAAAAAAGGAGTAAATGTTTGCTTCTAAAACCGTCTTGAATTATCAATATTAGAAGTTCAAGAAATAAAACCTGTTCAGAAAAAGCTCTGCGAGACTTGACATGAGTAGATTTCTAAATGTTTGCTGGCCTACAAAGTGCTGAGCTCAGTAAAAAACAGTCGAGTGTTGCAGAAAACGGGGCAAAGGGTACCCCCTTTGGTTAAAACCTTTCACTTTGAGTCTTGCCAAGTATCAAGAGTCTGGTTAGCTGAACACATTTATGTTTTCATTTTGCTGAGACACTGACACTCCAACAGTACAAGTACCTTTAGACCTCTGCACAGTCTTGTCTTCATCTTTATCTGCCTGCTGACACATGATGCTCTTTAAGGCTGAGTTGTCTGTCTCAGATAGCCACTAGAGATTATTCCTCCCATTGCAGTACTTTTGAATTAATTGATATGTCATCTTATGCTCTCATGACTCCAATTTTTATTTTTTAATAAAAAGTATGAATCTGCGTACTTGTAACTTGAACATGAATTAAAAGTTGCAGACTTTTTAAAGCTGAAAAAGAGTTTCTTCAAATAAAACAAAATTGAAATCAATTGTGTACTAGAAGGTCCAATGGAGGAAATAAAATTGATAATCTGGCCACATACGGAAATGTAACTACACCATTTTCCATTATCTGAGGATCTGGTCCACATTAATTAATTAAAATGAAACATGGTGCCTATTATGCAGTTAAAAATCTCCATTTATTTTATATATAAAACAAAATAGAATTCAGCTTGGAAAACAATTGTTGCTAAACACTTGGCTCTGTTATGAAGCATGTTGGAAGATCACACTGGCATCAGCAGTCAGATTCCATATCACTGCGCATGATGCCTTGTCCCCCAGCCCTCACAGCTCTTCTGCTCTCCTTTTAGACAAAGGTTTGTCAATTCCCACCTTCTCCTGTCTTTCATTGGCTGGAAAGAAGACTTAAAGTTTTATTACTGAAGCATGCTCAGAGTAGAAAGCACTACAAGCTCTGTAACACTATTAATGGTAACCAGCTAGCCAGGAAAGGGTCAGCACTGACAAGCAATCCCATAGAGACAAAAGTCTCCCATGCCTACAGCTTCATGTTAAAGAGATTGGTTCGGATTCCATCTTCGACAAGCCTCTCCTCTGTCCTTGTCCACAGAGCCCCAAAAGACAGCACCACTATAACTTGTCCTACTTGCTTCCAGGGAGTTAGGTCATCCATAATGTTGGAGCATTTATATCTATAAAGCAAAATTGTTTTCTAAGGGCTTTTATCAGTAAGCTGGGAACATGCGCAAAATGTCTCTCCTTTTACTTGGTCATATCTGGACAAGCTTAAGTAGTGTCAGAGAAAAGAGCTTTCTGCACTCTCTTTGCAGAACAAAGACTTTGTTTACAACAAAGACTTCTTTGTTTTAAGGATACTTCACCATCCTGTTCCGCTCTTACCTTTTCATTCCAACATTAAACTGTAAGTGTAGATCTGCATGCATGCATACAGATGAAAGTATAGGGTATTAATTTTATATTTGAAATATCAGGGCTATCAGATGTTTTCACAAAACAGACAAACCACCCTGAATATTTTTATTTTATAGTGAAAAGACAAAAGAAAGCGTTATAGATATGAAAATTTGGAATTTTATTACAATAAGAAGGAAAGAAAATCCACAAGAAGCAGAATAAAAGCTAAGTATTTAAACTCAGCTAGCAGCAAGTCCTGGGTTTCAGCTAACTACTAAATAGCTATTTTCACAATGCTTACTATTCAATTTGCCAAATTTGAAGTGACAGCTACCAGAAAATGATACTTGAGGAAAAAAAAAAAAAAAAGTTAGGAAATTTTCCATTAAAAGGATGAATTACTCACTGGCGAATTTCCTTAGTGACTAGAATAATAAACAAAATAGATTTTCTGTAAAAAGGGCTCAACTCTCACCTTGTAGAAGGGTAGATGCTTCAGAAAAAAAAAAAAAAAAAAAAAAAAAAAGAAAAAAAAAATGTGGTTCCAGTTCATTACTAAAAATAGGGTGCAGAGCCTCTTCTTGGTTTTGGTGCATCATTCTGCAAGTGGATATACTGGTATTACATTATTTTACTATTAAAGGTTGAAAGTAAAACCATGAGAATGCTCAGAACAAATAGGAAGTCAACACCAGCTTTGCTTCAGGAGTAAAATGGTATTTCAGAAGTTGAGAGCACAAGTTCTATGATCTTGAATATGACTTCTGACTCATTTTCATAGAAAATTCTATTAGAATGCATCCTGTTTCTCAGCAGAAAATCCAAAAATTAAGCTTTTTTTTTTTAGAATAAAAATACACCTAATTTCTCCTGACACCATAATCAGAATTGTAGTTCTAAACAGATAAATGAAGCAAAATTAGAGAGCTGCTTATAATAATATAAGCAGAAAAAAATGTATTCCAATAATAAACTGTGTTAAAATGTACATGACTGATGTAAATCCTTACTGCACCTGGGCTCATGTTTCTCTGGGGCATGTAGATGCTAATGAAGAACACAGAATTTATATATATATGTGCCGCTTTCCATTAACTGTTTCCCAATTTCAGAAACAACTTTCCAGAACAGTTTGCTTCTATTGAACTGATGACAAATCTTAAAAAGAACGGACAATGCACTTAGAATAAAAATTTGACCCACAAAGCCCTGACAGTAACATTCATTTTTATTACTATTTGTTTTAGCAAGGATAGCCCAGCATTCTGCTATCCACTATGCAAGTACAGAATAAAGTAAGTTAAAAGTAAGTTAAACACTTTAGGATAACGTGGTCCTACATAATAAGATATTCCCTTTTTTTTTTTTCTTCTTTTTTTTCCTTTTTTTTTTTTTTTCATATGTGGCTTGCTGATACAAAGAAGAGAGCAAAACAAACACCTAAGCTATTTTCCTTGGATACAACCATGCCTGCCCATAGGCAGCACCCACCCCTTACATCTCACCTTCCAAGTAATTTGGCAAAACATGCTTAAGGCTGGCAACATCACCTATCAACACCAACGCCATGCACCTTTTCACTCAGCTAAAAACCTGACAGGTTTTTTGACATGGATCAAGTCATTCTCTGCAGCTGAGCTCAGAAGTCCAAAGAAAGAAGCTGATGAACACTTTCTCCTGTGGTTTCTACAGGAAGCAATAACTCACTTTGACATACATTGCATGATGGAACCTGCTTTATTTGAATTTCAAGGAAATATTTTCTTTTCTTCTCAGATTTTGAGGGGGTGGAAGGTAAGGGGACCGTAATCCATGTTACTTGTCCTTATAAAAGCAGGAAATAAGAAAACTGAGTGCTAAAAGATAACTGTTGCAGAGTAGGAAAGGAAACACATCGTGCACTGAGCACTCTACAAACTGAAGTCAATTGGTTTTCCTGAAGGTCAGGATTTATTTCTATTTTTCTCAAAGAACAGGAGGATTTGAGGAGTCCACAGCTTGTAGTTAATCAAGAGCCGTGCAATGCTGTATCTCCAAGACTAATCTATGAGCTGCATAGGGGATGGACCAGAGAAGAGGTCACTAGACTATGAGCTGGAGAGCAACTCTCATCCACTTGAGTAGGGCAGCGTGCCCGTTTGTAAAATGGAGTTGGAAAGGCTTCTGCAGTCCTGCCTAGTGCCTTGGGGCATGTGACAATCTTTATTAACTAGGTTCATACTGACAACAGAAATGCTGATTGCCAGTTATTTTGCCTTCATTTGCCTGCAACATGCATTTCAAAAAGAAATTCAGTTATCATTGCAAACTAACGCACCTTTAAAAACACAGCCCAAATCTCAAACCATAAATTCAGTAACATTTTCTTTTGTTTCTTGTGCTACATCAGTGTCATAGCTCAGCAAGTCTAGCAGTTTATTAAGAGCTTTTTCATCTCCTGCTCCCAGCACTGCTCTGTCAGATTTCCTTATAGCAGTTGACCTGTCTCTTCTGTGCTCTATCTAGTTTTTTTGCAGACAAGCAGTCAGACAGCAGTCAGAAGGACTCGAACCCAGCTGCCTTGACAATTATTCTCTAGAATGGAAAAAGCAAAATTAAAGACAGTATTTCTGCAGGTGTCTGTAGTACCAGAGGGATTGCAGCTATCTTCCTCATCTTGCTTAGATTTTTTGTCACTTTTTGCTATTAACATTAAGCAATCTGTTATCAAAGTGGGGGTCCAGCAGCCCAGTACAGAGTTCTCACAATCATCAGGTTGCTTGCTAAGGTAGTCCTGTGTGTTCTGCCAAGCTAATGCAAGTACTGCCTTCAAGGAGCTTTTTACAGCAGCTTTTACAGAAGAAAAGCCTCTTATGATGAACTTCATAGAGCACTTGGTGTGACTGAGGACCACCAGGTGCAAAGGGGAGAAAGGCCAAAGGGCAATGGAACACAAACAGCACTTTAAGAAACACAGAAGGAAAAATTTCACTATGGAGCATCTCACATGGAAGCAAGATAGCTCCTTCTGTGAAGGCAAGGCCTCCTGTCTCAGCAAAGCACCCACACCATGGAAGAATTCCTCCAAAATATTCAGATCCCAGTGGCAGTGTAAATTCATGACTGGCAACCAATAATTCAGAAAGATTTCCCAGAAGAAAAATCAAATCAATGTACTGAACCAGAAATGGCTAAAAACAGCCAAAAACAATGAAATAAAGAAAACCAAACAACAACAAAGAAAACACATCCTTCATCTAGATTGCAGGGATTTTCCCTTTCTCATTACACTTTAAAAGTGTGACCAAGTACAGAATACAACCAGAGGAATAGGTCTTATGGGAGTCAGAGTAATCAAGAACTGCTAGTTTATGTTGCAGGCATAAGCAGCACAGCCATAAATCAATACCAAGACACATATGGGGCTCGAGTAGCCTTGTACTGTATTACTATTCACCCTTTCCCAGGGCTGCTTGTATCTGAAATGCAATCTAACCACATAAGCATCTATGACTCTCTGGCACAAGGTTAGATCTAGGGCTGCTGATTACACTAGTAGGTCTGTGATTATGACTGTGATACAGCAGTTAGACCTGTTATTTTGTAAATGACTGTATTGAATCCCTATCTACATAGAAACATTTCTAAGCTTTTTCTGGAAACTCAGAAAATCAATGTTATAAAAATATTTAAAATCGTTTAAAAATCACTTTAAATACACTTAAGAATCAATACAATAAAAAATAAATAAATTAAAAGAATGATAGAGCATCCCATTTACTAAAATGATTAGTCGGAGTAGTGCATCAGCTAGTGTTCAGGGAATGGAACATGAGGAAATATATTATTATATAAGTGACAAAAAGTTGTGGGAAATGATAATAGAGTGTATGCCAAAAAAAAAAAAAAAAAAAAAAAAAAAAAAAAAGGTTGCAGTTTACTACAAACCCAACACGGATAAATATTGTATTTCTAGCAAAGCTTTCTTAGTAAAACATTTTAGAATACACCAGAAACAAAAACGTTTAAGAGTCTCAGAGTTGAGCCTAGAGCTACATTTCCACTTTTGTAAATTTTTAGAGGTAGTTATTTTTAACCCTTGTGGTCATAAAAATTGCATTATACAAGATACATTGAGATACATCTTCACTCATTGCAAAAGACGGTGCATGTAAAAATTTTGCCTCTGGTACAGTTCATCACAGGTATCAGAAAGATATATGGAAAGATTTAGTATTCCAATACTACTGTGAGGTGCTTCATGGTTATGTGTGTTTGTCTACAGACAGAGTCTCTCAGCAGCTGTGCCTCTAGCCTGTCTTTGACCCCGCTTACATTTAGCATACTCATGACTCGTTCTTAAGAAAGATGATGGGCCATGACAAAAACTAAAGATTTACAGATTGGAATTAATTTTTCTATGTAAGCACAAGAAATAATGGAAGAGGAATATGAAGCACCAAAACAGAATGGAATTAAAGGGCAACAACACTTTTACAGCTTTCAAAAATTCCCTGTTTCTTTTCAGTTGCTTTTTAATATTCAGCATAACAGGGAAAGGGCCTTTCTGCTAGTGCCTGCTCAACATCTCCAAGGTCTGAAAAGACACAGGAGTTGGCAGAAAAAGCTTCCAAGAATCAAGCTAAATAAATACCATCACTTCAGTATCTTCTTTTAATTGTTACTAACATTTGAAATGTTACCATGAAAAATAGGCCTCTGGCATCAAGCCTTTATGGTACAAGTTCTGGACAGCCATGAAAAACACAACACCAAAAAGCCTGAAAATGTATCTAACCCTAACATGACCCAACTTTCAATGGTGACTAGTACCAGAAGCTTTCATTACAGTGCCATAAATTTCCAACTTAAGTTCCACTGTGGCAATGTCCCTGGAATGATGTCCAGCACTCTCCTGCCACTCTTCAACTCCCTCAACTAATGCATAGCTGCTGAAAGGAAGTCTTGAGCTTGTCAGTGTACCAAGGCAGAAGAATTAGATGGTTGAAGGGGCAAATAAGAGCCTAAATATCTTTAAGTATCCAAAGCTCAGTGGGTAGTAAGAGTTTCAGAAAATAGCACAACTCCTACCGGGATTCCTGGACTACAATTAACTTCCATTTCCCAAGGAGGTATCTTGTGGTGTCTAATCTTGCAGATAGAGAAGTAGGTGGGAGTGTAAATTCACAGTACAAAACAGGCTCGTTTGGAAAACAGAATAGGGGAGAACAGCATGAATGATACATCCACTTGAGTTACCCAGCCTTGTTTAAAAAATAAAACAGAGCTCTCAGAAACAGTTTTCCAGGGCCCTGAGGCTATGGGGTCCATGCCAAGTGTAGCATGTGATGCAGTGCACCCATTTTCTCTCACGTTTTGTTTCCATGAGTTGGAGTAAAAGTCTATTTGAGTGCAAGAAGTGCAATCCAGACTGTCAAGGAAGAACTGTCAAAGCTGTCCTGCTGCATTCACAGCAACCATGGTGGGTGGCAGCAGCTATGGTTAGCTCCCTCATCCTGGATGTCCTTCCCCCCAGACTGGCCCTCACCGTGATCATATCACTCTAACTTCATTTCCAGCCCAGTTCAGTGCTCTACACTAATCACAAGTGACAGATGGAAGCTGCAATACATCTCCAGCTCCAGATCATTAAATAAGATGACCTGTATTTCCTGCAGTAATCAGATATTGCTGCAAGTTACCTCTGTCTCCTCTAAACCACGGCTGGCAAAAAGACCTCCACAGTCATGGAGGGGATTGCTCGTCTTTCTGAGTTTCAGTTTGAATCAGGAGGTATTCGATTCTTTTCCTATGTTGGAGTGGTAAAATTCGGAAAAAAAAAAAAAAAAAAAAAGAGAGAGAGAGAGAGAAGTGTCTATCCCCTAACTTGAATAATATTAAGAAGAAAAAATCATGGGTGACAACTGTAGTTTTCAAGAGCATCTACTGCTAGGAAGAAATGAAAACAAGGACTCTGAGAAAGAAGGTCTTTCAAGAAGAAAGCATTATGATATTAGCTGGTAAAGCAGATGGTGTTGCCATTTTGGTGTCGTGTCATGTCCCTGTCTGTCTCCCCCATTCCTGCCCCCTCCTCCTTCTCTCTCTTCCTCCCCCCCCCCCCTTTTTTTTTTCTTTTTAGGATCAAGATCACTTGTCTAAGGTTGTTAAAGTTTTGCTCAGTTGGAAAGCAAGTTGGGGGAATTCATAATTGAAATGAACACATAGATTGCAAAACAAGAAAGGAAAGGGTGCTATTTACTATGCTTTCTTTCTGCCTTAAACCTTGCTGCTGAGGGGTCAGGGTAGATTGCTTTTTTTCACGTGATGCAGAAGACCCGTTTTCAATTTGTACTCTCTCCTTCCACAGGAGGGACATCAAAAAACAAAACAAAACAAAACTTAGCACCTTGAGTGAACACTTGTGCCTTCAGCAGCTGCCTCTGTAGTGCTATTTGCAATACTTTTCCCCATAGTTTCTCCCATTGTGGTTATTCTACCTGTGAGAAATAATTGAAACATCCTTGGAGCAGGGCCCAAAAGCCGGGTGGCTCTGTCCCAAGAACGTGCCCCCCCTTCACCAGCATGAAGATTCATTCTCCATCTTACTGCAGATCTGGTCACACAGAAGGAAATCAGGGGAGCAAAAGAGAAGAGCTGGGTAAGGAAATGGGGTAGAACTACATGATATTTATGAAATGTTGGCTTCCTTCTTGCTTTTCCTCACACATATTTGTCCAAACAAATTTTGAATTGTTATCAAAATCTAAATCAGAATTGCAAATAGTTTACAACTGACAAACTATGCATCTAAGGGCAAATTATTGAAGCCTCCCAAAAACCTAGTCAGTCTTCATCCTGACCTTTAACCCCAGCTCTGACTTCAACTCCCCATATGACCTTTTTCAGTCATAAGAGCATCTTTGAGGAAACAAGTGCAGATAGATAATTTCACAAGTGGTAGGAAAATAACACCACATTCATTTCAATGGATTTTATTATTTTTTCTCAGTTTCCTTATCTGTCAAGTAAGCCAAAATGTACTTCACAGCAGCAAAAAAGCAAAGTACAAATCATTTTCGCCACTGAACTGATGAGCTGACACCTTGGTAAGATTCAGTTTTTCTCTTTATGAAGAAAGTAGATTTCCTGCAAATGTACTGTACCCAGTAATCATCTTGGATTTGATACACTTCTTGAAGCAATCATTTCCTCAAATTCTGAGATGCTTTCAGTTCTCTGTCACTTATTATTCATATGAGATACAATTCAGCAGTCCTAAATGTTTTTTAATCTGTTTCATGATAAAGAGACAAAAAGGGGGAAAATGTATTCTGTAGCACTGGGAAGATATTACACTATTTTTAATGTAATAAGCATTACATAGTTAAAATTAAATAACTGGGGGAAAAAAAAAAAAAGAAATAACCCTTTGCATACTGACTCTAAGCAACAACAGAAAGGTACACAGGATAAAGCCACCACAGTACACAGGAATTCACAGACTGTTGATGTCTCCAGTTTACATTCCTGGAAGTTAGCAGGTGGAAATGAAATCAGAGATGACTCAGAAGCCTTTTTTTTTTTTTTTTTTTTTCCCCAGCAACAGAACTTTAAATCAGAGTAGTCTGGTGCTTACATCCACTGTGAAAGGCAGAACAGGAGCTTGAAATCAAACGTCTCAACTCAGTGTCCTCAAAGTCAATGTCAGCATCTTGAGCCTAAGCAATTATTTTTCTCTTTTCCCCACTCAGTTCCTATTACCATGTATCATTTCTTGTATGTCTTGTGTTCCAGGCCTGTCTCTTAGGTAAGCATTCCTCAAAATGATTTATTTTCAACATTTGTTAAAAATAATCTCAATTGATCTCATCAAGTCTGAACTATTGCCTACAAGAAACAAGTCTAACTTTGTCTACAAACAGGTATAAAAAGTCTTCTAATATCTCTGGATGTTAGACCTCTCTATTCTATGATTTCTGTACATGTATTCTAAGGTCTGCAGTGCACAAAGAGAGGTGGACCTGTGGGCTAGTTCTGAATGGACAACTAGGTTTTAGAAATGGGATAGGATATTTTCAGTTCTGCCATCTGGTAATTTTGTTAGTGCTAGTACAAATTTCAAATGTATTGTGTAGCTAATTTCTACTGAGAATAAAGCTAATTAATCCAGGTATCTAAATGCAGACACAGTCACCTAATCCTGGAAACAAACCCCAAATCCCAGATGAGAATATACCAGGCAGGTTCTGCCAAGTTACCAAACTATTTTCCACAAACTGGCAAGTTAAAAAGGTTTGAAGTTTGAAATACAGCCACAAGGCCCCAGGATTGTAATGTGTCACTAAGTCTTGGGAAGACAAACCAGGTAGACAGTAAGTTGCCGAGGGGGCCAGTGTGCTAGTGCTCCATATCTCTTCCCCACAGTAATCACAGCAAATGCATTAAAATTCTGAAAACAGGTCTGTTTCCTTGAAAAACATCAGTCCTGCAGCATTCCTGGATGGCTGCATCCAATAAGGATACAAACACAAGTAAAATGCCAAAGCAAAACATCTGCCATTGCTTCAGGTACAACGGAAACATAAACCAGGCTCTATCTTTGGTTCTCATCCTCTTTTCCTGCAGAAGCTTATGGAGTTCAGCCACTCCCCAGTATAAGCCTTCCCTGTTATCTTCCTGTTCCTTACACTTAATGCATTCTTTTCTGAAGCACCGTATTTTGAAGTTACATTTTCCACAAGCCTGTACGTGCCTATTACCAGGTAAGGAGTTAACATCAGCTCTTCTGTGTGCTGCCTGTAGCAGCTCTGCTCTAAGATAGTTTCACTACATTTTCCCGGTTTGTCTCCAAACAGATGGAGCTCAAATAGATGAAGGCTATTCATGTTCTAGAAATAGGGGCTCTTGGATTACATAGTGTGGGAGTCACCCACAGGGAAAGGATGGGGCTTCCCAGCAGAGTCTGCCAGCCTTGTGCAGATGAACTGCCCTGACTGAGATTCTGGTCAGGCAGAGCTGACAGTATGGCCACACATGGCATTCCTGCCTAATCTCCTGAAGTGTTTACATGAGGCTTACTATCACATTATCTGGGTGCCCTTTTCACAACAGTCCTTCCACTGCCAAAACACTGTCAAAGCACCCATGCAAATGCTTACAGTCAGTGTGACACAAAACATGATGTGGGAGAGGGTTGGACTTTCCCCCACTATTAAGGATGAGGCAGAACTCCAGGAAGTTTTCAGACCCCTTCACCCTGAAGATGTTCCTGTGCCTTCACACATTCCTCATGGGAATTCATCTCATGCTGCCAGTGCTGCATCAGATGCTGCCAGTGCTGTGGGAGCTTTGCTGCAGGCTCCTTAAGGGGAAAGCAGCTGAGTCTTAGGGCAAGAGCTAGCAAGTGGTTTGCATTCTCAGGCCTTCAAGATACATGAGAAGAAGAACAGATCACTTGTTCATCCCAGTCTTTTAGCTGCTTTGAACTTTATGAAAGGAATTCAAGGAAGTCATACTGACGAACTGGAATTTCTGCTTTTCTCTCTCTCTGGTCATTCTCTGTATTACGAAATTATATAAACTTTTCTTTATATATGGAAACCTATAAGCATTTTGTTAATATTGAACTGTAAATAATAACAAGCAAAAAATTCAGTTAGAAACATCATCTCATCTCTCACATGTCCTCCCAGCTTGCATAAGTACTGGAGGAACCTCAAGCAAACGTGATGAGCACGTTTGTGGTGTTGTTATTTGGGCAAATTGGCTAGGGAAGATACCATGGAGATAGAACAGGTCTGTACTGTGTTATGCCATCAGGAACTCAGAAAGGCACAAAGAAGATGTGGAAAACAGGATAAGTGAATTGAATGTAAGGATAAGTGAATTATAACAGTATAAGTGAATGATAAGTGAAAATAAGGATAAGTGAAAATAACAGGATAAATGAATTGAAAAGATATTGAAATATCTTAAACAAAAAAAAGTCTAGGGAAGTAAAGTTTTCCTTCCTTGCATTTTAATCACTGTTACATTTATCAAACTGTACCACAGGGGATTCTTCAAAACCCAGAATCTCTGGGTTTAAAAAAACAGATGTAGGCACATGCTTTTTGTACAGCGATCTCAGGAATACATTCAGAAGCCTGAAGATTTCTCCAGCCATACTTCCAGCATTCATATCCTGAAGGTAGAAAACACCTATTGGTACCATTTTACTGTCAGTGTAGCAAGTGACACAGAAGTAAAAAGGAAGATGCTAACTCAGGTGTGCAGAAATCTTTCCAATTTTAGCAGCTCCAGTCTGCCTATCTGAAAATCAACCCTATAATTTCAATTGGGCACAGCATTCTTCACACTTTATCTCCTTCTGTTCATTTATGCTAACATTAAAATGCTATTAAGAGAAATGCTATTAACTTAGTCAAATCTTTAAATTCAAAACTTGGCTCTATTTAGCAATAAATGAAGTAATCTACAAGTGTAATATTTTAAGAAAGTAGCTTTGATATTCCTAGGTAAAAACTATTATATATGAAGACATTCATGAAGATGAAATGTAAATGTTACTTAATAGATATATTAAGTATGCAATTTTTTAATATAATGATACAATTTCTTCAGCCGGAAATAAAATAAAAAACAAAATAAAATAAAATAAAATAAAATAAAATAAAATAAAATAAAATAAAATAAAATAAATAAAATATGAATTACAGTACTACACAAAATGAATTCCTAAGGATCATAGGAAGCTAAATATTTTGTTGGAGAGTCATTGATGTTTTTACTTGTCTTTTCTTATTTAATCTAGTGGTGACATTATCCTTTGCCTTTTCTGAGCCAGAATTCACTCTGACAGCTGGTGACCATGCAATCACATTCACAAAGTAAATTATCAAATTCCAGGGGCCTTCATTTGCATACCTGTGTTAATCTGGTTTTCACAGCACATCCTTTGGTTCACTTTTAATAAACAAACCCTACAAAGAAAATAGCAGATGGGAATGAATGAGCATTGCTGTGCTCCTCTGAAAATGAAGCAATAACTCAAGGAACCTCAAAAGGAATGATTCTGCCACCTCTACTTCACAGAGCAGCAGCCTCCTCTGCAAGCAGTGCTGCTGGTTGCATGAACAGGACTGTTCAAATCAGGTACTCGGGTCTAAGGGTGAAGAAAGCAAGCCCCAGATCAGTTTATTGATGGATAAACTTCCTGGCTTTGCATTTCCCATGACAATCAAAAGAAAACTCAACTCTTGCACTGTGGAGAGGAAACTTTTGATTTTTCTCCCTGATGCCTGGTACATGGTTATGCCTTTTCTAATCTTGATCAATCACTGCTATTACAAGAAGCTGCAATAAACTCCAAGAAAAAAGAAAAAAAAGCAAAAAAAAAAAAAGCATGGGGACTCCGTTCTGACAACAAAATGTTACAAGATCCTGCAATAAATAACACAGTCAAGAGGTCACACACAATATGCAGTAGTGGATCCTCATTTCTCCAGCTCCATTTCCCTTAGCCTTTGCAGTCTCCAGCTATCTCCTACCTCTATCACCCCTGAAGCACCTTCTTTCACAGCAGCAATACTAGCCTGCAGAGTGTGACACCTATTTTACCCCAACCTTAACCGCAGGTTAAAGAAAGGCTACAAGTCCATCTTTCCCAGCCTTGTCCTCTATTTGAAGCTGCTGGACTCTTTTCTGAATGAGATTTTTTGCAAGTACAGCTGGCAGATAAGCACTGGAAATCTGTGCCAGGAGCTGTGGCTGGAAGGGAAGATGGGAGTTTGGAGCTAGAAAGCGTGGGAGCCTGGGAGGGGGCAGAAGAGGGGCTCTGCACCAGGGGGGAGGCACGAAGACACCTGCGATGACTCACCGAGAAAGTCTATATTAGTTCCCAAAACATCTTCCGCCTTCTAGGAGGAGTGAGGCAGGAAGATTTCTCCCGTGTTTTGGAGCAAACGTGGGAGCAATGAAGCTGTGGGGTTTGCAGGGAGGCCCCAAATGAGCAGCGGAGATTTCCAGGGCAGTGGTACACCAGGACCTCATAGTAGCAGAGCTCAGGGCCTTCCCTCCAGGCTGCACCCTTGCATCTGGGCACCCATGACCACCTCAGGGTGCAGCATGCAGGCAGGAGCCCACTCCCAGCTCATCACCCTGCTGACACACTACCCCATGCATAGCACTAGCCCCCCACCGCTGCCTTCCCTATGAGGAAAGAGCCATAAGCCACCTCACCAGTGTATGCAAGTACAGTGGTATTGAAGCAATGGCTTTGAAGCATATTTCCTCTAAAAATGTCCCCAACAAAACAGATGCCAATCTCTACAGTGTAATTATCTGCCTCCAAAGAAGCAAAGTGCTTCTTAGGTCTGCTGGAGGTCTTTAAAAGACATTTAGATGTGGAGCTTAGTGATATGGTTTAGTGGAGGACTTGTTAGTGTTAGGTCAGAGGTTGGATTAGGTGATCTTGGAGGTCTCTTTCAACCTAGATGATTCCGTGATTCTGTTAGACCATTCATTCACCACTCACAGAGAAAACACTTTCCACCAGCCATACCAACACATTCTTTCTAGGTATTACATTCACATTCATTATTTGCACTAGTAGATCTTTCCCATATTACTTTCAAAAAGTTGGGATGTTATGGAATTCAGGTTCCTTTCATTGTTAAACAACTACATCTTTTTAAAGAACTAACAATAGCACTACCAAATGGATACAGCTAAATCTCATATCACTGGAGTTATCACACACTGCATCTTTGGTGCAAGTACACTCAGCCCGGCTGACTTGCTCTCTTAATAATTTTTGACCTTTTACATCCCAACAATGTACAGAAAATGATTTATTTATTTATTTATTTTATAAAAGCCCAACTAAAATACTTCACAGTCTAATTCTTGGCCTTCATGCATTCCTATGTCTGTTTCTCTAAAGTAGGTAAAAAGGTCATACATTTTATTGTCAAGCAATGTTATCAAATGCCAGTCACACTCCTTTCATCAACAAATACTCATCTTACTTTGGACAGGTTAGCACAGATAAAGCGAGAACTGACCAAAGGTTTGCCCCCACACAAGATCAAATCTTTTAACAGACTCCAGATTTGAGCATATTTTATCAGAACTAGAACATAAGTTTCATCCCTGTGCACTTCCCGGCTCTTAACAGGACCATGGAAAAACTGAAAAAGCTTAATTCCATTAAATTACTCCAGAGCTGTAAGTGGTTCAAGAGGTTGACTCACAGGTCAAACAAACCAGCAATTAAATAACAACAGACTACCTTGAAAATGTTTTTATTCTTCATTTTCCAAGAGAAACTTGGAAACTACAATACTGTAGTTACGTTTGCCTATATTCAGAGTTTATGCTAACTAAACCTCTATTATATATAGCTACCCGGGGTCAGATTTCATTGCTCTTGCCCATATACTTTTTTGCACCCTCTGCCTAGACCTATGAATGCTGTTTGAGGCTGCTCCCAGAGTACAGTACTTCTTTGCCTTAGTACAGTTAGAAATATTTTTGTGAATGATATTTCACAGCCTGCTCTCTTGTGTCCCCTTCAGTTAGTAAAACATCATTGATATGCTGTACATAGCTGCATCAGTATTCCAAAAGTTGTCTTGTTTATGTAAAACTGATTTTAAGCCAAGACGTTATGCTGCCTACATCACAGCTGTTCCATAATTAAATTGGATACCATAAAATCTGATGTAGAAAGTATTACCAGGTTGCTGAAGGTAAATATTCATAGATTAAGCTTGTTCTCTTCAGATTGAAAAACTATGCAATTTAGAGATCCTAACTTCTAAAATTAATCAAAACCTTAGCAGATGTATTAACAAAAAATAAGACTCGGTGTTTTTAAAAAATAAAAAATAATCTGCATTACCTCAAGCTCTGCTAAAATTACCTGATATATAGGTGCCTATGGTGGACCTTTTGCAAGAAATTCTTTCCTATGTATTTTCTTGATCTGTATTACTTATCAATAATTAATATCAATAATTTGAAGCAACTTACCTTGCTATAGCTATTTTCATTACTTTTCTATCTACAACTTTTGTCAAAATTAGCTGGAGATATATACTCTTACATTTGTAGGCATGCACATGGTTCCAAGGTACCTGTACATACAAAATCTGGCACTTGACATCTTGCCCATGCAAGGGCTAACTAGGTGGGTAAAGCATTGTATTGGGTTTACATGGCAAGGGCTTGGTAGCATGGGGACTGCAGGCCTAGCCTCTGGGAGAAGAGCCCAGAAACTTCCCCATGTCTGAGAAGAGCTAGTTCTAGCCAGCTCCAAAAGGGACCCACTGCTGGTTGGGCCTCTGTGAGAACAGACTCAAGAAAGAGAATAAACTGCTGCACAACAGCAGCTGGGGAAGAGCAGTGAGCACTGCAGCCCCCAGGGTCAGTGCAGCAGGAGGTGCTCCAGGCAGGCCGCAGCAGTTCCCCTGTGGGCTGTGGAGAGGCCCCTAGTGGAGCAGGCTGTCCCCCTGCAGCCCATGGGTCCCACATGGAGCAGATCTCCACGCTGCAGCCCCCCCATGGGTGGAGGAGCCCCCAGTGGAGCAGGTGGATGTGGCCTGGAGGAGGCTGCGGCCCACGGAGAGCCCCCACAGGAGCAGGCCCCGGGCCAGAGCTGCAGCCCGTGGAGAGGAGCCCACGCAGGAGCAGGGAGTCTGGGGGGAGCTGCTGCCCACCCATGAGGGACCTGTGCTGGGGCAGTTTGCTCCTGGGGGATGGACCCCGTGGTATGGAGCCATGTGGGAGCAGTTCTTGAAGAAGCTGCTGCTGTGGGCAGCCCCTGCAGGCTCAGTTTGGGAAGGACGGCATCCCATGGGAGGAACCCCCAAAAAAGAGAGGGAGGCACTTAGTGTTTTGGCTCTTCTTTTATTTATGTTTATTTGGTTCTGTTGATTTTGATTTTTATTATTATCATTTTGTATAGTCATGGTGAACTGTTTATTTTCCACTCCTGACAAAAAGTCCTAATGAAGCATCTACAGCGGACCTCAGTGCTGAAGTCCAGCCATTCTTCCTGTTGGAATGGAGGTCTTCTGCTTCTCCAGAGGAACAGCTGTCTCTAGCTTCTTTGGCACATCCTGGAGGCCCCAAGGAGCCTGGGGGCCCTCCGACAGACTCCTCCCATTGCCCCTGGCACAGCAGCTCAGAGGACGCCAGTCCCTGCCCTCTCCTCTTCCTCAGGGCTCAGCGCAGAGGAGATGCCAGCTCTATGGGAAGTGCTGGAGTGGGGGACAGCAAAGGAGGGCTCCTCCAACCTTGGCTCGAAGAGTTGCCAGGAGTCAGATGTTCCCTGGGAGTCCACGAGATGTTCCTGGACTCGGGGCTCCCTTGGCTGGTGGAAAACTGCCAGATGGTCAACGCCTGAGTGGAGCGCGCCGTTTGATGGGATATGGAGAGCCCCTAGCGCTCCTGTGACAGCTCAGATGCTGTCTGTTGACAAGCCGCCTTCGCACAATGGTGTGGTGCCTGGTCGGCCCTGATGGAGGTAGAGCCACTTCCATTGGCTGTTCTTCATTCAGAGGTGGATCCACCTCCATGCGCTCCATGTCACTCCCAGGCACATCCACATCCATTGGCTCCACTGCACATCTTCTCCCCACAAGCCGCAGCTTCTTCTGGGGAGGAGGATTAATTCTTCCTCAGTGGAAGATCTGTGACTTGCATAGCTCATGCAAAACTGCCACCTGCTCTGCTGGGCCTCCTTCTACCAAGAGCTCTGGGTATCAGAAGCCCTAGCTGCTCAGCAACTGACGGTCTGGCCACAGGGTCCCCCTATTTATAGGGCTTGGAAGAAAAGGCAGCGATTGTGACATCAGGGGGCCACGGCAACATGATTCTGACGCTGTCCCATTGTGACCAATATGTGGCAATGTTGAGAGTTGGGGCCCAAGATGGCCTGAGAGTAGCCCCAGTTTTGAAGGAAGAGGAAGGACAGGGGTGCTGAGAGCCCCTTCGTGGGGACAGCTCCCCTGTGCCATTTTGCTTGCCAGAGAAAACATCTGGCCCTGGGGCGTGGGGACCTGTGGGGTCTCCAACCTCCTCTTCATCCTGTGCCTGGCTTCCCTTTCCATGAGGTGGCAGTGACAAGAGTGTCCCAGGAGAGTTGGGGTTCTCCACTACCCCGCAGCTGCCTGCAAGTGGAGCCGCCGTGGTGCTCAACATTAGCGGAGAGGTGTCAAAGCATGCCAGCACCCTGCACGCAGCCAAGGGAGACACGATCAATAAAAAACAGTTGAGTTTCAAGCGTTGTGTGAACCCTCCTTTCTTGTCCCATTTATGCCACCCCTGGAGCATAAGCAGGTGGCTGTGGGCAGCCCACTCAGGGTCAGTCTGGGAAGGATGGCATCCCGTGGGAGGGACCTTATGTGGAGCAGGGGCAGAGAGGGACCTTGAGGGAGAGGCAGAGACAAGGCATCAGGGACTGACCAAAGGCCCCAGTCCTCTTTCCCCTGCGCTTCTTGGGAGGAGGACGGGGGAAGGTGCTTTTAGCTTGATTTTAGTTTCTTACTGTACTACTCTGTTAGCGATAGGCAATAAATTACATTAACCTCCCTATGAGCCCTTGTCATTCTAATTTCTCCCCCTTTTCCTTTGAAAAGGAGAGTGAGGAGTGAGAGAGTTCAGCTGCCCAGCAGGGTATAATAACCAAAAGCATCCATCTAGTGTATCCAAGATGAATGTTGCTCCTCTACCCACAATGCAGAAGAATGCAAGACTAAGATTCACATTATACAGTCAATCTATTGCATGAGAAGGGAAAAAAAGGAAGATGATCAAGCCTTCTGAAACTGGACAGCACTCTTTTCAAGAACAAGAATTCCTGCTTTAACTCTTCAAATCTACATGTAGAAGGACAAAAGGCTACAGTCATTCACACTTCATGACAAATACAAGCATATTCTCCCCTAAGGTCTGTTTCTGCATGTGTTTGTTGTTCGAGAAGAAATTATCAGAACATGGTAAATGCCCACATTTCAAGTTTGCTTTTATATCAGTATGTGTTTTGTGGCCTTCCTCCAAAGGGCAGACACATGAACACAACAATGTTAAAAATACTTCACATTGTACTGATAACGTTTTTTTTTCTGGATCTCAAATTATAATTGTTGGAAGTACACATTCTAGTTACAAAGTTAGCTGAGCCACTGGATAAACCTGCTGAAAACTATCATTATACTACTACCTGCAAACATGGAATTTACTGTCCTATAGCTATCTCAGATTATATATTATATTTGCATGTGTTCGTTTCAAATCAGTGGTTATTTGTTTCATAGCCAAAGAAACATATCTCAGAGTGAGAAAACACGTATACACCTACTCACTCAGTTGGATGTAAGCTTTACTTCAACACACCTTATATTTTTAGTTTATTTCCAGAAAGGAGGATGACAACAGAAGTATTAGATTCCAATGCTGCTTTTACCTACCCAGAATGTTATTTCAGGTTATTGCTCTGTGATTAATACAAAGATTATAACGTGATATTGTTTGAAATGCTGACCATCTTTTACACACTCTAGAGAGTGTGAGTTTTCATACATGAATAACAGAGAAATATGAATTAGCACAGGTAGATCAGTGATTTGCCTACTTCACACAAATTACTAGGTGCTAATAGGTTAATTTGCAGCTTGTTTTATTTTTATCCCTACACCTCTGTCACTAGTAGTAAGCCAGTTGGGTGAGATCCTTCATTTCTGTATTCTCAGCTGTTTCAAACAGTAATCAATATTTCCATCTCTTACCATGGACTCACTCAAATCAATGATTGATTTCAGCTTTAAAAAGTTTGTTGTTGTTGTTGTTTTTTTCAGTCTTAAAACATCTGTAAGTGTTATACCAGTCCAACTGTATGTGCAACTCCAAAAACATCCCTCACCTGTAAATTTCCGGATGTGATTTTCATTTACATCACAGGCCTAACTTAGAGGTGTGTACAATGATATGTGTCCCTGCACACTCCTTTACACTGCCAAGGAGGTTAAAAAATTTTGTTCTCATATGACTGAGTATTCAGAGTGAATGTAAAAACACAAGAGTACAAATGCTGAATTGGAGGATTTCAAGGCACAGTACCTCATTGCCAGTAAGGAAAACCCACAGGTATGGTTATGGAGATGTGTTCTTCCTGCCCAGCTGTTGCCTAAATGAACAAGGGACAGACCGATTTTTCATGCTGTGTGGGACAGGTGCTTCACTACCCATGATGAGCTCTAATTTGGTAGTGCATTTTCAGAAGTGGCAGCATGCAGCCTCTGCACCATCCTAGAGGAAAGAAATGCTCCTGCTGCCTTGCAGCCCTCCCACCCCACAGCTCCCAGCAGAATCAGGGCTCTGCACATCCTCAGCACTTCTCTTCGGATGGACATCCCTTGGGAATTACACTGCTATGAGTGTACATCCCTGTAGTCCACGACACTCAAAGAATATTAAAAAAAAAAAAAAAAAATCATTCATTTTCTCCTTAAACAGTCCCCCTGGACACAAGTCATGATCTGCCCCTGCCCTGCAGCATATTAGGATAGCCACACATCAGTCACATCCTGCATTTTCTACGTAGTTTTATTGTTTTGCATCATTTGCAGAAATTCCCCTGGTGAATATGGTAATCCCAAAACACCATCCCTCTATGCTACATTCATCCACATTAGTTATGTTACTGCATTATAAACTACTGGCTTATTCATACAGGCAGTAAAGACAAATTAGGTAGTTTGTGTACTAGCACTTTATCAGTCCTGTCTTTGACACACCACCCCAGACCAGTTACAGAACCATGGCATTTGATGTAAGATTCTAAGAGACGTGAGAAGACAAGCAATGCAGAAAGCACCATTAAAGGTACTTTATTGCTTTGCCAGCAAATTATGTGCCTCGCTGCCTCTGGACAGGGCTTGGGGAGCTGCTTGGGCCGGCAGAGAACCTCAAAAGAAGGAGAGATTTTTTTTTGGCTGCTTTAACTGCCACTTTGTCCTGAAGCCAAGACCTGCAGCACAGTGATCTCTGACACTAAATAAAACCAACAATGAATGACTATTAAGGCTGTTTCCCACAGAAGCCTCACTTGCTCTGGGCAAAACTGCAGGCATTCTGTTTAAGGGAGAAGTGTTTTTAAGCTGTCAGTTCAGCAACAAAACTGCCATGAAGGAGAAAAAAAAAAAAAAAAAAAAAAGACAAATTTCTTGATGCAGCTCAAAAAAGGGAAAGCTGTACTGACTCAAAGCAAACCCAGGTAGGTGCTATAAGTTAGGTTTGCTTTTACCCTTCAGTAAAATCAGATAACAGAATATGACTTTTTATCACTGATATGCATCTACTCCTAACTCAGCGGAGGAAGTGATATTTGGTTTAAGAATTATTTGTTCTCAAATTTAAATTATATTTTTCAAAACAGAGAATTTTAAGACATAACCCTGCCACCAAGACATATCTGTTTGCCCTCTGTATCCAATCTAAAAATAACCTTTATTGAAAAGATCAGAAATTACTCACTGACATTTGACTGTCTGTTAAAACTGGGAGCCTACCACAGCCATATCACAGCACTCTATTGCCATCTCACCATTTCTATAGCTAAATATGACATTTAGCTATAGCTATTTAGCTGTAGAACATTTATACAACATTTGAGTAAATAGTAACATTATTTACTCTCCATTAAGAGGCAGAAATAATGCAGCAGGTAGATGCAAGTTTTTGTCCACTACTTCTGCAGTTACTCATTCTGTATATCTAATCCACATATTATGTATTTTAGTAGATGAAATGAGATGAATTTATCAAAATTGGAATGATTCATCTGAGCAATGTTTTTCCCTCCCACAACTCTGATTTTTTTCAAACCTCATATAATATTCAATTCTGCTGGATCACCTTATTAGCACACAGTTATTAATAGCAGACTCGGAAAACTCCTCACTCCTCAGTTAATAGTGCTCCACAGAGCACCCCATACTTAAAAGGTCTTAGGATGACTATGGAAACTTTCTGTTACAGGAACTGGAAATCTTGAAAAATACCTTAACAAGGCCAAAAATTTACTCCAGAATTGCCAAAAAGATTTCTTGAAGTTTGTTAAAACAACAACAACAAAATTAAGTTGTCCTTGTTGGACCAAATGTTACATGAATTGGAAACAGCTTCTGTCAAACTTCTCCTTGCTTTGTTTGCCTGTCACTCTTAGATTTCAACTGAGTTACATTTGTGCACAGATTTTTGAGTTTAAAATTTCATTCAAATGCAGAAAAATCTTAAAAGCCAAAATTATCTCTACTTTCAATATAGGAAGAAGAAGCTCTGCTGTCCAGAATACCGTTGACCACAGCCTTCACTTCTAACTTGAAGAACGGCCAAGTCCAGATCACTGAAGCTGAGACAAGCACGCTGAATTTGTTTCACAGTATGACAAAAAGTCAGTGTAGTAAAGTCAAGCACAGGCTAATTAACTTTTTTACATATATGACATCACTTCCCACAAGGATGAATCAGCTCAGCAGCAATCTCATACAGGTGGCAGAATATAACGGAGTAATACCTAGTAAAACCTTGCAAAATCCACAAATATGTATATCTGTAACAAGTGGTTTGTATTTCTGTTTCACAAATGATGAGAGATTCTGACACCCAACTATTGGATAGGTAAGCTGGTGGCTGGATATATTACACCACTCACACCAGTAGGGCTCTTCTCTTACCCAAGAACACAAAATTCAGATTGCTTGGGCTACTGTGCTACAGCAAGACTACTTCCAAGAAATGAAATAAGAAAAGGGTTGGCAATTTAATGCTGAATCAAAAAAAATGCCATCTGTTAAATACAAACTGACAGGACTTAATTATTTATGTCTCCATCTTGTTCACTGACCTTTTCCTTGCTTTTTTCATTAAAATGTGTAAGGAGTTTTGGGAAGGGTTCAGAGAGGATTACTTTAAGTGTAGTGAAGGCTGTGTCCTGTGTCAGAAGCTTAAAATAAACAACAACAACAACAAAAAGGGGCAAACGGAAAGAATGACAACTGCAAATCTGCAGTCACGTAAATGATCACCAGATGCTGTTTGACAGCTTAACATGGTCAGTAAAGCAATCACAATATGCCTGCTTCTGCCATGATGTGGGGCAAATGAGAACCACAACCAGTCAGGTGCCATGGGCAAGCCTGCACTTCTGCACAAAACTGAAGTGTAATGGAAACAGGCTGAAAAAGGGAAATGTCGAGAATAACAGTGTGGAAAGATAACCCCTCTGACTTGTTTTAGGTGGAAGTGAAGGAGGACAGCAGTGGATACCATGTTCCTGATTTCCTGCTGCTGAGTGTCTTAACATGCCAATAACATGCCCTCCGCACAGGTGTGCTAGAAATGGAAAGCTGCACACATCAGTTACTGATTTCAATTAAATAGATACCAGCAAGTTAATAAACCAGCCTTTGAACTGTTGCTGCTTCTGTGGCTATACAAGGTCAGAGACTCTGCCCCTGAATTTATTTTCATCTACAGGCTTGGAGCCTATTTGACTCTCACTTCAAGTTATTCCTGATTTAACTCTGGAACTGCACAACAGGAAAACACAAACAGTCCCCTTAGATCTCCGTGCCCATGGTTACTTCCATCTAATGATAAAAAGGATAGTCACAGTGTGTGTTTTTAGGGTTTTATCTGTCACTTGACAACATTTCCACTTACCCACTGGTCAGATAAACACTAAAATTAGACACCATGTAGAGGTCTGGCTTATCAGAGCTATCACTCCTCTGTCATTGCGTCCTCTTGTCCACAGCTTTTGTAGAGCTGTGGCAGAACAGTCTGCATTTATCTCCAGCTGCATATACATAATGTGCACCTACACTCAGCAGCTAGTCACAGACATGTGGCAGATGAAAGAGAAGCTGGGCATGACCTTCAGCGTCAAAATCAACCACCTCCATGCTCCGAGCAGCACAGCAGCTCGCCTCCCTTTGCAAGCCAGGGCAGAGGCAAGGAAATGCACTGCCTCTTGCCATGGATGTCACCCTGACACCCTCATTGGTTTTAGTAGGGATTCTCCTGTAGGAGAATGAACTACTCATATCAAAATGATAATGAAAACAAAACAAATGAAACAAGTTCCTGTATTCCACAATACAGTGAAAAATTTGTGCTTGTTGTTTTGGTGTTTTCAGGGTTTTTTCAGGTTTTTTGTTTTGTTTTTTAGTGGTGGTGGGCTTTTTTGTTTTGTGTGATTTTTTTGTTGTTGCTTGTTTGTGTTTTTCTGTTTGTTTGTTTTGTTGTTTGTTTGTTTGTTTTTTCCTCTTCCCCTCCTTTTATCTTAATAATCAAGCTAGGGCTTTTTTGCATATCCTCAGAATTGAACACAACATATCCATTTCCTCACTGGACCTGTTTATGACAAATTTTACTGCTAGTACTTAATGCTTCTTCTAGTGCCAAGTTTTGTCACTCATTATGTTTTCAGGCTTCCCACCTGACTGAGGTGCTGCGGTGTGTTCATAGGTTCCACCTGTGATGCCTATGATATTGCCTTGGAAGGAGAAAAATTTCCACTTGCTGAGAATAGGGAGGAAAGCAGACTTAAGTCTCTGACAGGCCAGCAATCCTCTTTTTCTAACATAGTGGAAAAAGCAAGTTCTGAGTACCACACACCATTCTTTTCCAAGATATACCATCTTTTTCAGGCTTTCATCTTTTTCAGGATTCTCACAGAGAGAGCATGTGAAAAGGGAAGAGAACGCAGGGGTTTGAGTTATCCTGAGTTATCCTGAGGACCATCAGGATCTCTGAGCAGGATCCAGGCCTGATATTAAAAAAAGGGCCTGGGGTTCCTCCTGCCCACATAGACACACATACAGAGCATCATCCATTCACTTTCATTCCTTATGTTCCCTTTCACTGCATTCCCATTTTTGCTGTTACACATTGAGTATCCTGAGGAGAGTGTTGTAAGGAAGGTTTCCCTCCCCACACCCCCCACACCCCCCCATCAGGCTGTTTTTCAGTGCGGACTTTTCTTTTTATTTTTTAAACAGTGACATTGATTTAATCAGCAATTTTTTATCTAATGTTGTTAGATCTCTTATTAACATTATTAATACCTTTTTAGAGGCATCAAAAAAATCCACATAAAAACGTTTTAAAGTTGAAAAACAGTAGCTATATAAAAAAGTTCTAAAATCAACTACAAAATTTCAAATATTTACTTTTTCCCCTCAGAAATACAGCAAAATAACGGTGATTTTCATTGCAATTTAATTTAACTGAAGTCTATTTTCTACCCTGTAAAATAGGAAACAAGTACAGCATTATTCTCAATGTTCACAAGCTACTTTTAATTAGCTGTATTTCTATATTAAGTTTAGCTATGAGATCTTTGCATGCTTCTAAATATACAGCTGGGTTATTTAACTTTATAGTCTGTGCTGATGAGCATAGCAAGACTTTTTTAAGTTTTATTTTAATAAGATATGACCGAGACTATTAATGCTGAAAAGAGTAACTTTCAGTAAGCATATATAAAATGAACCCAGCAATCCTCTCTAACTGCCCATTACTTATATAGAGACTACCTTGCCAAAGCTACTTTGCACGCTAAGCTGACTGTATATCCACACTGCCTGGGCTGCAGCAAGGCGCCTGTGTTCAACAAGCCATACAAATTTGAAGATATTAGTTAACTGAAGCACTCTCCAGGCTGTACTTATGTGTAAGTTGGATGCATCTTCTGGATCAAACCACCTGCAACATTGCTAGTCAATGTACACTTGGCAAAGAGGCACAGTCCAAAACACTGCATTGACATGTCAAGGTGAGCATGATGCTGTAACCAGTATGACCCTGAAAATTAGATGCAACAATACCGCGCAGTAGAGTTGTGATGCCATCCCAACATGGACACCAGGCAGTTGTTGATCAGATAACTGCTACTGGGCTTGACAAGACTACAGTAACACCTGGAACATGACTGCTTACAAGTTTGGGCCATTTTGGGTCAGACGAAAGCCCTAAAACATGCAGAAATCACAGATTTAGATGTAGAGCTTAGGGATATGGTTTAGTGGAGGGCTGTTAGCGTTAGGTTGGAGGTTGGACTCGATGACCTTGAGGTCTCTTCCAACCTAGAAAATTCTGTAATTCTGTAATTCTGATTTGGTCAGTGACACTAACATAAATGAAGTGCTCGTGTCATTCACCCCAGAAAAATCATCAAGAGCTGCACAACCTGACACCATCCTCCAGCAGGTGCACAAACTGACATCATCCTCCTACACACACAATGGCAATCCCATGGACATTCCCAATCCAGCTGAGCATAGCTTTGTCAGAAAGCAACTGTTAATTGCTAAACTGAGTACAAGGCAGATGGCACACACCTGCATGCTCCGACAACTGTGTTGTGGCTACAGGAACAGGCTGGTGCCAAGCTAAGAAGGCCACAGGGTAATGTGAATTTGGTGCAGACAGAGGATGATGACCACCCTCTCCTGATGGATTGGGAAGCCCATCTCGGAGCTGGTGCTATTCCAGACTTTCTGACAGCTCATTTAGCCCACAGCCCAGTCCTGCAAATCCTATCCTACCAGGGGATGCTGGAGTCACTCAGCCAGAAACAACATGATGTGACAGACCTTGGTTCAGTAGGAATGGCAAAAATAGTGACATAAAATTGGCACAGGAGCTAGATCCCTGCATGTCAGCCAGCTGGCTATGCATGACCACAAGGAGATCACGTCAGCTCTCCTACCTGCAGCTCTGGGTTCCCCAAGTCCCTTACAAAACAGCTGAACTATGCTGCCATTCCTTCTTGCTAGTAACATCACAATGAAATATATCTGCCACTTGTCATTAGAACACAGACTGTGAGGACACTGGGCAGAGCTGCTCATAAAGGTGGCAGTGAGGTGGCCCTTGGGTCTGCGTGGTTCGGGGAAGACAGATACGGCACAAATGCTATCAGAGACCTGGCAGACTGAAGTCAAGTACTGTGAACCTAGATGCAATGGTCTAGCCAGAGCAACAGCCAGGAGTGCATACCCTGAAAATTACACATACATAGCCCTAAAAGGCCAGCATTTCATCCCACGGTTCAATAAAGCCAGAATTTATCTTAATGTGGTTACATAGCAAACCTGTTTCTTCCACTCTCCCCAGAAAATCTCATTAAAAAAAAAAAAAAAAAAAAAAAGAGGCAGAGATGGTTGTTCACGTTATGTTTCAAATTCTGAGTGAAGCTATCTTTTGGTCCTTTGATTCTAGCACCTACTTCCCTTAAATTCTCCAGTGTATGAAGACACTCAAAACACAAACAGAGGCATGGCTGATTTCCAACTCTCTCTCCATCCAAAACACATTCAATTAGGTAGTGCTATTAACCTTGTGACATCTTAGTCACATTAGATGTATCCTAGTACACTTCCACTAAAATCAGAGACTCTAAAAATGCATGACAAAAACTGGCAGAGAACCTGGCCGCAAATCCAATCAATGCCATATGTGGACCAACAAAACAAAACTAAACAATCAACTAACAAACAAACTAAAAGAATGCCGGCTAACAAAAATAAGTATTTCACACGTAGTTCCCAATACTGTCTGGGAAGAGACGAACATTTGAATTGAGATGACTTTACCTTTGACAAGACTAAAAAAGATAATTGTATTTTGGACATCCAATGGACAAATTCAGCAACTGGAAGTTTAAAGAAAGAGTGCAATCATTTTCTTTTCTATCATTTCATCTGACCTCTGTGGCAGAGGACATATATTAGAAAAATCTCCTGTGGAGTATCGTAGGCCAAGTTCTCTCCTGAAATCAGCATTAGTAGAGAGTACTGCTTAAAAATAGATAACACGTTAGTCTGGTAGCTCTGAGAACATAAATATTTAAACAATATATTTAAGACCAAAAGAAAACTTGGCAGCCCCGCCCCCCCCAACCCCCCCCCCAAAAAACAACAACAACAAAAAACTAAAACAAAACAAAACAAAAAACACCTCTGCAGAGGCAACAAGCAGTAGCAGTAACCTCTGCTCCAGGCTTTGATTCAAGTCAGATCAAAGTGTTCAGCTGATCCTGGAAGTGAACTAAAGATTACTAATGCTACATGTACCCTAAGACCATTACCCAACTCACAATGAACCGACAAAAAAGTTTTCACCAGTTCTTTATGCATATTGCCTCTGTCATTCACACTTCCTTCCCCTTCACAAAGAAAATTTGTTCAGACAAAAGTAAATTACATTAGAGGATCTGTATCAGTATCTGATTTAGATGAATTTCTTCTTTTCTATCATCTATATGAGCTGTGAACTCAGTGTCACTTTATTTAGATGACTGGGAGATGAAGCTTGCTTTTTAATGAACTTCACTATGGAAGACTCAATTCACAAAATACAAAGTTTACATAGGAAAAAAAAAAAAGTTCTAAAATGTTATTCTAATTCTTTTCAAACACAGATGGAGAAATTCTCCAGAGAAAAATCCCAGCTGTGAATCTGCATTGCAGACCTCTACTACATACTGACGTCAGAGGGAGTTCCATGCAGCAGATGTGTGCAGACTACACAACAAAAATCTGCAATGCAGATAAGCGATCCGCAATGCAGATTAGACACTAGGATTTTACTCAGGGCGATAACTCACCTTCACCCTTCCCACTATGGAATCACAAGAAGGCTGAGTCTAGAGGTCATCTAGACCAACCTCCCCCACTCAAAGCAGGGTCTACTACAGAGGGTTACCCAGGGCTGCCTCTAGTCATGTTTTGAATACCTCCAATGATGGAGACTCCACAATCTCTCTGGACAACCTGTACCAATCTTCAGTGTGTATACACCCTTCAGAGTATATGTATGTATGTATGTATGTATATATATATATATATATATATATAAAGTTTTTATTCTGTTTAAATTTTGTTTTCTTGTATTTCATTTTTTGCCCTCTGCCCCTTGTCCTGTCATTGGGCACTACTGAGAAGAGGCTGGCTCCTTCTCATGTATTCCCTCCTGTCAGGTATTTGTACTAAAAAGCTTTTCCCAAGCCTTCTCTCTTCCAGGATGATCATTACAGCATTCCTAGCATCCCTTTATACATCAGATACTCCAGTCTTTTAATCATCTTCTTGGTCCTTTCCTGGTCCTTTTCACTGCACTATATCCATGTATCTCTTGCAGCGGGGTGTCTTGATCTGGATACAGCACTCCAGTACTGAAAAGAGGGGATGCTTGACCTGCAGGCAGTGTTCTTCCTACTGTAGCCCAGGAGGCTGGTGGCCTTTCTTGCTGCAATAACACATGGCTGGCTCATGGTCTGATTTGGCATCCACCAGGACAGCAAGATTTTTTTCAGCAAAGCTTCTTCCCAGCCAGGTGGCCCCCTGCACGTACTGGTGCATGGGGATGTTCCTCTACAAGTGCAGGACTTGGTACTTCACTTCACTGAACTGCATGAAGTTCTTATCAGCCCAATTCTCCAGTCTGTTGACGTCCTTCTAGATGGCAGCACACCTATCTGATCTACCAAACATTCCACCAAGGTTTCTTTTCATTTGTGAACTTGCTGAGGGTACACTGTGCCCCATCATGTAGGTCATAGATGTTAAACAGCATAAATCATAGTGCTGTAAGCCGTAACACAGCCATGCTGGAAAAATGATCTTCAGAAAATACAGTGAATTGATTTGTAGTATTATAAACTTTTCATTAATTATTGTACAACTGTTTAAAAAAAAAAAAAAAAAAGAAAAAAAGAAATATAGAACAATAAATCTGAGGTTAACCTCAAGTCAGAAAAAAAAAAAAAAAAAGTTTATTGAAGAATAACATGGCTGGCAGTACAAAACCAGGGATTCTGCTGATACCAGGGAGTAATTTGTGTAAAAAATTAGAGCAGTTTTGCTAGCACAAGAGCCAATATGTCAGAATAATATAATTATTGAGAATATATAATGAATTACAAGGATAAACATGCTAAGTACAATTTGTTTCTGAGAACCAATACAATGGACAAATAACTAAACCTCAAGCAACACACTAAAAATCTACATTTCAGGTCATTCCCTGCCAAAACCTTTCTACTCACAAAATGTTTTGGCTACATTAAAGTCAAATAGCAGCAGAGCAAACATGTAAATTGTTAAAGGGTGTAACAATTTCAAGTCTGTAAGCTTCACAGTTTTTGTGAAACGTCTTTTTTGTGAACATTCCTTACTCAGGAAATTTGCTGCCTCCAGCCCATGCCACTCTAATTAATATTATTTGATAGCACTGCTAATGATTAAGCAAAATCACTCTGCCAAGTTCATCAGATTTATAACATGAATCAAAAACTATGCAAATTTCAGTTTATGAGTATAGTTTTGAAATATAAAACTACATACTCAGCTGCAGTAAATCAGTAAAAGTCCACTGAAGTCAATCGAGTTTTATGCCAATTCACACTAAATTTGGCTCACAGTATTTACACTTCTACACTTTTTTTTTTTTTTTTTTACTCAAGTACTGCTGATATAGCAGGTAATTATATTATGAGCAACTTTAAAACGATTCACGGGAAGTGAAGAAGCCCTCCAAGCGAGGTACAGCGCCAGAAGAAGAATCCAATTTTCTCAACATCACATCTTCAGGATGGATATTACTTTATTATGAATAATAAACTTATGTTCAGAATTAGGGCAGACTTAATTAAAACTGCTACAAGAACCTAGTAGGATAACAAACCATCTCAATTCAGGACAAAATACTATTGATGACAATCATATGACAAAATTGATCTTGAGGTGCAAAGTACTGAGAATAGAAATGTTATCTCAATCTTAAAAGCTGCAACTGCAAATGCTCTAACTGTTCTAAATGATGCTTGCATGCACCATTTAGAAAGAAGGAAAATAAACTTCTGATAGTTTTCCTTTTTCCAGTGTTACTTAAACCACTTAGTGGTCTGGCCTTTTTCAGCTGAGATGGGAGAAAATTTGCTCCGACAAGGAGCCGTAGTAAACTAAGTGCTCACATAAAAGAAGATGCATGTACAACAGAAGGAATCTCAGGGAACAAATGAGTACCCAAAACCCGTATTCTCAGGGCAATTTCCACATCTGAAATGAAGGCCTTTTGACCAAAAGAACATAGAAAAAAAGATTCTATCACAGCAAGATCAGCACTGATATCACAAATTTAGAATACAGACCTGGTTTCAAGACAACTTCTGTCAATTTGTAAAGTTTAGATCAATTTATAAAGTTCAGATGGAAACCAAGTAACACGTGATAGTTTTAGCAGTCTTGCCGTGAACACTTCTGTAGCTTCAGATCCAAAAATTATTGGAACTAAAAATAAATGTCCCAATCTGCAAACTACAGACACCGAGGCTCTGACATCAGCAAGTGCCGAGTACTCAGATGGATAGTGCGATAATTTCCAAATGAGACCTTTCTATTACATAAAGTAGTTTCTAGAAATTGCCAGCAGGCAGCTTAACATGCAAATACCAGATAAAGAACAGCCATTAGAAAGTTATGTGGGTAAAGAGTGTTGACAGTTTGCAGCAGCTTCACTTACCTAGATGTTGCTAATATGTCTGCAAAATCGCTGGCAGGCCAGGTTGTGAATTTGTAGCAAAAGAATTTGGGGCAAAATATGGCAGTTACCAAAAATAATTTTGCATGGGGTAATAACTGACAGGATAAAACCTTCATAAGAAACCACTGAATCAAAAAGTGAGAAACAGAGTAGGGGGTGATAACAGGTGACTCCAAGAAACAAGAGCAACCCCTAGTCTGGCATTAATAGCATTCCTCTGGAGGGATGACACCCGCAACAGGTATGGGTATTTCCAGTATTTCCCAGATAGATATTTAGCATAGATTCTTTCTTGGGTTTCATCAAAGTCTGAAACTTATATTTCAATAGGTAAATTGCTAGTATTTTCCCTATGCAGGATACAGTTCTCTCTCCAGATCTGATCGTCATACTCAATTAACTGGAGTTAAAGTATCCCCTTTTTTTCTCCTTCAATGCTTTTCACATTAAGAAGAAATGCCTTCAAAGCTTTTCACATTGAGAAGAAATGCAGGACATTAGTAGAGATTAAGCTTTTATCCAATAGCTTAAGATTATTCTGGGCAATTTCATAATTGATGTTGTTATTCACTTCAAAATATTCCTGAATTTTTACTTACAAGTTTTGTGGTCTCAAAACAAAGCCAAATCTGTCCATTACTGGATTGAATATGGAGGGTGTTTCACCACCTCCTTTAGAAAAACATCACAGTACAACACACCATTCAACTTCATTGCTGTCAGCCAGGCATTTAAAAGCAGGGGAAACCGTACAGGAATTTCCTTTAAATGTTTTTTTACGTTTCTGTTTACCCAAATTATAGAACTTAAGATAACACTTCAGCAAATGATTAGTCAAAGACTTATCTCTGTTCATCACACAGTGACTGTCAAGAGTAAGAAAGCCACTATCCCATTTTCTCATTGGGAATGAGGCATATACTGACTTAGCAAACAGTCCTAGGGCAGAAGCAGGGCAAAAAGCAAGTATTGCTGGCTTTTGCCAGTGATTCAAACCTCCCCTTGCCAACAAGCCACCCAACAGCCTTCCAGAAATAAGCATGTTTAAATTCCACTTGTTTTCAACTGTTGTTTGTAACTGTTGTTGTTTGTATGTTTGTTTTCCCCCAATAAATTCATTTATTTACATAAGTACCTTTGGAAGGAAAGCTTTCAGTGGTGATAAAACTTTAGGATACGGTTTCATGCTTGGTTGAGGCTGATCTGAAGCCAGGCTATTGCCGATAGTGGCAGTCCTGTTCTCTGAACTGAATTATTCCTGCATTTATTTGTAGCCAAACAATCACTATAAAACAGGAAGTAGGGACATGCTGCCAGCCACAGGGGGAGAAACAGCTCTTGGGCTGGCTTACACTAGTTGTGAAATCACATCCTAAATCCCACGTAGCCATCCTTGACCCTTGTCACGTTATTTATAGCCCATTCCATTGGTCTCCACATGCAAGAATCAACAAGCAAGAAACTCCAAACAATTCATACAGCACCGTGACACTGCCCCCACTAATTTCACCTCCAGAAGCAGCCAGCTGTTTGCGAAGTCTTAATTTAATAACAGGATGAGCAACTTGTGGCCCACAGGAAGTGTACAGACTACCAGAACAGTAAAACTTTCCCAGAGCCCATGTCCCCTCCTCCCAAGTGCCCTTCAAGTACAGACCACAGGCTGGAAGAATAGGCCAGGTAGCCACCAGCCCTTTTCCAGTGCTATTTTTCCTGAAAGCCCAGCTCTCTTTCGTTAAGTGAAAGAGTCCATTAGATTCAGTTTGCATCCAGAAACCCCAGACCTCTGCACATGCACAGAAAGACTATGCCAGGTGTAACCCCAGAGCAGGAGGGAGGGAGTCATGGTACATAGATCACTTCATCTTCTAGAATAAGATACGTACTTTCATGAAATAGGAACTAAGTACCACTGAGATGCCTACCATACTGTTAAATGCAGGTGAATTTGATCAATAGCTTAAGAAGTAGTTAATGGGAAAGCTAATATAAGGACTAATATAAGGACTATAAGGATGTTGCAAGGCTGTGCAGGGACAAAATTAGAAAGGCCAAAGCTCATCTGGAGCTCAGAGTTTATTATAATACAAGATTCAGGTGATGTATGCCAAGTAGATATGCTAAGCCAGTCCTCCAAGTAGGACTGCTTTACTACCAGAACCTTGATCATCCAAAGAACTGTAGCTCAAAGTCCTGTTCCCATTTTGGAAGTGGGTTTGTTCCCTACCTTTAGATCCTACAGCTGTGTTAGGACACCTACAGTGCATCTGAATTTCTCAACTTGGGCCTTTTGATGTATCTGATATTTACAGGGACAGAATAACTAGGCTTTGCTTGTCATCAATAATACATCTATCCTGTGAGGAACAAGACAACTATAATGTCAAAAAAAAAAAAAAAGAAAAAAAAAAAGTCAATTTCTCTTTCAACTGTGTGAAAAAAATACCTTCCTCCTGGACCCATGTGGATATATGTGAAGGGAGAGAGAATGCAGCCTTTGAATGGTAACTGGTATAAATCTTTATCCTCTGATCATTCCCCCTCTGACTCATAAATCTCAATCTACCAAGAAATGAATGCATAGCTCTCTCAAAGCCTAACACACACCTAGAAAGAAGGCACAATTAAAAGAAGAGAGAAGAGATGAATGATGTGGGAGCCATTTCCTTAATGAACAGAGCACTTTTCACTTCCTATTCATCCTAGTGAGTATCAATAAATAACAGGAATAAGCAACAGGTTTGAATAGAACACAGATGAATTTAAATTTAATGCAAGTAAAGTGCCTTATAATAAGTCTGGATTGAGAAAAATGTTGAGAAGGGTGGTTTTCAGAGACACTGCTTACATTTTAATGGTTAGCAAGACCTGGATATGCTGTAGGTGGGTATAAAAAATAATGAGAGTGTTTTTCATGCTTCCAGCCTTGCACAGGATTTATTTTTTTTAACCAAGTTAAGGCAAGTGAGTCTTATCGCTCCTTTTTGTGTTTTGAAAACTAAAAAATATAAATACAAGAATAAAATCAAAATTAAAAAGCAGACAGTAAAGAAATACTGAGATCTAGACATGTATTTGTGGGACAGAAGAAAGAACTTTATTCTCCATCTGTGGTCATGGTCATGAGCTCTCCTACACAGCATTCACTCCCTCTCTGATTTTCAGGCCCCACACACAGCTTAGATAGCTGCAACCAAGCTTTGGTGCCACTCAGAGAGTCAAAACACAGCCAATGGAGGAGCCCCCAAGTCGTCCCTTTCCACCACATGACTGCAGGTGGGTTCTTGCTATGACTCAGAAAAAGTAGAGGAGAAGGAAGGCTCCTACCCCTATTCCCACTGATGCCACCTTTACCTAAGGGATTGAGCCTTGTGGTGCTGTGACTGAAATTTTCACCTTTGGAGCACAGCAGTAGCACCTCTATCCTGTGGAGCAACTAGCCAGTAGCTGACAGGAGCATGAGTTAACATCACCCACAAATAAGCCAGAAGTACAAGAAGATTAGCTGCCAACGTGATTTAAGATTCTCAAGTCAGAACAGAAGCAGATAAGGAAAGCAAAGCAAATTGTCCTTGGAAAGATAAAGTTTGGATCTGATGAAGAAAACACAGCTACCAAGGTAGGCAAGGTACCGAGTCAAAATGAAAGCAGGAAATATTTTGAAAGGTGATAAAAATTAAGAACCCATGCAAGCACTGGGCTCAAAAGTATTCTCATCTTGAAGGAACTGAATCTTCCACTCTGGTTCCCAGGACATATGGCCTATCAAATGGTGAGACCTTTGTAATAGAAAATACATATCACACCTCCTAGTTCATTTCATCTACATAGGTATTTAGTGAGGCTTGTCTGATGTAGGGTGGATGGTTTTAGTCTCACATCCCGATTTATCACTCCAGAAAACACTCCCGCCTGGAGTCCCCACCAGATGGACAGATCTGGCTGGATTAGTCTGCAGTTACAGAACAATGTTAGCTGTCTCAAAGATGCTGGACCTGGATGGTGGGCTGCACTGAACCTTTTGTCTTAGAAGAGCAACTCCAGTTCTTCCCTTGACCTTCCCATCACCCTGTACTGCAGGAACTCTCCTGCCATAAGATCCAGCATGGTTCTTAACGTTGCCACTACTCCATAAGCACCGTCACAGTCATGCCCCAGTGCAGTGTCCCTGATCTCCAGACTCAAAATAATGCTGTCTCTCCTGTACACCAAAACCAAATGAACTGAGAAGAATCATGACAACTTGGGCCCATCAAATTTTCAGCCTGGAGTATCACTCCCTTGGTGACTTGGTTCAATCCAGGTAGCAGCCTGGGGACAAATGCAGCAGTTTCTATTATATTATATATATATAATAATATACAATATATAATAATTATTATATATATATATAATATTATTATGTGTATAATATTTCTATTATATATATTGTATTCTCAATAGAAAAACACTTTCATAAACTTCCAGGTTGTATTTGGAGAACAGCACCCAGACCTGTCTCGTTTCTCTGCTCCCCATGATGGATGCTGGCCCAGCATTACCAAAGCATTTTCTTGGGGGGTGCTGCCAGGGAGCAGGGCACAGAAGCTAAATCAAGCTGTGAAGTTACCACATGGTCACTTCTAGGGTTCATTAATTAAGCAACATTAAGTCTACCAATACCAACCTCAACACTGGTCATTGCTGGAACCTAGCAGATCAAGAAGCAGATCTAGGAGAGAGTTTCTGAGTCACAAGCTCCAGCATCAGTAACTGCTGGCATCTCCAGGCAACATTCAGATCCCAGCAGCCTTGACAAAGGCACAGGTCCACCATCTAATAGCCCTGGGCATCAATCCACAGCCAATGATTTTACATATATAAATGCTGATACATGCACAGCTATTTAAAAAGAAAATATTCACAGTAATTGTGAAGTATGAGCCAAGCTAATCATTTATACATGTAATTGTTTGCTTTTTTTTTTTTTTTTTTTTTTTTTAATTCTCAGAAGGGGATAATCCTACATTCTCCATGTTTCCACCATATTTTAATTAGCATCTCCTCTGTTTTTACTAGAGGAAAGGAGTAAATACCAGTAAGAATGGATTTTAGAATCCATAATTTAAGCACTGCAGTAGTATAACTTGAAAAGGCATAAAATTACTTATGACTAGTTGCTCAACACAGTACTGCAAACAAGGTACTGCAGACTCTTGCAATTCTCTCTTTAGAGAGGTCCTTAATCTTGTTTAGACCAATCTCTTGAGTTTGTTCTTGGTATCGTCAGAAAGGAGGCATTAAAAAATGTAGAAGAAACAAGACCATCAGAACAGATTTTGATTAAGGAGAGATCATGCACTATACTGATTTGGGGTGTAGAGAAGGGGTTGGTTTGGTTTTGGTTTTGTTTGTTTTGCTTTATATCGTAAAGATGGTTTACTACTGCAGGAAAAGTAGGACTAGAAAGATTGAACTAATCACATTTCTCCTTTTATGTTTAAATGCATTTCAATCTCATACCTGGATGATGAACAAAATCAAATATAAATCTCCTAATTTTCCAAGCTGCAGAACAATAAGTACTGCACAGTAGAAAACAAGATCTAATACCAGGGGTGGCAACTGGGATTTCATACTGATTACATGTATTCACATAAAAAGAGATGCAATCACAAGGAAGCGTGACTCATTTGACACTGGAGAGACATTTTCTTTTTAACTATGCATGAAAGGGATAGTACTGCCATATACTGCTCTAACAGCAGTGAATCAGAAGTAGTTGCTGAATTTCATGGTTTCTAGCAGTCACATTAGAAAACAGGGTCTGGTCTTTCCTGCCATGAATTCAGTTCATACAATCACAACCTTGCCCTCCATTGACCCCAGGATTCAACCACCAGATTAGTAATTAGGACACTCTGGACTTGAAAACTTTTTAAGCACATTTCATTCCTTAAAATGCAATGGGTTATCTAGGTCTTCCGCGTGTGTCTAGAAAACAAGATATAAGGGAAGCCTGTAACTGGCAGACAATCACTGGCACCCACGTGTACCAATTACACTCTGTCAAAGATGTACTTGAAGATCATTACCCACAGAAAACTCTGATGAATCAAGTATGTAAATCATGCAAAAAAAATGCTACTGCTTCCTAAATCCCAGCTTACACCATAGTACCAACAAGATCCCAAAGCGAATAAAAACACAAAAGTGTTTTTATTTTCTTGTGCCTTCAGACAGTAACTGCAAAGTACTCTTATCTTCAGCTCCTGTGCATTGCTTAGACAGACAGGACTACTTTTCTTTGTAAAGCTAGACAATTTTCTTCATAACAATTTACTTCATAACAACCATCTGTTTGGATTTCCTTCTATAAAAGTCTAAACAATGCCACATTGTACAGTAATTTTTATACAGATGAAATGCAAAGGTTCTCTAATGTTTCTAAAGCCATTTACACTACATTAGCAAAACTATTTTGCTAAATTACATTTTCCAATTCATCAGTCCTTATTATGCTATTTACAAGCTCACTTCTTCCAAGAGTCACCCTTACACAGATAATCAAATCATACCATTTGAAATGCTGTGACATTATTTTGTCATATAAAATGGTTGGAATTATCTTGATGACGGCAACGTAAGGATTGCTGCTGCCCAGAATTTGTTATGAGAAATGAAAGCTAAAAAGAGCACTTGAACTAGATTTCAAATACCAGAATCAAAAAGTGTTTAAAAGTCATTAAATATCACAGGTCATTATAAAAGGAGGATACAGGTTCTGGAACATTTGTCCTGAATCATTTCAATAGAAATATTAAGGAACTATATTAAGGGCTATAAGATTACAGGATTTATATAACCTGACATAAACTGACTTGATGGTTGTGGTTTTTTTTTTAACATAAAACACTATAAACAATATATCAAATTACTACCTAATATAATAAATATAATAACTTAATAAATAAATACCTTCAAAATAATGTTTATATGAAGTCTGAAATAAGTTTGACAGACTGAGGTATAAGAAAAATACTTCAGCACAGAAAAATTTATCCAAAGCAAAAATCACTTTTTGCTTTCACACATGTCGATTATAAAAGAAAACTAGAACACAGGTTGTTTTTTTTCAACATAAAAAAAGAAAAAAAAAAAAAAAAAAAAAAAACAACTCCAAAAGCAGTTGGAAAAATCAAAATCTGCCACAAACTTTTTTCTGGGCACACCAATTTTCATGTTTTCGTCAAAAATCCACCACATGCACATAGCTTCTCCATTTTACTTTATTTTGTGAAAATTATTTTCAGAAAACGTGTCAAGAAACATCTGACAACTATACATCCACATGATTAAATGAGAAGAAAACCCAGCAATTGATATATCTCATACTTTACAACAGCAGCAATTGCTTGCTTGCAAGCCCCTACCTAGCATCCTTCTCCTGGACAAAATAAATTAATGCTAGACAGTTCTCAAGACATTACATCAACAGAAAGGTTTGACACTCCCTTGCATCAGTAAAGTACATCATCTGACCTAAAGTACAAGCTTTCATCACTAAAGCACTTTCAAATGAAACAATATCAATCTTCAAAGACATTTCCATATAATGAGCTGCCTTTGTTGACCATTTTCAGTAATTACAGTATTTGTATCTTTCTTTTCCATAATACTTTAAGACGGCTGAGAAAAAGAGATGTGTCCAGTCAGTATTATTTATGGACCTCTTTTTTCACTCCTGTTCCATACAAAGCTAAGCAGCATTGCAGAATCTGTAAGTATTGATTTCTCCCACCAAAATCACACTATAGACAACCTTAGAAATATCCTCTCAACCATAAACAAAGTAAACTCATATCATCAGACCTGAAAGATGTTTTCACCAATGCCTCAGGACTGTCCACTGGTGGTAGCTCATCTGCTAAGATTTCCTCAGGAGGTCTCGGGTCACTGATGATGGTGGGCTTTGGCCTTTCCTTGAGGTTGCCAGTCAGCCCACCAATAATGGTGTTCCACAAACAGTTTTGTGATTTAGATCCTGCAGAAACAGAGAGAGAAGGAAAATGAACTCTTAGACCAGTAATTCAACAGTCTAGAAAACAAAGATATCTTTCTCTGCTATCTTTCTCCCTTTGCATCATCAGATTTTGGGATTATGCCTGAAAACCTGAAATAAAGCTCAAAGTGCACTAACATTTGGTCATTTTAAAATCCAAGACTGTAATGCCTCTGCACTGGTTTTGGCTGGGATAGAGTCAGTTTTCTTCATAGCAACTCACATGGTACTGTGTTTTGGATTTGTGACCAAAACAGCATTGATAACACAGACATCTTAGTTGTTGCTGAGCTGTACTTAGAGGGCGTCAAGGTCTTTTATGCTTCCTCACACTGCTCCACCAGTAAGTGGGCTAAGGGTGCACAAGAAGCTGGGAAGGATCACAGCCACAAAATCTGACCCAGGCTGACCAAAGGGATATTCCATACCACACGATGTCCTGTTCAGCAATAAAAGATGAGGGGAAGGAATAAGAAATGATGGATATTTGGAGGTGCAGTGTTTGTCTTCGCAAGTAACTGTTACACATGACAAAGCCCTCCTTTCCTGGAAATAGCTTAACACCTGACTTGCCCGTGAAAAGTCATGAGTGAATTCCATATTTCGCTTTGCTGGTTTTTGCTTGCTTTGTGCAGTTTTTGCTTTACCTAATAAACCCTGTCTCAACCCACAAGCTTTCTCACTTCTATCTCTCCCATCCCACTGGCAGGGAGTGAGCTGTGTGGGGCTTTGCTGCCTACTAGAGTCAAGACACAACAACCACCCATAACAAGATCTGGTTGCAGACCAAGAAGCTTTCATGTGTCAACAAAAAAGCTTCCTCTTCGCATTATATTTGAATTAGAGCTTAGCATGTATTGTCATTGCAATATTTAAATGAAAGAAAAAAAAAAGTACCAAATAGATTCAAAATTAATTGTTGACTTTCATTGACTCAAGTTAATAATGGTTAAATTAAAGATTAAGTATATCACTGAAGGACTAGTACTAGAAAACATAATTGCTTTCTGTTGAAACTTCAGCTTTTTTCAATAGACATTCAAATGCCAAAATATTGCTATGGATGTTCTTTTTACATTTATTTAGAAGTGTCACCAGGTGCCTTGTGCTTGTCATTCACAAAATCCATTCTTGTCTAGAAATGTAGTTCCACTGACAAAGTACAATTAGCACCCTTCAGTCAGATCTCTCTTCCCTGCCTTTCAAGAAGAGTATACACAACTTATATTTCATAAAATTTAAAAAAGCATATTTCATATTTCCAAAAGTCTTCTGAATAAGTTAGGCACTTCTGAAAACCCCTGTGATATTGCCATACAGACCACCTGTATCATAGTCTAACTTTAAAGCATTATAGAATATATATGGGCAAGTTAGCAGCTTTCAAGAGCAGCTAAGTACTGAAATCCTGATTTCAGTTAACAGACTTCCCACAACAGAAGTGCCATGAGCATTAAGCTTACTGGATTCCAATGTAATAAGATGTACCAGCTCTTCTGGTAGTCCTTCTCTATGAACATTTTATATGCAAAACAAACAAACAAAATATTCTGACAAATGGAATATTTCAAAGTCAGCAACTAGTTTTAATAGAATACTGTACAGATAACACTTTGAAATATTTTCCTGGCACTCATGCAACTGTCCAGCAGAGACAATTAAGCAGCAAATAATGGATCTAAAACACATGGATTAAGCCTAACTGTTGTTTGACACACATAGTACATGAGCAGAAACTGAAAAGTAGAGTTGTTATCCTATGTCTCCTGAGATTATATTACGAGAAAATACTGTTTGAAGTAGCAATATCTGCTGCAACAAATGGGTAGTGGCAGGCTTGGTTTGCTAGTTGTCTTACATGCCTTGTTCTCATACAGCCTAAATAGTGCAGACAGAAAAAAGGCAAGAATTCTCATTTATCTCTTCCATCCCCAAAAAAATTTCAAAACATTTCCCAGCTACTCAGGAAAACTTCATATCCGTGTGCTTCATTGCTCTTAATTGTCAGCAGCTATTTAATATGCAAGGACCGTATTTACCAAGATTTACAAGTAACCTTGATGTTCTGTGCTGAGTTGTGTCTAACAATAGCTAGAAAATTAATACTCACACCAGGTAGTCCAAAGCCAAGTAATTTATATGCAACAGCTGCAGAATTAAATGCAACATCAGTACATCTATATCATTCAAACATTTATATTATACTACTGTTTCTGTACTTTAAAGCACCACCCAAATTTCTCCACATTTCTTAGTTTTATTTGAATATTTAAGCATTTGTGTACCTATTTCATAAGTAGAAACATAAAGGATGCAGGAGTTCTAAATTATTTGACTGATCATCAGTGTTATAGCCCAAAGTAGTGCAACTCCCTATAGTATGTTGAGAGGACCATTCCTTTTGCAAAAGTATGGCACACATGGGCACAGTTGGAAACAGATTTTTAAGGCTCTGTTAAGCTAAGGTCAACAAAGACAAACAAGTTGTCATCCCACCATAAATGCTGCATACTAAGACAAAAAAATCAGAACATCAAGACTTGCAGAAAATAAATGTAGCATACTATTAAAAACATATCTTGTGGAAAAGAGGCTCTCAAGCCATATTTATAATTCTGAGTTTTTTTCCCTGCAATAACTCCAAAGATTCTGCCAAGTTTCCCCAACCTGAACCTTCTCTTTACTTTCACAGCTGTACCCTTTCTTTTATTCCACAAGCACTACAGCTTGTCAATTGCAGGAGAACTTGATGGATCTAGAAAAAGACATATTCATCTTTTCCTGCACTTACTAGATACAAGTAGCTTGAGGCACACACTACCACTGAAAACCAACAGTGACAGGTTAGAAAACTGCCATTGAAAGCCATACTGTCAATTTTTAATTTTTTGCTTTGCTTTAAATAACATCAGGGTAAGAAAAACAAGTACTTTTTGCAATATACATTGTTTTTCCCTACACTGTCTGTACATAGACCCACAGCCCTTTTCCTCCAGTGTGGATATTCATTTACATAGTCTTTCACTATAATAAGATCTAGACTGTAGACCTAGCTATACACTTAGCTCTTCTGAAGATCACCATCAGCCAACATGAATTAACTAACCTCGTTAGAGTACTGAAATGCTACGTCCACCTGTCCTAACCAACATTCACAGCCTGCCCCCAGTTTGCTCAGATGAAGTACATTCAAGCAAATGAGTGTTTTGCTCAACAGACCTGCTAAACCATACATCAGCCAGAAGCCTCCAGCTGCCTGAAATGCTGAAAGCCTTATGGACCTAAATCCCAACAGCTGCAACTATTCAAATACTGATGACACAATAGGACTCATAGCAAGACAATACAGTGAGATACCCACTATGAAGTAACTGTTTAAACTCAGTCTGCTGAATGAGCTGGAATTGGACATTTAAGAGAACAGGAGATTGGCTAGCTCTAGCATTGGAATGAGTAACACTTAACAACTCAATTTTAACTTCAAATCATTGTGGTAAGTGTAAACATTTGCAAAAATACTTCTTCATTTTATTATACCCTGTCAAAGATAATTAGAGTTGAGCTAGAGGCAAAAGCAAAATAGATTGAAGTGTTATAATCTAAAATGCAGAATTCTGCTTAAACTATGTGGTACATTTGACACAGTAAGTGTTCAAATACTTTCATATACTCTGAAAATATTATTACACTACTAGTCTTCCTACACAGATACCATACAGCCAGCATTCCTACTGTCCTGCTCAACAGCAGCAACCTTTTTTTTTCTTGTTTGCTCCCAAAGTAAACCGGAAACAACCACATACACCAGAGAGCTGTGGGCAACAGGCACAGTGGACACAGCTTATCTGAATTTCTATAGGATATTTGTCATTTGCTTTCATGCACAGAAAGATAGATAAAGGAAATAAGATCAGCCTAACTGCAATCCCACCGAAATCTGAGTTTTAGCATTGACCACAAATGGGCAGCTGCTACAGAGCAACAGCTGTCCTGTTCTCTGCTGTGAGGGTAAAGTTAGTAATTGCCTTTAAACTAGCCCTTCAAGTGGAAGGGTCAGTCCTAGAAAACATCCAGTCTCTGTTTTGTGAACCAGATGACAATGATAACAGTAATCATCTATCACTTCAGTTATTGCTTGACACCTTGTCCTCAAATACTGCCAATTCTTCTGTGATTCATCAGCCAGAATGTTTTTAATGTTTGGTCCGCACTTCACTGACTGTTTGATGAAAACATGGTATGGCAGGGTAGATTATAGTGCTCTCAGCACAGATTTTGGGATTACCCATTTAATTCAGCACATGCCAAAGATATTTCCTTCCTTTTCATAACAGTTCACATTCTACTTTTCCTTGCCATTTCCACGGAGTTATACCTTATCCTATTCATGACCACAGTCACCATCAATTGTACCTTATGATAAACTAGTTAGAATCATAGAATTATTTAGGTTGGAAAAGACCTCTAAGATCACCTAGTTCAACATTTAATCATCTAGTCCAACCTATAATTATATCATTATATCCTCAGTTTAATTGCATCATTATATCCTCAACCTGACTCCCAAATCACTAAATTAAAATCCTAATAGTGAAAGTCTGTTTAACAGTTTGAATTATCCCTTTCCATCCCTATACCAGGTCTCTGCTGCTACCTCCTAATGCAGTCTTTAATCTAAGTATTCACCTCTGCACTGTATTTCTATCAATGCCAGCCAGCCTGGGACCTTGATCTCACCTCCTCACTTAATCCCATGCAGCACCGTGTAATACAATGAGGCCTTACAAGGGGGTTTCCTTTGTCTTCGTTCATCTGACAGCATCCACCAGTCAGTTCTCTTCCATATAATGCGAGTCACCAGGACCTCTGCAAATAAGGCTTGGCTACCTGGTTGAGAGCTAAGATTAAAGCAGGAACACAACCTGGTTGTTCCTGCATCTAAGACCTACACCCTGCACACAATTATGAAAAATCACATTCTTACGAATGCCAAAATCTGAACTAGAATGCCAGCCGAGTTCAAAACACAGCATTATGTTTGATCTAGTCAGTCAATACTGCAGCATGAAGTCCTCGTAACTCAAATATCTGGGAATAAATGGTATTTGGACTGAATCTTCCAAGCCTAAAACTAGCATTTAGGAACCATAATGGACAAAAAGAGTGAAAAAGAACTTGAAAATACTGACATTTACATTGTTCTCCTTTGTGATGAACATTTTCAGCATTCAACCAGCCAGTAGTGATTGACAGAGCCCCTTTTTAAGCTTTGCAGTCTACAACATGAAGGAAAGTAAACCCCAAGTCAGGAATAAAGAATGCTAGTATAATTTTCTTAGTCCTGTTCAATCTGTTCCATCACCCTGTAAATCACTGCGTGACAGATTTTATAGCCACAGCAGTTTCTGCTGTGGCCTTCACTCTCCCCGCCTGTATGCTCGGAGCGCCATCATGTGACTGTGCCAAATAATGCACAGTAGATGTAAATCTTCCAATGTTTTGATCTGTATCACGTACAAATGATGATGGCAAATGCCCCCTTGTAATGATGAGGAGTTTTCCCTACTAAATGATCACAAAGCATTATGAAACTGCGTAAGTTATGAACAGGATCTCCAATCTTCCTCTTCGATCCTATATTTTTTGTTACATTTGTTTTTAATGGCCCATATGGTCACATTAACGCTCACCTGGTGTTACGTTACCACATGCATCCCTTTGTTTTGTTCAAACCTGCAACACTCATTTCAAACCTCAAGCCATATCTTTAGCTCCCAACCCTGCCATGGGATGCAAAAAGCGATGAAGTATCATTGTGGTTTGAACACGTTTCCAGTATGCTATTTTTAAGGCTTAACCTAAGTCTTTGTAGCCCCTGTGGTCAACTTTAGCTGCCTTTGTGACATGTTTTTATAACCTTTTTTTTGCCTGAAACAGCTATATAGCCACAAAGCCTTCCACTCTTTTGAATTTGCATCAACGCTGTTTAGAAAGACTGGATTTCTGTAAGAGATATTTCTATACTATAGCTCTTCAGTTTAGTATTGTAAATAAACCATAACAATAGGGTTGCCATAATATGAGATTAAAATACATACTGAATGTATTTATTTCTACCATACATAGACAATTTACGCAGTTAAAATAAAAAAGGCTACTTACGGGCAAATCGTGAAAGTGGTCGTGCATTTTTGTCACCCGTCTCATTTGCAACTGAAAGGAGAAAATATGGAGAAATAAAAAGCATCACATTTAAAAGTTACATTGTCTAAGACTGATAATAATACAAATTTTCATGCATATAAAGGAGAGACAACTGTTTGCAGTAACAACAGTTGGATGTATATGCATAAGCATGCACACACAGTTGCTTTTTTTTTTTAATGCCACCAAATATGTTTCTTTGCATGTTTATATATCTGTCCGGTTCAGTTCTGCTTTTGGAGTCAGCATGACACACTATAGGTACCTGCAGACATTGTCTTGTCCCACATAATAATTGAATCACAACTTCCTAACATTTAAACGCTACCTGTTAACAGTCCATAGCAATATAGAACCACAGTCATCCTTACAAATTCTATTTCATATCATACTTTTTTTTCCCCAAGTCCTAAGCAAAAATGTCACTTTACCCATTTACTTTATGGAGTACAGTAAGAAAAAATATTTTTCTGCCTACATAAGGAAATACACTAGCCCAGAGGATCATTTAATAGCAAATTATATGAAATTTAAGGACCTACACAGAGGAATCCTGTAACATTTGGAACTGCTTATAGATATTACCTAGGATAAAAACAACCCCATATGAATTCTGCCTTTTTCTGCCTCAGTGTCAGTCTGCCATAACTGTCAATATTTATGTGACCCAGCCAATATACAGTTAGTCAAGTGCATAGATGATATTTTGGGATTCTCACAGCACTAAACTATAGGGAAAAAGAAAAAAAAAAAGAAAAAAAAAAAAAAAAAAAAAAAAAAAAGAAGAAGCCGTAAGTTATCAATGAGATAACTTACCCCCCATGACTTATTTTTTATAGCTAGAGTAATCATGAGGAACTCCATTGATGGGTCAAAAGGGAGGAGAACATATTACAAGTGTACACATAAACCTTGACAATTCCTTGTTTTCTTTAAAAATTCTATTTTCTAGAGAAAAGACCAACCAAGCTAAAAAATCCCACCAAGGTATGCAAAACATGGCCAGAACAGATTCATAAATCTCTAGAAAGATAATGATGTCCTCTAAACAGTAATGGACTTTTTGAAGCCAGAAAAGGCTTTTGAGGAGATTTAATTCTAACAAACCTTAAGGCTGTCAACTTCAGTTTGGTTTTGTTTCAGACATACCTAGTACTATTCTAGCTTTCACTATTTACAATCCAATCTTTTGCCCATTGATTATAGTGGCTCTAGCACTCATTATGTTAGCAAATAAAGGGAGTCGATAACAAACCAGTGCATCATTTTGCTCACATTAGCCAGTAGATGGTGCCCTTAAAACGCGCGGCTTTCTAAAGGTGTGGAAAGCCAAGCAAGGGAAATTTTGTGTACCTCTCACTGGCTCATGATAAGGACTGCAAAAGTCCTTTTCTACCAGCCAGCCAGAGAGATTTGGAAACTCGGATTTTATGGGTGCAGTCACAAATATCTTCTTCCATAGGGACCTCAAAAAGTCTTAAAAGGAAAAATTATTAAAAAAAAAAAAAAAAGCACCAAGCAGAGACACCAGAGCAACTGCACAGTTCAGCAGGTCCAGAGCACTTTATAATTTCAGAGATAAGTCTAGGTCTGCTTGAGGTGATGGCATGGTGAAGGAGAGGCAGCAGCATCCTGCATCCTCCATGGGGCAGGAATCGAAAGAGACGAGCCCAGTAAATGGAGAACTGTGACAATTTTTGTAGGGACAAAATGTTCAGAAAGCACTGCTATAGCCAATGTGTAAAGAGCAAGCAGCCAAGCTTTGTCTTCAACTCAGTGCTGCCAACTTGCACCAGGTGGGCTAGCTTAGGCACCTCTGCATCACAGCAGAGCCTAGGTAAAATCGTAACATGTATTGATGCTTAAGTTGGGGCATCGGGTGAACCTAGATCAATTAAGTGCCTACTAAGGGCCACACATGTGCACTACTCTCCCCTCTGCTCTCGTAGCAGATGGCAATCCCTCGTCACCAGGGGCTTCAGGTGCACGCAGGGTCTCAGGTGTGTGCCACCTTCCAGCCAGATGTGGCAACAAGAGTTTCAGAGCACTCCACACCACATCTGTGTTTGGGAAGCTCAGCTCACATAGTCCCAGCATCCAACACAAAGGGGGTCATTAATTACCTCAGAAATAAGCATTTTCCAGTTCCAGACCACATGCTTTTTGCTTTCCAAACATCAGATTGTGTAATATACAGAATAATGCCCTTCCATCTGGTGTACAGTCATCCAGAGCAGAGCTACAGGTAACACAGCAAAGCCATGAGCAGGATATAAAAGCACCATGGATGTTGATCAAAAACAACTGGCAAGATTTCTGGAATAAGCAAGCTAATCACTGATGGGAATTGTATGGGACCAGTGAGGTGTGCGCACAGGTGTAATCTCAGACGTGTTTAACCCTGCAGTTAGAAAGGGAGGGATTCAGAGGCAAGATGCGAGGAACATTTCTGTATATATTTTGTGTATCTTAGATTTTACTTGATGCAGTTTCCTCTGTAGAACTTCTGCATGTACATCCTACAGTCGTCTTACAGGGTTCTGTGAAGACATGAGGAACTTACAGACCTATACATGTGACATGTATATGAGAAAGACTTTCTTCAGGAAAGCTTGAAATCTTTTCCCCTGTTTACTGATATTTATTAATAGCAATAAGCTTTTGGGAGAGAGCAGGTATGAATAAATGAAACTAGAGAAATAACTTTCTGAGAAAGCAAGTTACAAACCACATCAATGATGATTTCTGGTATTTCCAAGGATTTCCTACACCTGCTGCTGTCTCTTCAGATACTCTTACTGTCCAGCCACATCCTACATTTCTGTGTTGAAATCTAGGCCAATTTTCACCTCAGATTAGGTACAACTATCAGCACTTCTGATATTTAGTTTATCCTTGTAAGTGGGTAGGACCTTCTTCAGTTTCCATCCCAACATTTTTTATTATTTTTTTTATATTATTATTATTATTATATATATATTTTTTATTAAACATTCAAAGTTATTTTGCATTCTAACGTGGAAGGAAACAGTAATCACAGAGACAGGTATAATAACATGTAGATAGCTGGTGAGTAACTTAACAGTCCTTCAGATAGACAACTGTGACAGACAGGAAATATACAACAGGAACCCCATTAGAATTAAACACATGCTGTTCGTGGTCACTTGTCCAAGTAGACAACAAAATATCAGGCCTAATCAAATTTATTCAATTTCAAATGTGTTATATCATATTATAACTGCCTGAAAATCTCAAGGATATTGCCTTACAATTATAAAAAAATTTTCATAGGTATGATCAATTTTTTGATTAATGTGGATCACTCATATGTGAATTCACCATATGCCAACTTCGAGTCTTGGGCAGTCTTCATTTTTTTAATGTTTGCCCTGTTAAAACTATTTCCTACAGCTTGCCACTTTTTTCTACAGAGGGTATTGATTTCACCAATACACCCCTTCAGCCAATTTAGCTTTCAAGGATCCTTTGTCAAATTTCTAGTACAATGCAAAGAAAAATATACCACTTCATAGTATTGACTCATTAAGTCTGACAGACTTAGACAATAGAGCATCATCTATATTTTACGATTCAGCAAGTGAGAGGTTGAAGAAAATATGGTGTTTTTACCCAACAGTAAACACATCCCTTTCAAGATGACTTTATTTATTTATTGTAAATCAACCAAAGGTCAGATGAGTTTAACTATATATTTCATGCTGCCGGTAAATTTGCCAAAGTGTAAGGAAGAGGAAACATACGTTAGATAAAGTGAAAACAGATATGCAGATAAATTTTCTTTGAACACACCATCTAAATAAACTCTTCCCTGCCCAGGGAATTTCTTAAACTTCCCCTCCAATGGTACATGTTTTGTATAGCATATCTGAAAAAAAAAAATACACTTCTGAATTGCCCTAACATACTTACATATCCTCTCTTGATAATCGATTCTTTTAAAACTCAGGAGAATAAAAGTACTACAACTGCAGCAATAACTGTGTCTATTTTTCACAGACAAATCAAAGTAACATCATCTCTGGGAAGTCCAGGGGGTTTTGCTCTAAAAGACTGTAATGCTCTTACACGTTTGATAAACTTATCAAGTCCTATCTTAAAATAGATTGTTGTTTTTTTTTTATGATTACACATCTCATAAGACTTTGCCAGAAAGTGATTGCAGTGTGGGTTATGAACTACCATTTAATTTCCAGAACAAACTTACTCACAGTCAATTTATTTCAATTTGTTCTCGCACCAGCAATCTCTTTAAGCTGACGTACTTTTTTTTTTTTTTCTGGTGCTTAATCCTCCTCTGACTTTTGCACTGAAAGCCTGGATCTCCCTCTTTCATTATCATTTTGTGGACTAAAAACACCATTATCTTTTAGTTCTGTCTTCCTACAAAACAGGTATTGTCATATCTCCTCCCCCTCTTTACTCAACTTCTTCGGTGTCAATATGTTTTCCCACTTTCTTGAATATTTGTTTATGGTACCATATTCTTGCCTAGCCACACACTAACTATGCCGTAACACCCACCCACCCCATCAAATTAACAGACTCTCTGACCATAGCAAAGTTCTTGTTATTAAGTCCTCATCAGCATGATCTTTCATTCTGCACTACTAAATTCCATCCATTGCTGTTAGCCCAGTCCATCATCTGTGTTGTACTGTTAGATACTCAGATCCTCCTCTGTACTAGCAATGTTTTGTGTCACCAGCCGCGATATTCATCACTTTCTGTTTTCTGTGTCAGACATTAACAAAATGTTTCAACAAGATCAATCCCACACACAGAGATCAGAAGCACAATACCACCAAGGGATGGCTTTTCTGGTGGCTTTCTTACCCATTTAGAAGATTCCTCATAAGAAAACCTATCTTTACAGGACTTAGAGTCTGATAAAAAGATCAGAAAAGACACTGACCATGCAAGTAATGAGACATTCAGTGGCAGGATAGAAAATTCTGCTTCTGAGAGTTTTTAAATCGAGCGCTGTATAAACTCCAAATGTATCAACTATGGAGCCAGTGCTCACATTACTGAGACAGAGATTACTTAGGCCCCTCCAGAGTTAGTCACCAAGAGAGTTTTCTGGATAATAATAGTGTTGAATCCCACTACCACACAGGAAACACCACTAACTTACTTAATATCGTTTGAATTGCTCATGCTGTAGGCATCAATAACACAGGCAGTATAAACATACACTATAAAACACAAAGTCACAAATGTTATAAAAATATGCAGCATCACTTTCATGATCAGAAACCTTAGAGGACAACTCTAGACTAAAGACTCGAAGCAGTTGCTACAATTCAGTGATAGATCAACTGTGTTAGTTGCAAAAGGCACAACACAAGCCTCAGATTTAATCTGAAGATCATGAAACGTTCTAAATAAAAGCTGTGTTTCCAAATACATCTGGAAGGCAGGAACCTGAAATCTTGACTTATAAGTAATAACCAAGAGGCATGCTCGACCCAGTATTTCCCAAAATAACTCCTAATGGATTTTTTTGCTGCTGTTTGCCTGGCAACTACACTGTACACCAAACATTGTCATCCTTCATTAGCTGGGAGAGGAACACCACACACAGCTGATGATTCATTCTCCTTATGAAAGGACCTTACACTGCACTTGCGTTGGGAAAGCTGCTTCTGGAGTGGAAGGCACTTTGTTCCTGCCGGGAACTGAAGACAGTTGCTGTCTCTCTCTGAAGGGACTCTCACTACAGGCACAGATTTCAGAGCTTCTGCATGTTATTGACAATCACAGAAACGTTTTCAAGAAGGGCAAGGTGTACACAGAGGAGTTGTAACAGAGAACTTGGTGCAAAATATCTGTGTGAGAAGAAGCAAAACTGAAAAATACTCTGAGCGTCAGCCAAATTTTATTTAGAGACAGAGAAACAAACATTGAACTTGCAAAATGTGACCCTACTAGTACTTAAGGACTAGAGGGACACTGATGCTGGGCTTTGGAGATTAGGGAAAATAAGCCCAAACAGCAGCAACTGGCTGGACCAAATCCACCTTCTGCACTCAAAGGCCCATGTTGTACTCCTAACCTCAAAACTGAGCAGCAGACCTATGTAATCTATCTAAACTATTAATGCATATTCTGTAGATTTAGTACCCCCCAGCTCCCCAGGGTCACAGAAAAAATAGGTCTGTTCACACTAGTCTCAAGCATCTCTTATTCCCAACTCAGTGAATCAGGAGGTGATAGAACAGAAAATATATTTATATATACATATATTTATAAACATGCACACATATGTATAAATAAAAACCTTCACTACTACAAGGTGGTGAAGCTACTTTTGGCTTCTTCTGGAAATATCCAGGCTGACTTCTGTATTCAGCTGAGATTTCTTACTTCTGGTAGCTGTAACAGACTGTCTGTTGCAGCAAACCCACTCACACCTTTCTCCTGACGGTAACTATACATCTAGAAAGTTCATCTGTGTCATATATTTCTGTGCAGTGAATTTAAGACAGGCGGATGCAAAACCTAAGCTATGAGATTTTTAGAAGATGATTCTGCCCATGAAGGCTACTATGATTTCTAGCTCAATTCCGTTAGAAAAACCATCATGTAAGCAATGCCATAGTGAATATCACCTAACATACACATGAGAAATAGCATCAGATGTGGTAGCAAGACATTCTCCTGAACAACGTCACCTATCCTGCTGTTTTTGATAAAAAAACAGCTATAAATTAACCTGAGCACCCTGTACTTCTGGCCACCACCTGAAACAGCCCACAGGATGGTACATGCCTTAGCCTGGCTCAGTTCATCAGCTCTTAGGTTTTTTAAATGCCAGCTTCTCATTCAGAGATGGTCCTTATACCTCACTGATTATGATGTGGTTACATCAAGTCACATCACTTTGAAATCAGCTTCATCATGCACGTGGGCCCTAAAAGTGCTACAGACCCAATTATGAATGCTTTGTAAGTCAGCAGAAATTCTCTGCTTTTTCCCTGTGACTCTGGGTCAGATCATGAGGAAAAAGTGCAGAGATTACTGAAACACTCTCAATTTCAAGCGTTTACTTCAAGCACTGAAAAATAAGCAACAGAAATTAGAGAGCTGCCTGTGCACCCTTGTGACACTACTAAATCACCAGCTATTATACCACTCTAGATAATGGGATGGTCTAAACAAAAGGACTAATTACAAGTTACTCACAGTAGAGGTACTTAATTAAAAACATAAATAAAGAAAAAGAAGCAGTTTTCCCACTTTGATGGAATTGTAAATTAAAGATGCATTATCCAATGATGCAGAGTGGCTTAGCAACAGATTTCAATAGTGTGCTTTGACAGTCAAAGTTATACTGAAAAGACAGATAATTACAAAAACAGACTGGTTTTTGAGGGGAATGTGTGAACAGTTATAAAAAATTTTTAAAGATTCCATTTGTTATCCAATGGAAAATATTGATTTTTGCTTGAAAATTAAGACTTTCAGCCTGTGGACTTTTCTGTTCTACAGCATAAACAGCGTGTCCCAGAGGAAACAGGCAGCTGCAGAAATTAAGTTGAAAACTCAATATTTTAAAAAGTAAGGAAGTGTACAATCAACCCTAAACTGTGCAATGGCATTAGTCCCTTACTTGATCCTAGATAAATGCCAGTTCAAAATGAAGCTATTTGGTTGTCTGATTTATAAAATTTCACCTGGCATGTAAGGCTCAGATTGAATCACCTTTAAGACACCTGCTTTACCCATGCTTTTCCACTTCATAAAATGGGCTTGCATAAGCGTTACCAACTCCAGGTCAGCACCAATTCTTTTGACAAACGTAATACACTGTGATGTCTGAGTAACTGTAGTTAAATTATTCCAGCCCTTACACAGAGTTCTTTAACAATATTCGTCTAGTGGTTCTAAGACAATAGAGATTCTTTGTGCAGTAGTTAATATTAACACTATTTATTAAGTTTAAAACATAGATCGATATATTTTCCCATGGAAAAGTATTTTAGAGACTATATATTAACATAAATTAAAAAGCAAAAACCCTCAAAGTCTAAAGGGAGTTTCAAAAGTGCTTCTTTACAAGAGGGGTTGCATCCACTGTTAGTTAATGCAACTGGAGGGAAGATCCAAATACAGCTTAATTCCTTCTCCCACCTTACCCTGAATATTCACCAAGATCCAATGCTTAGCACTGTTCACAAAGAGTTTCCAGTGAGATCAGATTGACAGTCAGATGCTATAATTATTTATAAACTTAAGCTCCCAGCCTCTTCTGCTATTTCCATACCCACTTTTCACCTTCATAACAATTCATGAATCATAATCTGAAATCACTCTCCAGTCCATTAGTTAACTAAACATAGCATAGACAGACAGAAGTGCACAGATGACTATCATTACATCTACCTTGATATTAGAGGGATCAGTACTGTAAAAAATATCTTCAGTTAGCAAATATTCGTGTTGCATTTAATAGTATTGTCATTCCAATACAGACATTGTGAAACAAAGATATCTTGGTAGGCGGGAAACAGCCATGAAGACTGCTTTTCTACTATATTAAATCTTATGTTATAGTGCAATAAATCTGTGCTCTACAGATTCCTTAACTGCTTCACTGAACAAAAAAGTATATGGCTTTAAAGTGCTCACAGTATTGGGTCAAAATTGCCACAGTCATCATAACAAATCCTCAAGTAAACAGAAATTTTCTCTTCTGGTCCTAGTTTATTCAAACATGTATGAGCCATGGCCAGACCAAGCACCCTCTGCTGTGCCTGGCTAATTCAACAGCAGAGCATCCTGCCTGGGAGAACCAGTAGCCCTCAGATGTAGCATGAAAAGGATGACACCAAGGCTTCACAGAGACTGAACTAAAAGTGAGAAAAAAATGTACCTTCCTGAGCCTCAAAAGACCTTCTACAAAATCTTAAATGTTCCTGGGATTATTTCAGGAGAGAAATTTACAGTAAGTGGCTCCTAACAGAACATTTAGATACCTCTAAAAGCAAGGACTGTAGCAATCCGTCTCCCTTACATGCAGCCTGTAGAAAGCCTGCCTGTGTAATGGAGGAAGCCTGGAGTGAGGAGGCAGGAAGCTGCTAGCATTATTCTCAGCAGTGCTTCTCATTTGACCAGATCAAGCCTGGCACAGTGTTAGCAGAGGTGTGGAACAGATGTGAAAGCCTCAGTCATTGTGGACCAGTGGGTAACAAGGGGATATAAACGAGAAGATTGCATTCATTTTTTATCCACGACACAATAAAAAGTGAAGTTAAAAATATCAAATCTACCAGACCGAAAAGATTTCCATCCTACTCAAGTTATGAGAGGAAAATCCTCCTAGGAGATTGAAAGAGATGTACTCTATAAACATGTGCATCTATTGTTCCCAAGACCGTCGTTCAAAACTTGTGTCATCATTTTATGTTCTCCCCTGGGTCTTCTCCAATTCAATAGATGTCACTTCAGAGCAAACCACATCACATAGCTGACATTTATCGAAGACGGGCATGGATGCATGAACTCTACTGTAGCACCATGGATGAATTTAAACATAATCCTTACATATTTCCATTCAATTCGGTGAAAGCACAATTGCCTCTGAGGTGAGGGAATAATAAAAAGAAAACTCTGCTTTTGGTTGCACCTAAGAACAGGCTTGCAGAGGCACTGGTGGGAAGCCTGCTGAAAACAAAAGGGCCATGTGGGTGTCAGGAAAAGCAGAACTTGTTTTCCATCACCTCAAAAAGGACCGTTTTTTCTTTTGCACAAAGTCACACCCACTTGTATCACTGCTACTTCTTAATTGCAGTCCCACTAGTCTGTAATATTCTAGGTATCAATGAGCCTGTTCTGCTCAGAAAAAGAAGTCACACCACAGAGAGCTCAGGTCAGGGCTCAAGCACATCTCCCTGTCTTCAATCAGACAGCAAAAAACAAGCCTCATTAAGAAGAGAGAACTTGTTCAGCTTCATCACCACATTGCCACCCCATAGGGCTTTTTTTGGGGCATTGGGTACTGTGTTTTGGTTTTTTTTTGGTTGGTTGGTTGGTTTTGTTTCTTTGGGGGGGGTAATGTATAAAAAACATTATTATTATTACATAACATTCTACAAATATCTGGACTCAGAAGTATTTCCCCATGCTAGCACAAACTCATGACTCTCTACTGAAATGCGTACTCACAGCCCAACGGGTATCAGGGATGTTCAGATCTGGGTTGTCAGCTCATTAAAGAAAGGGATAATGTCACGTTGCAGGAAACCAGACTTTAACCCCACTAAAGTTCAGTAACACTCTTATCATGGCATTTCATGCTTTGTCTCCCACATTCCCAGCAGGGATTTCAAAATACTCATGGATTGATGGTGTTCATGGCTGGTAACAGCATAGCTGATGCCAGGAAAGGCCAAAGACAACTCATAAAAATTCACAAGCCCCATGTGAAGTAATTTGTGTAACCTTTCAAATACTATTTCATAATGACTTTTCTCCAAAACAAAGTTGGTTTTTTCCCCTCACATTTTCATGGCATTTTGTCTCCAGCAAGAACTAAATACAAGCAATGCATTTTTTGCACCATGGGACATGTTTTTAAAACAGATTTGCTAGTTTTTGTTACACTCACACAGCATGCAATCAGTCACGGTAATATCAATGAGGAAAGAAACCAGTACTTTTTGTAAGGAGATAAGACTTGGCACTTTTACTGTGATTCAGGAGGATTTTGTACAAGGAAGAAAATAGAAGAAATGAATGAACTGGCAAAAATCCACATTTCCTTGCTCAGTAAAATCTCCCCAGCAATTACCTGGTACACTCTGACCTACAACTGTTCCAGTATAGAGTTCAGTTTGGTCTCCTCCACGTCCTCTGGGATACTTTTCACCCCTCATCTCCGTTCTTGTTATTGCCTTGCAATGCGTGGAGCAATCCAAAATGTTTCAGCAGAGAAATAAGCAAAAAAAAAAAAAAAATCAAGAAACACTGGAAACACAGCACTGTACAGAGAAGACCTAGGGGAACTGCTTTCCATCTAGCAAAGGGTGGCGGACAACTGCCATTTCTAGATGTCCTACTCTGGAACCTGCATAGGCAGCCACAAAGTGGTGCTCCTGCCCATGCAGGAAGGCCACATTCATCATTTAGCCAGGCAGAAAAGGAGTGGTTTCTCCTACCTCTGCAGATGTAAGAGCAATGTTGCCTGCAGTGACAACCTTGCTGTGCCACAGCACACCCAGCAAGCAGCAAGTCTTCGCCACCCACCTAACCCTCCTCTGGTGAGGAACTCCCCTGCATGCCTTCTAAGGCCATTTGCTTCCCAAGAAAACAGTAAGAGGGAGGACAAGAATAATAACCATTTCTCAGGTCTGTAAAAAAAAAAAAAAGTCTTGACTTTTACTCAATGCTTTTCTGAAGAAACCTATTTATGGCAGGACCCTGGATTCAGGCCAGGATGTAGGCACAACAATTCAGATGTAAGGAAATCTGAACTCTAAAATTTGACAGCTTTAGAAACTTTGGGAGAACAATTACAAACAGTCTATCACGCTCCTTGAATTGTCACCAGATTCAGCTGGGGAGGTAGTCAGCCACAGAAGGACTCAGTCTCCCAGGCTAAAGCCGCAGATATAATTGATTATTACCCAAACACTTGAACTTGAAGTGCCCTTTCAGTCCAAAATGAGAGGGTTTTAATGTACTCAGTTTAAATAAATTACATTTTTAATCATGCTTTAAGATACAGAAGTTTCAAGTAGAGCTGTATTAAAAAAAAAAAAAAAAAAAAAAAAAAAAAAAAAACTGAAAAACTAACATCTGCCCAACTATAGCATTTCTTGTTTTGATTTCCTATGAAGGAACCAAGTGCCACAGCCTCGTTTGGTAATCATTATGTATTTTGTAGCTATTAGTTTCAAAGGAAATCTGCACAAATCTCCCCTTACTGAAATTTGGCATGACAGTGTAACATAATGTTGTAAGAAAATCTACAGTCTCAGATTTCTAAATGCAATCAGTCTGTTCCTTCAATATAAAAAGTCACGAGCTAGTTCCAGATGGTGACATTTGTACAAGCAAAGTCATTAGAAATCAAGAACCTCAGTGAAACACGCTGCAACTTAGACTTAGCTCAGTCTGTGCATGTGTATGAACATTAATATACATATTAAACATATATAGCTTAGAATCAAAATAGATAAATCCCACAGTATTACTTTTTATAGTGCTTTTGTCCCTAACAAATCATCAGCATTTAATCAAAGTTTAAAAAAATCTTACTGGAAATAAAAATGCATTTATAAAACTAGCAACCTTTCAGACAGCTGTATTAGATTGGGTGTAATAAAGTGATAACATGAGCAGAAGATACCTTCCAGCCTGAAGCTGGCTGGGATCCCTCCACTTCAAATCCACATTAAGTGAGTGTGCATGTAAGTTTATAGACATTCACTGAATAAACCCCACCAGCCATGAGTGAAAGGTCTCTGTACAACTCCTCTAGTCTCCTCCAAAACTCACATCCTGCCATGAAACTGAAGTATCCATAACCATCATCCCAGTACATATCACATTTAACAGCCTTTGGCATTTCTGTTTGCAGCACCCCAAACTATACTATGGTCCTGGTAGCAACTCAGCTGCACAAATCTTTTTCTCCAAATTCTGCTAACATCTCTATGTTCACTGGTGAAGAACAAGAAGTCTTTGGGCCCTCTTTGTAGCAGTTTCAAACTTTCCATGCATCAACATTTCTGGGGTTTTAAAACCTGGAAGCAATTTTTGGCAGTTTCCTTCCTTCTCACTTGGTTTCTTCTATAAAGAGGATCCAGCAAAGCAAAGCTTTGCTCCATCTGATGTTCTGCATGTTGATACATGGTATTTCTGTCATTTTGGAGTACATAAACCTCACTCCACGTTCTGAGGCAAGAAGGGTTTTCCAGAAAGGGTAAGAGCTAGGACACACCGATTTATGTAGTTTCAGTTTCAAAATATTTCGGAACATATGTTACTGGATCTTACGTAGACCCTCTTCTGCTCTCAAATGAAGGCTCTGAACACTTTTGAATTAAAAAATAAAAATTAAATAAAAAGAACAAAAAACTGCTTAAGGGCTTAAACACTTCAAGAAGAAAGTTATGTCACATCACACATTGATTAAAACTTACACCAACTCAAAATACATTTTGAGCTGGCAATCCAGAAGTCAGAAAAATTAACTTCTGGGCAAACTTCAGTGTTGCAGAAATAGGCAGACATTTGTTACTCGCATCATCATTGTGACCAAGTCATGCAACAAAAGTCTGGGTCAAGCAGAATAATAGAGGACGGTGACCAAGCTAAAATGACACTTCCAGAGTTTTGAATATTTCTTCTTCTATTTGGGAAAGTATACTGCAAAATAAAGCTTTAGAGGCAATGACTCAGTTCAGATGTTGAAAACAGAAGTTCTGGCAGGATTTATAACACAAGCTTTTGTAAACAGAAAAGTCTTTTTTTTTCCCCCTTCTTTCTAGAAGAAAATCAATCTTTACTGTATGTGCAAGTAAAGACTCAAAACTACAAGTTGAAGTAGCTCCCAGCAAAGTAATAGCATCCATGTTTGCCATCCTGACTGCTAAATTTCCTTTCAGAGAGTCCATTAACAAACAGCTTGTTCTGCAAATAGCAGGTGGTCATTGCAATGAATCTAAATACTCTTAAAGCACGTGTAAGAACACACATCAAGCCCACACAAATTAATTGGATTATTTTTAATGATTTCACAGGAATTGGACCCAGATTCCCACCAAAGCCTAATATCATAAAAAAATGACAACATCCTTGGTTTTCCAATGTTGCCTAATGAAAAAAAAAAAAAAAAAGAAGACCAAAATATAGTCTTGTTCTAACACTGTTAGCCCCTAAATGATGCTTTGTGCTATTTAGATATTCAGGTAAATAGAGAATGATAGTTAAACTTCACCCTTAGAGTTACTAAAAAATGCCAACTACTGACCAAGGATATTTTTGACTACAAAGCAGTCAAAATACACAAGCATCACCTAACTGGATTCCTGCTTTCATCAACACTAGGTTAGTGCTGTGACCGAAAGTAGTCTTATCCTTTCATCTTCCATTTATTTCCAAACCCACACCACTTCCTCTCACACTAGGGAAAACAAAACAAAACAAAACAAAACAAAACAAACAAAACAACAACAACAACAACAAAAACTGATTTCAGTAGTGTCAGCTGCTTAGAATACCTTGAAATGGTCAAGAAACTTTTGTCTGATAAGAAAAGTATTTATTTATATCAGTAAAGAAAAAAAAAAGAAAGAAAAACACATAATAACATCCACTGCCATATCTTATCTCAAATTATCTCACTGTCAAGTATTGCTCTTACTACAACAGGTAAACTAGAAGAACAAAAAAAAAGAAAAGAGAAAAAACTTTTTTTCTTTCTTTTTTTTTTAATATCATTATGGATTGTTTTGAACCATGTAAAATCTCCTTCTGATATCCTATGAAGCACTTAATTAAATATCAGATAAAATCATGTAGTTAGTAGTTCCTACAAACTATCTTCTTCAGAGTCAACTTCCAATCAAATACTGTGTGAACCCTCTTGTGCTCTAGACAAACAAAACTCATTGCCAACCCCTTACCAGAACCAAAGCCCTTGTTGAAATCAGCCATACTTTCCAATGCAGGGAGGAAAAAAAAAAAAAGAGAGAGAGAGAGAGAGAGAACCGCTATTCCATTGTTTTTTGTTTGCTTGACTGCAGTTTTGCTTTGTGTTTAAAACATCCTTAAGAAACAAAAGGAGGACATAACTGTGTATCACTTCAACAACAGGAAAATTGTACCAGTAAGTACCTTTCTGTTAAAGTATAAGGCTAGAACTTGTAGAGTGCTGGGATATGAAACAAATTGTGGAGTGCTTCTACAAAAGAAGAAAAATACCAGTACTTCTCTGTGAAACATCAGTGCCTTGCTATCCTTACAATAAGTATTTAAGCCATTACTTTTCTCCAGTTCACTCCTTTTCCATTCTTTTCAAATTCATTATTTGAAGATTTATGTGCACATCCCTTATTTTTTTCTAGACCATGTAACCATTTATTCCACCTTTTTCTCTAAAAGCATGTTTTCTAGACTTTTAGATTGCAAAAGTATCTGGGGGTAGGGGCTTCGTTACTGATGTAGATATCTACAATGCAATGTAGATAGAATGCAATCCAGGTTCCCTTTGTAGTCAATGGAAAGACAATGGCAATTCTAGTGCATGATTCAGCTCAGCCTGACATTGATGTCTAAAATAGGTCAGATGAATAACACTCTGCAAGAATCTATTTGTCTGCATTGATTATAAAGGAATCCAATATGTTTACCTCAGAGGTGGATGTCTTAAATTAGGTGAAATCCTGCCCTGACCTGGTTTCCTGTGCTGTTTCTACAGATTATTTTTGAGGCTCTCTCCTTGAAAATAATTGGACCATATAAAAATCACAAATAGTATTACATGAGGTTGCACCTACAGCATGGGAGCCACTTGACCTCACAAACGTCTAATCCACAGGAAAAAAAAAAAAAAAGTTTTTATTGGAAAGGTTTTCAAGCAGACTCATTAGAAAGTTACCATGGAAACATTTTCTTCCATTGGTAGAGCACAGTTTGACAATAAGCTCTTGTGGGTGTGATCCTTCAGATTTAAATTTTGTAATGCTAGTAAATGAGGCCTCCTGTGAATTTCTCATGGGCACCTTTATTCCCTTGCTGAACACCAAAAAAAAAAAAAAAAAAAAAAAGTACATTATTGTTCCACACAGATGAAATAGAGCTGTCTTCAAAAATAAATAAATAAATAAATAGAAATAAAAGGTCATTGAGCTAAAGGGAACACAAGATACGATGTTTAGACACCAAGATAGGTGAGGTTCATGCTTTCCTGCTCACCAAAGGGACTGGCTTTAAAAATGACTGAATCCATAAAAGTAGCACAGAACAACAAACTGTCTCAGCCACATGTACCTGCCAACTCTGATCTTGCTCATAAAACTGTGATGTAGCAAATCAAATGATTCTCTAGTGTGGGGGAAATGCAATAGCTCCAAAGCACTTTATCAGCAGGTAGTCAAAGTGACAGTATTACAATGGCATCCCTGCTCAGCCAAACAGATCTTTCTGTTACCTGGAAATGCAAGATGGATGCAGCCATTACTCTACAGCAGTACTAAGATACAAAAGCAGCTAATGCTTTGGGACCCCAAGTCCTACTTTTAAAGATAACTGAGATGCAAGTCCTTAAGTGCTCATGTCACACCTAAAAGCAGAGCCTCAGCTCCCATATCATTAGAAGCATTCAAAATTGGTTTCCATTATGAAGACAGAGTGGTAATTTTTCAGTAGCCATCAAAAACAGCATACCTCTATGATTTTAGCACAATCAGGCTGTAAACAAGTTGTTCCTGAAGAATTAAGATAGCTAGAGCTTTTGTATCCATAGTAAAGGCATCTTAGGCTACTGTAGCAACAAGAACATTCAAAGAGAGGGAAAAAAAAAATCAAAAGCAAACCACAGTCCTTTGGCTTTTACTTCCCATTGCCCTAGACTGTTTTCAACTGCCTAATAATAAACCTCTGACCTGATACTGCCCAATAAGCACCACAAGACAGAACATAAGAGGTCATCCAGTATTCAATGCATTTCCTCATGCATACCTTCTCAGAACTGTCCAATATTATTGCTTCTAACATATATCTTAATGCCATGGTAGGTTTCATGGCTGGAGAGGGGCTGGAGCACCACCTTTCTCCAGCTGAGATACTTCAGATGAGGGGGGCTATCTGTGTATTGCCATGATTTCTCACTGTGTTTGTGCTTTCCTGATCCCAGCTTTTCCCTGGCACAGGGGTACATAAGGGAGGGCCATCTGAAAATGCAAGGCCTGGCCTTTCTATTAGGTGAGAGAAGGCCAGTGCTTGAACATGAGCTAGCAATGTGTCTTTGCAGCAAAGAAAGCTAATGGCGTCTTGGGCTGCATTAGAAGTGGTATAGCTAGCGGGTCAAGAGAGATGATCCTTCCCCTCTACTGGTGAGGCAACACCTGGAGAGCTGGGTTCGATTCTGGGCTGCTCAGGGTACAAGAGATATGGACATACTGGAACGGGTCTAACGTAGCGCCACCAAGATAATCAAGGAACTGGAGCATTTCTCCTGTGAGGAAAGGCTAAGAAACCTGGAACTTTTATGCCTAGAGAAGAGAAGGCTCAGGTGGGATCTTAGCAATGTGTAGAAGTATCCGAAAGGGAAAAAAAAAAGTACAAGACAGCTCTTGTCAGTGGTGCCCAGTGCCAGGACAAGAGGCAATGGCCAGAAACCAAAACACAGAAGGTGCAGTCTGAACATCATGAAGCACTTCTTTAATGTGCAGGTGGCAGAGCAGTGGTACGGGTTGCCCAGAGAGGTTGTCTCCCTCCTTGGAGAACTTCAGAAGCCACCTGGACATGGTCCCAGGCAACCTGCCCTAGGTAACCCTGCTTGATCTTGGTGTTGGACCCAATGACCTCCAGAGGTCCTCAGCTATTGTGTGGTTCTGTGTGCTCTCCACTTTTGGCACATCTGCAAGCTGCGCTGAACACAGCTGAGCCTCCTTTAGAGTTGGAAACACAAAAGGCTTGTGATCCTCCTTTACATTGCATCTTCTAGATACATTAGGAAGAACACAATTTTGGGATATATAACATCTTTGATTCTCATCCTATGTGAAAACTGCAATATTTGACAGACTGAATTGCTCTCTATGGTAATCCATAAAACCAAACACTTCAGCTTAATCTGCTAACTAACAAAGATGCAATGCAATAAGGAAAATGGCTGACATAACTTTTATTTTTTCCATTCTTTTAGTTATAAATAATCCAAGTAAAAATGGAGTCACTGAAGTTCCAATGAAGTCCCATCTTGTGTTCCAGTGAATACAATGGATAAAATGCTGAGCTATTATTTTTACTAACTAGTGCTATTTTTACTGCTAAACTGCTAAGTCTTTAGCTTGGGCCACATATAAAAGACTTCCAGCTATTGGGCAGCGTGGCTAAGAGTTAACTGCAGGTCAGACCAACATTTCCAGCAGTATACTCTGCCTGCATTTTCTTTTAATAGGTCTATTCCTAAAACCAAATAGAAAAGAGGACACATTGCCTCTGAATTCAGTTGAGTTCACAGCAGAATATGTAAGAGCATGGCTGGGAGAAATAGGCATTTCTGCTTGTTTTATTATTATTAGTAGTAGTAGTAGTAGTAGTAGTAGTAGTAGTAGTTTTTTCTCCTGAAGAAATGAACTTGCAATTTCATGTGTTTTGCCTCTTTCCTTTTACAGCATCCCATTTTAAATTTTAATCTGTATGCATCCCTGAGACCATCATGCTATCCATTCAGGTTTCCATTAGATATCTTCCTCTGCACAGACAGGTCATACTCAGCAGAGAAAAGAAACGTGCTGTGAGCTCTGGCTTACTTACCAGCTCCCAGGAGAGTTCATTTTAAAGGAACTCCAAAACATGCAGTCCCTGGAAGCTTCATTCACAAAATATTTGGTTTTACAAGGCAACAATCCCATTGTTTTCAATAGGGACCAATTAAACACCATTTCCTTTGCCCTTCTATTTCAGTCTATGCTCCCTGGGGGATCTGGGTTTAGCCCTCTGGCTGTCAGGAGAACTCCTGTGGAAGTCCCTCTGACGCCTGCTCTCCTTCCCTCCCCTGCTAGGCAGAGATCTCAGCCATCAGCCAAGCCCAGAGGTGACCCAGAGCACACCTAAGTAGCACTCAGAGAAGCACATGCTGCAAAGCCTGCACTATGTTCCACCTTCCCCTCAGCAAAGATTTGACTCTATTTATTAATGTGTAATTTACCCCATTTGTCTTTCCCTACGTGTCACTTCTAATGTTTCCTCATGAAATCTTATAAACTAAGGTGCCAAAACACCATAGTACAGAAGGCAACTAAGTGTGGTTTATAAGCAGTAACTTTTCAAATAACGGTCTCATCCTTCTGGAGCTTCCTCAGGTACCAGGTCCTCACTGCCTTATACCTTTGATCATTTATACCTTTGTTAAATTTCTGTTCTGTTGCTATATTATTCCTTTACCTTCCCTTGCTTCCATACATTTACACAAATGCATACACAGTCCTGGTGACAAGCAGCCTCTTCTCACTCGACCCTTGTCAAAGACTCCATGCTGCTTGGAGGGGAAAGAGAGAAACTGCACAAACCTTGCACAGGATATTTTCAAAACCTCTGTGAGAGAAGCTTCAAGCTGAAGAGTGCAATACCATGCTTTTCCCCCTAAATTCAATGTCAACACGTCTCTCTGTGCAAATCCCAGCCTCAATCCAACTGAAATCAGCAGATTTTTTGCAATTCTTTTCAATAAAATCCTTTCACAATACTTAAGCACAGCATAACCTTAAACCCAGATTGTGGAAAGCCCCTGTGTTTGTAAACCCATGCTTGAGAGAGCAAGTCAAGAGCAGGGCAGTATTTGTTTCCTCTACCTCGTGAAATGAAGCCTGATCTTTAATTAGCAAAACCTAACACTGCACTGGCCCACCTGCCAGGTGGCACAGACAGGAAGGGTTTCTCACAAATAGAGAACAACATGTGCAAAAAGATAATCCTGATAAATAAACTTCTTATTAATAGGCGACATAGCAAGCCAACCGTACGGTAATGTTACACCGCTTCATAAGCCACCGGTGCAGGTATCAGGAGCACCATCATGTGTCACTTTCCTTTTCAGCTCATCTGCTTCCTACCAGCTTGCTGCAGAGGTGGGCCAGTGACATGATCCTATACAATATAATTGTTTTGAGTAATTGAAATTCAGGGCAATAACCAGCACTTCTGGTGCATGAAGAAACCAAGTGCTTCTTCACATTTCCCTGTCACTGGCAGCCTGCCGGTGAGCACCTGCTAACAGCTGTTCTCTGGTTTGCTTTTGCAGCAACTGGTCTCATGATGCAAAAGGGTCCACTCACACTGAGATGCTCAATGTTTCCAATGTTTTAAAATGAATACTCTTTTTATATACCTCCCCTCCCTTTTTTTTATTTTTTTAAATCTCCACTTTGAAGCAAGTACAGCCAACCTTTTAAGCATTCTGATGTGAAAAACGCCACCGGGAATATTTGCCAGTGTTGTTATTACTTCACATAAACTACCCACACCCATAGAAGAAGAAGTGACCAGCATAACATAACTTCTTTCCCCAAAGCTGCCTTCCCAATTTAAAAATAGCTCTTCTTTAAGAATATATAAATTTAAAATTAATATATTTAAAAGATTCACTGAACTTCACATCCAGTTGCTGTCAACCTGTGCATGATAAAAGAAAGAAAGATCCAAGGCCAGTATTAGGGCATTTATTACACTGTACTTGAATATATACCCTTGGTGAAGTCCCTCAGGGAAAACTGACACTGACCAATATGAAATGTTAGTTTTATTTTAAAAGTAACATATGGCTGTTCAAACAGAAACATTAGCCAAGGAAAAATACTTCTTAACTTTGTTCTTCTGAAAACCACTAAATGAAACTCCTATAAAATGGGAAATGATTAATTTTTTCATTAGTAATACTGTAAGTAGCTTAATTCCTGATTCTGAATGAAAAGTCCCTTGGCTCTTTCTAAACACAGTGCTACTTCAGCAGTTCCAAGGGTGATCAGGCCACAATGAATGACAAGTCTGTGCAACACACCAGATGCTCTGTTTTATAGCCAGAAATGGGATAGAGTTTATTAGGGTTTTATGCTTGGAATCCAGAAGATGCTTGTCTGCTCTTCAGGACAAACCAATTGTGGTTTCTGTGGTGCAGGAGATGTCTAGTGGCCCTCCATGTGCTCAACAGAATATTTAGATACCTTCAAGAAGACATATGACAACCATATAAAACCTCCTGCCTCGATACACAAGATGCTGTGGATACAATAGCAGGGCTTAAACTCTTGCTCCTTAAGAAGTCTTACAGCAGAGGAAAGAGTTTAACTATATTTCTCTATTTCTGAGATGACTGCTCACCTATTTTCTCAAAAGTATCCCAGGAACTGAAACCCTCCACCCATGTTACTGAAAGGTAGTGGGAACAGAGTATTCACAACATCTGCAAAAACACTACTTAAAAGCATCAAATGTAGCACTTAAGAGCTGTATGACTGAGTTCCTAAAGCAACTTTTAAAATATAGAAGATACTTCACCATTATGAACAAGCCTCATTTGGGCAGATCTTACAGTAGTAAGGAATCTCATTTATTGTAATGGGACTAATCACACAGAAATGCATTACTGAGCTCAAAATACCTGTTACTGCCTTTGTTGATTTTCTTTGGTTCTACCATGCATAGCTACAGAATCTTCTCACATCCTGTCTTTTGAAAAATATTTAGCTGTACCATTTTTATTTTTTAATCCAATTCAATTTAATTCAACTGGGGAAGTCCAACTGCATGATTTGTGAGGTAAGTGGCATATAGTGTTCATGTCTCATCCTGACTGCTTTAACCTGACATATCCATCAGCATCCACCAGCTTCTGCAACTACAATCAAAATTAATTTTCTTTTAGCTGTTGTGTTCATCCATGTCTTAAAATTTCAGTGATCAAACAACGCAATTCAAATGGCATGCATTGTATTAGCAAAAGATTGGAGAAGAGAGAATAATACCATGTGTTACCCACTTTAAATCACTGAATTCCAAGTGGGAGCAAAATTATCAGATTAGACACTTCTCTTTTAAGTATTGTGGCACATTGCCCTCCAACCACAATGAAATGTAAAGCAAATACACCTTTCATTTTTAGAGCATTACTGCTATGTGAAACATTTTTGAACACTAAATAACTCAGGCCTAATTTTAAATTTTCCTTTCTCTTTCAAAATCATCACTAATAGTATTAGGGATTTGGACTGAATACAAAATATAGACTAATTTTTTAATCTTATCTTTAACTATCCCTGTTCCTCACTGGTATTTTTCTTTAAAAAGTTTTGGAATTGTTACTGGTTTGTTCTTCATCAGCCATAGTAAAAGATACCTCAGTTTCCCAACTCTAATTCTTGCTGTAGTTTGTAGTGGTTTAACAATTATGCCATGATATGTACAAGTACAGAGCGTATATAGACTTAAAAGCTACGCAGGAGAAAAGAATGTTCAAAATGTTACAGAAACTATTTCTGTTGCTTTATGTTACATGTATTTGATGGCTATAATGAGCAAAATTTTTAAAAATTTTGTTTTGTTTCTTTTTGAATGCTCAAGATTACCAAATGTGACTTATAGCAGTGACAAATGTCTTATCCATTTGAATGTTGCTCAGTGACTTCAACGTTCAGCTTATTCCAAACAAAAACAAATATTTTGTAGTGCTGACAAACATTACGTGTGTCATCTACATAGACAGTTTACTGCATGCAATGATAAATCCACTAAACACATCAAACCAATCTTTAAATTGAAAAGGAAGATTGTGGATGAAATTTAAAATAATCACGTAGCCTAAAATACATTGCAGCATGTACAGACAAGCCTATTTCATAAACACAAGTCTTGTGAAAATAAGGGAGCAAATGTCCTAAATTCCCAATACATTTTTTGACTTGCATCGTTTGACTTTAGGAGTTCAAGGTCCATAAGGTACAGTTTCATTTTCTCTAGAAATGGAAATCATTCTTAGCACTGCCATTGAGAGAGAATTTGGCACCCAAATCATGTCCTATGTTCCCTTCTACTCTCCTGCAGCTAAACTGTGCAGGAGTCTCCATCCCCTCCTCTTGATTAACAGTAGTGCCGGCAAAGAGCAGGGCTCAGGCATATTAGTGTCAAAAGGTGAGGAGGAGGACTATGGAGACTGGGGAAAAACATGCAACTCCAAGCCTAAAATCCTATGCCCCCTTGGCTAACATTTATTTCACAAACACGGAAACACCCTTCTCTTTCCATTTAAAAAAGTTTATTTGTAAACTTTATTTGTAAATATTAGTGCTTAATGAACATTGAAATAAATCAAAGCTAAAAACTTCCCAAAAGGACACAAAACTTGCTTGCTACAAACAACATGAGAGAGAGTAAATGCTAGTGACTGAACACAACACGTAAACACACAATCAGATGGGAATATATCCCAGAGGTTTCATTTAAGTATCACTGCAGAGCTGAAGAAAAATAATTATGCACATAGTGTTACTGTAAATGACAGCTAATAAAACAGAAGGCTCAAATAATTGTTGCTGCTTCAGAGGGCAAGTAGGCAAACACAATCAGAGAGTAAACGACAAGTCATCATGCAGAATTTCACTTCAAAAATCCCACTTCACTTAAATGGCACAATGAATTCTAATTAATAGGAAGCATTAGACTGGAACATAAGGCAGCAAACATCGCTAAAGAATAAACATATTCTCCCATGAAAGAAAATTTGGTCTGATCATGTTGTCAGGCTGACAGAAGCATCTTCCAGGAGCAAGTGGATGCAAATTATCAGCAGTGCTGTAATTACCATTCTCAGTACTTACACTTCCCCTGCCTCAAGAACAATTAAGCCTTAAGCATTAGCCAGGGGGACAGGAATAATGTCATGAAGCTACCTAGCAACTGTAATAACAACAACCGGTTGATACTTTGGGAAAGGAGGAAAGCTGGAGAGTGTTAGGAGACTGGGCTGATAGCTGGGCTATGGGATTATTTACAGGAGCTGAAACCATGCAGCCATACTCAAGTCCTAGGTTTAGCTTGTCCAAGTGAAGCTCATGCGCAAGGCTCAACAACAGCTTTGATCCCCTGGCCTCCCCAGGCTGCTGTGACAACTCCCAGGTGGGATTTTAAATGGCAGTGTTTTGTAAGGGTTCCTCCAGCTGTTTGTTCTGCATCGCCTGGAATTTGCTCCTACCACCAAAGCAGCTAAGAGGAATGATTTCAACTTTATGGCCAGATGAAGGCAGGTTACCAGCAACCAGTACCTGCTCACTGCAGCAAAGTATGCTGCCAAGCATAGCCATAGAGGAGCTCCTACACACCCTGTTCAACCAGGTTGCGGGATAGACACCTTAAAGGCACACCAGTTGACTGTACCAACTCACATCAGCATTTTGTGTCTTTGTACTGGGACGCAGGAGGTCTCCTTGTAATCATTTTTATATCTAATAAGGAGAAAAGGTGAAGCAAGTACCTTGATATCCACCTATCATAACAAAAAACCCACAACATGAAAAAAACAAACATTTTTGTGTAGGAAATATGTACCTTAATGTCATTAAACATTTTCAGCTCAAACCTACCCTGAATCATGCCTGTGAAAAACATCATTCGCTCACTTGAAGTGAGGCAAGATGTCCATTATCAGTTAATCCATATACTCTGCATAATTTATGACGAGTAGGCAATCACCTAAAAGCTAAGGTTAGAAGTAGCCATTAGAACTTAGGTGTTTCCTGCTGGAATTCTATTTAAGTGTTCAAGTTACTAGAAAACAAATAAAAATAAAAATAAACATAAATAAAAATCACCTAACTACGAAGGAACTTTCAAAAGAGGCATGAGATGCCATGTTCTGGATTTCCTAGAAATAGCCATTGGTTATAGTAACAGTAGAGTTAGCCCACAGCTGTGACACTGGAAAATCCCACTGCTTTTATTACTTGAACAGCCATGAAATAAGTTTCTCTAAATTAACCCTGAAAAGTAATGTATATTCCCAGGAGCTGTGGTAGAAGATACCATGGTCCCTCATGCTGTGTAACAGTTATACACACATTCAACGCTTTTATACTGTATACCATATATACAGTACACAGACTATAAAAATATAGATCCCCTTCTTTATGATTCAGGTTGAAATTAGATCTGATTATTACGTTCTATTTTAATACTCCAGATTTTGGCAAGGAATAAAGTCACACAGCTTTGCCAGAGATATCTTAGATTTGCTCATACGGCAGTTTTTAAAAAAAAAAAAAAATCCAGACTGCAGGACAAATTATGTTTTGAGTTATCGGGATTGCATAAGAGTCAGTGCATAATTTGGCCTGCAAAATCTGTAATTCTGAATTATGATAATGTTCAAGGCGGAAAGAACATAGATTGTCTTTAAATCAAGGGCTGGCAAGTTAGGAAGAAAAACTCTCTCTCTCCTGTAGACCAATCTAATGTGGTGTTGTGCCACCAAATAAGGGCAAATAAGGAAGTCTGAACCCCCAAAGATCCCATTTTCAGAGTACATTTCAAGGGAAATAGTGATTATTAGCAGTATACATGTCCGGTAATGATCACAGCTTCAGGAATAGAGGAGGAAATCAATACAAATTAAGTGGGCTTAGCATTCTGCTGTTCACATTGTGTTCAGCAGCATATAAAGCATCCTATCCTGCAAAATATCAGCTTGAATGGGAGATTAAGATGATGCTTTCCATTTTGCAGTACAGTTGATGTTAGCATCCATAAATTCCATAGAACTCTTTATCAAAATATTTTCATTCTTTACTTACTTCCTAGGGTGTTATGATTGCAATTCTGCAATTGGTGTTTGACAAAAATACCCATTGCTCTCACATAATCATGGAGCACGATTTTCTCACTGCACAGCAGAGTCCTCAGCCAGCAGTGAACTGAGAGCAAGGCCACTTGTTTGCCCACAGAAATATTCTGCAACTTCAGAACAATTTCATGTGCTCAGCCAACAGCAGAATCATGGCCTGGATGAAATTCTCCTTCTAGGTTTTCTTAAGAGTATCTGCATAGTAAGTGTAGGTCAATTATCATTGTCTAAATATATATACATATATATATATATATCATTGTTTAAAAAAAAAAAAAAAAAAAAAAAAAAGGACGTTTTGCTGTAAATTTCAAAAGTTGGTGTATTTATAATTTTTACTTTGAGTCTGTCTCCAAAATCCCTGGAAGTTTTCTTCATATACTAATCTGCCTGCTGGGAATAGAGTAAAAAAGCTTTGTTTTCAGTGGTCAAGATTCAAAATAAATTAACACTGGTATTTTGAAGTGCAGAATAAAAGAAGGAAAGAGGTAATGTGTAAAAGAGGAAAACAGCAGTACTATTTTGGGGAACTGGATCCATTACCACAGTTCAAGAGTATGAGACCCAGAAGTGGAAAGAAAAAAGAAAAGATTCTATAAAAAGCAATCAGCATGTCACTTGGAGGAACTGCAAGGACTTCAGCTACCCACATATGCAAGGAAAAAACTGGTACAATCTGATTTTGGAAAGCTTTCACTTCTAATAAGCATTCATTGTCAATACTAAGAGAGAAAGGACTGACAACCCAGATCCAAACTGCCTTCCTTATTCTCACCCCAGATGAGTATAAGCTGGTTATTTAAATACTAACTTTAGAAGAGGCACTTGGAGTCAAAACTGAATTAAGTGGTACTGGCTGAGCAAGTTGCTTACCCAGCCCCTTCTCCCAACAGCACACCATTTGACAGGTCTCATCACTCTGCATCACTCTGAGAAGGGGGCCAAAAAAGGCACTACATCAACAGAAATAAGAGGCAGCATCATGCAGCAGCAAGAGACTAAGCACCACACGCTGCCATTTAATGGAGAAAGATGATGCCTGCAGTCTTTCTAAGGGAAATTTTCAGGGGGCTGATTGCAGCTGCTATGACAACAAGGGGGAGGATGCGATGTCACACCATGACCCGAGCAACTGCCCTCGTATCGTCCCAGTGCACGGCTCGACTCGCCAGCTGGGAAGCCAGTGGAGACCTCATTAAGTGCATCTGTTCAGTAATTACTACAACTTTCCCCTCACCACGCTTCCAACTTTGCACACAGCTACTGATGTAATCACGAGAGTTAACCTCCCTGGCCTGAATATTTTGAGCCTGTAGCTATCGGAAAACTGGGAATCAAGTTTCAGAAAGATCACTAGATACAACCTCTGTCACTGGGCAGGGAGAATTTGAGAGGAAAAAATATCAGCAAAATCTTGACAGAGTCTTGGAAGCAATCTGTGGTAAAGCTGCCTGATTTACCTTCCTTTGTGCATACATCAGCCTCTTCTCTAACCTACAGCAGCGCACATTTCTACCAGCAAAAACTGTCCAGAGATGCATCCTTTGCTCATTTAAGTCACTGAAGGTCTCCCAACTGCAGTGGAGTGATGCAAATTTAGTGCTGGCCAGGATCCCACCTTTTGACTTGATTTGCACTTGTACAAATAAGCACAGGATGCATCCAGGAGCTTTCTGCTTTGTTACTCATGCATTTGGAGAAATGAGCTTGAATTTACACTACAACAGGAGAATGGGGCAGTTAGCACAACAGGAGGGTTTAAAATAGAAGATTTGAAGCAGAGATGCAAATCCTAAAAGGCTATTAGGTTTGAGAGCTCCTAGACTCTGGTCCTCACACCAGCAGTACAAACAAGATGCAGACCTCTGGCTTTCGACACAGGAGAGGGAGCTGGCTGGGGCTGCAAGTGAGGGAACGCTTCTCCCCATCAAAGCCTGCCTGCTCAGAAATGGGCCTGGCTGGCTGCCTAAAACTGAGCACAGAGGAATGCTTATTTGCCTGCTTATTTGTTTTCAACTTTGGTTGTTCTAGAGTCTGAAATTTGTAATTAATCTCAGTGTATCAATCCAGAAAGCACTGGGAGCAGGACAAGTTGGCCGAAGACCAGAGAGAAAATAAAAGTGGGAACAATGACATTTTACACCATGGTAGAATGGGGTCCCTCCTGATACAGAACAACCATCATTTGTTGTCTAGAGAACTGACTGCACTTCCTTCCCTCACAAGGTAGGAGTGGGGGGATAAATGGCACAGCAGGTATGGGATCCGAAGCAAAGGAAATGGCAGTCTTCATTTCCAGCCACGTACTTCCATCTTTTGCCCTCTTTGCACCTTGCACTGGGGTCCCAGTGGCCCACAAGCCTAGTTATCATAGATATTTCCCACTAGTGCATCCTATTCCCAACAGACTGACTGGCTCAGGCCTTTTGGTGATGTTAGTCCTGAAGGTAGATCCAGACATGACAGACTGATCACCAAGACCCAGACATACGCAATTCACCAACCTCCACAAACATCATGTAAATAATTTTTCAAGAAGCAGGAATGCTTCTGGACAGTGATGTTAGTGACTTTATGCATCAACATCTCTCCGCCTCATGCAGGGCTCTGGAGGTTATTTTGCTCTACGTGGAAGTCAGCTACCGGTAACAGCAATGCCCATTCACTCATGTCAAAACTTACTGCCAAGTTCTTGCCATTCACAGCTTCTGAGATAAATAAAATCAAGAGGAGGAAAGAAAATAGTAGTTTTGATGTGACCCTGCCACAGTGATCTGCAATCTGAGTGTGATCCAGTGCGTGCTGCCTATGAACCTGGACTGCAGGCCTGCAAAGAAGCTCAGAGGGGAGAGGTCAGCCCCAGACACCCACTGTGTTTTGGGATGCCAAGACACACACAGCAGAGCACAGCTGTGAGCAGCAGGTAGGAGTGGTAAGGCAACTCATCCACAGAAGTAAACAGGCTGAGATCCATGAAAATACTGCCAAGCTCCTTGCCATGCAAGAACCAACACTGCAGTCTTTTCAGAGATCACTTAGCTCACAGCAGTCCACCCTGAAACACCGATGGTAGAGTACCATGTCAAGTCCCTGTAGGGGCCACGGAAATCACCATCTCCACCCCTTTATAAAAGCAACAAGAGGAATTCGTGTTGCCCATCACTATGCTCAGAGGAATGCCACTCTGCACAAAGAACCAGCTGGGTGTCCTACAAACACACATGCCAGCAATGCAGCCTCCCTTCAGGTGAATAATCAAGGCAGAGTAGATGAAAACCACTGTGGTTTGAAACTAAAACACAGCTTTGTAACCCAAAAAGCAGGAAAAAAATCTCAGTTTTTGCTTTATTTCACAATCTATTTGCTTGTAGCTTTCTTCAGGTAAATTTTTGAGAAGTAAGAGAAAGGGGGGTTATTTTCCTTACTAGTTTATTATAACAGCATTAGACTTCGCTAAATCATATCTAACAGTGCCATGTCCTATTGCAAGCTACATTTTTTTTTAATATTAATAAAATTGGATTTCTCAGTTTCTAGATACTAGATGAAAAAACACTCTACTCTTTACACTGAATTGTTACTGCTTATCAGCTTTTATTGAGAAGGTATTCTCAGGGTTTGGTCGGGAGACAGATAGGGAGGGGAAAAAGCAAAGTTTGGGATTTGTGTTTTTGTTTAGTTTTTAAATATTTCAGTTGTGATTTTGTAACAAAGACAATTATACATAGTTTAGGTACAAAGACAAAGAACAGCTATAATCCCCAACAGGAGTGGTTGCTATGCATTCCCCTTTCACTTCTTTGCCAAGGACATTGTTTTTGCACAGGTAGAGATACCTGTGCTACCTTCCCAGGAGTGGACCGACCCCACAGCCATTTCTCCCAGACTTCCTTTGAAGGAACGCTATGAGTGACACGCACACAGAATCAGTGACAGATCTGTCAACATCTTGCAATTACAGCATATTTTCATTCAAACTGACTTTTTTGTGAAAAGAAATTAAGGGCAGAAATAAAGCAAATCTCCATAATAACACACTGTGTGTGCCTGTGTATGGGCTGTGGGAGTCTTCTGCTAAAGCCTGCCTCTTTTGTGGCTTGCAAAGTTGCTGTTGCCCTCAGAAGAATAAACAACTCCAAAAAAGCTGAAAATCAATACACAAAAACAACACAGTTAACTACATTAGGAATTGCTAAAATACACACCTCTCTGGGCAAAATGCAGTACACAAAGAGTGAAACCGCTCTTATTTCCCTGGTTTCTTTCTACAATCTTTATTTTTTATTTTATTTTTTTGAAGTACTTTTTTTAATTTGAATATGGAGATCTTAACATACAGTCTATCAAGAGACTACAGTGGCATTTTCTTTAAAAATAAAACAGGTGACACAGAGTTGAAGGAATTATTTTCTCATTCTAAGAATTCTGAGAATTCTTACTCTAAGAATGCTGAGCTCAGTATCTAGTTTGCTTCCAATCTTTCCCATCCCCAACACATATCAAGACAACACACACACCCTCTCAAGCAACATTTGCTTTGACCACAACAGATTCCTGATATGAACTTGAGGAACCCACAAAGAACCCTACTTTAGAGTGTTCTTCACAGGTTGTACAGTGACAGCCTTACAAGTGATATTGAAATAGGTTTCAAACCATGAACTGCAACCTAAGAAACTAGAAACATTAAGAAAACCTTATTTATTTTTTTTTAATATTTCAAAGTAGGGGCTGAAAATGCCACTAAGCAGGACTCAAATCTCTAGCAATAATTGGAGGAAGAACTTTTGCACATGAAATGGAGCACTGGTCCTCCTAAAGAAACTTTCCTGCAAGGTTTAGAAACAGCTGCTGTGAGCTAAACTAAGTGTTTCAGTTCCACATCCCTCCTCCAATGACACTTGAGTTACAGCAGAACTCCCCATCACTTCAATTCATTCTAACCTATAAAAATAAATTTATTAGATAAATTTGGACAGGACACTTAAAACAGTGTTGCCAGGTGCTTCTGGATATGAAAAGCAGAGAGTGGGAGCTTTAATGAAGTTAGCTCTTAGTCATAGGAAGGTGATAAATGCAGAAAGAAAATATCCTCTTGCTAATGTTTGTGTTTACCATTTTCCCAGGTTTAAAGGCAGTGAATGTTTCTCTGTTTTGCACCTTTAGAGAGATAATTACAGCAGCAAAGTCAATAAGTAACACTGGTGTTCTGATTTAATAGTATTTCATTTACACAGGAGTGATGAGACAAAGTGCAGGACAAAAAAAAAAATAGGCATGAGTTCCTCTTAATTTCTTTTCCTTTAAACTCAGCTGTCATTCTAGTATTTTTTTATTTTTTATTTTTTATTTTACTTTTAGCGCAGGAAAATTTAGCCAAAGTTAAAGAAGAGCTCGAACACAATAACTTATATAATTAGGCTCTGAAACAGACTGAAATCTGAAATCTGCTGACAGAAAGCAAGGAAAATAAAGGTACTGAAGCCTTCATTAGAGACGTATTAAACTTTCTAGAGCAAAAGAAATTGCCTGCTTCATCACAAACAGTCTCGCTAAATGGTGCGCTCTGTAGCTCTGGACCCAGTAAAGGGCTCCCTATAGCTCCACTACAGTCCCTTTATATCACGCTTCTAGTGCCAAAAGGCCATAAGCACAACCTCCAAAACCACACAAGAAATTCTCAGTGCGTGTGGAGCAGCACACCTCAGCGCTCCTCATGGGCTCTGCTAAAACAGTGGTTGGCATCTGGAGGAGAGGGATTTGCAATCAGCTTTCTTTCTGTACAAAGCAATGAGGTATTGGCATACTTTTGCCTTTTAACATTGGAGGCCAGATACTTCCACAGGGATCTGTGGAGGACTTGGGAAGTGCTGAGCTCCCACAGATCTGACGTCCATCCACCAGCACTTGAAATCAGCGAGGGGAAAATTAGAGCTGCCTAGAAGCTGCTCTAAGTTGCCCTGCTGCGTGAATGGATGCTGACCATCTCCAGAGGCAGAAAGTCATAACTGCAGGCAATCAGCCAGGAGCACCAGCCTTCTTCCATTCCCTGGCACCCTCACATTTGATTTCAGGCCTAGGTCTTTCACAAAGATTTTCATTAACTTTAATTGTAAATGATCATTTTCCAGAACACTGTGATCCTTTCTTAGCAATTAGAATAGAGGTGGATTAATGCTGCTTTTGCATGCAAGTGGAAATACATTTATCTCAAGCTAATATTACCCTGTTCCTCAAGAGATTCGGTCTTTTCTCCCAGCTGACATACTTCAATAGCAGGTGCAGCAGCTCAACACTCCCCAAAACCTTCTTGCAGTACCTGAAAACAGCTATTTACACAAAAGCCTTATTTGATCCCAGAAAGTACATACTCATTCCCAACACTTTAATGTTGTTGTCAGATCTTTCGGATACATTCATTTTCTTTAACATAGAGATTAACTAATACATTAACCACTCAGATTTGTCCACCACACTGTGCTGGTAATACTAGATAGCATGTTTACAGTGTTTTCATGGTTATGTGAGTCAATCCAATGCACATCTACCCAGATATAAAAATAAGTGTTATATAACACACAGCTCACAATCAATACGTTGGTTGTGTACATCAAATAGAAGAAAACAGCACATGGGCTACTATGTAACAACTGTCCTAAGAAGCAAAAGAAACTGCAATTGCCTGAGTCATCTGGTCCAAAATTTGGTCTAGTTGTTTTGTGAGCACAAGTAGCAATAAAGACAGCAGAGTAACAAATACAGCAATCCTGCTTGTTTGTTCACGAACAAACAAAATAATTAGGCAGTCATAAATGCTCAGCATCAGCATCTTCGGATAATGTTTTCTACTGGCTAGGCTCAAAAAGGAAATGTTTATCCTCCAGAATGACACAAACTGAAGAAATATCTCTATTAGTAATGATGATGAGAGATGGAGAGATTAAGGAGAGGAAGTTCAAAAGTCAGCATGCTGCAACTTAACCTGTGGAGGCCTACCACCTTCCCAGAGAAACAAACTTGAAGTAGTATATACCTGGCAGTTTCACCTTTAAAATACTAAATGCACATTAACAGATTACTACACAAATATATTTTAGTGAAGCATACATTTCTGTCTCCATTTTTTTTCAGTAAGTTTGATGGTTGCAAAAATAAGTTTTCTGTGA